>NW_027273868.1:1807500-2407500 GCF_046630095.1 Trachinotus anak
GACAATCAATCATTAAATATGACATGACTTTGCCAACCATATGAAATGAAAAGAACCAATTCTATTTTCCCTTGCCCACCTTTTTACACATGAGCAAACAATGCTAAATTGTGTTGTTAATATCTGGCAGTGTAGACGGAGCCATCAGACGTGGCTGAAGTCAGAGGGTGCAGCTATTTGAGGAATGAAAGCTGAACCTGTGTCCACTTCCCAAATTAGACAGTCTACAGAGAATTCACCGTAGCATCCACACAACTTGCTGTTCCTCTCCTTAAAGAGACCAGAACTAATGGTGCATTAAGGTGTGTTTTTTTTGGTCTGAGAAGCAGTGGCTGCTGTGCTCTGGTTTCTCTGTGTCTGGTCCTCACTGACTCCTCAGCCTCCTGCTCAGTTCACTACACAGCAGATGCAGGCAGCACTGCCTTTCAGCTGCAATATACATTGCATAGCAAAGTCTTAAAGTACAATTATACAACTGCAGCCCACTGCATGAATGTATGGTGACAGCAGCAGAGAGCAGAGGCCTGGAGGAAAACAGGGGAATCAGTGTGAGCACATGTTCCCTCAACCCCGACTCCCAGAAACTCACTCTCTCTGCAGCTACACTGCAGCAAACATGTTCTGTAGGACACGTAATCGCTGGTTTTATTATATTTAGGCAACTTTTTTTTTTTTTTTAATAAAATGAATAAATATTTTTGAATGAAATGTGATGTCTG
This sequence comes from Trachinotus anak, assembly GCF_046630095.1. Classification (NCBI taxonomy): domain Eukaryota; kingdom Metazoa; phylum Chordata; class Actinopteri; order Carangiformes; family Carangidae; genus Trachinotus; species Trachinotus anak. Next base: position 1,808,220 of record NW_027273868.1, read on the forward strand.
TGAACATTGTACTGATACTGATCAATGTGTCTGTAAATGAACAACACTGCATCACTATGGTGATAGAAAACAGAATCTGGATGCAGTTATGTGTCCGACAGAGAGAACTTGCTGGTGCAGTTAAATCGTACAGATATGTAATTTGTAGGAGACAGAGTTGGTAAACTGCACCGTATGAGAGACCAGATAACACACGGACATTACTAATTTAATAAAGTAATAATAGTTTTCAGTGACTTCACATGAAATAGATGCTGAGATTTAAGTGTCTGGCACTTTAAACCACTGCAACAAGGTTCAGTATATTTCAGCAAGTCATGTGTATAAATTGCCACATGGCCAGACACCAGACTTGCTTCAGTATTCAGTATACTAGAGATCAGCCAGGCCTAACAACAGGCACAGTCAAATTTCAAAGAGATGATACTCCTCAGCTTGTGATCTTCTAATGTGAGAATAATTACTATTACACTGCAGTTACTCCTCATGGGAGTGATGTAACTCTTTGTAATCAAGTCCATCAATACTTTACCAAGTAAAGACTTTATCTGAGGCCAGCAGCAGGTTTGTAAACTCACGCTGTAAAGTGTCTTGTGTGTCTGCAGGAGCCTAAGTCTGAGAGAATAACCTTTATGCTGCAACAGTGTCATCATGGTTTCCTCAGCTTGGACTAACAACAGGACGTCTGCAACAAACTGATGGTGCACATCATGAAAGACACGCACCAGGCAGGGAGGGTCTTAAAAAAAAAGATGTTCTCAAGTTCCATAATAGAAAATGTGGGACGCAGTGTTCTTTCTTTTCACCTCTTTGCCAGCAGGTTTGACTGGAGAACCTCAGTACTGGATATTAAAGAATATGTAATATGAAACAAATCATGTATGTATGTGTAAACTACAAAAATGAAGCAATCATTTGCAAAATTATTCAAGGAATTATTAAAAATAAACTCATTATTTTGAAATGCTATCACGTGATTCTTATTTTCATCAGCACTCATGACAGACATTGTTATTTTGAATAATTTTTAATGTATTTCATAGTGGGATTTCTTCAGTGATTTTATTTAATGACAATATATTTCATAATGTCACATTTTTATTTCATGCTGCCTTGACAAATAATGACAAAAATGCTTTTATCTATGGTCTCTGTGTATGAAGGATTAAAAAGTATACATAAACAAGTAATTCATGAAATACATAAATAAATGTTAAATAAATATATTTTAGAAAATGCTATTTCTGTATTTTTACATTGATTTCTGTTTTTTTAATTTGTGCATTTCAACATTTATTTATCTTATTATTTCTACATCTCTACACTTATTTATTTATTTATGTATTCATTTCACTATTTCAATATTTCTTCACTTGTATTAGGTAATAGGTGGTGGTTCCTAGCTCATGCAGTCTAAAGCCTGATTGGTTATAGCAGTGTGACTGCATCTAGTGCTACTGCCTTGACTCGACAGAAATACATAAAGAAATGTAGAAATAAATATAGAAATAAATTTAGAAATTTACAAATAAATAAATGTAGAAATTCATAAATAGATAAATAAATGTGAAAATACAGAAATGGCATTTTTCATTACCAAAATGGGGTTTTTTTTGGCCATTATTTATGTATCTATTAATTTCTGCATGTATTTATTTATTAGTACTTATATTTCATTTTTCTCACATCACATCTGTGATCATGCATACTGAAACATTATATTAATTATAATAACAAAATTAACATGAAAGAGAAAACTTGATGCTATTACTAAGTTACCTGAGACAGCAGATTAGTTTTTCATTATTTTCCAGATTTGTATTTTTATTATTTGAATAACTAACAAGCAGTTTAGTAGCCACTATAACTACAGCAGTAACTACCAGACTGACTGTGGCATTCACAGAGGGCTCCGGAACTCGACTGTGGCGTGCTGGTTGCTATGGAAACCGAGTGTTCATTGAGCTATTGAGTCTTCATCTACACCAAGTAAAGTTTTTTCAGATGGACTTTAACAGTGGCCAATGTTTTTCATCAGTGAGACTACTGATGGATACGAGCTGAAATGACATCATGTTATTAACCTGTATTCATTTGTATTTCACTGTCTTCATTACACCAATGCCTGATGCTCCTCATCTTGACGTTGTGTCTCCAGCCTTCCTGTGCAGATGCACGTAGCAAATCTTTACTGTTTGTTCTTTCACAACACAACCAAAGGAAAAGCAGCCTGTGGTGACGGCTCCTGGGGTCCAGCCCTCAGGGACCTCAGTGGAAGCTATGGCAGTGAGTGCTATCATCACCGCAGCAGTGTATGTGCCGCACATACTTAGTCACCTCCCAAATGAACGCACACACACACACTGCAACCATGCTCTCGAGCTTTTAGAGGAAAATATTTTTAACAAACATGTTTAATAGCAGGCTGTTAGAAATGATACACCGGCAACTGCTTCAGTAATAATTACAAATAACTGCTAATAATAAGTAACAAGACAGAGGAGCAGCACTGGATACATCACTGCTGCTCTTTTCCTCTCATTCCCATCTGCATCTGTGTGTGTGTGTGTGGGCAGGATGATCAGCACATTAAAGGAAGGCCTAGAACCATATGTTAATTATGTAAATGATTGGCTTTAATCAGGCTCAGCCATGTAGCAAGTTAGTGGGGAAGGAGAATGTGTAGATCCAGCAAAATCCCAATTAATATTCATCTGGAACACTGTGTGTGTGTGTGTGTGTGTGTGTGTGTGTGTGTGTGTGTGTGTGTGTGTGTGTGTGTGTGTGAGTGTGTGTAGCTGTGGACAGAGTGAGGATGAATTAATAGTTTGATGAGGGATGAAAGAGCTGGAGTGGCTCGGCTCTGCTCTCCATCTGTCTTCACCTCAGTTGCCTTTGAACACACACACACACACGCACACACACAGCCACACCGAGGGCGTGTGTTTCCGGTGAGAGGTGAATATCCCATATTTCAGCCAGACAAACGGGGTAAGTTGAATTTTAGCACCTCTAAAGCTATGTGGGGAGCGACTGGAGGAGCCCCACAGAGGCTCCTGGCAGCACTGTTGTGTGTCCCAGCTGCTCCACACACACAACAGACAGATGGAGACAGACAGACACAAGAAAGCACAGATACAGACTCACAGATGGATGAGGTCAAAGGTCAATGACAATGTAAAAGGCAGATGCTTCCCCGCATGTCACAGGGCTACTGAAAATGATGAGAACCACCTTCACAGTCAGCAGCTCTCTCCACCAACAACACAAAATGAGGGAATACACTCACTACTACTACACTTAAACAATGACAACCTAAAGGCGGGAACAGATTTGAACAGGATGGGACCTGCTAAGACTGCAGAAGCACACACTGAGCTTCCTGTGTGCCCGTACTGCCCATGTACTGCGGTGTGTGAACCAACAGAGGAAGAGACCACAGCAGTGAGAGCGAGAGGCAGAAGTGACTCAAAGAAAATTCATGAATCTCTAATTGTAATTTATTGCATTTATATTTTTATATTATATACTTTTTTTATATTGAAATCATTGTTACGGCCGCAGCTGGTTGTGTTACGCCCCTCTTCCCCAGCTGCAAGCTGGGTTCTAACAGTTATGTATATAAAAATATGCATAATGTGGCACAACTTTTTATGAAATTTTTCATTTTTAGTCATGAAAGTATGTAAGTGACAAGTGAACATTAAAAAAACTAAGTTATCAAATAGTGTTGTAATAAAGTCTAAATAAAGAGTTTAAATTTATTAAATCAGATTTCAGTTGTGTGTTTGTGTTGAATGAACATAAATAGACACAATTCCATAAGTTTCCTCCATAGCAAACGATCTGTGTGTAACCACTGTCCACTATTGAACTAAATCCAATGTGTTTTATTTCAGTGTACATAATTACCACCTAGAGTCTAGAGCAGATTTTAAGATGATGGAGCTTCCAGCAACTGGACGACAGGTGATCACAGCTGCTGCTAAACCACCAAAGTCCAGTCACGTGTTCTTGAAATGAGACTGAAGAAAGCTGAAAAAAATCTGCACGGAAAAGGGAAACGTAGGAAATGCTGTGCTTGGATGTGAAGTTCCCAGTGTGAATTCTTACATTTGATAACGGAACAGTGTCTCCACATCACAGATCACTGCTTTCTCCGTCTTTCACATGTGCAGTCAGTCTGTGGCCTGGACTCCAGTCCTACATATCAAACACTGGATCACAGGATAGAACCTGATCCTTCAGCACCACCACCTCCTGCTCTCTGAACCACGTCCTTGTATATTTAAGTTCATTTATTTTGACTTACAATAAACTACCAGAATTTTACTGTCATGCAATTTACAGTGTAGAGAGCGACACTGTATCTTACTGTACTTTCACTGTATTTTACATTGTGTGTTATATACTATATTGTATTGAATTGTTCTGTAATATCTGTAGTTAATATTAATAAATTACTGCTAATTATTACTAAATATAATAATTACTAATTATTATAATATTATGATTTTAAATTGATTCGTGATAATAATAGTAATATTACCATGCTTCAGAATAACAAATCAAAGGGAAGTCCCAACAACATTCTTAATAAAAAAAAGTTCTGTTCAATCAATACATTTCAACTTTTAAAACATTCTTTAAATTACTTATATTACATTTTCATACATTTCTTTAAATTAATAATGTTTTCATAAACATGTCCAAATCTCATGAACATTTCCAATTCAGTCCAGAGAACAGTGCAACAGCAGCTGTCCTGGCTATAAAAGCCCCCCCCCCCTCAGTGGGCTGCAGACGACCTGTTGACGACATGTGGGGAGTGGACGATAACACCGAGCTGCTACAGCTACAGCCACGTCTGAGAGTCACCAGCTGATCCGGAACAGACAGTCCAACTTCATCTGATCAGTGGTCACACCCAGATCATAACTACAGTAAAAGTTGATGCATTCACCTCCATGTTGATGACATCACACAAGTACTACTTCCTCTGCAAGCACATTTTCAAAAGCACTTGTGTCCTTTAGTGTTCATAATTTTTTTTTCTGGAGAATTACTGTGCCAGTGAATGTTTCCACTGAGGCTTTAATTAATTCCCTGCAGCTTTCCAGCAGAGTGTAGCAGAGAAGGTGTCAACATGTTGTCAACAGTTTTCAAAGGGACTAATTCCTCTGAAGAAAGTACCAGTGAAGTCAGTGAGAACCTGGAGACACAGAGGTCTGCACATTATCCAGAGAAACCGACACTTTGTTACAGGAGAGATCTGTGCTTCTGTCACCTGAATGGGAGAAAACACAGACGCTTCCTTTTTTATTATGTCAGGTTTCTGTTCGTGTAATGAAACCACTTAGAATTAACAAGGCATTAGAGCGATATTGTGTGTGTGTGTGTGTGTGTGTGTGTGTGTGTGTGTGTGTGTGTGTGTGTGTGTGTGCCAGCTGTGGTCAGAACAGCTTCACTGTCTGCACAGTAATAAGCAGAACATTGCTACAAATCAATTGTTATTTAATTCCCAGCTGAAGACTCCATTAAAGGCCGACCTTCTGGCGGCCATGTTTGAGGTCTGCAGTCCACCAATTCAATATTAAGAGCTGGGATTAGGCTTCTCCTACATCACTCTCCATTACACAGTGAATGAAAATTTGGGTGCATGGCCTACACTTAATTTAGACCAAAACTATGATTTTTTTGTCTCTAATTTAACTGATATCTGACATCCTTTTGTATCACAGAATAAATCTAGAACTTAAGCCTCACATGATTTTCTCTGAATTAGTGTTAAGGTTCCACCATCGCTGCTCTGCAGGGGGCGAGTTCAGCTTCATTTTCAGACATGAAGTCATATTTAGTAACAGACAGATCTGAACATCACACTCAGCTCCAGGGCATCAGAGGAAGACGTGACTGAGCTCTTTGTGTGTTGTCCAGTAGATTAATCATTTATTTCTCAATTGTCTTTGATGGAAAAAAAAAACATTAGTAGAACTTCAGAATCAGAATCAGAATCAGAATCGGTTTTATTGCCAAGTATGTTTCCACATACAAGGAATATGTGCTGGTGATTGGTGCAATTGGGGATCGGGGGGATCAGTGACAGTGGGGCTCTCTAGCCTTGTTGATAAGGCTAATAGCAGACAGGAAGAAACTATTTTTGTGGCGAGAGGTTTTGGTCCTGAAGGACTGCAGCCTCCTGCCAGAGGGGAGTGTCTCAAAGAGTTTGTGTCCAGGGTGGGAGGAGTCAGCTATAATCTTCCCTGCACGCCTCAGAGTCCTTGAGCCATACAGGTCCTGGAGGGATGGTAGATTGCAGCCAATCACCTTCTCAGCAGAGTGGATGATACGCTGCGGTCTGTTATTGTCCCTCTCCATGGCAGCAGCGTACCAGATGGTGATGGAGGAGGTGAGGATGGACTCAATGATGGAGGTGTAGAAGTTCACCATCATAGTCCTTGGCAGGTTGAACTTCTTCAACTGCCTCAGGAAATACATCCTCTGCTGAGCTTTTTTGATGAGGGAGCTGATGTTCAGCTCCCATTTGAGATCCTCTGTGACGGTGGTTCCCAAGAAGTGGAAATGCTCCACGGTAGCCATGGGGGAGTCGCACAGGGTGATGGGGGTGGGTGGGGCTGGGCTCTTCCTGAAGTCCACTATCATTTCCACTGTCTTCAGAGCGTTTAGCTCTAGGTTGTTCTGCCTGCACCAGGTCACCAGACGGTCAGTCTCCCACCTGTAGGCAGACTCATCGCCATCAGAGATGAATCCAATGAGAGTGGTGTCGTCTGCAAACTTCAGGAGCTTGACAGACTGATGGCTGGAGGTGCAGGTGTTGGTGTACAGGGAGAAGAGCAGAGGAGAAAGAACGCAGCCTTGCGGGGATCCAGTGCTGATGGTCTGGGAGTCAGACACGTGCTTTCCTAGCTTCACGTGCTGCCTCCTGTCAGACAGGAAGTCGGTGATCCACCTGCAGGTGGAGTCAGGCACGCTCAGCTGGGAGAGCTTGTCCTGCAGCAGAGCCGGGATGATGGTGTTGAAGGCAGAGCTGAAGTCCACAAACAGGATCCTGGCATAGGTCCCTGAGGAGTCCAGGTGCTGGAGGATGAAGTGGAGAGCCACGTTGACGGCGTCATCTACAGACCTGTTGGCTCTGTAGGCGAACTGCAGGGGGTCCAGGAGTGGGTCAGTGATGGATTTGAGATGGGACAGGACAAGGCGTTCAAATGATTTCATGACCACAGAGGTCAGGGCAACGGGTCTGTAGTCATTTAGTCCTGTGGGCCTTGGTTTTTTGGGGACAGGGATGATGGTGGAGGATTTGAAGCAGGCTGGCACGTGGCAGGTCTCCAGTGAGGTGTTGAAGATGTCTGTGAACACTGGAGACAGCTGATCAGCACAGTGCTTCAGGGATGATGGAGAGACAGAGTCAGGACCGGCTGCTTTGCGGGGGTTCTGCTTCTTAAAAAGCCAGTTGACATCTCTCTCCAGGATAGAGAGAAACATTCCTTTGGTAGGGGAGGAGGAGGGGGGTTCTGATGTGACTAGTTGTTGAGGTGCCAGGGCCCCTGCTAAAGTGGGGGAGGAGAAGCTGGTGGTCTGGAGGTGGTGGCTGGACTCACAGGGGTTGGTGTCAGGCCTGTCCCATTGTCTTTCAAAGAGGCAGTAGAACTCATTCAGATCGTTGGCCAGACGGAAGTCGTTAATGGAGTGGGGGGGTTGACGTTAAGAAACATTATCAAATATTCCCATGTAAAAATGCTCATTTATAAGTAACATTACTGTTTTTTAAGTAATAAAATCAAAGGTACTGGTTATTCAGAGTGGTCTCTTTCAAAGTGTGTTACTATTATATAAATGTCTGTGATTATTAATGCATAGACATGTAGGTACACCTCCTGCACCCAGTGGGTGGTTTTATCTGTAACAACATGTCATAATTTTCAAGCTGATCTTATGTTTTTCAGGTAAAATATTCATCTACTAACAAACGATAAATATCAAGCAAGGCAGAGAGAAGAATAAGAGGTGATAAGGACAAGAGATTAATTAAGTTAAGACATATGAGCTCATGAGTAAATACATTTTGCATCCATGAAAACAATAAAAACGATCTCCAGAGGAAGGGCGTTCACTTTAAACTGCACAGTGGGAGACAGAGATAAAAACACTAACTACACCATGTAAAACCCTCCATACTGGTTTCACACCACTACTGTTATCTGAGCATGGAAAGAAAAAAAATGAAAGAGAGAAGATTAGGACCAAAGAAGAAAGTGATGGGAGAAGAATGAAATGAAGCAGAATGACAGAAAGCTGTAGGGGAGCAGCAGAGGATGTGCAGCAGCCTCAGAGCCGCATCACATTAGAAATGTCATGTCAGCAGATTCAGAAGATATTGGTAATTGCATGCTGCTGTGTTTGTGTATGTGTGTGTGTGTGTAAGAGAGAGATAAAGAGAGAGAGAGACAAAAGCAAATGGCTGGGGGTAAAACAGATTTGCGACCTTGGAGCTATTAGCTTTCACTTCCTGCTGTATTTCAACTTAAAACTACAGCTGGGTCCAGATTTGAGATGGTGTGGTGACGGACTCTGACTCTGTTTACTGAATCCTGCTCCCATCAGATCCTGCTTCCAGGTCTTGCACTTTTATTTGAGGCCTCTGGCTTCACTGCTGAGACTAACTGTCACTGAGTGACGATCCTTGTGTGGGTGTGTTTGAATGTTCCACCTGCTTGTCCCTGTCATATGGAGACACACTGGAGAGGACACACAGATATATAGACCCTTTATACTGACATCATGAGTCAACAGACCGCCCACACAAAGAACCACTGTAACAACCACTGTAACCATAACGATGTGAGCATCCACGCTGATGAACGGTGACGTTCTGTAACAGTGACGCGGAGCACACGCTTCACACTACAGCTATGATGAAGCAAACACAAAACACTTACCTGCTTCTGAGGGTGAGTCTGCATCCCAGAGGTTCTTCTTGTTAGCATCTCGATACTGAACTGTTTTATCAACCACGTTGATTTTTTTTTTAAACCTCAGTGACTCCCTCCAGCGTCATCTGCCATGTTGAACGTAATGTGTTGACCTGTCCGACAGCAGGTCGGGTGACTGGCTCAAAGAACAGAACACATGCTCTGCCTCCTAGTGAATCCATTTTACGATTGGCTGTCGGTGTTTCTATCATTCATCAGTCTCTCTGAAAGTGATCCCAACAATGTTCTTCACCACTGTCAATGTCATTATAGTTGTGGTGTGGATTCTGACATCCACTTGAGTTAGACCGATTTAGTTATCCTCATCTTGGTGTGGACGGCCTATTTTCTGAGTCTCATACGCTGTGTGTGCCTCTCAGCTCCAAGCCCATTGGCTCCTACTAAAGGCAAATCTTCAAGTGTCCTCATAAAGGAGAAAAGTGGAACAAACCAAGATTTGGGGGAAAACACATTCTAACCCAAGATGCTACAAACATCTGGCCAACCCATCAGACATCATCACTATACCCTGCAAAAAAAACATACTGAAATTGGCCATCTGGGAAGGAAAGGAGTGCAAAACACTCAAGTCAGATGTGCAAAGGCAGAATTAACCTGAGGGCCCAAACAGAGACCCGTACAGACTGGATTAGAATGTGCCAGATGCCTTGTGGTTTCTGAGGAGGCTAATGAAAGCAGCATGGGAGAAGCAGATAACACCAAAAGACTGGCGCAGGGCAAATAGGATCCTGATAACAAAGTAGAGGGATGGAAGGGATATTAGCCAATGCCAACCAACCTCTCTACTAGACGTACCAGACAGGGTTCTCTGGTTCCCTGGAACACACCAATATGATCTGGTGGAGAGAAGACACCTCCATGCGGTCTGCCCCATGAACCCCTCTGGTCTGCCTTCAGACTTTTCCAGAAACCAGAGACCATGGCCATAACCGGTCACTCTCCTTCAGTGGTGGGGAGAGGTTCTAAAGTCTGCCCTTAGCCCTATGCCAACCCTCAAACAGGGTTTAAGGTGGTCAGGGTGTCCAGACATTACACCTGACATCATGACCAAAAACATCGCCTCAACACAGCAAACAAGCTGCCACCAGTTTCCAGCCTCTAACAGCCGCCATCCCCCTGCAAGTACGTGCCTTTGTCCAGAAGGGACAGAAAGCGGCCAGGAACGTCTCCTCATCACCAGAACCGGACTCACTACTACTGGCCCATGACTGGACCATAGTAAAAAAGCCAGCATTCAACGACTCAGTAGAAAGGTGCAGGACCGTAATTTACCAACAGGTCAGGAAGATGCAGGAAGGGGGGATTCTGGGATGCAGAAAGGTCACAAGCGAATCAACGACAAAAAAGGAGGGTACCCTCCAGAACACTTTGCTGTGTCATCCACCCACTACCACCATCTGCAGCAAGATCTTCTAGAAGTATCCTCACAGTGGATAATAAGATCTAGTTCGTTTGTTTGAGCAGCAGATTAATGCACATTTGATGCTCTAGTGAGTGTCTCTGGCAGCAGGATGGTGTGTGTGGGACTGAGTCACAGTAAAGTGCGTGTTGATAATGGTAATGAAGGAACCGATTTTGGACAGTGGAACTCTACAGCGTGGAGGAGGAAGCTGTATCACTGTGTTACTCTCTTGCAGGAGCATCAGTGTGACACTGAGATCAGCATTATCATTATCATCTTGACACAAACATCATCATCAAGTAAACACAAGTAAACTTAATCTTATCACTGCTGTGACTGCCACTGTCGTCAACACCACAAAAAGACTGTCAACAAAAACAGCAGCAGCAGGAGACTATTGTTTAACTGTTAAAATGTAATCAACACAGTGTGTGTGAGAATGTGTGTGTGTGTGTGAGAGAGAGAGAGAGAGAGAGAGAGAGAGAGAGAGAGAGAGAGAGAGAGAGAGAGAAGGAGAGAGAGAAATCATATCCCTGAGCTCTATGGTTAACCAAGGTGAGGCTATGGGTGGAATGTTAAACAGTTTTCAGATCAATGTCAGTGAACGCAACTCAACTGCGCCATTTGTTCAGCCTTGAGAGATGTCAATACACCCATGAGGGTCATTCGTCTCTGTGATTTCCCTCAGTGAGCATGTGTGTGTGTGTGTGTGTCAGCTCACTTAGGATTCTTGCTTCATAGATATCACTGTCTCTCTCTCTCTCTATCTCATATGGAGCTGTACACACACACACACACACACACACATGCACACACACTATACCCTCAAATCACATTAAAACTACTCTGCTCTGTCTCTAAGAACATTTCCAATTATTGCTTTAAGTGCTCTTCCATCAGTGAATGTCAAGCATCGAGTGTCACCAGACACACACACACACACACTCTGCTGTAGGGTGTGTGTGTGTAAGGAAGGCTCGGTGAAACTCCATCCGTGCATTGATCATTTGTAAAACACTGGAATTCAATAGAAAGCTTCAGAGCTCTGGATTCCTTTAAATGATATGAAGAAATGATGTGATGCTGCATTGATTTTTTTTCCCTCTCCCTTCACAGGGAGGTCAAAGGTCAGGCTCAGCTTCACAACAGCAGCCTGAAGCTGCAGTGGATTACACCACAACAGAGGACTTTCACGATGTCAGTCAATACAGTAAGATCACATAATGCATGCAGATGCAAACAACTTCCAAATATGTGCAGTAATTTTTTTTTTTTTTATGCCATAAGTTCACTCCTAAATTCACCAGCCAGTTTCTACTGCCGCATTGAAATTAAACTTCCATGCCTACCACACACAAAAACACAACAACACAACAAAAGGCTGTTGAAAGATCAGGAAAAGGCTCAAATCATGAGGCTGATACTTGTGTGGAGTCGTCTGTTGTCTTTACAACTACAAAGCTTCACTCATCATATTTCTATCACCCTGCTTAATGAGCAATTTGAAATTGCAAACTAAAAAACGAGTCATGGAAACGTGAATTCTGAAGGAAAAAAAAAAATGTATACACTTGTGTAAAGTGGTTTTTGAGACAATTCCACAAAGCAATATCACAAAAGTGAAATGGAAACACTTTTCTGTATTTAAGTCACATGACATGACTAGAGTAGTCACATGACATCCAAAAACATTGCTGACTATTATCTCTCATAAATCCCTGATGTGTAGCTGCTGACAGAGATAACAGGTTTGTCTTTCTGTCATTAGCTGCACCAGACGCCATCTTCACCTTCAGTAAAACACTACACCAGCTGCTGTGGAGGAGGAATCGTCCCAACAATTAGCAGATGCTGGAAATCAGTCGCCATGTTTAATTGGAACAATATCACGAGAGGAGAAAACTCAGCTTTACTCTCATAACATCTGTCAATGGAAACACAAAACAAACACAACTGTGTTTTGTCAACTTTTCTAGAAAAAAAAAATCTTTGCAAACAGCTGTGGCAACATCATTGCGTTTACTTACACACTAATATTCCACTATTATTTAGAACATGAAAATATTCTGAATTAGATATGGGTCATGTACTGTGAACCTATTCCATCTGGATATTCAGAATTTAGCATTTTCCAGTTAAGATGTGTGGGATGAACCAATATGACTCAGGTTTTAAGAGAATCTTTTGCACATGTAAAAGCACATTCAGAATATACGTCTCAGTCGTTTGCTGCCTGTTTACAGTCAGCTCTGTGTGTTGTACGCAAAACAACTAGACCACAGTTTGCAGGGAAGCAAAGTGGAGCTTTCTGGCACAACTTCACCTACTTCCCAGGTGTGTGGAGACAGGAAAAAAGTCTAACAAGGTCAAAGCTCCAGAAACATGCAGTAAACACAAGAACTTTATAAGAGCAACATCTTTTGCCTTGTAGCCTTCATCAGAGATACGTGCTCAACAGGAAAGCATTTTCAGAATAAGAGCAAAAACAGGAATATTTCGTCGTGAGGGATATGAACTGTACAAATCCATCATAAGGTAAAGTGACCACAACAGCAAAAATAATCAGATCAAAGAGGGTGGACATGACCACACTGGTGCCTGTGTGTGTGTGTGTGTGTGTGTGTGTGTGTAGGAGAGGGAAAAAAGATGGAGCGTCAAAAAAAGAGAGAGCCTGACTAATTTAATTTTCTTTCCATTAGTGGTTGTCTAAGAAGTCCTTTTTCTCTGTCTTTTTTTCTACTGTCTCTCTCCCTCTCTCTCTCGCTCTCTCGCTCGCTCTCTCTCTCTCTCTCTCTCTCTCTCTCTCTCTCTCTCTCAGTGTCGGGTTTGTCAGTCATCAGTGATGAGCTGCTGCTGTCACAGCAGAAAATCTGACATCTCAAATTATAATTTTTCATTTTAGTACAATCTGACTTTTGTTAGTGACGTTTAAATGAACTGTAGCTGAGAGTCAGCTGTGTGTGAATTCTGTCACAGGACGTCAGACCTGGAGGAATGGAGGAGAACTCTCCACAGAGCAGAGCTGATGAGGAGCCGAGTGAAAGTGATGCTGTTCGTCACACAGTAAAAAAATCTGTCTGAAGGCCAAATCATGGTCTGTGTGGGTTTGTGTGACATCATGTGCCCACCCAGGTCCACAGAGGTCCATGCAGACCACTGTCCAGACCTGTGTGCATACATGCACCCCAACTGCACCCACACCAGGAAAGCAAAGTGGGTGTGAAATGAACTCTTCTTGCTCTCTGTGTGTCAGTGCACATACACTGATGGTCGTGTGTACTGAAGTTTAAGTCTGTTACAGTGGAGACTATGAACCGGGACCAATACAGTGACTGTGAATGTCATTTACTAACTCAAACAAGTTACAGCCATGGAGGTAAAGAGGAGTCATGAGGTCAGTTACACAGCATCTCCCCAGAGTAATAAATGAGTCACGGAGCCTCAGCAGCCTGATGGAGAGAGCAGCCGCACAGCCAGGACCTGCTGCAGGACTCACAGAGAACACAGGTGTGTTAAAGACATTCCCACAGGACTGGTGAGAGGCGCATTTCTCTCCTTTAACTCTTTAATTTGCTCGGCTGTAAACTGACCATTGGCTTGATGTATGTGCATGTGTGTGATCTCCAGCTGAGTCAAGACTTCCTGCTGCTGTTTGGAGCTGAAACAGCTTCTGTGAAGCTTGAGAAGTGGGACACCGTTAATCAAAGAGGCCAAACACCTGACTCAGTCAGCTGAAAGCTACTGAGAGACTCACAGGATGAGGACACCAGTGCGCTACATGACATGCTGGTTTATATCCCACAACAATGGTGCTCTTTACTCTGAGCTATTTACTCTGAGCTATTTACTCTGTGCTGCTTACATGGTGCGTTCCATGTAGATACTAATGAGTTATCTTGCAGGACAGAACCCCCATAGCTGGATGGAACAGAATCAAAATGAATCCCAGGGATGCAGAGGACAAACTGGTGCCTTCCCAGCTGTTAAAATCCCACCAGTCAGTTTTTAAGTTATACTGAATCAATTAGAAACAATCTGCAAAGACATTTTCTTCCCCCAGAGAGAAAAAAACAAAGGACTAATCTGAACGTCTTAACCGCTGAAGTTGCTAACTTCCTCAACGGCATGAACTCAAGGGAAGTGGTTTGACGAACAGCGTTGTTTCAACAGTTATTAGTGATTTAGAAGAACTGCGCTCCTGAATAAAGCCTGAAGATGATCCCATAAGATCCACATTAAAAGAAGGTCCTGAGGATTTTGAAGTTTTGAAGACACCAACAATAAAGATAGTAACATGTATGTTACTGATATTTGTTGAACCTTAAGAATCAAAAACTGACAGACATGAGGACTTTGTGATGGAAGTCATTTCAAGACACGTCCACTGTCTCTAAACATCCGACTTCGTCCCAGATTCAGCTGTTGTTCCGACTCTGCTGTGATGAACATGTTTGCACTGTTTCACAGTGAAAATGTGGAGGTGTGGCTGTGACTCTGTCCTGCAGCCTCTGATTAATGACATCCAAACACTGCAGAGTCATGACCTTGACTCTCCACTGAAAAAGTCCACGGCTCTGTGTCAGATAACTGGGGACAACTTACGGATGCACAGGGTTCTTTGTTTTTGTGGACATTGTTTTTACGGTTTATGTTTGATTGCAGGAGATAAGGCCCAGAGTGTTTACACCGAGGACGACCCTGAGATAATCCTGCATAGAGGAGCTTTTTGAAATGCACTGCAGTGAGCTGCAATCACAACCACAGATCATCCCCATGTTGGGTTCTAAGCAGAGCACAGTCCACTGTTCTCTCACGTTTGCCAAACTTTTTCTCTGGACATAACAAATGAGTTTCATGAAGAGGCAGCTCAGGGTGAGAGAACGTTTGAGGATCAGATCAGTTGTCCTGAATTTAGACTTTTGACTATGGAGCACAAACACTGACCTACATGGGTTAACCTGGACAGTCTTGTAGTTTATACCCTTTGTGAGAGCCTACATGCTGCTTTATTTATGAATGTGCATATGTACAGGAAGTAGTGTACAGTAACGGAGGATTTCTTTTCTCAATCAAAAATGATGAAATGACAATTTGTTTTAATGATTAATTTTACCAGTCTTAAGACTGGTTGTCTTCATTTTACTGAAGTCGTGTGAGTCAACGCATTTACACTCATGTAAACAGGTAGAACAGAGGTTCTCCTGTACAGATGACAGATGATCATTAACAAGATGAAAATTATTCAGAGACAGTCTGACAGTTTTACAGTTGAACAAACACTGAGCATGCTCCTTCCCTGGCTCATAAACAGCCAATCGTATCGGAGCATGCCACACAAACAGCCAATCATGAAACAGCTGTGTGTTTCCGCTTCAGTGAGATGAAAATGAGAGGTGACTGTTAACAGACAGGACAGGTCAGCTCAGTGTGGAGGTTCATGTAGAAACAGGAAACCGTCCCGACCATCCTTTGGATAATGCAACATGTCGTCAGTCATGACCAACATCTGCTACATCTACAGAAACAACCCCCAAGCTCCACTAGATGGAGACGAACACAACAACACCAACATCCAAACACAACACACACAGCACTGTTCCACTGTTCTCGTGGTCTTCATTCAAAACAGGTTGTTAAACATGATCAATAATTACAGCTGTCTCCCAGCCCTGATACAACAACACCCTTAGTTAAAGGGAGTAACACAGATTAGCGTCAGAAATACACTTTCAACACAACATCTGATGAGCGTCATGCACACACTGGGGTAATTCAGTGTGTGTGTTGAATTCACACTGAGGGTTTGGCATCATGGTTCTGAAACGACATGTTCAACAAAGCATGAACAGTGTGGGTCTCAATGTTCTTCCACATGCTTGTGTTGTGTAGGTTGTGTGATGGTGTGAGTCAGTGCAGGGAGATGAGGCGACTTGAGGAGAAGACTGAAGGTTGGGGTTGGCCTTCAGCCCTGGGCTGTGGTGCTGATGCTGGTTTGACTCCCGCCATGCTGCCTGGTGCATGAGCACAACACTCCCACCTACACAATACATAGAGAGAGAGACTCACAAAACGAGTCAACGCACTAACCAGCAGGCTGGCACTCTGCAGTGTGTGTGTGTGTGTGTGTGTGTGTGTGTGTTTCTTCAGCCTGTAAGGCACACTGTGACCCAGATAGCATAAAGGATTTCACGCATTCGGGATCCCTCTAAATTAAAGACACTCACTTCTCTTTCTTCTCTCTCTCTCTCTCCTCTGTCATGGGGCCAGCGATGTGCAAGTGGAGGATTGAAATGGTGTCATGGACAGAGGAGAGAACACATCTCCTCCTCCCACCCTCCTCCTCTTCCTCCTCCATCCCCTCTTCTTACTAAATCATCAAAAGGAGTTAAAATGCCAACAGACATAATGAGGTTGTGGAGTCTACCACCCCCACCCACCCCAACCCCACCCCCCCTTTTCTTCATCGCTACCCGCTCATTGCTCTGCTCTCTTCTTCATGCATTTCCTCCCTCAATAGCAGGTGGCATACAAGCTCCGAGCATCAGCCTGCTGATATTCTGTAGTTTTCTTATTTTACACAGACAAACACTCAATGTTAGCTGCTGACACATACTGTGTGTGTGTCTGATTCCTCCACTGCCGTCCACAAACTATTAAATGAGGAGTACAAAGATTACTGGATTTATAAAGTCGGAAAAAATCAAAGCAGCAGAGGCCACTCTTTAAATATGGTGGATCCTACATGTCCCACAGTGCAACCACTATCACATTTCAGTCTAGTCTGCTTGGTTAAGGCCCATAGCTTTAAAACTCCTTGCGTGCTCTTTGTAACGCAGACTGTTAGTGTGTTGTCTGAGATAACACTGATGACATCACTGTGACATCATCAGAGCCATGTTTTCACAGGCTGAGCAGCGCTGCTCCTCGTGAGAAGTAAACTGATCCTCGTGTAAAATCAACAGGGAGCCACAGATGTTCCTTCATCACCGTGAACACACACACACACACACACACACACACACACACACACACACACACACCGTAGTTTATACACAGAGTCGTGCTGCCACAAATACTTACTACAGCACCATATGTGTACCAATCCCCTGCTGAAAATAGTCCCCGATAAAAAGTCTCCCCCTGTGTGAGTGACGTCTGATCAATTATTATTAAACAGCCATCAAACGCGCATTACAGTGTTCAGTAACAGGTGAGACAGTGGAGACACTTCAGTGTCAGCAGGTGTATCTGAGTCAGTGTACAGGAGCTGTCCCTTCAGCACCACAACAACACAACATGAAGCAGCTGTTTCCCTCCTGTGTGGACAGGCTTTCTACTGGTCCTGACTCACACAGTGATATGACTGGAACAGACTCATTAAACAGACCTTTGTTCTTTGTTTGTTTGGCTGTATACGGTATATTGTTCCTCCTGCTGGGAGAATGTCCTCACTCTGATTTCCAGACATGATCAATTCAAGTCGTTTTTATTCTTATAGCCCAAAATCACTGACTGCCAGTATGTCCTGCTGCACCACATCCAACAACTTCTCTCCTCAGAGCCTCAGTTTGGATTACAAAGCAACCCAAACAGAGGCTCAATCAAACAAGGAGTACTGGTGATGTCATACAGAGAGTGGGCCCTCAAACTACAGCAAGCATGTTTTGGGTTCTGGTAAACACTGATGGTTACACAGAAAAGAGCTCCTCATTTAAAACTGCAGTGTATAGTTTTCAACAGGAGGCAACAGACTCAGAGCTGAGCCACAGCAGAGCAGTCAGGTCAAAGTGTAGAGAGACGGATCAACTCCACCTGTGTCTAACTCCACCTGTTTCTGAAGCACAATCCCTCTTTCTGCAGCAAGAAACAGGATAATAAGGTCAGTGAGATCATAAAGGTGTGTGTGTGTGTGTGTGTGTGTGTGTGTGTGTGTGTGTGTGTGTGTGTGTGTGTGTGTGTGTGTGTCAGAGGTGGATAGTTTAATGTATATCTTGGGAAATCTCGAAAACATTTGTGCAGTGTGTGTTTGAGCTGATCTCAGCCTTTAAAGTACTAAACATATACCCACATGATTTCATCTTCACCTCATCCCTGAACAGAGACAACACCAGTAACTGTGACAACCTGTTGTCACTGCAGAGATAGAATCATAAAGTAGTGAATGTAAATCAAGAAACACATAAAATCCCAAACATTGTGGTCAGCGGGAAAATATATGACCTGCAATAGAACTTCATAACATTGAAATTCTACAGTGAGATGTAAGTTTACCACTGTTAGTACAGGAAGGAAACACAGTGCACACACACATACACACACACACACACACACACACACACACACACACACACAGAAACGTACCATACAGTAGAATATCTGTCACTGAGGTGATAACTGTAACTGTTTGCTTGTGTTGGTCCAGCACCAGCCTGTGTGACCCTTTTCAGACTCATGCGATTCAGCTACACTGGCCCGGTCCTGGGGCCAACATCCACCTAAAGGAAGCCTGAGTGCTGCTAATCTGAGCCCATCCTCCATCCAAACCACCTGACCACACCTGAACCAATATGATAGTCATAACTCTATAACTACAGAGTAGGCTATATTATTACAACATAATTACATTATTCCCTGGAACTGACTGTTGATTGGCTTGGTACTGAACAGACTCAGCCAATGTGGTGACGTAGTCTAGGAGCGTACCGACAGCAGGTGTACTGGACCTTTATCGTCATGGCTACAATAATTCATGTGTAAGTGCGTACCAACGGCAGGCGTACCAGACCTTCGTCATCATGGTAACAATAATTCACGTGTAGGAGTGTACTAACGGCAGGTGTACCGCACCTTTATCATTTTACCTTAACTTTACCTCACTTCTTTCCTTAGTGAGTTCTGTTAAAGACGAGTGAGGAAAAAGAAGACAGAAGGCGACATCTAGTGGTCGTAGTGATGATGACAGGAGCAAAGGGAAAAGTGCGGTGACGTAGTTCATAGAGCGACAAAGTCCACGTCAGGAGGAGGTTGGGGTGGATGGATGAATATGACACAGGAGAGTGGTGTTCGATTCCCATGTGACAGGAGCAGTTCATGTTGTTTCTATTATCCATGACCGTTCACTGTTATTATTGTAACCATGACAACAAAGATTGTCTAATGTTGAGGAAGTACTTATTTTAACCCAAATCACCATCTTTTCTTAAACCTAACCAAGTCATGACCTTTATTAAAGTAACCATGGTGATGAAGGTAGTTCAGCCCATGTACAGTCCATGTGTTTTTTATTGTAACCACGACAACCAAGGTTCAGCACATCTGCCACCGTAGGGGCAGTATTTCAGCACTGCTATGGGTTGTATCAGAGGGTTGTTGGTTGTTCTGGTTGAAGGACTGGTTGTTCAGGTTGGAGGACTGGTTGTTCTGGGTAGAGGACTGGTTGTTCTGTTTGGAGGACTGGTTGTTCTGGACGGAGGACTGATTTATCTGGTTGGAGGACTGGTTGTTCAGATTAGAGGACTGGTTGTTCTGGTTGGGGGACTGGTTGTTTTAGTTTGTCAGTGTTTTAGTTGTGATTAACTGTTGTGTTGAGCTGCTCACTGGTGACCTGTGGGAGGAGTCTTGTCGAAGCGAACTCAGCAGAGAAATGTAACTCAGTAAAATTAGAAGTCTGAGTTTGCAGACAGCAGCCTCCTGTGTGTAGCAGCATCACAGTGTCCTCTCCAGTCTCCACACACAACATGTGAAATGTGCAAGTGAACAAAGAGCCCTGAAGTTGGCCGCCTTTGGCCTACTTCTCTATTCTCTCTCCCTCTAATCCACTTTCTTCATCCTCTCCTTTTATCGCTCTCTCTCTTCCCTAGCTCTCTCTCTCTTTCCATCTTCCACTCCATTCATCCATGCAGCGCTGGCGTGTCATTACATGAACACAACCATGGACTGTCTGTGTGTGTGTGTGTGTGTGTGTGTGTGTGTGTGTGTGTGTGTGTATGTGTGTCTGTGTCTGTGAGAGAGAGATGAAATGGGCATGTGCAGTGAACAGGAAATGACACAGCACCTCAGAACAGTTCATACACACTCATTCAGCCATATCAGTGACACATACACACATGAGGTAATTGCTACACAATTTCATTTGGAGGCAAACACGTCTAATTAAACATTATACAGTGGTTACATTCCATTAGAAAAATCACGGTGTTATTTCATTTCAGGCAGTAAAACAACTCGTTTTCTTTCAGGACATAAACCTGCCTGTCTACCTTCAGTGGTCTAACCCTCATTTAATATGTTAATAATTATTATTATTTTCAGCAGCCACTCTTACAGGAGGAATTAAAACGTGCTGCAAATTTCCAGGAAGTCTCTATTGTTGATGGAAGGAGGGAAGAACAGATGATAAGGTTTGTGTGTGTGTGTGTGTGTGTGTGTGTGTGTGTGTGTGTGTGTGTGTGTGTGTGTGTGTGTGTGTGTGTCAAGTAATTGTGTTTATATTAAATGATGACACTATTTTAATTATTGTCAACAAATTCCATGATGACATTAAGACTGTTTCTGTGTTGGTCCTCCTTCTTTCTCTGGTCCCTGGCGCCACAGTCCTCCACACGCCCTCAGATTGTGCTCGTGCTGAAAGCACAGGTTTCCTACAGGCTACAGTACTGCTCACATGAGCAGGTATTCTGCCTGTGCTGTGAAAGGGCTCACAAAAATAATATATGTGCATTTCTGTGTGAACTGCGTGCGTGGCTCCTCGACATCCACACACGCGGGTCTTGTCTCAGCTGTGGGTTTAATGAAGCCCATCAACTCCTATTGGTGATGAAAATCTTTAAAAGTGTCACAAATATAGTTTCATTAAAAATAACTGGCCAGTCTGGTTTACACAGAGCTGTCTCCCCCAGAGGAAAAATATACTGTACGTGAGGTTTGGATTTTTTCATAGGATTATTGACAAGAACATGTATAACACCTGCAGTCTGATCCTGTGATCAACTGAATATATTAGGAACAACAAACAAAAAGTTTCCTTTAACCCTGTGGAAGAACAAGTCAGAAACATGTAATGATGACTGTTCCACCAGCTAGGAAACAGACACAGGCCTGACTTTCATTTACTTATTTTATTATTGTATTTATCTTTAAATCTATTAATTTAATTAAAGACATCCATAAATATTGGATGAGTAGAAAATTTAAGACTCTTCCTTTAATGAAAAGAAAGTCATTTCCACACAGTCCCCACACTGTGTTGTCTCTTCACTTCACCAAAGGATGAAATTTCAGCAAAACTGACAAATGGTTGGAAATTAAATAAAGAGGAGAAAACCTTAAAAAAAAAAAAGGGCTATAGAGGCTCTTTCTGGATTTGTGTCTGTGTCTCTCAGCTGCCGCTCTGTCTCCATCTCCATCTCTGTCTCTGTGTCTGTGTCTGCAGGTCTCACAATAGTACTTTTAATCTGCTCAATGAACGAGAGCTGCTTCTTGACGAGGGCTCGTTTTTCCCCTGTAACAACACACGACTCTGAAAAACATTTGTTCCTGAAGCAGCTCCCATGTTTGAATATCTGAAGCAGGGAAACAAAGAAATAAAAAGACTCCTTCAGTCAGAGAACACTGCATCACGTTATTTATACACTGGGCAAGGTGCTGAAGTCTCCTCTCATCAGACTGTGAGAGCAGAGCAGAGGAACTTCACTAACATCTCTGTCCAGAACCAAAGTCCATCTGAAGCTGCAGGGACACAACCACTGCACTGTCATACATTACCCTGTCAGACTTCACAGAAATAATACTTGAAAAATGAAATGTAACCACAACATACAAATAAAACAAGACTTAAACTCAGGTCTCCTCTGCAGCAGGAGGCCTCAGGATCTCACAGTAACACCAGAGTCATTTTAAAGGAACACACCAGCCCTTCTGCCCAACCAGCCCAATAAATGATATCTGCTCCCTGTTTCTGATGCACTGTTAAAACCAAGCGGCACAGACTTGAAACTGATGCACTGTAATGAAGCAGTGGGTTTCATAAAGGTTACTTCAGTTCAGAGTTGTAATGGTGTTCCAGTAAAATGGCTGACGAGTGATCTGATGGTGCATTCATGTGCTGAAGTGAATGTCTGACGTCAGAGTTTCTCCATGATGTTTGCAAACTCAACAGAGAAAATAAACAATTATCATGAATATCTGATAATAAAAAACTCAGACAGCACCTGTTTTTCTGTGTCAGCTGAGCCACAGTAAACTAAAGACTGAAGACACATCATCCAGTCGACACCAGGCTGTGAACCAGCTCTGCACAACATTTTCATAAAAGCTGAACATGTGTGTGTGTGTGTGTGTGTGTGTGTGTGTGTGTGTGTGTGTGTGTGTGTGTGTGTGTGTGTGTGTGTGTGTACAGATAAACATGCAACAACACTGGAGCTTCAAGGCCTCTATCATATCATGATGTGTGAAGTGGCGGATACACTAACAACCCAAATTACTATAAAAATTAATTTGCATAAACTGTCACACGGTCAAAGCTGTGGGGCCCCTAAGGGCCTCAGGCCTGAGGGCAGCTGTGATTGTAAAAGATTAAGAATGATTTCCTTGATTTGGAGAAACTGCTGATGACCCCAGTTTGTTCCTCCCAGAACAAAGAATCAGTGACTAAACATCTGTATGAAGACAGACTGGAACAAAAACATGAAGAAAACAGAACAAACCAGTGGAAACTCTTCCAGACAATGAGCTTTCAGTGTTGTCGCTTTGATGGTTTGCAGACAACACACAGTTGTAGGTACCAGTAATCTATTTCAGCCTTTCTCGAAAAGCTGTCCACAATTCAGCGCCGAGTCCCTTCCACTGTCCTGGTGTGGCTGCACGTTTTGTCAAATAAACACAGGTCTGAACTAGACGCCAGGTTCTCTGGATGGAGTGTTGCGAGAGTGAAAGACGCTCACGTCAGTTATTAAATTTCCTTATACAAATAAGGGTTTAAATAACTATGGTAAGCTTCAGCTTTCATCCTTTCTAAAGTAGGCTGCTGGTATTATGATCAATGGACTGATTCTTAATATGTTATCTGATAGCTTTGTAATTTTTATATGAGTAATATTCATACTGGCTTGAATAATCAATTTGATAGTATTTCCCATCTTTGCTGTGCACAGGTTTTGTGTGAAAGGAATTAAAGGCCTCCCCCAAATATAAGCCCGTTGTATTCAGTGGCTGAGGCAAATAAAAGCCGGGCTGTCAATTTAAGTTTTACAGTAACTTAGTTAAAATATGATGTTTTACATTTGGAGTTTCTCAAACTGTCTGAGAGCGACCACAGAGTCCCGTGACTCTATATGTGTTGTTTTCAATATCTAATCAACTTATATGCAAATTCAGACATTATCATTTTTTGAACTGGTTGTTGTAGAGTGTTGTTGAACTTCACTGTAACTGACACTATCTCCTCACATGAGGGTGAAGCTAACAGTTAGCCTGCGCTGGGACTGTCATCAGCAGCACCAGTTACCAGCAGCCTGTTAACTATCAGACACAGACAACACACAGGACCATGGAGCGTGTGAATTAACAGAGAATCAGGTGTGTTAGGTGCTGATTGTGTTGAGTTCTAGTGGTAATGTAATCACCACGACTGAGACCTGCCATGTGTTTAAAGACATTTTAATTCTCTCCCTAGACATTGTGAAATTTCCACAGTGGGTATAAACTAGTATATGATGGCACAATGTGTCCAAACTGCTAATATCTTAAAGTAAAGTAGAAGAGTATTTATCACCTCCAAGTATTTGATTGACCTCAAACAGACAGAACCTCAGGAAGTCTCCTGACTCATTCGACTGATTCAATTCAATTCAATTCAATTTTATTTGTATAGTGCCAAATCATAATATACATTATCTCAAGGCACTTTACAGGGTAAGGTCAAGACCTTACATTGTTACAGAGAAAAACCCAACAGTTCCCACAACGAGCAAGCGCTTGGCTTGTGTTGATTCAACACTTCCTCCATGTTTCCTGTTGTTATTATGGACATTAACATTGAATTACCATCCATTAGAATCATTAATCACCAACTATCAATTATAAATCGTTGTTTATTTTAAACATAATCAATCAAATCCACTGGTTCCTCTTCAGATTTTTTGTTCAATGCCTACACTTAAAATCTTTCCACATGCTCAAAACAAACAGTCCATCCCCCTCTCCAGGCTCTTAAACTTAAACTGAGGAAAAAGCAGCAAAGCAGCATGACAGTGAATAATGAGTGAAACACAACGTTCCAAAGAAACAGTGAACGTTACACAGACTGAATTGTGTGAGTCACCGCAGGACAGATAATTCACACACTGTTTATTCACGCTGGACAACATTTACCTGAAACTAACTGTTCCCATCATCCTGTCTGCAAATCACATAATATTCAACAACACAACACAACACAACACAACACAACACAACACAACACAACACCACACAGTGGCTGAGAGCATGACGCTGATTTACCCAACAACATTCACACACACGAGCAGGTGTGTGTGTGTCTTTGTGATTGAAGATTGACTGCATCAACTGTGTGTGTGTGTGTGTGTGTATGTATTTGCGCATGTGTGTGTGTGCGTGATGAACAAACACTCCTTCATGTCTCTGTGACTATTGAGCTTTTTTTAAAGAACAAAAACATGTGACATGTATGCATGTGTTCAGATAAATCAAGAAATCACTGAAGGGTGAATCAAAATGTTCATCAAAAAATAATTAATATGCTGCGCAGTCTGAAAATACACACACACACACACACACACACACACACACAGAGAGAGAGAGAGAGAGAGAGATAGAGAGAGAGAGAGATTCCCCAAAGGCCTTCAGATGTATTCAAAATGTCTTACACGGCTCGACTATATATAGCTTCAAAGACCCAGATTCCCTATGTAGGCAAGGCACACACACACACACACACACACACACACACACACACACACACACACACACACACACACACACACACACACAATGTGCTGGCATGCCAACACATTAGCACAATCTGGAATACTCGAACATTGCAATCTGAAAACAAAAGCTGTTTCTCTCTCTCTCTCACAGACACACACACACACACACACACACACACACACACACCATGTAGTATGGGATGAAAGAGCTGGATAAAGGAATGAGACTAATGGAGGAAAGTTGCTTAATGACAAATTGTCAGATTGCAGGAGCCATTTTCTCTGCTCGTCATTTAGCTCTTTCATCCCGGAGCGCCGTTAAAATATTCCTCCGCTTCAGGCTTCTGCTCGGTCACACTTTCATTTCTTCTTACTCGCGCCTCTGCATTTTCTCCCTCTCTCTCTGCTTTCCAGACGTGGCAGCAGAAGGCGGCACAGTGCTGATGTGATCAAAAACTGGGTCATAAAAACCCACAGCATGTTCAACAACTCCACATGCTCCCACTGCAAACTCTATGCAATGGAAATAAAAAGTTGTGTTCATGACAATGTGGTGTTTTAAAAAGCACTTCACTTTACTGTTTGTGTATGGAGACACTTTTATTGGTGTACTGTGGTCCTGTGATTATGGGGCGTGACGCAGTGTGAACTCTTCCTGTCCTGAGTCTCACACAGCAGAGACCACATGGACCAACAGTCGTGACCTGGTCTGAGAGCTAAAACCTGAGCCTCAGTCTGGTGAGGGTGTGGCCATGTTCAGGACCTGCCTCTGAGTCTGCACCCACACTGATACCTTTCAGTGTTCAACTCATCTCTTCTTCTAAGGTTTATTTTTAAACTCATCTCTTCTTCTACATTTTATCTTTAAACTCGTCTCTTCTTCTCTGTTTCCTCCTCCGTACACTCTCCTCCAGAGTCCCTCAAACAGAGACATTCAGAAACGCTGCTGGACCCGTTTTAGTTTAAAACTCCAGGTTGTGTTGTAGTCTGGACGGACACAAACAGAGACCTTTGGAAACGATGATGTAGACGCCCACGGTGGCTCCTGATTGGCTCTTATCAGCCTGGACTACCAGTGGTGAAACCACATGGATAATGAATGAAAGTGTTACTGACCTTGTTGTCTTTGCAGCAGCTGTTGTTCAGCTCAGTTCTGGATTTGAACTCTACAACTGTCTTTGCTGTTCCTCCTTCAGAGGATTTACTGGAACCAACCAACTGAGAGGAGACAACCTGCTTCTTGTTTACACCGGCACACACATGCTCAGTGAAGCTGAATGGTCATGTGATGTGTTTTCAGGAGTGTTAGTGTGGACGCAGATCATTTTTGTTGTGTGGACGTGGCCTCAGTCACCAACTGACTGACATCAGAGACTCTGACAACCTTCTCACTTTGGGGTCATTTCATTGAATGAATATTTTAACAGGACATGTGAACACATGTTGAGATATTGTTTGGACCAGACTGTAACTACAACTCATTTCTCTGAAACCATCTGCAGAACATCCAACTTACCCAGCAGCTCCACCTAATCCACACACACCTGCACCAGTGAACCCACAGTGACCTCCCTGCACATTAATGTCTCCAGTGTCAGCCTGTATAACACAAACCATTTATCCAACACACACCTGCTTGACATTGTGTGTGTGTGTGTGTGTGTGTGTGTGTGTGTACACCTGAAGGCCTCAGAGGAGGGAAATGATGAAACAAGCTTTACCTTTGTTAATGTTGACCAGACCATCTAAAACCTGATCAATATGTCAATCATAATCTTCTGTTACAGATCACTGTGGATTACATGAGAGAATATTATTTCATCATAATGTGTAAATGACGTATGAAGGTATGTTACATGATTTCAAGTCATCGCAGTGTAATTAAATCTGATCACTACAACACACTCTCCCCTCCTGCTGCAGAAACATCCAGGCTCAGTGATGAACCTCTCTGACCTCCTGTCCACACCAAACCACTCAGGTCCAGGGAGCCAGGTTCCTCCAGATCCCTGGACCTGGTTCTGGAGCTCTCTACCATCCGACAATCAAGAGGCCGTCTTCCTCAGTGGTCCTCCTCCTACCCCTCAAACCCCAAACCACACTTATATTCCATCAATGTCATTGTTTTATTTGATATTTACATCATTCAATTTTATAATTTTACTCATTGGCTTGTTTTTTATTTGTCTGAGATCAATTGAATATCGAATATCAAATGACTAAGTCATACATTGTGTTGCAGTGAGGCTGTAAGGTTAAATAAGCTCATTTTTGTACAGGGGGGGGATTTCAGGAGCCCGTCTACACATCTGACTCTATAAGGACCACAGGGTGACGGATGTGTAACCGTGTAGCGCCATCTACTGGGACTGGTCACAGCTGGTGATTGATCTGTGGTTGTGTAATGATCAGGGAACATGAGGTCAGTACAGCAGCAGCCCACAGGGTGTAAACATGATCATGTTTTCACTCCACAGCGTCTTCACTCAGAGAAATGCTGCTTGTATGTTCATTCTTACACACACACACACACACACACACACACACACACACACACACACTCAGAATGATCACTTAAATTATACAATGACCATCAGTTAAACATAGTTATTCTACAGAGGAGTGCCTGAACAACGTCTGACTGAGCAAACACTTCATACTGAGCTAATTCCCCCGTCTACGTCGTGTTCAGGCCTGAACAGTTCGTTACATGTGTCGACTCCAGCAGGTGTGTGACAGCAGAATGAAGCTGTTCACAAAATTATTTCCCATGCTTGTTTGTCTGCAAAAATATCAAATCTATTTTTCCCACTAATGTGAAGATGAAAATGCTTTTGCAATAAGTCTTTTGTACAAAGAACTGATGGGACAGGAAATTCATGTTAACATTTTTTTAAAAAGCACCATGTTTTGTATGAAAATGCAGAACTGCATTGGCTCTATGGAAGTTTATTGTTGCCAATATTTAAATCAAATCAGTTACATTTAAACACTGAAACTTATTTCCGTTGTGTGCGTGATTTTCATTTATTTATTTTCATTTTTATGTTTGAATAACTGCCAAAATAAAAGTAAAATAAAAACACCACTCACAAATAACTTTCACAGCCATTGACATCTCATTGTTAATTTCAAATTGGCAATTAGTGCAGAAAAAATGAAATTGCAAACTGACTCCGTCATTTGAATTTGAAATATCTCATTTCTGATGGAATTAACAACAAATCCCAGTTGCTGGATTCTTTCAGGATTCTTTTTTAAAATCTGTCACAGTCCAGTGATAATGAATAAACCTCAAATGAAAATGACCATGAAAAGGCCACTTTTATTTATTTTTTTATTGGCTAAAACAGCACATAATTCAAAGCTGCCCATTCAAAATATTAAAAAAAAATACATTATCAGACATCAAAAGAAAATAATAAGTAAAAGAACAATTCAAAGATTTCTCTTTAATCCTGGCAGCCACAGTCTTCTGTATGTTAACCTTAAATCACCCAAATATCAACATTAAAATAATTTAACCTAACCTCATCAAACAACCCAACACCACCCAGCACCACCACTCCAAACATGACTGAACATCAGCCTCAACAACTACAGTCATTTAACCATTAAGATTAGCTTGCTGTTAAAGGTTGATCTACAATGTAAACACTGCAGTAAAATAAACCTATAATTTCAATTATCAGGTCAGAATAAACTAATTACAAAATTACAATTTCCTCCAGTTTAAGTGTAGTATATAGTCAACCAATCACCAACTAGCCCTTTAATTTAAGTAATTAAAAAGATAAAATCCTTCACAAATTCACAAAAGAATGTAGCTGTATGAACAATGCATCTTTAATGTGAAAAAATAAAATTTCAGAAGTTTCATTGTTCTTTAATAATGTATATATATATATATATATATATATATATATATATATATATATATATATATATATATTTGCCAATAAATTACAAATGATTCATTCATTTAAAGTAATTCTAAAGGTAAAATTCTTTATGTTGTTGCAGCACTGACATTATGACTAATTCATACAGAAGAATGTGTCGATGAATCATGGAAAATTTTCATACACATATTTGACGTGAAAAACTAAAATAATTAAAAGAAAGAGAAATAGATGTGGCAGTAATTTCAAACCTGCTGAACAATATGACTAATGTGATGATAGGAAGACAGGGTATTATAAAGGAATAGGCTGTTTTCAGTGCACACACTGTTAACATGGCATTAAACTTTAATTTTTCATTGGCTATGAACAAACTCGAACATAGAGCAGGATGGTCTTGAACCATGGCCTCTCCAACTAAAAGATGTAAACATCACTGAAGCTTTTCTGGACTTCAACCTGCTTCATCTGACAAGACCTGGAGGAGACAGCCCCAGTAATCAAAAGTCCAGGACAAGCTGGACTGATGCTTCTCAAACTGGCACAAACTGGAGCTACGCATTTACAGATGCTACATATCCACACTCTGAGCGTGTCTCTTATTCTGCCCTGTAAGTACGAGCATGTCCAGCAGCAGCAGCAGCAGATAATGGCATGTAGTCTACACAAGACCCAAATTCATGTAGACAAAATTACACACGCACACACACACACACTCACCTGCTGTAAATACATGAAGGTGAGGGCGGCGCAGGACAGCTGAGGACAGGCATCCACGTTGGGTAACGCCACGCATGTTCCTCCAGGATGCTGCATGTTCCCTCCTCTAACTGACAACACAAACCCCCTCAACCCCGACAATACTCAACCCTGGTCTGAGCGGCGAGGTAGAGGGAGAGCGGGATGAGCAGAGAGAGACAGAAAGACTGATTGGCAGAGAGTGAGCAGAGTGATGGAGCTTCAAAGGAAGCAGCAGCCAGTCCCGTACGATGGAGTGTTTTCTGCTCGCAAGGTGGGACGAGTGCTGGCAGAGAGAGAGAGAGAGGGAGAGAGGGAGAGAGAGCGCTCTACTGCAGTGTGTGTGACTCAGTGTGTGCGTGTGTGTGTGGAGGCAAGCCAGCAGTCACTGTGACTGCGATCGCTGGAGCGTGAGGGAGGCAGAAAATTGTCTCTGTATGTGTGTGTTTCTAATGTGATATGTGTGTGTGTGTGTGTGTGTGTGTGTGTGTGTGTGTGAGTGTGTGTGAGTGCTTGTGCATGTGTGTGTCAGAGAGAGAAAGAGTCCAGCTGTGTGTATGTGTTCTTTCCTGCAAAAAATGCTGATCTCTCTCTCTCTCTCTCTCTCTCCCTCTCCCTCCCTCTTGATGAATTGAAGTTCCCTGACATGTGTTACTGGAGGCGATCGTGGATGCTGACTGCAGCAACAATACAATCCTCCCTCTCTCTCCATGCTGGAAGGTTGATAATTTTATACCAATGTTTCTACATGAAAACATTCAGATAAAATGTTATGTTTCATATACAACTAAATATATACACTGCCTGGCCAAAAAAAAAAGTCGCCACCAAAAAAAAAGGTCACACACTCTAACATTTCGTTGGACCGCCTTTAGCTTTGATTACGGCACGCATTCACTGTGGCATTGTTTCAATAAGCTTCTGCAATGTCACAAGAT
Organism: Trachinotus anak; assembly: GCF_046630095.1. Classification (NCBI taxonomy): domain Eukaryota; kingdom Metazoa; phylum Chordata; class Actinopteri; order Carangiformes; family Carangidae; genus Trachinotus; species Trachinotus anak. The sequence goes on from NW_027273868.1 coordinate 1,839,162, forward strand.
TTATTTCCAACCAGTGTTGCATTTATTTCTCACCAAGATCTTGTATTGATGATGGTAGAGTATGACCGCTGCGCAAAGCCTTCTCCAGCACATCCCAAAGATTCTCAATGGGGTTAAGGTCTGGACTCTGTGGTGGCCAATCCATGTGTGAAAATGATGTCTCATGCTCCCTGAACCACTCTTTCACAATTTGAGCCCGATGAATCCTGGCATTGTCATCTTGGAATATGCCCGTGCCATCAGGGAAGAAAAAATCCATTGATGGAATAACCTGGTCATTCAGTATATTCAGGTAGTCAGCTGACCTCATTCTTTGAGCACATGCTGTTGCTGAACGTAGACCTGACCAACTGCAGCAACCCCAGATCATAGCACTGCCCCCACAGGCTTGTACAGTAGGCACTAGGCATGATGGGTGCATCACTTCATCTGCCTGTCTTCTTACCCTGATGCGCCCATCACTCTGGAACAGGGTAAATCTGGACTCATCAGACCACATGACCTTCTTCCATTGCTCCAGAGTCCAATCTTTATGCTCCCTAGCAAATTGAAGCCTTTTTTTCCAGTTAGCCTCACTGATTAGTGGTTTTCTTAAGGCTACACAGCTGTTCAGTCCCAATCCTTTGAGTTCTCTTCGCATTGTGCGTGTGGAAATGCTCTTACTTTCACTATTAAACATAGCCCTGAGTTCTACTGTTGTTTTTCTTCGATTTGATTTCACCAAACGTTTAAGTGATTGCCGATCACGATCAATCAGGATTTTTTTCTGGCCACATATCTTCCTCGAAGACGATGGGTCCCCACTATCCTTCCAGTTTTTAATAATGCGTTGGACAGTTCTTAACCCAATTTTAGTAGTTTCTGCAATCTCCTTAGATGTTTTCTCTTCTTGATGCATGCCAATGATTTGACCCTTCTCAAACAGACTAACATGTTTTCCACGACCACAGGATGTGTCTTTCAACATGGTTGTTTAGGAAATGAGAAGCAACTCATTGCACCAGTTGGGGTTAAATAACTTGTTGCCAGATGAAAGATAATCGCCCATGCAGTAATTATCCAATAGGAGGCTCGTACCTATTTGCTTAGTTAAATCCAGGTGGCGACTTTTTTTTGGCCAGGCAGTGTATATATATATATATATATATATATATATATATATATATATATATATATATATTTATTTATTTATTTATTTATTTATTTTTATTTTTTATTTTTTTTTTTTTATTTTTTTTTTTTTTATTTATTTCCCCCCCCCCCCCAAGTCATATAATTACTGTGGTAGGTATTAGGAATGAAGACACAGATGACAGCTCACTGACAGCTGCAACCTCTGGTTTGCAGCTTGTAAGTCATAATAAAAACTGAATGTAGTGATCTGTGTCTCAAACAGTGGTCTTGATGTAAAACCTACATCAGCAGTGAAATTTTATCCATCACCTAAAACCTCTTTACTATTACAGCTAGTTAAATACACCCCTGTGCAATATCGTCAAAGTAGGACATGATTTTTTTGTTATTTTGAGGTTGAAGTGTATTTGATCTTATAGACTCTGTTGTGTTTGCAGTTCTCTTGGTGAGTTTGAAAATGAAGCCAAAGATCGACATCAGAGGTTTTTAATGGAGGCTACAAAGAGAAAGCTATTAATGCAGCATATGGAAGAGCTTTAAACACACAGAGAAGCTTCATTCATTGCTAAATATAACACTGTATCCTCATCTCACCTCGTTTCTCCACAACCTACAATCTACAAGCAACACAAATTTAACATATTATCTTAAAAACAATGGCCTTTACTGTCAAACCATCCCAAACTGAAACAGCTATGCCTTCACTTAACTTCCCCCCTACTCCCCCGACCCCCCCAGTTTACAACATTCTCCCAAGTCCAGCCAACCTGCATTGCTGGGGAATAGCAAGCACGCTAGCATGTCAGCTGAGGAGGGGCACCTTGGAGCACATCTTCAGCTGCTGCCTGAAGGCATTGGGGGAGGGGGCGATACCGCTGGCGCCACAATCAAGCTCTAAGGTTTGTTGGCAGAAACCATCAGCACAGCAATTCAGAACAGCAAGTATCAACACATCCCATTACACTCCATCACCTTCATCAGAGCTGAGGAGGAAGCACAACACCAGGAGGACTCCTCGGGAGGGCGTCTTGGCACTGCACAGGACTGTCAAGTCATGTCAAGGCAGCTCAGATTTCCAGGGAGAATCAAAACCACTTCGCTCTGTCCAGACATGGTGTTCACATCTGAGTCTAAAAGCAAGTGGTCCTACTGGAAGAAGAGGCCAATGGACACATAAGGGCCAAATCCTCAGAACTGGTCACCCAATGCAGGAGCAATGGCTGGAATGCTTGCTGTGAGCCAGCTGAGGTTGGGTGCCAGGGATTCGGTGGGCATGGATTGGTGTGAATGCTTAAACTCCTTGGAGTTGAAGGACTGCAGCAGAGAAGAGCCACCAATAACAACCTGGAGGCTGCTGAAAAGGCCTCACGGTGGCTGTGGATCCGGAGGGGGGGGGGGGGGGGTCTGTGGAGCAGCTCGCCACTTAGATAAAAGTTGGGGGCTGATCACCAAGGCAAAAGCGTCTCATGATTTAAGACCCGAAACATCTTCTGACCCTGGGTTCATCACTGAAGATGTGTCCAAGTAGCACCGGAAAGTGTATTACAGAACTAAATGACTGATGACTGAAAAATCAGTGATGTTATAATAGCAAACAGCAGGAACCACAGAACTGACATCCTCAATATATACACACTGGCCACTTTATTAGGTACACCCATTCAACTGCTCATAAACGCAAATATCTAATCAGCAACTCAATGCCTTTAGGCAGATAGACATGTTCAAGACAACCTTCTGAAGTTCAAAGCATGCATTATAATGAGGAAGAAAGGTGATTTAAGTGACTTTGGCTTGGCATAGTTGTTGGTGCCAGACGGGCTGATCTACTGGGATTTTCCTGCACAACCATCTCTAGGGTTTACAGAGAATGGTCTGAAAAAGAGAAAATATCCAGTGAGCAGCAGATCTCTGGGAGAAAATGCTTTGTTGATGCCAGAGGTCAGGAGAATGGTCAACTGCTTCAGTAGGCAACAGTAACTCAAATAACCACTTGTTACAACCAAGGTCTGCAGAAGAGCATCTCTGAATGCACACTTCAAACCTTGAAGCAGATGGGTTACAGCAGCAGAAGACCACACCAGGTGCCACTCCTGTCAGCTAAGAACAGGAAACTGAGGCTACAGTTCACACTCAACAAAACTGAAGTAAAATAAATCTTCAAAATAGAAGATTGGAAAAATGTTGCCTGGTCTGACGAGTCTTGATTTCTGCTGCGACATTTGGATGGTAGGGTCAGAATTTGGGGTCAACAACATGAAAGCATGGATCCATCCTGCCTTGTATCAGCGGTTCAGGTGGTGGTAGTATAATGGTGTGGGGGATATTTTCTTGGCACACTTTGGGCCCCTTAGTACCAACTGAGAATAGTTTAAATGCCACAGCCTACCTGAGTGTTGTTGCTGACCATATCTATCCCTTTATGACCACAGTGAACCATCTTCTGATGGCTGTTTCCAGCAGGATAACGCACCATAACACAAAGCTCACATCAACTCAAACTGGTGTCTTGAGCATGACAGTGAGTTCACTGTACTCAAATGGCCTCCAGAGTCACCAGATCTCAATCCAATAGAGCACCTTTAGGATGTGGTGGAACGGGACAATCACATCATGGATGTGCTGCCGACAAATCAGCAGCAACTGTGTGATGTTGTCATGTTAATATGGACCAATCTAGGCCACGAAGAATTAAGGCAGTTCTGAAGGCAAAAGGGGTCCAACCCGGAACTAGCAAGGTGTACCTAATAAAGTGGTCAGTGAGTGTAATTCATAACGCTAAACACCACTGACCAACATTAGCATGTAAACAAACCAAATTGCTTAAAGACAGTTTAGCTCTAACATCAGTCAGAGTTTATACAGTCCGTGACAGACAGTGATATTATATCTTTACCTGCCACCCTTAGGAAAACAATTTGAGTACTATCATAGTGTAATGCTTAGTTCACATGCTTCCACACGGTCACTTCCCCTCTCACCAACATATCATCTAGTTATTATTCGACATATGGATCAGGTCATATATTCTGGAGAAGAACTCATATTTACAACCCTATTTCCAAACAAGTTGGGGCACAGTGCAAAATGTAAATAAAAACAGAATCCAGTGATTTGCAAATCATATAAACCCATATTTAACTGAAAGTAGAATGTGAAATGTTGTCCCATTCTTGCCTGATATAGAATTTTTAACTGCTCAACAGTTCAGGGTCTCCTTTGTCATATTTTTCTTTTCATGATGCTCCAGATGTTTTTCAGTGGGTGACAGGTCTGGACTGCAGACAGGCCAGTTTAGTGTCCGGATTCTTCTACTATGGAGCCATGCTGCTGTAATACTCTCAGAATGTGGTTTGGTGTTTGTCTTGCTGAAATTTGCAAGGCCTTCTCTGAAAAAGACGTTGTCTGGATGGCAGCATATGTTGCTCCAAAACCTGTATATACTGTTACATTAATGGAGCCTTCCCAGATGTTCAAGCTACCCAAGCCACGAGCACTAATGGCCCCCCACACCATCATAGATGCTGGCTTTTGAACTGTGCACTGATAACAAGCTGGATGGTCCCTCTCCTCTGTAGCCCGGAGGACACAGCGTCCATGATTTCCAAAAAGAATTTGAGATTTTGTTTGGTCAGACCACAGGACAGTTTTCCATTTCACCTCAGACCATCTTAAATGAGCTCAGGCCCGGAGAAGTCAGAGACATTTTCTGGATCATGTTTAGATTTGATTTCTATCTTACATGGTAGAGTTTCAACCTGCATTTGTGGATGAAGAAACAAACTGTGTTCACAAACAAGTGGTTTACAGAAGTGTTCCTGAGCCCATGCAGTGATTTCCACTATAGAATCGTGTCTGTTTTTAATGCAGTGCTGCCTGAGGACCTGAAAATCACGGCCATCCAGTCCTGGTTTTCAGCCTTGTCTTGACAGAGATTTCTCCCGATTCTCTGAAATTCATAAATTCTTTGCAGTTTTACGTTGAGGAACATTATACTTAAACTCTTGCACTGTTTGCCCATGCAGTCTTTCACAGAGTGGTGAACCTCTCCCCTTCTTCACTGCACACAACTCTGCCTCTCTGGAGCCTCTTTTTATACCCACTCACCTGCTGACCTGTTTCCAATTACCTAATTAGTTGTGAGATATTGAGCCAGGTGGGGTTTTTTTGCATTACACAGTCGGTTGTTGCTTCTGTCCCAAATTTTTTGAAAAGTGTTGCTGGCATCAAATTCAAATTGAGCAGATATTTTTCATAAACCATTAAAATTTCAATATTTGATATGTTGTTTTTGTTCCATTTACATATTCAGGAACAGTCAGCTGTTTCTGTTTGTGTGTGACCAAAGTGACATCAGCTCAGAGGAGGCTGAGCCAGTTTACATCTGTTCACCTCACATTTAGGAACTTTGATCATGGATTTCTGAAATATCATGTGCACTGCACTGGACTATAATAAGTGAAATTCATTCCATTATTTATTAAAATTGTCAATTTATTTTGTATATTGCAACGTTTGTTTTCAATATCTGGCACAGAAACTTGTGTTGTGATGTAAAACACTGTCAGTGCCCTCATCTATTATTAGTTTATTATTGTGACACTATTTCAAGCGGCATTTTTTTTTTTTCTTTCGTTTGTATTTTTGCTCATCCTGCAGTTTTTGTGCCTTGGAAACTGTTCAACTATCAAAACATTTCTTTAGGACATTTCTGCTTGTACTTTTCTTTTGTGTACTACTTATACTTTTTAAATATGAGTTTCTTTATCCAATTGTTTTGCCATTCAAATGAAAGGCGAGGATGTTCAAATCCTGGAAAACTTTCTCCTCCTTGTACCTCAACTACTTCAGCATACTTTCACCTAAAGACTTCATTTAAACTTTAAATGGACGACAAGACTTTCAGCTGTTCAGCTTTCAGTTTTTTTATTTATCACAGTTTAAGTTTTATGCTTTTTTCTGACAGTGTCAGTTTATAATGGGTGTGTATTGCATGAGGCTAAAGTGGTTAAATCACAGCTGGAGTGGGGAGAAGCTGTTCAACTGGTCTGAAAAACTTCTGTTTAACTCATCCCCAAGGCCACAAATTTCACTTTACACACATTTTGTCTCAGAAGGTAAGAAAATTTGTCTTCTTTCAGACCATGTGTTTACCAAAGAACCCAGACTTACAGACTTTAAAGCCTAACCCTACATCTTTAAGCCAAACTTCACCAAACCTGGTACATATGGACAGATGACCCAGAACACTGTGTACATGTTGGATCTGAGGTGTCCTGCATCGTTTTTCTAAATTGTTGTCTGACAAACATTTGTGGGCGTGGTCAAATCAATTCAACCTGCAGTAACTCTTTAATGTTTTATTTAATTGCAACCAAATTTGGATCAGGTGTATGCACTGAAACTACGAATAAGACTGCAGAGTTTCATCCACTGTCACCACCATATTACTGCTCTGAGATAATAACGGCTAGAAAAATGTTTCTACTTTTAAAATGTCAACCATGACTAGGTCATATTCAATATATTGATGTTTAATGTGACTAATACTTTTATATCTATAATTGTTCTTACATGTTTATGTCCCTTGCTCTGACCATGATAACATCCTTACACACCGGTCGCCAGCAGCAGTTTTATAAAAAGTCAAGTTTAAATATAACTCGACCTTACTTTGCCACGCTAAAAGCCTGCTAGCTCGCTAGCAAGCACATTACGTAACATTAGACTAATGTTATCAACATTAAATATTTTCAGCAGCTCTGCATTAACTAAACTCAGTTAACAACATCAACTTTCCACATTCACCTCAGTCCGTTTACCTTTGCAGAGGAGTCAAAGCCCCGCCCTCACCTGAGGAAGCAGCCAGGTGGAGGGAGGAGCTCTAAAACCTGTTTCTGTTCCTGTGTCCAAATGATTGACATTTGTCAGTTATCCCCGCTTGACATTTGGGGGACTGAGCCCAGCGCTATGATTGGTTGAACTCTTCTTCTCTTGCTCAGCAGACTAGACCCTGCTGCCCCTGCTGTTAGTACTGCACGTGTACGATTGACCTCGCAGGCATCGGATCACAGCAACAAATCCAACCAATACACTGTGATGTCAAAATGCATACATGTTGGCAGGTCTGTCTGTGTATTAAACACTTCCTGCAGCTCAGCCTCAGGACCCCATGATATCATTAGTGTTACAGTATAATGACTGAGGATGTCTGCGACCTCCATGATCCAGAGAGTCTCGAATCTAACTTTATCTTCTGATGCAGTAACTGTGAGGGCGTCTGGTTGATCCATGTTCCTGTTGTAAATACACACCTGTACCACAAACACAGCACTGATGATTACACACACAATAAGCTCCACACATTACTAGATTACATGACTGGTGAGAAGTCATTAGCCTTCAATTAGTCTGGCTCTCATTAATGGCATGATCAGTATATATATATATATATATATATCTGTATATACTGTTCACATGGGATTGTGTAATAGCGCTTGTGAAAGCCCTGAAACTGCAACAATGCAGAGACACAGATGTGTGCACTGACCTCGAAACCTGGACTAATAAAACCAAAGTATCCCCGTGACAGGACAGGGCTGTCTTGTGGGTGAACTGTCCCTTGAAAGGCAAACAACAACCTGAAGTATCACAGTAACCCCGGCTAACACTGTAACTACATACAAGCACTGTGAGTTTGCTGTTGCTTTGATGCAGGGTGAAATGCAAGTGCGTGTGTGTGTGTGTGTGTGTGTGTGTGTGTGTGTGTGACAGAGAGAGAGAGAGCAACATAAAGGTAAATGTGAGCATATTATGGGATAAAGCAGAACACTGCAGCTGCAGGGCTGCAGGCTAGGAGCTGCCTTTTATTCATTCGTTCAACTAAAGATATTCTCTCTGCTTTTTCTCTTCCACCTCAATACTTTGAGCACATCTTTATTTTCATACCACACACACACACCATTAGCCAAGCCTGTAGAGCTCTTATCTACACAAACACCTCCTTAACAAGTCCCCATTAAAACAAGAAGACAATTTGGAAGAATTCCACCTCGAGTGATAAGGACAGAGGTTTTCTCATATATATTTTCCAAAGAAACAGAAATTATAATTCATTACCTAATAAGCAGGTACTTAAACCTGTAGTCTAACTGCTGACATGGTAAATTCAGCAGAACATCCACAGAGAAACCCCCACCTCCATCTTTGCTGAAAGAGTCCTGCCCTCACTGCTTTAACAAAGTCCCAGTTCTCTCTGTTGTAACTGAGAATTTACTTAAAGTGGCACCAAGCAGCTATGTTCAGTTAACAGTGTCCTGACACGCTTGGTCAATTATTTATTATTGTACAAGAAAAAAAAGGTTTAATTCTGTCTGTACAATAGTAATACAACATTTCTGAAACCAGACTGGGACAAATGGAACAGAAAAATTATCAGATTTATATATTTTTTTTTAAAGTAAAGACTCACTAAGAGACAGAATCATTGCACGTTACAAACAAAGTGAAGAAGAAAAACGGTCTGTGAGTGTGTCGGTCCACAGGGCACGGCTGGTATTTAGTGTTCATGAGCAAACAAGGAAACGGACACAACCTGAAGTCATGTGGATGTAGATTTAAATGTCCTTCCAAACACACACACGCACACACACACACACAGGATGATGTTTAATCTGGCAATGCATAGTCAAAGCATAATGTTGTTATGGCAGTCAGTGTGTCACTGTGTGTGTTTAACACACAACTGTTTAGTTTGTGTGAAGCTCCTCGTTGTCATCTTGACGGGGGGGGGGCATTGTGTTTTGTGACAGTTTCACAAAAGACACTGGTAGTCGAATGAAGTAACTGACCGTATGAGGAGAGCATCAACAATAGGGTTCGACCAATATTGGTTTTTCAGGGCCGATATCGATACTGATTATTACTAGTTAATGAGGCCGATAACCGATATTTGGATATAAATATGCATTTACAGTAAAAATGAAAATCTCTGTCAATATTTTGAATTTACACACTCCAACACAAAACTTTGTTTAAATGCCTTTAATGTTTATCAATACTTAAACCTTTTACATGAAATTTAAAAAAATAAATAAAATGAGCTCCCTGAGGACACAAAGGAACAAATAAAAACAAAGTCATAATAAATAACGAGAACTGGGGAACTTACACCTGGACTGAGAACGGATTTACTAGTAGAACTTTAAACAACACTAAACAAAAAGGTATGGTTTCAGTTACATGTCTTATAAAACTGAAGAAGTTAAACTTAAATTTGAGTATCTTTTAGTTTCCCCAGTTTAGCAGCAGTAGGTTGTGAGTAATCTAAGTACTGTAATGTAACTAAGTAAGATAAGCAGCGTGGAAGCGCAAATAAGTCCCTGTTGCAACCAATGTTCCCTCTCAGCTGTGCGCTTGCGCAATCGCGCACTGCTCACACATTCTCAGCGCACAAGAAAATCTATAAAGTGCATAAAATAAAATTCAACATAAACTGTAAATTAATTAGAGCAATAACATTTTTTTCTGTAACTTTTTGCAGAGTAACACAGTGAGTGACAGATGTCCAGCCAATGATACGATACGGTTCACTTACGCTACGCAGCCAATCACAGCATTGACATTGCTTACGTAGGTGCCCTTCCCATACGCGCCGCAGCGCCGTGCGAGTTAGCTAGCTAACAACAGTGCACTTCATTTTAAGTGGGCCAAATCACTGACATTAAAAGTAAATGAATGGAAATTGCTGCTGTAATTTGATTCTTTTAATAAGCCATGTAACTTGCTATGATCCCAGGTGTTGATCAGGTGTGATACAGGTGTGTGGCCACAGCGTGCACATCTGGTGTTGCTCACCATGGTCCTCAGTGTGCTCAGGGAGCTTGCGTGTGCCCAGACACATGAAAAATTAGAGGGAACATTGCTAACACTTGGTCATTACAGGTAACACTGCAGGTTCACATCATCACCGCAACAAGGTTGGTTATTCGGACATTTTCAGCAGCGGAACCGGGAAACCGGGCTTCTCATCATGGAAAGAGCTCACAGGAGCTACGTGGTGTTTGGCAGCTTCGGTGTGGAGGACTGGGATGTTTTAACTTTGGAAACATCAGCTGTGGTTAGCCTCACAGCTAGAAGGCTCTGGGTTCAAACCCCGGGCCTGGGGAATTTCTGTGTGCGCTTATCGGTTTCAGATAAGCGGTATGGAAATGAATGAATGAGTGAACATCAGCTGCTTTACCTTCAACCCTCAGCAACTGCCCACACTCCCTCCTCTTCTCCTCTTTGGAGTTTCATGCTGCGCTCATGTGTGAGTGACAGCAGAGCTTCAGCATTGATTGGCTATTACTCGTGTGCCATCTAGCCAATCAGAGATTGTTGTGGGCGGGACATTAAATGAAGCAGTGGCTTGAGAGCAAATGTCACAGAGGAAGAGATGGCAGTGGAGCCACAGTAGCCCACTTTGTAATTACTTAATAACATCTGTGATTATTCAAATATAACAGATACCAATAATCGGCAAAATGCCTTATATCGGCCCCCAGTGATCGGCCAGGCCGATAATTGGTCGACCCCTAATTAACAACTAATGCGTTGCCTAGCAACATAGCACGTTTATATATCTCTGTATTTCCTGCTGCATTTTCAGAAAGAAGCAGCGACTGTTTGACTTGTTTAGCTTAATATTGCGACATTTATATCAGTGACGGTAGGTTAAATACCAGAAACTGCTCTGTGGGATGTAACAGAGCTCTACACACTACGTCCTCCACCATGGTAATAAACACTGGACATTATAAGTGAAGATTTATTGCAGGACTGCATCAGGTGTTCCTAATAAAGTGCCAGATGAGTGTATATTAGCAATTATCAGTTGTATGAACACGCTGCAAAGTGCCTGACTGGGATTTATTGGTTGCTCTTGATGCTGTTCTCACCTGGGAATAACACATTTACTCAGAGAACTTTTTTTAAGTGAAGTACTTAACTGGAGTACATTTTTATAATAGTTTTACTTCTATTGCAGCAAAACTTATTTAAGTAACAGTAATTTAATCAGCGCATACATGATTAATGATTATCAAAATAATTTCAGATAATTATCTGTTGAACAGCTAATCAACTTCACTCTCTCTTTTATTCCTCCTATATGAAGTGTTTTAAGGTACATTTAATTCATTAAATGTAACATGCCATACAAATAAAAGCATTATATTATTATTATTATTATTATTATTACCATTATTATTAACTGCTTCATCCATCATTAATAGTTAATACTTAATAAATAATGACCATAACATGTATTTTAAATCATCTTTTCAGTGTCATATTTTGAATGCACACACACACACACACACACACAGTTTTGAGTGGCACACAAATGTGTAGTATGTATTGTCCTCCAAATAATTAAAAGTTTCTAGCTCCACATTTTTACTTGCTGTTGAAAGTGAGGTAGAAGGCATTTCCAGATCAGCTCAGAGATGGTTCATACAGCTGCTTCAGGGGAAGTGAACTTTTGAAAGACTTTGCAGTTTGACTGGCAAAGTGACGTCATCCCACTGTCTGTCTATGCCCCGCCCACGTACCACATGAACATCACAGTGAGGTCAGACCAGTAGACCAGCGGCTCTGTCCATCACACAGCTATAATGACATGTGAGCTGTGACTTGTGTCCTCTCTTTCACCAGCCTGAGCTTGTAGGTGAGTCAGTGTCAGGCTGACGTCCTGACTCAGCTGCTGCTGCAGCCACAGGTGACTCTTCCTCCTCCTCTGCCTCTGCAGCTCCGCCAGCCCGGGGGCGGCCCCTTCTGAACAGGTTCTGAATGTGTTCTAGAGTAAATGCTTAAACTTCTGTCACTGTCTGTATAGACATGCTGTCGTCAGCTCAGTTAGAGTCTGTAAAATTCAAATATTCAGTTCATTTCACTCTAACCATAAGCACATTAATCTGATTTATTAATATCTACCAGCACAGTGTACCAGATATAACAGTCAAGGGGGTGTTTCTCCGTACCTGTTGGACGGTCCAGGAGCCAGATTCTCTGTCCGATCCTCCATTATTTCTCCATTAGTCCGTAAGGGTCCACAAATCACGGAGATAAAAGTGTTTTCCATAATAGTATTCCCAGTTATGAATGTCAGAGAAGTCCTTCACAATTACTAAGTGATAGTTTCCTCCAGTTTCCTGCAGCAGCGCGGGGTAAGAGGGGTGCATTTGTTCGTCATCTCCCAGTGAACAACACTGAGAGCTTCCCTGTAAAGATCCCATCAGATGTCACTCCAGGAGGGGCTGGTAAAGACACCGAACGTACCCGAGTGAAAACGTGATGACACGACGATGCGATCCAAAAGCGCTGCTATTCAACTACCTTTAATATCTGTCAGGTTTTCAAACAAAGAGGGGGGTGGCACTTTTTAGGCAATGCTAAAGGCCCCTGAGAGGGGTGGGGGCAGCGGGGAGCACTGAGACTCACAGGCCCTGTTCAGACCTGGTGTTAACATCCGTCCTGAGTGAGCCAGTCACCGGTGGACAGCTCTAAGCAGGGTTTGAATTTCGGGGGGAATTGGGCGGGGTTTGACCCCCTGATTAAAGCTTGGACCCCCCCCAAAAGAAGTGAAAACAACAGGTCGTGGGGTTGAAACATTTATATATGATGTAAATATTACAGTATATTTTCCATATTCATGTCTGGAAAAAACTTGTAATAAGTTTTCAGACACCCCTAAAGTGGATCGTACCACTTCCTAACCTTGACATCTCGTCTACCTGCCTCACTCCATCAGTGGCTCACAGGGTGGAGCTGAGCCCTGTCTCCTTCAGTGTCTAATGAACTAAAAATCCCACTGAAACCATAATATTAGGTCCACAGGTCTGAATCCTGAAAACTGAGTTTCTGACAAGATTAAGAGGTAATGTGAAGCTTCCCATCGTCCCTATATAAAGTGTGTGTGATGTTACCTTTTATGTGATGTCTCATAAGTGCATTTTAGTCTTAAAGTTCTTCTGTTGTAAGCTTATAGCCATAGCTCGTTAGCTACCATAGCCCTGTAACTGCAGTGCTCTCTCTCTCTCTCTCTCTCTTTCTCTCTGTTTTCAAGAGCTTTAATGCATGACCAGAATGACTTATGAATAGATTCTGGGCTTTTTCTTTGTATAAATTAATTAAATAAACACATCTTTGAGATGTAACTCAGTGAAAAGCCTCCAGCTGATCCAAAATGCTGCAGCTTCAGACCTGACAGGAACCAGGAGGAGAGATCACGTTAGCTTCTTTGGCTCCTATAAAATCCAGAATAGAACTGAAAATCCTTAAAATCTTAAAGAGCTCTCAGTTCCTTATTACCCCAACAGAACCCAACAGATCCTGACCATGCGGCTACCCCCCTCCTTGTTTGTCATTTCAGTGACATTTTTTCAGTGGCTGGAGGGAAGAAGAGTTGGACAGTTGATAAAATAGCAGATACACAGGAAGTAGCCAGTCTTTTAGCCTGCCTGCGGGCTGATAGAAATGTCTCCCATGCTGCCTGCTGCTCTTCCACAAAGTCTTCTTCATGTCCATCCTCATTAGAGACACTGGAATCAGAGCTTTCCTCCATGTTGTCCTCCTTCTCTGATATTTTCTCTTCATTCATTTTATATATTTCAAACTTTGGAAGATGAGTTGAGGGACAAACTCTCACTTTCAGTTGTGCTGAGGTACAGATGCAGACACAACTACAGTCGCAATAACAGAAGACAAACTGGTGGAATTTAAGCAGAACAGTCTTTCAGTTTGCATCACTCCCAGAGATGATGTCAGCAGGTGCTGTGTATTACACCTCACAATGCCTTTGTAGTGTTAGCACTTGTGTACAGGTAGACTGCTATAATAACTCGCTCAGCAGATTGTATGTCTGCTAGTTCACAATCATAAACCAGTGGTGAGCAGTGTCTAGACTCAGAGATTCAAGTTTAGCAAGATTCAAGTTAGCACGTTAGCTCATCCAGCTCAATGTCTGTGTTGGGGATGTTGCTCTGCAGCCATCTTTCAGTGAGAACAAAGGTGCAGCAGTTCTTCATCTCATGCTGGATAGTTTGTCAAAGTCCAGTTTGTTCTCCAGTGAGTACACATTATTCAACAGGAATGATGGGGGAGTAGGTCTGTTGGTGTTAGCCTTTAGCCTAGCCTAGATCGCTCCACAAGCACTGTCAGTGCTGCAGCCTGAGCTGTAGCATTCAGGCCTGTGGAGCTTTGCAGAAACCTGTGTAACGGTGGGTTTGGTGGTTTGTTCCTGCTTCAGAAGATCCTTGAGGCTGCAGCTGTGTCTCACTGTATAAAAGCTGCTCATGGTGGAAACTGACTTATTTAGCCGTCTATAGACCACTGTATGCTCGTTTCAGTTTTAGTTGGATTGTGGGTGGACTTTTTTTGTGCTTTACATGTCTACACATTGCTCTGTGTAATGATCTCCCCTCACATTCAGTCACACTGCACAAAAAAAACCCAAAATTTGGAGATGTAGTTGCCCAGAGATTTAAAACTGTGACTCATATGTGATGTAATCTGGACTGGACACGCTCCAATCACGGTATTGTAAGATGTCATATCAAAAAATCTCCAGATATGCTGCAGATATTTTCCAGATTCTTGCAAGAACATAGGATTTCTCTGGATTCTTGGGGTTTTGGTGCAGTGGATCACTCCACGTGCACACTTGTAAAAAAGTGCAGTAAAAAAACAGGGAGAAGCTCATTCCATATTTTCACTATTTCAAGTTGCTGTAACATCATCCTTCACCTTCATTGGACCACTTCAGGTGACTTTGAAATCCTCTTGACCTAGAACACACCCTGTGCACAAAGAAAGTGTGTACCAGCTGCACACAGAAAATAAATGAATAATTAATTTAATCAATTTTTGTTTATTCTGGGTCACTGCAGGAAAAGTAGCTTCAGTCTAAAATAATTACATTTATGGAGGTTTCACTGCTTAAATGTCAAAATTCAGTCAGTATAAACAACACAGACAACAGGGTGTGTTGGTGAAATGTTGCAGTGAGAGGACTGTGTCATAGTCAAGTTGTGACTTCACTTCACTACAGCACAGTGAATCTGCCTCCACATGAATCTGTCTCTCAACAATTAATCCAAATGTGTATCTGAAAAATTCCCTGTTGTAAAACGACCCCATGAACAATGCACACAGTCCACAGCTGCATCTGGGGTGGGGGTTAGAGGAGCGGGAGGATGTTCAGGTTCATAAAGGAGCTGATCATAGTCAGGTTATGGTCGCACCTCAACTCCAGACTCCCTCTCCTCCAGGACTTTTATGTTCCTGTACCTGACAAATAGAAACCCAGGCACTAGACGCCACCCAGGCCCCCAGAAACCAATGAGTGACGTCAGCTGACTGGTCCCTCCTCAGTCTGTCTTTCTCTGTCAGTCCACGAGATGTCCCTCGTGTTTTCTCCTCCTGCCTCAGCTGCACCTAATTATTATCTCATTATCTTTCTCATATTAAACCCGACTCTGCGGTTCAGCCAGAGCCTGATTGTCTCGTTCACTCTGTGTGTCTGTGCCTCGGCTCAGAGTCATGTGGGGTCACCTGGTATTTCCCAGCGGCACCTGTGAGCAGGTTTTGTTCAGTTGTGTTTGCATTCAATCAACATATGTGTGTTTAGTGATGTGGGGGCTGCTGGAGAACTACTGCACAGTAAATACTGTCAAAGTCATGTAGTAAATAATTTAGTATTACATTTGTTTTACACTTACATCATCACAAAATCAATCTATAATAGTGATCTGTTCAAACAATGTTTGCTCCTCAAGAATGTTAAATGACAACATGATAAAATTAAGAACAGTTAATGTAATCTGTTCTTCCATTGTTTTTTGTCTTTCACAAATTTACAAAAACTACCAGCTCAATACAAGAACCGTTAAAGTACCGGATCCATAAGAGAACCGTTAAAGTAGTGATACCATTAAAATCTTAACCCATCCTGATTTTCTTTTAACTGACCTGGTTTTAATCCACTGGTCTGTGATCTTGTCTGTGTTAACAGGCTGGTAACTGGTGGTACTGGCAGCCCCAGGGGAGGCTAACTGTTAGCTTCATCCACGTTTTCTTTCAAATGTCACACTGATCATTTTTGACGTAAAACTCAAACAGAAACCTGTTGTAGCGAGAAGACAGTGTCAGCTACAGTGAAGTTAATAATGTCTGAAATTACATATGAGTTGATTTAATATTGAAAACAAACACAGCCTCACCAGGTTCTGTGGACACTCACACAGTTTGAGAAAGACTAAATGTGGAACACGATATTTTAACAAATCTACCTGGTGGTCCTTGGACCACTCTTCTGTGAGAGAGACTGGTTCAAAGTCTCTCCTCCTCCCTCTGATCTGTATCTGAGGTTCAAGTGTAATTAATGCCATCAGTTCTGAAGCAGCTCATTTCCCTGCCGGAGCTGACAGTGATGAACGATACACAGAGCATGTCTCTCTGTGTAACTAGTGTGTGAGTACTCATGAGCATTCAGGTGTGTATACACACGTTGGTGAGTGTGAGTGTGTGTATGTGTATGTGTGTGTGTGTGTGTGTGTGTGTGTGTGTGTGTGTGTGTGTGTTGAGGCTGAAGCCTGTTAGGTGTTATCACTGCATGATGTCTTGGGGGCCAACAGTCAGATAATAAGTCCCCAGGTGAGTGAAACAAAGGGAGACGGAGAGATAAAGTTTGGAGCAGAGTTTTAACAAGCTTTTATTGTGCAATTAAAAAGTTTAAGTTCGTCCACACTGACACTTTGCAAACTCACTAGCATTAACACAGAAAACAACTTCACCTGCAGCAAAACATCCATAACCATAAACTTCTAGTCCTGCACAGCGTGGCCCCCTTAAGAGCTGCTGAGAGAAACTTTTTACTGAGCCCAGGCTGTGCAGCCAGGACTCATCCTCTCTTTTACTGCCTTATCTTGCAGCTACATTTTGTGTGGAGGCCTTGGACAGGCAGCAGACAGTTTGTGTGCTGCTGCTGGTTGACCATCTCTCTGTGGTGTGATCTTCAGTATGTCCTTGTTACAAAGCTGGTACTAGGCTATTGTTAGGACGTCTCCCTTTTAGCCACTGAAGCATCTACTTGTTGTTTAGCCCATGTTCCAGTCACCTGCGGCAGCGTTCTCCTGCAGGTCTCACACACATTAACGCAAACGGCCTTCAGTCTATTGCTTTGTAATAATTTGACAGAGAAACACAGATGGGCACTGGTAAGATTTTATCGATACTCTTATCGGTTCTTTTTCATTACTAAAAAACGATTAAAAGTTTTAAAAATGACATAATCTTAATGTTGCTCAGTAAAGTTTACAACAGAACTCACTCTATAAACTCATAGAGGATCCTTCTGTCAGGTTGTTGCTGCTCTGTTCTTAGCCTCACTAAATGTTGTGAGCTGGATGACAAACATGTTTTCTTCATGCCAAAACCATTTAAAGCCTGTACTGTACACCATGTTATTCTATAAGTGTACTTAAGAACTCCTCCTCTTCCATGTATGTTCTAATGTTCCCACTAGCTGTCTGAAAAAAGCTGTCACATTTATTTTATTCTCCATATCTGTCCACTCATGGTAGAGGCCTCAAATACTGGCACAAAGTTAATAAATAAATGTATTTGAAGAAAAAATCATTATTGATACCATATGGGTTCATAACAGCCTCGATATCACTCTATTTTACACTGTTTCTACAACTAGAAAATCAACAGACAAGCAGCACAAATGTTTAACAGTTCAGTTGTACTGAGAACATGTTTCTCTTCGAGCCTACACAGTTTGGTGAGAATTAAGAGCTTATTAATATAATTAAGATATTATTAATATAATTAGCATAAGATATTACAGCCCAAACATGGCTCCTCAGATGGTGTGAAAATTAAAAAATATCACGAATGAAAAAAATTTAAAACATTGTGACTAAACAAAAATATTTTACAGGTCCAAACGTTGTAAAGACAAAGTTGGAAGAAAATCAGAGAGTGTGCTGCAGCCACTGTCCTGGACTGTGTCTGATCTGACCTGGAATGACCCCCAATATGGCAACAGATCTAAAATGTTAGGAAGATAAATTATATTTAGTTTAACAGGTTGAAGAACTCTGTCCTCAGTCCTCCTGTCCTCTGTCCTCCCCCCTCCGCAGCCTCACAGACCTGCTCTGTGAGGCTGAGCTATCCAAACATCAGCATGTTAACATGCTCACTGGGACAATGTTAATATGCTAATGTTAGCATTGTGTTAGCATGCTGACATTTGCTGATTAGCACTAAATACCAAGCACAACTGAGGCTGATGGGAATACTGGAAAATCTAAATGTTGGATTACCAGAGTCACAGGACATACAGATCTGAACCAAATTTCACACAAAACTCCGCACTAAACTGACAATACAGGAAAAGTCAGAGAATGACCGAAGCCATGAAGATTCATTCATGAACATCCATGTCCAGACGCCTCAGTCTGGACAGAAAGGACAGATCAGCTGACATCTCCATCCCTGGAGCCGCGCTGCTACCATCTGAATGAATAAAAACTTCCTCCCAGAATGCATAATTTCTATCAATCTTCTCTTAGGCATTCAAATATGTTAAGTCATAAGGGATGTGGTCTCTCACTCTCACACACTCACAGAAAACTAAAATGATCTGCACTAAGCAGAGCTGCATGTGTTTAGCTGACTCATGCGTTTAGTGTTAACCTGATGACTAATGCTCTGCATGCGCTGGCCGGCTTTCAGCTTCCTTTTCATTGCAGCACTCTCTCAGTGTAATGAATGAATGTATCAGCCCTCAAATCAACTGTGTGGAGAGGGACACACCTCGGTGGTGACCAAAGGATTCTCTGCACCGGTGTAGAAGTAGAAGTCATCATCATAATCTGCACACAGTTCAGAGAGAGACTGAGAGAGCAGGGAATGAGGGGAACATTTTCTATGCTACATCTCCGTCCTTTGTATTTGTGTGTATAGAAACAGCTGGTGACATGCAGCGTGTTTGTTCTTGAGTGGCATGTACAAGAGATTTTAAGGGTGATTCAAACAAAAATTAAATAAACTTAAATAAACCATTTGTCATTTTTGATTGGCTGCCAAGCTTCAGGAGCAGCAGGTCTCAGCTGGTGGCTGCAACCTTTTGTTGAGACACAGGTGATAACCTTAAGTATAGGTTAAACTAAGTTAGTTTCTGTTGAGCACATGAAGAGGAGTGGGCCACAACCACACAGCGGTGGTTAAGTAGCACTGAAGGGAACGAGTGGACCACCTGAGGAAAACTAGTGGAACTCATCAGAGGGGTCAGGTAACGCCTGCATCCTTTTCTTACTGATTGGCAACCAACATATTCAGATTATGTATTCAGATTATCTCCCGGGGGATAGCAGGAAGATTGAAGTTAACATGAAATAGAGTCACTCTACAGGCTGCCTGTTGAGAACTAATTGACTCCTGACACACATCACTCCATTAGTGTGGTTGGACTGCAGAGACATCACAAATCAGCAGGAGTGTGAAGCCCCAAGATGCTGACGCTACAAAATGTCCAACAGAAGAATCAGATGGAGAAAGCAAAGTTCTCAGTCAGGTTTCTGAGTTCTGAGAGGAGGTGGGAAAATAACTCTCTGACTTGCCCTCACACTGAGCTGACTTAATGATCTGAATGGAAGATTTCATCGCTCTTCATCTTCTCTCACTGTCAGCACTAATGCTACTGTGACAATAACCTATCTACATTTGTGTTGACAGCACGTTGTCCTGTTGCATTTTCAGATTAGATTCTATTAAATGTTGACATTTATAATTAAATGGTTTCACTTTTTGTTGTGTATGATCGGGTCCCTCATGTGTCCAAGGCAGAGACAAAATGAGAAAGATATTCTGTCTGTAACTGATGTGTTTGGTGATTCTGTCAGATGATTTCATGGTCATAAAATCAGGATTTTAGCAGCAGCTGGAAGTGACTGCTGGTTAACACGTTGTATTAATGGACCATGTTTCAGTCAGTTTCAAACTTGTTCTGTTGTCATGAAAACAAAAACAGAAAAACCATGTCAATGAAAACAGCTTTACTGTGAATTCAGCTGAATTAAAATACTGTATATATAACACTATATAAAACACTAACACTAATATAATACTATATAAAATACTGAGAAGTGAATCCCAGATGAAGAGCTGAAACCAGCTTATACTAGACTGACACTAGCTGAAACTAGACAGAAACTAGCTGACACTAGTCTGAAACCAGCTGAGACTAGACAGAAACCAGCTGATCCTAGACTGACACCAGCTGAAAGCAAACTGAAACCAGCTGATCCTAGACTGAAACGAGCTGAAACCTGCTGACACTTGGCTGAATTATTAGTTATTATTATAATAATAGTCTTATTATTATGGTTATTGTTATTAACAATATCATCTTCATATTGTATGAAGCAGATAATGAAACATAAACAGAGCTTTTAACACAAATAGAGTTTTGAGAGGTAAAATGTTGGAAAAGTGTCGAACACTGAGCTTCCTCCCCACTGTGCAGAGCCAGCAAACATTTCAACCCAGCTATTCCAATTTACTCCCATAATTGGCTGTCTGTGCAGAGAGAAAGTGGCCATATCTCAGGGTTTTCCTGCGCTGGCCTGACGGCTTGTAATTAGAGGAGGGAAAGAGTCTGTTCCTTCAATTAAACAACGGTGCAGTAGGAAGAAGGACTGCCCTCTTTTTGTAAGGCTGACTAAAGGAGCAGCACTCTCCCAGCAAAATAAATACAGCACCTCGTAATGAGCTAAGCGTGAGTGTGTGTGAGCATGTGTGTGTGCGTGTGTGTACATGGGGTAAATATTGGCAGTTATTGGAGCTGGTTGAAGTAATTGATGATCTAATTTGCGAGAGCTGGGTGGAGACTAAATGAGACAGCAGAAACATGCTTCACTCCTGCCTCTTAAAGCTGATTTCTGTGTAAGGTAGACATTTTTCTAGTGATGTTGTTTTTCCAGTTCAGGTACTAGAACTACAGGTAGACTTGGTCCTGGTCACATGACATATGGATGTGGCCTATCACAAATGTATAGCTTTTTTCTTAATACATTCCACAGGGCAACCAACAGTTGAACCAATCAGAACTAATGATGAGTGAGAGTGGGGAATATCTCATGTACAGTTTTATTTGCTCCCCTGCCTTGATTTGTTCATACAGACTCACCCCTTATTTTACCCCTGGAGACTTGGACAGTGGTAGCAGGAGAGGGTGGGGGATCATATGACAATCTTTTTAGGTGGAATAATGATCCATGATCTAAATCACAGAGTCTCATCACAGATTTAGTTGGTGATCACATGACTAGTTGTGCATGCAATTGCGCTGACACAAAGCCTGTCACTTCAATTTAAAGGCCCAATTCACAAATCTCTGCATCCCGTTTCTACTTTTATTCTGAAAGACCTGACTGGAAGTTTGTTTGCTGCTGCTCTTCACCCACAACGCTGTCTTCTGTTCACAAGTTGTGTCACAACCAATCTCACTTTTTGCTCAGTTCATATAGAGTATTTATTTGGACAGCGCTGTTATCTACATGTGAGGTGCAAGTGTGTAAGTATTTTAATTTGAAAGTTCAGTCGCTGCCCCGGATCCTGTCTCCTTGCCACCAACTACGTTTTAGTTTTAAACTCATCTCATCTTCTACATTTTGGTTTTAGACTCATCTCTTTTTCTACACAGCAAAATCAGCATACCCAAATTAACACTCAGAATTGATTTTAAAACTTTTTAAGTGTTAATTTAATTCTTTTTGTAGAGTTAGTATCTTAACACTAGAGAGTTTAGTGTAATTTCTGACTAATTTTGGAGTTAAAATTTAACAATACAAGTGTTACCCCCATATTAATTAATAAGGTGTTAATATAGCTCCTCTGAATTTCCAAAAAAATTTAATTTGAATAATAATAATAATAATGATATAAGCATTTTTTTTAAAAAAACAGTTTTTAAAAGCATATAACAATACGGAACAACCACTAGAGACCACTAGAGAAATTTGCTTGTTAAAGGGTCTAGAATAAGTGAGCTGGTCACTGCAAATCACAGTAAGTTCATTATTTTGCTCTTCTGTACAGTATGCATGAAAGTGTTCATCAAAGTACAGTGTTTCAACACTACAAGCTAATATGAAAGCACAATGGTTATGGGATGTTAAAGTGCATATAAATAAATCAATCTGGAGCTCAGTGCTATAATATCTGACCCATCTTGTGACTGAAAGATCTGAACATGTGTCTAAATGTAACGTATGACACAGACATTCTCCTCCTACAAAGCTGCCAATTGCTTTTGTTTTTAAAGGACCAAACTCAAATCTTCTAAAACAATAATTTTCATAGTAAAAATCAAGTTGACGCTTGTGTTGCTTAACTAGAGATTTTGTAACGTTTTTGAAATTTTTTACAGACTTTTTTTTAAAATTGTGTTTCGCATCGAATCACATACACCACACATGGATAAGAGGGCCACATTTTTTTAATACATCTTGGATAGTGGATCAATAAGTGGTGTTTGGGAATCAATTTCTTATCGGGGAACGAGGTTTTGAACATGTTATGGTGGTCACAGATCAGATGTTTCAGGTAACATATCATGCCATCAGTAAGGATCCGGGAGCACAAAAGGAGCACAAACTTCCAGTGATTATTGTCCCATTCAACAATATCACCAAAGATAAGTGGAGTATTGTGGAGAATACACAATGAATGAATGGCATTTCAACCTGAGTGCTTGCTGTTGTCATCTATTTTGAACCCACTTGGTTTGTTTCTAAGTTCTAAGTAACCATAATTAAAACTCTGTATCCTGTCTGACAGTGTATTCATAGAGATGTAGCCATTTTTAATCAGGTACTGAAAGAATAGCTGAATCTCATACTGTACGACCCCTGTAACAAATCATGCAACTGCATAATTGTTGGTGCTATTAAAATATTCAAATGAACTGAGCACACAAGATGTTTTAACACCAGAAATGGGTGTTAGCTGGGGACTTCAACCATGCAAACCCAAAGAGCGTGTTCCCCAAACTTCAGGGACACATCAACTTTCCCACACGCGGGAACAACATACTGGACAATGTTTACACCACACAGAGAGGCGCCTACAGAGCCATCCCCCTCCCCCACCTCGGTGCCTCAGACCACTCCACTGTTATGCTGATGCCAGCATACAGACCACTGGTTAAAATCACCAAACCAGTAAGGAAGCAGGTATGTGTGTGGCCAGAGGGGTCCTCTGAGGCACTTCAGGACTGTTTCTCCACCACCGACTGGAACATTTTCAGACAGGCAGCCACCTACAACAACTCCACTGACCTCCATGAGTACACAGAGACCGTCACTGCCTACATGAGGAAGTGCATGGACGACGTCACAGTCACCAGAACCTTGATCGTTCGGGCCAACCAGAAGCCATGGCTGACTGGGGAGGTTCTCAAGCTCCTGAGGGCTCGAAATGCCACCTTCAGAGCTGGGGACGAGGTGGGCCTAAGGACAGCAAGGGCCAACCTGTCACGTGGCATCAGAAAGGCCAAGAGACAGTACTAAAGGAGGATAGCCACCCACTTCAGCGACAGCGGAGACACTAGGAACCTGTGGCGGGGCATTCAGACCATCACGGACTACAAGCCCCCACCGCAGTCCTGTGACAACTCCACCTCCCTGCTAAACCAGCTGAACGACTTCTTCGCTCGCTTTGAGGCAGACAACAGCACCCCGGCACAGAAGACCCCACCTCCTCCCGGCGACCAGGTGCTGACGCTTTCCCCTGACAGCGTGAGGAGATCCCTCAGAAGGACTAACGCACATAAAGCCCCGGGTCCTGACAACATTCCTGGATGTGTCCTTAAAGACTGTGCTGAGGAACTCACAGATGTCTTTACCGACATCTTCAACACCTCACTGAGCCAGGCTGTTGTCCCCACATGCCTCAAAGCCACCACCATCATCCCGGTCCCAAAGAAGTCGCCTCCCTCCTCCTTCAATGACTACCGCCCAGTCGCACTCACTCCCATCCTTATGAAGTGCTTCGAGCGGCTAGTCATGCAGCACATCAAGTCTGCCCTCCTCTCCTCCCTGGACCCTTTCCAGTTTGCATATCGGTCCAACCGCTCAACCGATGATGCCATCTCCACTGCCCCTCACTCAGCCCTCACACACCTGGAGACAAAAGACTCCTACGTTAGAATGCTGTTATCTAATTATGTAATTATTTATGCACTGTATCATTGCACTATATCATTGCACTACATGGCATTGTCTTTTTGTAAAAACCTATTTACATTACATTTATATTGTTTACATTAAATTAATATTTAATATTTGATATTTATATATATATATATATTTTTTTTATCTGCACCGTGGGTCCAAGAGGACTGAAATTTCAATTGTGCTGTATGTCCTGTATGTGTAGCATAATTGACAATAAAACTGACTTTGACTTTGACTTTGAAGGTAGAGAAGGAGCTTCACTTAGTGCATTACAATGTTCAATATAATAAGTCCAGGATTATTCTCAGTAAATACAGACTGAATGTCTTCCTTATTTATCAAACAGAACCTACACCGGTGTGTTGTACTGAAAGATTCAACAAAACCTGTCAAGCTATTTAAAGCAGCATTATCTCCTGTGACTTGAATTACAGAGCCAAACAGTGGTTGTTCAATAAAGGGAAGTTTGAATCCTTATGTTTCTACAGGGTTTCTGCAGAAATCAGCAAATCCAATTTAATGCTTATTAATGCCATTTTTAGTATTTTTAATGCCATCAACAACCCATGACAATCCACGGATATATATGTATTGTAACAAAAAACATCTCTGGAAACTCTTTATTGTAAATTACCTTGAGAAAAATGTATTTTATGATTTGACGCTATACAAATAAAATTGAAACGAATAAAATTGAAAAATGTAAAGTCTGGAACGCAGTGTATGCAAAATCAAGTGCTACAGAAATTACACAGAATGTTACCCCCTACCCCCCACCCCCCACAAGTCTCTACTTCCCTGTTCACAGAGAAGCCAAGATAACAGGACAGATCGTCCTCCCAAAATCTAACGTGGATATCTAATTGTTAATTCTTTGTTGACTGGCTGCAACTCTTATCAAACATCAGTACAAATGGTCCTGCACTGTTAACTTCAGAAATCACTTCAATTTTGAAGTGTGGGGCAAGTCTAAACTTTCAAATGTAGCTGGTTTTCTCCTTTCCACTGGTGAAAGATTTGGCTATTTCTGAATCTGGAAACATTGCGCGGAAAAACTAGAAAACACCTTCGTTGGATGCGTATGATTGGTGCTACACAGCAGTGTTCAGACACCAGAGCACCTCCTCCTGAAGCATCGCATTCAATCCAAATGATGCTCAAAGGTCGCTCAGTTTTCTGATGGGAGTGGCTCTGCTCGAAGCCGTGGTCACTTCAACAGCACTTGTGCTGTTTGTGGTGGTCATAGTAGTAGCTGAAGATGTTACTTTGTTGGTCACAGAAAAGTAACTAGACACAGTTAACTGCTGTCTGCCTTTTAGTGCCGATTTGTGGCCATCAGACTGCATGTGAGATTTAACATGTTGACACTGTACCTAGCTTAAAATTTTTTTTACAAACACTACAAAATCCTTCTCCATCTTTACCATCAATGGGCTGCAACCATGTCCTGAATTCCTCATTTTCCAGCCACTTATGCTGGAATTTTCATTTCCCCATTTCTTTTCTGCTCTAAGTTTTCCTCCTCCTGGTCCAGCCCGCCACTGTCCCAACATCCGATGTTACTGCAATTCGGCACTGACCGGTCGGAGGCAATTACCGCATTGGTTCCAAATGTTTACGCTAATGTACATATCTTGCGACAGAAAATCACAGTTTTTAATTATACCCGATATATTCAAAATAAATATTTTTCTTGAAAACTACTGAAAGAATTTTTTATGCTACTGGAAATCAAATTCAAAGCTTTTTAAAGCCATTTAAGGCCTTAATTTTCACAAAATCCATTTGAGGACTTTTAATGCTTTTTAATACCCTAAAATTTTCAAGTTGTCACTTAGTGGCTTTAGTAATTCATCAATACCATATTTCTTTAAATCTTCTGTGTAGAAAAGAGCTGCAAGATGGACATTCATTAGCAAAGAATTCAACTTTGGCAGCAGGTTTATTCAAGTAAAATAAACACAGCTGAGTTTGTGGACCCCCTTCTTCAAACCTAATTGTTTCGAAATCTTCGTAATAGAGCATAATCTGTAGGACATTCCTCTGTTGTGAGAACAGAGGATGCTTCTGAAAATCGTTTATCCTGTTTTACTGTGAATGCCTTGCAGGAAGCACTCTCATATCTCACTGTTCTTGAAAATGGATTTTAGTGTACCTAAGATGTTTTTAATACTGCTGTATCCCATCACGCACCAGGGTGAGTTATAACAATGACAAACCCTGGTTCACAGCTAAGCTCAGTCAGCTCAGGAGGCAAAAGGAGGAAGCTTTCAGGAGTGGGGACAGGGACAGGTTTAAAGAGTCCAAGTACAGGTTTAGCAAAGCAGTGAGAGAAGCTAAACGACTGTACTCTGAGAAACTTCAGCTCCAGTTCTCAGCCAATGACTCTGCTTCTGTCTGGAAAGGGCTCAGAAAGATCACAAACTACAAACCTAAACCCCCCCCCACTCCATTAATGACTTCCGTCTGGCCAACGATCTGAATGAGTTCTACTGCCGCTTTGAAAGACAGTGGGACAAGCCTGACACTAACCTCCACATCAGAGCCACATCAGTACCCCCCTCCTCCCCTACCAAAGGAACGTCTCTCTCTATCCTGGAGAGAGATGTCAACAGGCTTTTTAAGAAGCAGAACCCCCGCAAAGCAGCCGGTCCTGACTCTGTCTCTCCATCATCCCTGAAGCACTGTGCTGATCAGCTGTCTCCAGTGTTCACAGACATCTTCAACACCTCACTGGAGACCTGCCACGTGCCAGCCTGCTTCAAATCCTCCACCATCATCCCTGTCCCCAAAAAACCAAGGCCCACAGGTCTAAATGACTACAGACCCATTGCCCTGACCTCTGTGGTCATGAAATCATTTGAGCGCCTTGTCCTGTCCCACCTCAAATCCATCACTGACCCACTCCTGGACCCCCTGCAGTTCGCCTACAGAGCCAACAGGTCTGTAGACGACGCCGTCAACATGGCTCTCCACTTCATCCTCCAGCACCTGGACTCCTCAGGGACCTATGCCAGGATCCTGTTTGTGGACTTCAGCTCTGCCTTCAACACCATCATCCCGGCTCTGCTGCAGGACAAGCTCTCCCAGCTGAGCGTGCCTGACTCCACCTGCAGGTGGATCACCGACTTCCTGTCTGACAGGAGGCAGCACGTGAAGCTAGGAAAGCACGTGTCTGACTCCCAGACCATCAGCACTGGATCCCCGCAAGGCTGCGTTCTTTCTCCTCTGCTCTTCTCCCTGTACACCAACACCTGCACCTCCAGCCATCAGTCTGTCAAGCTCCTGAAGTTTGCAGACGACACCACTCTCATTGGACTCATCTCTGATGGCGATGAGTCTGCCTACAGGTGGGAGACTGAGCGTCTGGTGACCTGGTGCAGGCAGAACAACCTAGAGCTAAACGCTCTGAAGACAGTGGAAATGATAGTGGACTTCAGGAAGAGCCCAGCCCCACCCACCCCCATCTCCCTGTGTGACTCCCCCGTGGCTACCGTGGAGCATTTTCGCTTCTTGGGAACCACCATCACACAGGATCTCAAATGGGAGCTAAACATCAGCTCCCTCATCAAAAAAGCTCAGCAGAGGATGTATTTCCTGAGGCAATTGAAGAAGTTCAACCTGCCAAGGACTATGATGGTGAACTTCTACACCTCCATCATTGAGTCCATCCTCACCTCCTCCATCACCATCTGGTACGCTGCTGCCACGGAGAGGGACAATAACAGACTGCAGCGTATCATCCACTCTGCTGAGAGGGTGATTGGCTGCAATCTTCCGTCCCTCCAGGACCTGTACGCCTCAAGGACTCTGAGGCGTGCAGGGAAGATTGTAGCTGACTCCTCCCACCCTGGACACAAACTCTTTGAGACACTCCCCTCTGGCAGGAGGCTGCGGTCCTTCAGGACCAAAACCTCTCGCCACAAAAATAGCTTCTTCCCATCTGCTATTAGCCTCATCAACAAGGCTAGAGAGCCCCACTGTTGCTGATCAATTGCACCAATCACCAGAAAAAATTCCTTGTATGTGAAAACATACTTGGCAATAAAACTGATTCTGATTCTGATTCTGATTCTGATGGGTACAGACATGTACTTGTCTGTTACAGGACTGTAAACACCTGTAGTTCTATCTCTACATGTATCCAATCTCACACCAAGGACAAATTCCTTAGGCTCAATTATTTCCCGTTTTTCATCATAATATATTTGTCTCTTTGTCTCTGTATTAAATGTTAAAAACAGATTTTCTAATAGATATAAATTGTGCTTTATTTTCTTGTCCATGTCTGACTCCTTAGTTTCAGGGGAAAATGTTTGGAGAACTGCTTCTCATGCTTGGGTTTGAACAACACTGACAACTTCCTCCACTGAACAAACATTTGTTTGGACAGTGTTTTCCAGAAGACCAGAGGCTTGTAAGTGAGCAATAACATGACATGACACACACGTTCTAACAAGTGAGTTCTGTGTGAGAACAGGAGGAACCTACAACATGGATGCAGAAGTCGTTGGCTTCTGAAAGTTCCACCTCAGAATAACTTTGTGTGGCTACTTTGTTTGTATTGACCTGTTCATCATGGCAATGACTTTAACAGTGTTAAGGTGCTTTCTGATGCCACTGTATGTATAAACAGATGAACACCAACATCCTTGTTCTGCACATTTAAAACACAAGTTCTTGGCTGGATAAAACCCATGGTGAAATTTTAAATGTTGACAAAAAGCTGAACAACTTGTGTGATGCATTTTACAAATAAAACGTGAACTTACTCAGACAGTTTTTTTCAACTGTGCTCTGACCTTTGTGAACTGGTGGCTTTTTAATGCTCTTGCAGTAGTCGTGCTCTCAGCTCCTTGACATCAATGTTGTACACAGCTGTTTGAATGAAGGAGCAGAAACTTGAAAGAGCTTCATCATAAGAGAGGCTGAAGACATAGTGAGCTTTGAACAGCCCATCAAAAGCAGCCATTGTTGTTGGAGCGTTGCATGGGATAGCTTTCTGGTCCACAACAATGAAAAACCTCCGGACGCTCTTCTTTTGCTCACTGATGCAGAGGAAGAAGGGATGTCCTGCATCCATCTTCTCCAGGAATGTAGTGAGGCTCTGTCCTTCCTGTAGTTTGAATGCAACAGACACATACAGTATACTTAGCACGACATAAAAGATAAGTAGTAAGATTTATTCTTGCAGTCCTACATCAACCTGCAACTCACACTTCTCACATACAACTGCAGCACACATAAATCATGATTATGTCATTGCAAAAAGCTAAAGGTACATACCTTAACAAATCTTACAAGATGGTTGGCTGCCTGTGCTGAGCTAATCTTGGCTGACTTTTTACAGCATCTTGATGTATGTGGCAGGAGATGCAGCAGCAGCAGGAGAGCTGATACATCACTATCCCAGCCTTGGAGATAAAAGGGTATTTAAGACAGAAAAAATTGGTTCTTGCTTACTACAGTTTCCATTTAGCTAAAGACAACAGCCCTGCAATAACTACTCCCTTTAACAAAGTTCAAATTATTATTTTTTGTTGAAACTGTAGTTGTAAATTCATTCATTTGCATACAGACAAACTGTCCATATTTACCACATTCATTCTCGGCCTCAGGGTCAGAAGCTGCCCGCAGCTCCTCTACATGAAGATCTGAGGGAAGACTCTGGCTTTCTTTGATGACTTTGTGTTTGAAATATGAAGGCCACTTTGCAAGAAACCTTCCAGATACTTCATCCCCTAACATCATGGAAAAATCCTGATCAATCTTTAAACAAAAACACAATATACAAGTTACTTAAGTGTGCTTTGCATTTAGAAGGATTCAGTTTTCAAATATTTAAAATACTGTGAAATAATCTACACGTATCCTTACCAATCCAGGTATGTCAAGGAAACAATGGAAGACATCCAAGACTGAGGATGTTGCATCCTGCTCATGAACCAGCTTCTGTCTGTACTCGAAGGTGGCTCTCATCTTCTCTTTCACCACAGATTCATCTGTTGAGTGTCTCATTATAGAGACAGCCTATCTGCAGTCCTCACCAAAGAGCTGGTCACCAGTTAACAGAGATTCTCGATGAGTTGTTGGGCTGTTCTGGAAGTTAGGCGTGGAACGTCTGCAGAAGTCATCACAGATGTTGTGCTGGACTGCCTTGAGTCCCCGAGCAAGACGGCCACTCTTGTCCTCAGGGTTGTAGTAATGTTCCTACTCATACATGCATGTACACACATACACACAGACAAACACACACCAAAAACACAATCAAAACATGACAGATATTAACATATTAACCACACAGTTTTTGGAGTTCAAAGAGACATTAAAACTTACATATCCATTTTTTGAGTATGGATCTTGGAGGTATGGAAAAAGGGTCATAATACCCAGAGCGTAACTAGTCTGCACACTCATGGGTGGAATCCTATTGAAATAAAAAGATTTATTACAATTGTGTAGAATCAAATGTTTTTGTTGATCATTTTAAGTGCTTCTTACCCATATGATTCCTGCATTTCTGCAACCAGTATGTTGATCATCTGTCTGCATGTTGCATCTGACAGCCTTTTAGTCTTGTCATATTCCTTGAAGATTTCTTCACCCTTTGGATTGGACCTCAGAACGTTATCAACCCTCTGCAAAAACATTTTTTCACAGTATAAGGTGCATGCTTAAGCAAATTAATTCAATTTAGTTTTGAAAACAAGTTTTGCTGAATTTAGTTTAGTTTCTCTGAGTACAATTAATTGGGATGAATTGCATGATAATAGTTTGAGTGTTGCGAACACTAACAAGCTTAAAGTCTAACACATATGTAGCTGGTTCAAAGCGCCACCTGTCTTGCTTCATCACGACCCAGCTCTTTCAGGCCCCTCTTCCTGTTCTTAGTAGAACAGGTGATAATAGTTGAATCTGATGAAATTGAAGAAGCTGGTGATGCTGAGGGTTCTGGCCATGAAGGTGGTGATGGTGGGGGGAATGCCAGTGCTGATGACTGTGATTCATCTGCTACTAAACTAATTTCAAGATCTAAAAATTTGCACACGTAGGAATAAAAAGGATATTGTTATATACTGATTAGGGAAATAAGTCTTAAAAGATTCATGACAAAGTGGTAGATGAAATCATATTCAAGGATATTTTAAAATTTGAGTTCTGAGTTGATAACACACAACAGCTTCAGTTATTATGGAAAATAATACATTATGGACAACATTGTGGGAAATGCATCAAACTGGTGTGATAACTATTTCCTAAAAATTAACTGGTACGAGAAAGTATCACTTGAATAGGAGAAATATTGATGCAGGCATAATAGACCCTGAGTGAATCAATTCCTCCAAATATTTATCTAATATCCTTACCCAGTACTGGGTGCTGTTGGCATCCAGCCTTGAAGTTTCGAACCCCTGACTGAGCTCATCAAATACGTCTGCGTCAACCTCAGTATCTGATGTATCAGTCAAGACAAGGACACCTTCAGTCAGTCGAGCCTAAATTTGTCTGTAACTGGAGGAAGTAAAAATGAAATTACATTAATGGAACATATGAACCATGTCATTTAGACTTGTAAATTTAAAGTGATTATTTTTTCAGTTTAATATGGAGACAAACCTTCTTGAAGAAACTGGAGGAAATCAAAGCACTCATCACTTTGAGGAACTTTTATGTACTTTTGGACTCCTCCATATTCCACCTTTGCCAGCATTTTTTTGTATGTGATTTAGTAAATTAATGTGGTTAGGCTTCACATAACTCATATAACATTAGTAACATACCACAAGAATAGTGTTAAGATATTAATGCATCTGCCGTGTTTAAAAAGAACCTTAGACACAAAAATGTTTTATCATAGAAGGAGACCAACAATGTAAGATGTCACAATAAAACATTACTCTTTACTACAAAACTTTGTGATCAGTGCAAAAACACAAAGAAAACATCACCACCAAATTAAATACTTAAAAAATATTATAGCTCAAACATTGTGACCCATAAGGCACCTGGCTCTTCAAGAAGAGACCACTGTAATGTTGTAGACATCATTTCTTCACCATAATCTATGGCTCTGCTGTAGCACACAAACTTATACAGAACAATGTTGATATTTCCATGTCAACCACCAAAAAGACAACTTACTGTGGCGCTGGAGTTAGCAGAGGAAGCAACCCGCGGCATTACCAAAGCTCCTTGCTCCTTGCTGTTAGTGACCAAGTCGTGATAGATGGCAAATGCTCGCTCTGTCTTGTGTTTCTTTCGATGATTTTTATGAGTTATTAATAAATAAATGGAAGGCTTCCAAACAGGGAGTCTCGGTTCAGTAAAGCCTGGAATATACTTGCCTTTAACAATGGGTATGGGCTCGCATCGTGGCTGCCATGCGTATTCTGCATTCATTTGGTGCGTCAGTTATGCATGTCGCCAAAAATTTTGCAACGCATACGCAAGATGCAAAAGCGACATGAATGCTAGGAGCAGTCGTGTGAGTACAGGACCGTGAGGTCAGAGGGTCAGATAAGGTCAAGGAAATTAAGATTAAGATAGCCTTTATTAGTCCCACAGTGGGGAAATTCACAACAGCGAAATGGTGGCTACGATAACGCAGCTGTCTCTTTTTCTGCAGCGATCGCAGCAAAAGCAGAATACAGACCTCTTCTAGTTGTGGCCATGTTGTTTATTTACATGAGTATGAAAGACTGGCCTTGTTTACGACTGTGGGTCTGATTTCTGTGATCTGCCCCCAAGTGGAGACCTCCAGTATCACGTGTGGTGGCCACGTTGTGGTGAAGAAGTTTTTGTTCACAATGCAGCCATTACATACGTGAATGCTTGGTCAAACAGTGAGTATATTCCAGGCCTTAGGTGCCTCTGTCGGAGCGCTCGCTCATTCTTTGTGTTCACATACAGTTAATGGTAACACCCCACAACTGAAATACTAGTTAGAATTAGCTTGCTTGCATAGCTTAGTTAACAGCTCTATATGTAAATCATCCCTCAAAAATGTTACCATAGCGACAGTCTCTGTTATCACATGTTGAGTTTTACCTCAGTAAAATGTATGAATAAGTTACCCCTGGTTATGGCAGGTAAAGTTAGTACCAGTGTGGTGGCGACACACAGTGTAACAGCGACTCAGCACTGAAAAAAGACCAGGTGCCAGAGGAGAAATATCAATATCAAAACATAATGTTAACAGAAAGAAACTTGTTTTATTTACTTACTGAACAATGTAACTTTACACCCAAGGTCAAAGGTTCATAACAGATACTGTCTTCAGTCAGTGTGTGCACAATGTGGGGGCAGGGCAACTTTACACTTGAAGTGTTACATCCAGGTTCAGAGTTAATTCTACTACAATGACATTTAGAGTTTTGATTTGAAGACTCTTAGTTTTAATACTCAGTTCTTGCACCAACTATTTCTCAACTGAGAGTTAAATATAAAAGATTAACTCATAATTATGTCCACTTTTAATAAAATTTCAGCAACAACACAAATTCCACTCTCCTCAAATTGCTGTGTACGCTTTAGATTTAAACTCATCTCTTCTTCTATGCTTTATTTTTAAACTAATTTCTTCTTCTACATTTCCTCCTCCGTCCACTCTCCTCCAGAGATCCACGACTATCAGCCTCAACTACCATGGATAATGAATTAAAGTGTTACTGACATTGTTGCCTTTGTTTAGCAGCTGTGGTTAAGTTCAGTTCTGTATTTTAACTCTACAACTGTCTTTGTTGTTCCTCATTTGTAGTATTTTCTGTGTGTGTGTGTGTGTGTGTGTGTGTGTGTTTGTGTGTGGGTGTGGAACATGAGAGAGCTCTGGCTTTATGATTGGCTGACTGTGCACACTACTTCTGTTTGTAGTCGAAAATGTCACATCCCTCGAGGAGGAGCTACTGCATGCACCAGCTCATTACACACACACACACATACACACACACACACACACAGCAAGACTCTAGAGTACACCTTCAATTACCTTTTAAAGAAGCTTCATTGATTTAGCTCAGAGTGATGATAATTTTCCTCTTCATCAAACTTGCTGCTGCAGCTGCTCTTCTGGTGGTAACAAAGCAACATTTACACACACACCAAAAACACACATACCGGAGTATATTCATCCACTGAGGATCATAATCTCACTGTTAATGTCAGTGGGTCACTTAACTGACAACCTGAATCTTCATCTTCCGTTTTGTGGAGATGTGAAAGAATTAAAGCTCTTATTTCTGGTTTCTCTTATTTTTGCCTTCATTTGATGGCGGTAAAGTCAGGCAGGAAACACGGGGACAGAGAACACGAACACGCAGCAAACGTCCACAGCTGGAATCAGGCTGAGGACACTGTGATTATGTGATATGTGCCTCTGTTATTAGGCAGGACACCTCCATGATCTTACCATGTTTCACTGAGTCACTACTCTGTCATATCTGAACAAACACACTGTACACATGCATATGTGGACTCCTCATAACATCAGACTACAGAATTAGTTTTTAGATATTGGCATCAAATATTAATGAAATCACTAAAGCACTTTTTTACAGATAGATTCAGTAAATCATATTGGCATAGTTACTGAAAGTGACAGCTCCACCTAGAGAAAGTTTCACCTGCTACTTGGGCCGGGTGATCTGATTTTATATCGTGGGCCGTCTTATTTTGGCATGTGATCTACTTTTCAGATCAATCGTATAGATTGCATCATTAAAAGTTTCTATATTTCAATCATTAATTTTAAAAGTTCAGTCTGTCCTAACCAGCCTGTGTTAACTGTTAAACAGCTAACAGGCTAACTGCAGCTCCTCGTTCTGCTCTGCACCCACTGTGAGTTCGGTGTAGCAGCACATGAACCAGTTCTCCACCTGAGCCGAGCAGGAACCACCGTCACCAGCTGCAGTCCAAGACGATGAAGTTGAAGGCTACGCCCATGCTACTACGGTTTCATTTTAAAATGGCCCTCATCACAACATCCTTTAATGTGTCCATTTTAAACTGCAGTCAGCCTTCATGGTGTAGTGACCTCATCGAAGCCCAAGTCAGCTGAATTAAGCTGAGCAGCAGCTGCCTCCATGTTGAATCGATGGTGGACATTTCTCCAGCTCAACACACACACACACACACACACGCCCACACACACACACACGCACACACACACATCATTTCATAGCTTTAGGTCTCAGCCTTTGCTGGCTGACATTTGAGTTCCACAAGCAGCCTGAATGACCGTTGCCGCTGGTGTTCGATTGCCACGCTCTGCCATGCGTTGGCGGTGAGAGACCACGCAGCCACATATAGATGTGCACTCACACTCACAGTATACTACAGACACAGTTACACACATACACAGTCACTGTGAGACTGGCCTGCAGAGGAGAGTCTATGTATGTGGCTCAAGCACAATAATAATATGACTGTCAGCATTTCTGTGAAGTAATAAGAAATAAACCAAATAGTATAAATTCTCCAATAAAGCCAGTATTCAAATAATGTTTGGCCTGAATAAGGAAAGACTGGGGATGAGTGGAAATGTTCAATTCAAGTGTGTGTCTTTGACAGCAGTAGTACAACAACAGAGTCACAACTCACCTTCTCTTTTTAACACAAATGCTGTTTTTTATTCATTTATTAATTCCTGTCAATTCTACAGTGCTGTTTTTTTTGTAGTTAAGTCACTGTCAGTGAAGCTCATCACTTCCTGCAGATGTTTCAAAGTAAAAAACGTCCAAGACGAGGAGTGGATATGCCCTTAAAGTGACCGTAATGCTATTAATGTGAAACAGAGATGACAGAGAGAAAGAATCAGTGATTGTGTTGAGAGGTGATGAGTGTCACATGACTCTGGAAATCTGGGTTGTGCTGAATTTATCAAGAGAACAGGAAACAGGAAGTGTTGAATTTGCTTCAAAAAGAAACACTATTTAATAATTGGTGGGATTGTAGTTTTTAAAGGGAATTCCAAAAGAAAACAGAGATCTACTAAATGCAGTAAATCAGTTAATTGTAAAACTACTGAGTGGCTTGAACCAAGGCTTCGTCCACAGAACTACGTTTCATTTTCAAACTTATCTCCTCTTCTACGTTTCAGTTTTAAACTAATCTCTTCTTCTACATTTTTCTTTCAAACTCATCTCTTCTTCTGTGTTTCCTCCTCCATCCACTCTTCTCCAGAGTTTTCAGTCCTGAAACAGAGACATTCAGTTTCCTCTGGAAACTAAAGGAAACTCAGTGTGCCCTGATATGTTTGCAATCAGAGTTTTGTGGCCGTTGCCATGTCTTATGTAGTTTGTTGGGGTAACATCATAATAGGGAAAAGGACTAACATGTTATTAATTAAGGCAATGATATCCAGCAGAGATTAGAAAGATATGAATGGATGAGACCATATTTATATATATTATTATATTTATATTATAATATATCATCTATTTTTTTTTTAAGCGAGCATTTTTTGTAATATAATTATATTGATGTATTTTGTGTTACAGTTGTTTTTAGTTTTATTTGTCATATATACAGTAAGCAAAGCTGTGACTAGAGGACTCATATACGGCAGGAAATAATACATCCGATATTATCAAATATTTGCCCAAGTCTAATTCAAACATTGTGAAAATAGATTTTTACCACACCATTTTCGATTTTATCACCATATGGATTAAATGAGGAAACACATTTTCTGTTCACTATTTTCTGTGACTGTTAAGACATTAATCCACTCAGTGATTTATGATTGTATGGCAGTTCTTGATAATATTTCTGTGACACATACAGTAAGTGTACAGTAACTGTGGCCAGATAATAAATACTCACGAAGACACGTTTTACATTAGGAAAATAATGTTGTCCCACAGATTCACAGCAGCATCTTATGAATATTTAATGTATTTAGAAGTTGATTTTCACTGTGTTTCACTCTCCTCATTGACAGTTTCAGTCAGAACCTGTCTCACCACCACAGTGTCTGAACCTGTGGGCTCTTCACTGTCTTTCTTTCCAGATGTGTCGTCTTGCTTCCAGTGAAGGTCTAGAGACAGATCCTGGTGTGGTTTGTATTTAACCTGGATTAAATGAATGGGGCAAGTTGAAGCTGAGCCTGACTGATGTCTTAAATGTGTATGACCTTGTTGTTTTTTTTTTTCCTCATTCGAGTTAGGATGGTATTGTCTCAGGTGAAGCTGATAAATCTTTGTGTCATCATTTGGACTGGCTCTTCCTGTGTGGTATTCAACAACAGCACTGGAGATAGATATTATGGTTATTATGGATGTTATGGTTTTTCCCCCCCTGTCCATGAACATAAGAGTCAGGCTGCTGGCCTGTGAGAGGAGTGACTGTAACAGTGTGTCTGCACAGGAAGTGTTTCAGGTGTCATCTCACCTACATCTGACAGAACATACACACTCCTATCTATCACTACGGCGAAGACATCCCATGCTGGTTTCATAACAGAGAAATATAATCATTATTTCTAATCAGCCCCGCTTTTTTAAGTTTGTTAACCTCTGCCCGTCTAGACTCCAGACCGTCGCACCCCACACGTGAAACTGGAGGTCAGTGTGTGAAGTGACCGCAGTGTTTCATTTGTAGATATGAACTGATTTGACCTGATTTAAGTGTGAAGTGAAAAAAAGGCAATCAACAGGGAGAGAGAGAGAGAGAGAGAGAGAGCGATATACCCGCTGAATTTCTCTGAAACTTGTTCTGCAGAAAAGTACCGGAAAAGGAACCAGGCAGATACACTCTGATAATTAATCTTCAGACAAGACCAGTCACATTTCTGGAGCGCCTTAAATCCAGACCCCCCCTTTCAAAACCCCCCAAACCCAAGAACTGGGACCAGAAATGAGTCCCAGAGTGACAACAACACTGCTTTCAAACCCCAGTCACAGTAAAACAAGTTGTAACACAATGTGAAGAAACCTAAAGGCCACAGTAACAAGACAACAGGGAAACACAAAGACAACACATGTGGTCACTGTTCCACAGACATGAACTTCCTCCTAAAATAAAAAATCCTTCAATGAAATAAGGAACGTTTAACTGATTCAGTTCTGTAAATCCACATTTCAAGACACACACTCACACACACACACACACACACACACACACACACACACTCACACTCACACACACACACACACACACACACACACACACATACACACAAACTTTCCTACTAATAAAGCCACTTTGAATTCAGATGGCTGTTTTGAGTGGTACTTCGGTTACACATCCACTGTGATCACACAGCAGCATCTTCATCCTCATCCTCATCCTCCACCATCGCTCCATCTCAGTCCAGCCTCCACTCTATCTGTCTACCTGTATCCCCACCCTCTGTGTCTTTCTCCTCCTGTGTGTGAACACACACATGAACACACACACATTTTCTTTTGTCACTTTTGGAGAAACAACATAAATCATATTTTCACCTTAAAATTGAATGATTTACATTGTGGAGGCTTCCTTTTGTCCCCATAATGTGACTGTGTGAACTGATTTAGGTCCTCACAACATGAGTAATACCTGGAACACAGACACACACATACACACACACAAACACACACACACACACACAGCACTCTCTGTGGTGAACTAGCTGCTATTGATTGAATCTGAGGAGATGTCTGAGGAGGAGAGGACTGTTCAGGGCATGGGGAATAGACTACGCTCAGCTCTCAGCTAATAGATAGCACAGATTGCCTTGGTGTGTGTGTGTGTGTGTGTGTGTGTGATAGTACAGATTGCCTGGTGCAAGCTGTTAGGCAGAGAAGCCTGTCTTTTCACAAGCTCCATTGAGTGGAGCACAGCGTGGAAACGCTTCAAGCTAGATGATAGGGCCGATAACAGGCCTGATGTGGCTGAATGAGCCCCGCCGGAGCCCGGAGAGCAGGGAAATACGATTTGGTAAATAGTGATGGTTACGTGTGTGAGACAAATAGCCCATTTGGTCAATAATCAAGACAGCTGCTGGGCTAAAAGGTAGGAGGCAAAGTTTGGATAAAGAAGTGGATCAGAGAGCACATGCTTGTGGCTTATTCTTACACATGATGACATGCTCTGTATTTTCAGGCTGAAGTCAGTTTCCATGGGTAAAGTCAGTTGTGTCCCTGGAAAGCGAACGTCAGTGAGTGGCCTCACATAAAGCCTCCTCCTGTGTTTTGCAGGCCTTCATGATCTTTGTCAAAATCCTTCGTCGCCACGTGAAGGTTGAACCAAAATGAGACGATCTAGCCTACGGAAGATTTTCACTTTGCATCACCAGCTAATCAACTATGGTATGATTAACATCAGGAGAGGTCATGGTTGGTGCCTCAAGTGGCCATCCGAGGAACTGCAGTTTTTGGTGTTTCAGTGTTGGCTTAATTTTTCAGCCCTGGAGGTTGAAATGGTGAGTGAGTGGATGATGGAGTTGACCATCATGAATGAATGATGGGGTATAAAGAAAAAATATGTTACAATAAAAATCTGTTTTCCTTAAATCCCATGAAAAGACTAAAACCAAAAGTGAAAAATTGATTCTTCTCACAAGTATTTTCTTTATAAACTCTCTCCTACATCAGATATTTGGTTCGTGACAGAGGGATCATCCAGCAGCAGCTACCACTGAGCTAAGAAGATGATGATGATATGACTTAGTTTAATCATCAGTGGAGACACTGATTTTATTTTGTTTAAACCCTGCATAGTTAATGTCATGGAAATGTTCACACAAGTATTAAAAAAATCTGCTGTAGTTAAACTAATGCTGAGCTGCTAATTGCATTGTTCTGTTGGTTTATCTTTGGACTGGTAGTTGTTGCATTTTTAATGAAATCAGTCAGCATCCGTTTAATCCACCATCAGCATCAGACTCTGTCCACAGTGCTCTGGCTGCATTTCTTCTCTTCATGTGGCTGTATTTCTGTTGCATAGAAAACTCACTGGAGCGCCAGTGTTTGAGTAACATTAGCTAAACATTAAACACAGTGACCAAGTAATTAAATGAGAGATGGACTAACACATAATGTGTGTTATTAAAATGAGGCTGCATGGATTCAAACAGCAAGTTGATATTATGCAGATCACAACAAGTTGTAGAAACAGCAAACAACAAATTCAATAACAAGAGTTATGGGTAAAAAACTGCAGTAAAGCTGGTTTTGCTGAGATACCAGTACAGTATATACTGTACAGCTTGACTGGTCTTAATGTCTTTCTGTACTATAAATAAATCAAACATTAAAACACACACTGGTGGACAGACACACAAAGGCAGTGTGAGCTGACTGTGAAAGTTGCAGGTCAGTGACCAGGCCTCTCCAGCAGAGCCCTGCCTTAAATGCTGTGGGTCCATGTGTTGTAAAAAAGCTTTGCACTGAAAAACCAAATCGTCTTTTTTCCCTTCAGTATCAGCTCGGCACTCGGTTCGCCTTGCTGCAGTGCCTGCCATTAATACCCGTCAGCCGCCTGCGCCCACATCATATTTCTGCTGTTCTGCTGGAATATATGGAGTGCCTGTTCAGCCAGCACTCAGGAAACGCTGCATAATTGACTACAAAACAGGAAAGTCTGGTAGTCCTCTGAGCACGACTACATGGAGCCAAATCTACGGTGCTGCAGCTACAGTACCGCTCAGACATGAGTACCATGATGTTTGATGTGAAGGTGCTGATGTGTTGGTGGAAGGTCTACAGCGTCCTGAAGGAAACACTGACATGTTGAATCCAGTAAACACATACAGCAGGTCCTGACCCTAACCCTAACCCAACAGTGTTTAAACCAACGTTAAAATAAACGTCCTCGGTCAGGTGGTTCTACAGGATATTTAAATACATCAGTCACAGATGCTGAAATAAGAATAAATGATGTCAAAACTGAAAGAGCATTATTGTAGAAAGCTAAGAATCTGTTAAGTCAGAAGTATCATGGCAAAGGAATATGTCTGTGACTGTCACCAAATAATTTCACTGAAAGTGTTGAATCTGTCTGGAAAATTTTCTAATTAAATTCAACACAATTCAGAAATATAAGGAGTGTTCAAAAATAATGAAGTAAGTTAAATATGTTAGCATGTGTTTATGGTTTTGTTTGTCCACCAGAAACATGTACAACTAACTCAGCAGGTGAAATATTTTGTCATGAGACGTTTGGACCTGAGTAAGACAGCTAGCTTAGCTAGGTCTGTTTTGAGGCTGGTTGCTATAGGACAGTCGTTCTCAAACTTTTTCACATCAAGGACACCTAAACTGACAAAAGACCATGGACCCCCATCTGATAAGATTTTGTCCCAGGATCCCTGTTTTATTACAGAAAGTGTTTAAACCCATTACCTGAACAATCATACATTCTGTCGTTGTTATGGATGGAATATAGTGAAAATAAGTTATTACCGTTTTTGCTGGGGACCCCCAGGAACTGCCTCTAGCACCCCTGAGGATCCCTGGAGTGCAACTCAGCTTTTGCAGTAGATCACGGTTTTGCTGCTTCACACACTAGTGAACTGAGCACAGTGAACATAGTCATACTCTCGAGCCACCAGCTGTTCTGTTGAATATAGTGAAGTCCATCAAAGACAGTCTTCAGATTTTTACAACTTCAGACTGGGGGCTTTGAGTGTGTTTGTTTTTGTTAGTTTTCTGCCTACAAACTGGAACTATCCTCACAATGTTCTGTTGCGTGTTCACCCCGTGAGGATTGACTGAGGACCGAGATGACAATTCCTACACGCAAATGTAATATATGTACATGTGTTGACATTCATACAATATTTGTACATACGAAATAAAAATGTATGTAAAAAATATATATGAAACTTATTAGAAATTCTTATTATTAATTTGGCAGATATTGCAATTGTGATATGAATCACAGTTTCAGTTTTGCATGGTAATTTTTGTGTTTCATTTTCACTGAAATAAAAAATTGATGATGATGTGATTTTTGCTGGGGGTATGTACAAAATGAGTAGAGAGGATGAGAATATGATTTATGGGCCAGGGCGTCTCTGTAGCACCACAATCCTTCATTTATGTTCTGTTGTGACACATTTGATCTTTAGCAAAAAAAAAGGCCAGAGATTTGAATATTGCACTTTCAATAATATTTCAATTATTTGTTCAGCCCTAATTGTGTAAATATCCCCCCAGTATACCTAGAAGACGTTAAAAACATTCATTTATTTAGTCAGTGGGTTTGATCAGTCACATTATGAATAAAATGATTTTCTATAATCTTTGACAAAACAGGGGTTGTTCTTCTTGCAGTGGACAGATCCTGTTTGTCAAGTATTTGGTTATGTAGTAGAAAGAGACATGATTTTAAAGTTAGTCCTACAGTGTATTATCATTACTATTAACCACTGTTATCTGTCATTATTATTGATAACACCATTACCTACACAGCTGTTCCTGGTCTTTCTCTCTCTCTTTTCTCATCTCTCCTCCCCCCACCCCCCCTTTTTTATCTCCTCCTAAACCCAACCGGTCGAGGCAGATGGCCGCCCACCCTGAGCCCGGTTCTGTTGGAGGTTTCTTCCTGTTAAAGGGAGTTTTTCCTCCCCCCTGTCGCCAAGTCTTGACCTTACCCTGTAAAGGGCCTTGAGATAATGTAGATTATGATTTGGCGCTATACAAATAAAATTGAATTGAATTGAATTGAATTAAAAACATCTCTCTGCATTGGGCTCCTCCTGCTGTGGCATCAGAGACACCAGTCTGTCCACCACCTGTCATCCGTCCCTCGTCCAGTTCTGCCGTTCCTGCACGGAAGCAGATCCTTTCCTGGCTCTGGGTGATGACATGTGGTCTGGTGATACAACCAAGTCCCAAGCCTGCTGCACTCCCTGAAACTCAGACCTGTGGGTCCTGTTCAAGAGTGGGGAGGGTCATGCTCAACACTCCTTTAGACCTCTCTCATTTGAACCTCTTCAAATGAACAATAAATTCCAGTGAACAGTCTGGATTGGCTGCACTCTCCAGCAAATCTCCAGCTGGACGACCATCCATCCATCTTCTGCCCAGGCCTCTACACCCGAGATGGTTGATGGCTCCTCAGCTGCCATGGACTTCACCTTGAACTTCTGTTTCCAGCACAACCAAGGATTGACTTTGCTCTCATGACCAGCTCACTGCCTGTTGGGACCATCTTGCTGCCACTGATTGAGACCGTCCACCTGCTCCTCTTCCAGTGCTCTCCCCTGTTGCTGCTCTATGTGGCTGCTCTCACCTTGGTACAGTGCCTACTGTTAGCACCTTTATGGTCCAGCATGTAGTGGTGCACAGTGGCGGAACTTTCTGCTGTCCCAGGGTCTGTGTTAAGGACATTACTCCCACCACTCTGCAGTTGATTAAAACTCAAACTCTGCCTCTTTGGTCATCACTGTTACACCACAATCAGTGGTGCTTATCCTGCCGTCCCCCGGGCTGCACTGGGCCACTCTGACCATGTCATGGTCCACCTGATTCCCACATACAGGCAGAAACTAAAACTGTGTAAACCTGTTGTTTA
This sequence comes from Trachinotus anak, assembly GCF_046630095.1. Classification (NCBI taxonomy): domain Eukaryota; kingdom Metazoa; phylum Chordata; class Actinopteri; order Carangiformes; family Carangidae; genus Trachinotus; species Trachinotus anak. Next base: position 1,883,078 of record NW_027273868.1, read on the forward strand.
CAAGAACCTCCAAGAACCTCCAATTGCACCAATCACCAAAACAAATTCCTTGTATGTGGAAACATACTTGGCAATAAAACTGATGCTGATTCTGATTCTGATTCTGATTCTGATTCTGATTATCCACTGTTGCGTGGGGGCCTCTGTGGGTCTCTGTCCTCTCTATCCATCTCGCTTCCGCTGGGGGAGCCGGTGAGACAGCCAATTGTTTCTTTCGGCCAGGATCTACGACCCCTCTTTGTTTGTTTCTTGGTTTCTTTTGTTGAGTTTGTAGTTATGTTACAATAAAGCAATTTGGTTTGGGTAAAATCAGGAAGTAGTGGTGTCCTTTATATATGTGCCAGCCTCTGGAGCCTTTTGTGTTGTTAGGGAGGCCGTAACATATCACCAATGACTTGAGGATTTTGTGCACCTTTTGTACAATCTGCTGGACACCGGGAAGCAGCAAAATTTTTTCAGCCCCCATGTTCCAGCTGCCAGGCTATTAACTAGAACCAGCCGTTCACCCCACATTACTCCCGTTCTTGCATCAATTCATTGGCTTCCTGTAATATTTAGAATACAAGATCCTACTGATTACATATGACGCACAGCAAAACTCACCCCAGTTACATTTCTGATCTCCACTTCGGGATCACTCTGAACCTCAAATCTCTGCCTTCCTTCCTTCTAGATCCACTCTGACTGAATGAGAGGTGATTGTGTCTCTGATGTTTTAGCCCCAAACCCCTGGAATCATCTCCCTCAATCTACCAGGTTTGCTGAACCTTTGGACTCTTCTAAAAACCCATCTTCATGGGCAAGACAAGACTATAAAACTCCATCCTTGTCTTTGTTTTAGTTCTTTTTTTTTTGTGGTTGCGTTGTGTTGATGTATTCTTACTTAATTTATTAATTCATTTATATTTTGTGTGTATGTGTGTGTGTGTGTGTGTGTGTGTGTGAAGCACTTTGTATCTGTGTGTTTAAAGACATGCTGGACAAATAAAGCTTTACTTACTGACTTACCATGACCAAGTGTTTTAGGAGCTTTAGTCTCACCTCGCACTGGATGCAGGACCAAGATCATACTAAAGTCCACCCATCATTAAAACACCCTGTAAAATTACATTTTAGAAAAAATCATTAATAAAACTCTACCCTTCAGATGTCTTTTAATGTCTGTGTTCTTTCTGACTCCAGGGCTTTGGCAGTGGGACATGTTAATTGAGAAATATTAGGACACCTTTAATGAAAGAAGGCTTGATACTTTTTTTAGTAAGTCCTATTCTCTATGCAGCAGTACACTTCATTTGAAGAGTTCATATTTAATTGAGATTACAGCCCCAACATGAAGTGTGTGCTCTGGAGAGACAGAAACAAATTTACAAAAAGATTCACCACGCTTAAAAAAGTTCACTGGAATCTGTTTCATGAATGAGGCACCCAACAATCTATCACATTACCACTGAATTTCCCAAGGGCTCTGTGGTAAGTTTTCCAAATTGAGAATGGTTCTGATTTCTCCCCTTTATTAAGATTCAAACTCTTGCAGCCCCAAAGAAGAGATCATTAGAATCAATATTCAATTTGAGGCCCGCTGCTTGTGATGTGGGGCTGCGCTTCATAAAAATGTCAAAAAGATTTAGCTGCGACATACGCTGGAGGGACGGCTTGCTTTTTGTTGCTATTGATTTGAAAACATTATAGAGAGAATCTCCAGCAGAGCAGTTCTGAATGAAATATCAGACTGTTGTAACCCCATCCACATCTGCACACATCTGTAATGTTTACCTCGTAAAGGATAGACACCTAACAAATTATGTAATGACAATATGTAAGAATGAGGAGCATGAAGAGCTGAACAAGTCCTCCTGTTTGTCCATGCTCAGACATACAAATGTTTTCTGATCTGAGGCTCCTGTCAACAGGACAACGTTATGTCTGTCCTTTGTGATGCACCACCTCTGTGGTTAAGGTTTGGTTAGGCACAAAACATTAATACATGAACATAACATCAATAAAAGATATTAATGTAATGCAATACAAATATGATCACTGTGCACTGTGCTATAATAAAATATACAGCAGCTAAATTTGTGTTATACTGATGTTCAGTAGCCAATGTGAGGCGCTGACCACAAATTCAGCTTCTAAGTTTAAGGACAAGGCCAGAGGAAGATGATGTTTTTGGTTAATACAGGCAGACTTAGACAAGCTGCCATTACTGCGGTGGCACCTCACTTGTAAACCTTTCATATCTTTGCCAAAAATCTGTCAGTCAGATCCCAGAGAACCACTTTTATTCTGGAAATACAGTCATAAAATGCCAAAAACATAGCAACGATGATGACAGTCAACAGTCAGTGATTCACCTGTGTCTCAGCAATGCTTTAACACAGGTACTCCCTGCTGCTAATCTTGTTTTAATCAATTATCAAACATGACATTATTCTGATGCTGCTGAAGAAACCTCATCTGTATCCTGTTCACTTACAGACCAGTTTCAAAATGACAATTTTTATCAAACGTGTTAAAGTCAGTTCAACGCTAGGTTCTATCAGAATAATTAACTGCTTCACTGAAAATAAGTACCCACAATGCCTTGCAGAGCAGCTGGCAAACAGCAGGTGAGCGCTGAATTCCCAACCTGCCCAATGAGCAGCCAGTCAATCAGCTTACAGTTACATAACTGGCCAATCAGTCTTGTCAACAGGATTTCCTTGGGACACGGACATGGTTAGTGGTTAGTTAACCTGAGAACTATCGGTTCAGCCAAACACATGTTTATTTGAGAGTCGCCTGCATCAGACCCAAACAGCTGTACTGATCTCATTATCAAACTGTCCCTGCTGTCCTCATGAAGTCTGAGGTCTCCAGTACATGCTGTCCAATTAACTACAAACCCAATAAATACGAGCCCCTGTCCTCCAATTCCCAGTAATATGACTGAAGTCCCACCTTACACCCACATGACCTGAGATAACCCCTCATGCGTTTCCGCCTCACAAGTCAGTCCACACAGGGCCATGGCTGACAACGTGTTCTGTCAGTGAAGGCAGTAGAGACAGTTATGAGAAGCATGTGTCTATAAATTCAGTCCACCACCTTTATCCTCATACAGTCCTGTGTGTGATGAGGATGAGGAGACATACTGAAGCCAAAGCAAAGTGGATTCAAACACACAAGACAGAGAGTTTACTAACATATCAGACGTTACGAAAGACGTCCACGTGTTGATGAAGTGAAATGAAAACTTTTTCAGAAACAGCCATTTATTCTGTTTTCTTTTAAGAAGCTGAATGAAGATATTTAATGTCAGAAGTCTTCAGACTGACAGACATGACTCAACAGTGGAGAGTCTGAAGTTACATCAGTGCTGAACTGTTTTCATTTTCCTCCTTAGATCAGGTTGAAAAGGTTCCTTGTGATTCATCCCCTCCCAGAATCCATTTAAAGGATGCTGATCAGTTGCCACAACGACTTAGGAGAATGATGTGAATGAGAGTCTAAGCTGATTGTCCAAACCAGATTCATCATGATGGGACAAAATCACAAGAGGGGGAAGTCCAACACCAACAACGTGTCTGCCTGTGTGTTTGTGTACCAAAGACTATGGTTTTGAGATGAGGACTCCTTGGTGGAGGAGTGCAGTCTTACTGGAGACTCTCAACTTTTCAAAAACCCCTCACTACCACACTGATGTAAACCACTGAGTGTGTCTGCAAGTGTCTGCAGTGATTTCTCAACTGCACAGAAAAACATAAAATACAACCATAACACACAAAATCATCATCATCTATATCATTTTTGTATATTTTATTTAAATTGCCTCATCCACACTCACACTCACAAACCAATGGCAGTAAGCTGCCATGCAAGGCACTGGTCTGGTCTGGTCTGGTCTGACCATCAGGGCCAATTTGAGCATCAGTGTCCAGCACCATGTCAGCATGTGGTCAGGAGGAGTTGCGGATGATTAACGGAGGACCTGCTCCACCTGCAGAGCCACAGCCTCTGATGGTCTGACTGATCCTGGTCCCTGCCCTGCCTGCTGTACTTCTGATCCCTGCACTGCTTAACAGGACATCATCACACTGTGTAGAAACAGACACACTGATGTCTGAACTGTTCTCAAACATCGGTTTGTATCTGTCGCTTTGAACATCTTTGTCAGTGTTCACACACTCAACAACACAGTCTGTGCAATCTAGAAGACTTTCTGCAGCACATTTAAACACAGCAAACACACACACATGCAACTTACCCACAGATACATCATCATGGTGACTGAACAACTGAGTGCTTTCCCCTGCAGCACCGAAACAGACTCCTCCTTTACTTTAAAACACAAGTTGTGCGACCTGCAGACTGCGTATGCTCAGTCACCGGCTCAGCATCACACTCACTGAGCCAACTCTTCTGGGAGCAGGAAGATGCCTCTGACCCTTTTTAATTTTCCCTTTGACTTCCCTCTCTCCTTCTGTAAAATCCTGCTCAGCCACCAGTTCTCAGTCTGTGTGTGTGTGTGTTTTAGTGTGCGTGAATCTTTCAGTGTGTGTGTGTGTGTGAGAGAGAGAGCGAGAGAGAGAGAAAGAGAGAGAGAGAGAGAGAGAGAGGGAGAGAGAGAGAGAGAGGCTAACGACTAAATCTACTCTCTGTAGCAGGATGGTACTGTATACCACTGCACAAAGAAAGGGAACGAGGGAGACAGAAGAGGCGAGGTGGAGAAAACCACAAACACACACACACACACACACACACACACACACAGAGTAAATGTGTCCTTGTAAATAGCTGTTAGTAGCACATAATTGATGAACTTTTTAAGGTGATGAATGGAAACATTCTCATAGTTGCTCTTTAATAAAACACCACTGCTGCAGCTGCTGGATATTAGTCAGCTGTAAGTTGTCTTTAGGAAAAGTTTAGAGGCTATCAGAAGCTTGTAGTGGAGTCACTTTAATGATAAAGAAAGTTATTAATTGAAATAAACCCAGACACAGCCACAGACAGACTGCCACTATGGTCATAGCTCCTCTTCTTTTCTATTGTTTCAATGCATCAAACTGGGCTGCTGACATCATCTGAAAAGATCAGGAGACTCTGCAGCACCTACACACCTAAGGAGTTTTGACAAGTTGCAATGACCCAATTAGATGTAGGTTTCTGTACGTACATTCACTTTATTAGGAACACCACACTAACACTGGGTCGTTCCTCCTTTCTCAAACAGCAGTGATCACATCATCTCTGCAGATCTGTCAGCTGCACATTCATGCTGCAGGTCTCCTGTTCTACCACATCCCAAAGAGGTTCTACTGGATCCAGGTCTGAGGCTGAACTGGACTCAGTGACATTCAGACCGTGATTGGTTGGTATTAAGGGGCCATGAAAACATCCTCCACACCATCACACCTCCACCACCACCTGGACAGGTTGGTCCATGGATCCAGACTCTGACCCTACATCTGCTGCCTCAGCAGATCCAGATCCATCAGACCAGGTCTTCACCTGTCCAGTGTTGGTGAGCCTGTGTCCGCTGCAGCCTCAGGAGTCTGGTCTTGGTGACAGGAAGTGGACTCTGACGTGGTCTCTGCTGTTGTAGTCCATCCACCCACAGGTTGATTTGTTATGTGTGAGATAATATTTTTCCAGATTCTGATGTTTGAAGTGAACATAAACTGAAGTGCCTGACCTGTATCTGCACTGCTGCCACTTCCGGCTCTCAACGAAGGCGGACGCATCTTCCCCCTCTCTCCTCTCCCTTTTTTTCCCTGCTTTGCATCTCATGTCTCGTCCTGTCTTGTCTAAACCTTGGAAGCCTCTCTCCGCACTGCTCTCTAAATCTAAAATCATGGAATTGGTCAACTGGTCTCTCAACGCAATTGACAGGATCTTCTCGACGAGAAGCCCAGGTTCGGGGGAACCTGTCTGCCCTGGCGGAACGTACGCCGCTGGTTACATGAGGGACTCCTGGGAGCAGTGGAGGGTCGTGTGCCTGGCGATTCTTTCCGTTGAGGACATCGAAGATCTCTACATATTCGGAACTGTGATATCAGGCTTTCTGCTGATTGGATTAGGCATTGCCCTGGTGCATCGGAAAATTCGGAAGACGGTGACAGCAGTCCAAATCCCCACGCTGCCCGACATAATTGATGGAGTGAGTAAAGCTGTAAGCACTCAGACTGTGATTGTGAACCGCAACTTGGGAACCACCTTGGAAGGAGCTATTAATGCTCAGACTGTGGTCATAAATCGCAACATGGGTCACATCTTGGAGAAGCTTTCAGCTTTGCAAAGGAGAATGGATGAAGATGACCAGAATGGACAAACAGAGTAAGCCGTGTCTATTGAAATACGACTGCTCGCCCTAACCCAAACAATCATAATCTAATCTGCGTTCCGGCCCCCGCAGGAACAACTCCCCCACGAGATCGCTGCAGTGAGACGCTTCTACTCCCCCCCCCCCACCCCCCCCACCCCCCACCCCCCTTCCTCCAAGGACACCTGTTGACTAGTTTGGGTTCTGTTATTTTTTTCTCCTTTCCTCTCCACTTGTTTCTCCCCATCCCCCCCCCCCCCCCCCTTTTTTTTTTTTTAATGGCGCCGCGGATGGCTGCCTCGGTGTTTTGGTGCACTCATTGCATCAATCACCAGAAAATATTCCTTGTATGGGAAAACATACTTGGCAATAAACCTGATTCTGATTCTGATGATTGGCCGATTGGATTAGATGACTGCATGAATAAGCAGGTGTACAGGTGTTACTAATAAAGAGCTCAGTGAATCTATAATGTACAGTAAATTGTGAATTGTTTTCTAAATGACGTGTTGGCAAACATAATCACTTCCTGGATTCTGTCTGGTAGCATCATCCAGACACAATATTACATTTACTCATTGGACAGAAGCTTTTATCCAAAGCGACTTAGGTTTACTAGAGAGGTTCATCAGTGAGGCTTCAGGTCAGTAGAGACCTCGGTGTCAGGACTCACTTCTACATCTGTTTAATCAGTGAAGGAGATCAGGTAAAGAAGTGAACTGAAAGTCAGAGTCAGAGCTAGTTAGACATGTTAGGGTGTTGGACATGTTAGGTGAGCAGCGGCCAACCTTTTTGGTAATGGTAACATCTGTGCTTTATCAGCGTGATGCTAATGGCAGACGCACGCGACGGTCACACTACAAGTCGTTTGATCCCAGAGTTCAGGTTAGATGTTGCACAAAGGTCAGCACAGAAAACACAGAGCCAGGTGGGATTATAATACTAAACATGCAATGTTTAAAAATCCATAACCACATTTTATAAAATGTCATAACACATTTTGAACAGGTTTAATAGGTTGCACAGGGTCAGGGAAACGGTTTGGTATATTAGTGTTTGACCCCTGAGAGAAAATGAGAAATGCTGAACTGAAACAGTAACAAGTGATGGAAGAATCTGTGCGATAAAAAAAAAGTGTGTTTATTAAAAAAAATGCCCCAAAGGCCAAATAACCACACAGAAAAAAAAAAAAAAACTAAATCTGAGTCCATATCCAGTCTGAGAGTGTAATCTATTTGCTTCTCATTTCCCTTTATCCTGAAGGAAATACTTGTTCATTTCTTTATGGCTATGGACAATTAAAAAGAAATGAAATCAGCTGGTAGCTGTGTGTAGAGGGGATTGCAATAAGACGCCACGGCATGAATAATAAAACTAACGCTTGAAGTTTATTTTTAGACTCAAAATGTTCCCACAATTTAATGAGAGTTATGCTGCACGGCATCAAAGTGAACACGGCTACACTCTCTGCTGCTGTAAATGCTCTGTATTTTTTTTAGGTTCACAGCTGGTTATTGGAAAAACATAAAAAATTAACTAATCATTTTTGCTCAACCTGGCGATATTATACAAAACTAAACTCAAACTCCCATGAGGCAAGGAGGCAGCAAAGAGGCAAGATCTCGGACTAATTAAGTGTGGATATGAGCTACCTCTGCTCAATCTACAAGATTTATAATGAGGCTCCCACTTCACTGATATCCTCAAGTCTCCTGTCAAGTCAGTAATGAGACCAAAACATGCTCATCATACAGATGCTTCAGACGCAGCAGCTGAATCAGAACATACATTCACGAGTGTCTGAGGCAAACATGAAGCTACAAAGAGGACGACAGGGCCTGTGATCTGATACAACATGTTGTACAGTACACACAGCACTGATGAAAGGCAGACAGATTAGTGCAGTAAGTGCTGTGTGTCTCCTGTTAAAGTAACTGAATGTTAATATCAGTATCACAAGATTATTTATTAAAAGGTACAGATTTGTAAATGAATACATCATGAATTGACTATCTTCAAATATCAAATGTTGCTTCTTCACTAAGATTTCATATTTTTAATTTCCAGTCTCAGTCCATGCAGTGACCAGCACAACAGTTTGGTATTTTCTTCACCTTTAAATTGTCTGTGGTGTTTTGGTGCCCAGAGCAAAGTGTATTTATGTGAGTGTGTAAAAGAATCCATTATAACTTCCTCCAGAACTTCCCTCAAAAATGTTTTGCATGCATTTTAGAGATGCAGAAACTACAGCTGAACTGTGACGACTAAAACTGATGATTAGTAAGTGTCAGGAATTTCATTTTACTGTTCATTACTGTGTAAACAACTGAGCGTGGGTTGGAGCAGAGAGAGGGCGAACAGATCTCAGACACAGCTCCGCTGTCGATCAGCTGATTGTATCAAACACAGCAAACTAAACACCTGGAGCAAATATGCAGCAGTAATGAAATAATTCCAAAAAATATTTATTGATCTTTTTTTTTGACTTGCAGTTTATTTTATTTTGTTGCTGTTGGTTTCTGAGAGGCACCAAACTCTGCTTATATTTCATTTACCTACAAAGACAGATAAAGTGTCTTATATCTTGAAATTAAGATATTTTTTTTTGATTAAAGGAGCCATTTGTAAGTTTTGCTATTGCTACATAGCAATGTTAGCATCTAACCATTCTTTTACTGAAGTCAGCATGCTAATCAGCTAGCCATGGCTTGACTCATCACTGTCTGATAGCGACCACTGCAGCCTCCAGTCTGTCAGGAGACGATTACCACCACCTGCTCCCAGCAGGAAACCAGGTTCAGCAGCAGAGAAAACTTACAGTCTCTTTAAACCAGTGGGGACATTGGTAAATCTATCATCTATGTATGAATATGATCAACAGTGTCTGTTTTACAGTGTATGAAAAATTTTTCCTTCACTTTATGAAATCAGCAGCAGGACACGTGGACACGTCTGCAGCCTCTGATTGGACAGAAACTGACAGCTTCACATTTTGGGAGGATAATGAAGCTGTTGTTGTTTTACTGCCACTCCACTGCAGATCATGTTAGTGTGTCCTGCACGCCTGATGACTGAAATGTATTCAACATCCAGTACTGGAAAACTTGAAATACTCAAGGTACTTGGTTATTTGGGAAAATAACATTCAACATCCTGGACTGGAGCACAAAGTCTGTGCACCCATGTCCTAAAGCTGTGCATGGTCATTTTTCAAGTGACGGTAAAAATTGAACTGGATAGAAAACAAGCTCAGCTGCCACAGTTTAGTTCAAGAGGCCGCAAGACAGCCTTATCGTTGGAATTTTTTCCAAATTGTTTCAGAATAGATGACAACAGGGATTCACTATCTGCACGTTGTAGTGTCACGGCTGCAGCTCTGGCTGAATGTGTCCTGCAGTAAAGTTTGCTGGCACCATTAAAGAGTAACTTAAGAATCACTGCCCCCTCCAGTGGAAAGATACAAGCTAGTTCAGCCTCTGGCTGTGGTTGGGTGGGGGTCAGAAGTTTTGCACCTGTAAAAGGTTCCTGGAGTACACCTGACATTCCTCAGATTTTCATGGGGTGTTAAGTTATTCTTTAAATTCGATCTCTGTGTGCGGCAGATACGACACACAGAGTTAATACAGAGCTCGTTGTGATGCTGAATCGATCTGATGTACAACACATAAACTGGTGTCAGTCCTCAGGTGTACTGATGCTCTGTCACTGTTCAATAAAACAAACTTTCCATTTGTTTTCTCATTGGCTGGAAGTCGATGAAGCTGATCTGACTCAAACATACAGTTTATGGCTGTTTGTTTAAACCCAGTTTCAATTTAATGAGCCTTATATGAAACAAAGTATAGGAGAATCGCCAAAGCTTTTCTTAACATAGCCATGTAAAACAATACAAACTGCACAGGAACACATTCACACAAATACACTGTGTGTGCAATTACATGTCAGTCAGGTTTATGAAAGTGTTTCTGTAAGTGAGTGTTGTAGTTGTGTGGAAGACTGCGGACAAACAGGACATACAGGCAGGACTTACCCTCAGCTGCTCTTGCTCACAGCTCATCAGTTTGGCCTGAAATCTACAAGAGATAAGAACAATTAGCTGAAGTGACCACAGTCCTTAAAGTCCTCTTCACTTCAGCCATTAGCACAGGACACAACAACTGCATCCACCATGTTCGTAATCTAGACAATAAGAGCTTAGGGTAAACTGATCTGTTGCAAGAGAAACAGTGTAAGTTTGTTAAGAGAATTATGGATTTCAGGTTAAGAGAAAAGAAATAATGACAATCAGAGTTAAAGCTTCACCTAACACCTCATGTCTATCCAAAAGAAACTAGTCTGAATCATCAGTTCACTAAGCCCCTCTTTCTTACAGCAACTGTCCAATCATATCTCAGAAAGCATAATTAGGTGAGGCAGGTCTGTCAAGCTTTTTCTACTGCAACACGACAAAGGTTGTGCTGGTGCAGAAGTAAGAGCAACATGTAGAGTCCAGAGAGATTTGAGGGACGTGTCTTTTTTATCAGCCTTTCTAAAATGAAAAATAGAAAAACCGAAGTGTGAGGAACGCTAACCCCAACCCTGCTTTAACATAAGCCGCTAACATCAGCATGACTGGCTAAACAACTTACTTCAAAGGCCAAGAATTAGGATATCTTCAGATAGCAAAATAAATCCGGCTCATAATTGGGCCACATGCTTGTTTTCTTCTGTCCCAGTTTACATTCGATTCCATTGCCCAAATCTGGCCCACATGCAGCATGATTGTCAGATCCTACTTCCACATCTGGACAAATTCTTGCGTGCACACAGAAAATCTTCCGGCTGTCAGTCAATACAGAGCCGGGCTCTGCCCAGACTTGTAAGTATATGAGCCAAACTAAGGCCTAGGACCAAAGTGGACCAGAAGTTTCATTTTGCTATCTGCTAATGTAACTAGATTAGCTATAGGTTATGTTAGAAAGCTTTGTTCTGGGACATCCACTTTGTGAAAAGTGGTGTCGATCACTACATTTCCCCTTCCTGAAGCAAACTTAAACCCTGATGATCGGGCAACCTTTCCCACGGCTTAGGGCTTAAGATGAACCACAACATCCTCTTTACAAACCTACATCTCTTTCCCTTATTTCCTGACGTAACTTTAACCTAAATGAAGCCCTAACCCCAGTCCTAGCAGGCAGCACTTTACCAATCACTATTTGAAGCTGGTAACAGGTAGGCTGATATTAGAGGATGTGTCCTGATCATTACTGGATTTGGGGAATTTTGCCTTTTTAGTCTTCATCCAAAAATACTGATTATACAAAAAATACTGATTATACAAACAATAAGCAAATATCTGACCTCTGTGTCACTTGTCCTTTTTTTATTAGTTATCTTTACTTTTAGTGTTTAGTGCTGTAGTTGACTAATCTAAACTATAGTCTCTGTAGATGGGTGTTTATTCCCACAACCATTTTGTGGGAATAAACACCTAATGAATAAACACCTAATTTCCTAATGTTAACCATAGATGCATTGTTACTGCAAAATCAGTATTATTGCAAATGTTACAATTTTACATTTAGCATTTAAAATAATCATTTTTCTTCCAAGAATCATCCATTACTGACGTTCCTGTCTCAAAAAAAAATGTTCAACAGTGTTGTGTATACGGTCATTTAGGGAGGGTCGTCTCCACCAAGTAGCAACCTCTGGGGCTGAATGAAATGAAGCCAACAGGGACGAGCTAAACCCTTCAGTTCCTCTAATGACCACTAGAGTCTGGCTCCAACAGCGAGTCAGTCCCCATAGACTCCCATGTTCAAATGTCAAACTTTACAGCAGAAAATATATATGTTTACAGCCTGGTACAAAAACTGTTTTGGTCTATAGAGCTAACTTCCTGTTTATATTTTATTAAAAAATTCTGAGTGACATGTGGGTGCCACCACAGTTGATTAGCCACTCAGTGGCTAGCTGCTAGCTGTATACTAGGTGTCACCTCAGTTAATCTGAGTCACTGAATGTCACCTCTCAGCCATGTTAGCCAGGAGTTAGGTGGAGTCAGGCACTGCCAACATGGTGATGATGGAGCACCTCAATCTGAGCTTCAAAACCGCTCTTCAGAAACCTGTGGTTGACATCACAGAGGCTACGTTCATCTTTATGGACTGTATTTGGTCACACAATACATGACAATCTCTTCAATTTTTTTCACGCTGTTGAGATTAGGGTTAATCAGAAGCATCCTCTTAGGACCGCAAATATCCACATTCCTTGGAAATCTCTCCTTCATTCTGAAGATGAAAATGTTGGACTGACAGACCATCAACTCCACAGAAACCGTTTCACTGGCACTGCCACACAGAATTCTCTGAAGTCTGTCCAACATTAAACTTATCTCTTCCTGCCAATTGGGGCTCCAGAAAATGTGGAGTTGCTCAGATCAGCTGTCTTGTTCCCCAGGTTTTGCCCTGTGTTCCTCACTCCGAAATGACTCAGATGTACATAAACCCTCTAAGACATCCACTAACATTCTCCGTCTCTACATCCAGCCTGTCTCTGTCCTTTATTCATTGTTGCTTTTTTCTTGCTCTCCGTTTCATTGCCCTCATTTCTCCTGTGAAGCCTGTTAGGGGTTTGCAGTGATACTCATCACTTCAGCATTGATTTGAGAGGAAGGATAACCCTGTGAGTTGTGATGGTATGCTGATGTTTTTCTGTGTGTCCCACAGAGGGACTTTTTTCAGCATCGCATTAAGACAGTACTTAACCCAGGGCTAACTAGAGAGAGGGATCGCTCTTTGTTTAGATTTTTGTCTATCACCTCATTTTATCAATGAAGTCAAACTAAAGGGAGGAGGCAAGGGAATGTCATGATCAATCCATACATTGCATACTGTTTGACAAGAGAGCACACACTATTAACTCCACTCTGAAGCAAACTGAATCACTGGCTTAAGATCAACCAGCCCATGGTTGGGAAGACGAAAATCCCTCCTGGCTATCTTTTCTATTGGTTACACTGTAAAGTTATGGTAGAGTAGGTAGATCTTTCCATAGATGAGTTTGTGCATAGCCCTTCTTACGTTGTGCATACTGATGACAAAATGTGTCTCACAGCAGCATCCGATAGTCTCAAGTTTCATTTAATATTTGCAACAATTGCTGGGACTAACACACAATAAGAATCAACCAAACTGCAGCAGTGATACTTTGCAGGCAGCAGGAGTAGTATCCACAGGCATCAAATCTGGTGAAGCCCCACAGTTCCCAGGTGGTATCTTTGCTGTTTGTCAGCTCACATTTAGCAGTTCATAATGAACGAAAAGCCCTGTGCAGCACTGAATCCCTTAGCCAAGCAGAAAACACTGAAGTAAGATAAATACCAACACGTCCACTGATCAAAGCCCAAAGAGCCTGACAGGAGGCAGGAGAGAGCCTACAGTGAGATGAGGAATTATAGAGGGGGCTGGATCTCACACATGAAACTACAGAATCAGCCACTCACTGCTGGCTCCTGCTAACCACATGTCAGTCCATCACCATTCAGTTCAAAATCAGTTAGTTTTGAGGAAAGACTCCTTTCTGAACGTTGTTCAGAGCAGCTGTTAGTCTGGTTCAGTCGTGTGTTTAAGGCCATCGCCACCTTTGATCGCTGTTTATCTTTAAGGCGAAGCTGCCTCTGGTTTCACTTTGAGACTGCAAGAAAGATGAAACCAGTACTTTGCTTATACTATTAAATAGTTGATAGATGTTCGACAAAATGTGGGCATCAAAGCTGGGACAAAGGTGGGACAAAGTCTGCAAGTCTTAGTCTCAAGTCTAAGTCCTGGCCTTTGTGTTTGGGTTCTAAAAAAGTCATAATGAATGACTTTTTCTTTAAAAAAAAAAAAAAAAATCTTGTAACTGAGGTTGAGGTTTGACAGTGTTTAATGAAATCTCAATCATTTTGAAACCATTTGGCCTGCAACATTTTCAGTAACTAAAAATAAATATGATTGAAATTTGTACTCTCTGTCGTGTGAAAAGACAGACACACTAAAGGTTTAAATGCCAGAATGAACAGCAGAAGATATAAATGGTGATTAAAATGTATCTGACTCATGAAAATAACCAATCGATTTTCACAACTTTTTGTGAACAACTCTATCCAAACCCTACTGGTCCTGACTCAGAATGTTTCAGTTAACTTAATCAACTGAGACCTATGAATGGGCCTTCTACATTTTAACATACAAAATCCTGTATAAGTTACATTAAGATTAAAAAGGGTATACATTATGACACTGAGTGTAAGAGTCAAAAAGACCATAGACGGGTGATGAACAAAAGAAGACACAACACATTCTGGATCATCTACAAGGGTTTCACTGTGTGTGAAGCGGGGCCTGTCAGAAGAGCATTGTAGTAATGCAATGGATGAAGGAATGCTACCTTCAGCTAAACCCCTCAAAGACTGAACTCCTAGTCAACCCATCCAGTCAGTCTCTTCAATGTGATATTGATATCAAAATTGCCTCTTCATCTCTTACCCCTTCTAAGGTTGAAAGAAACCTGGGCGTCATGTTTGATGACCAGTTATTCTTCTCCGACCATGTTGCATCTGTATCTCGGTTGTGCCGCTTTGTTCTAAACAACATCAAGAAAATCAGGTCTTACCTGACTCAATACGCCACCCAGCTCTTGGTCCAGGTCATGGTTATCTCTCGCCTCAACTACTGCAATGGTCTTCAGCGGGTCTTCCTCGGTGCTCAGTGAAACCCTTACAGATGGTCCAGAGCACAGCAGCCCACCTGGTCTTTAATCAACCCAAAAGGGCACATGTCACTCTGCAAATAATCAACCTACACTGGCTATCCATGGCCGCCTGAATCAAATTCAAGTAACTACTGCTGCCTTCAGACCCTTCTGGGTCCTGATGGTGGAACCAGCTCCTGAAGTCTATCAGAGCAGGGGCGTCCCTCTCTATCCTCAAGACTCTGTTGAAGACTCCTCTCTTCAGAGAGCACCTCCTCTCCTAACACCTCTAACACCCTGACATGTCTAACTAGCTCTGACTCTGCACTTTTTGATGTACTTCCTTATACATTCTCCCAGCACTTATTAAATAGATGTATTACCTAAAACTTACATGAAGGTTTCCCACTGCATTGAAGCTGTACTATTGTCCTCCACTTGTAAGTCGCTTTGGATACAAGCATTTGCCAAATGAGTAAATGTAAAAATAAATATAACTCAAAGACTCAAACCAGGTCTGCTGTGGTCACGTTGGTGGTGCACAATCACAAGACGGTTGGTCAACAAATTATTATATTTCTGACAAAGCTGATGATGGACAGCAGATCAGAAAACGAGGACTGATGGTGACAAGTTTTTACTGGAGTAGGAAACAAACCCTGACCTGTTTGGTTTCAGCTCGTGAGAAAGAAGAAGAAAAATGTGGGTCCTCTCTCTGAGGTTTTGAAGTTGAAAAATAAATGAATTCATCTTCACAACTACTGTTTTATCTAAAAATATCTGTTACACTGGTCCAAATGTTGTCAGACTACAGGAAAGCTACATGCCAGGCTGTAGCATCAGTGTGTGAACAGCACAAGACTATTGATAGAAAACTAATTTCTACAAACTGCACATTGTACCATGTTCAGCATGCTCATTGTGCTTATTATTCATTATCTCTCATCTAATCTTGAAAATCACCAATACCATGCAGACCTGGATTTTAATAAAATGTTGCAGGGAAGGGAGAATGTTATGTAGGTAATTAATGAATGTATGTTACACTCCACTCTAAACCCTGCTGGGAATGAAAGCTGGGAGGCAGGGATGGAAACAGAGAGAGAGAAGGTGGAGAGCAAGAATCAGCTAGGAGATGCTGAATAGGCAAGAATGTTTGCAGTCCCCAGTGGGAGACTGAACCTCAACCACTGCAGTCAGCTCATAACAGACTCTGAGAGGCTGAAAGTTTGGAGCCCTGCTAGCGACCCTCAGAGGCCACAGTGCTCATTACATGTCACAAGGGCTGCAGGAAACATATATTCTGGCAACGATGCTACTCTGAGAGCCTTACTGGTAGTAAGTTGTAAATATATTAGAGGTGAACATGGGGAAAGTGAAGGTAGTGGAGAAGAAGGTCCCTCATTATTGCTTTTACTGCCAATGTCTCTGATTTCCCATGAATCTCTTGTCTTACCCGTTATACATTTTTACTGCAGAGCTCTAATACACACTAATACACCTCCAAATACACCGCTAACACAGAAGCTGTGTTAGCGGTGTATTTGGAGGTGATCTGGCAAAAGGTGCATGGTACATATCTGAAAAAGCATACACATGCACACACACAACTGTCATTAGATAGTGTGAGAAGAATAATATTGTATATTTGAATATTAAGGACATAGTTATTATTTGTCATATACATTCCCTTCTTCCATCCTGAGACTGTGCAAACACAAAGTGAAATCTACAAACATACATGTCATGATATGAGGTAAAAGGGTTTGTTAACAGTTGATATGTCTTCAGCTTACAGCTGTTTATACAGAACTGTAGCATCTCCTTGTGCACAGTGTTGTCTGTTGTTCATCCTCATTTCCTTCAGTAACATTTGTGGTTCTCTGTCTTTGAGTGAACACTGGTTGTGGGCTGTAGATGCCAGCTCAATCATCTCCTTGTACTTGAGAGTAAGAACCGTACTTCTCTCCAGATTCGGTGCTGTGCACAAGTCTCAATCACGTGTTTGTTCTCTTCATATTTTGCCAACTGAGCTGTTACTACTGTTGGCTTCTTTTTAGGCCTGATGCAGACGATTTATTCAAATAAAAACTGTAGCAAAGTAGACTGACACTACAACACCTCAGATTCACGCCAAGGTGTAGCGAACCCTGAGCCTCGTCATCAAGTTCCCGTATGTGCAAGGGAAAATAGAAGATAACGACTGAACCAGAACCAGGAACAAACAAACCAGGACAACTTGGTGTCATTTGAAAGGTGTCTTTAAGAAATAGGTTCCATCAAAATTTTGTCCCATTAGCTGCTTGCTGTGGAGCGGTTACATGGACAGACACACAGCTAAATAAACCACTAACCAATTATAATAGCTGGATTTGTGTAGGGTGATTGGAAGAAAGAAAAAAGTCCAATGAATGGTCCATTAAGATGAGTCCATGAGGATCAGATGAATATTTAGCCACTAGCTTTTGGGAAATTATGACAGCACAGTTGTCAAGTTTCACCCAAATATACAAATTCCACTCAAATTTCCTGAAAATCAGCAAAGAAAAAGTGAATTAATGCATCTGTCTACCCACTGTCGTTCTATTATGGTCACTGAAATAATTCTCCAGTTAAACCAATACAGAAGAGGACACAGTCATACCTGAAATGTCTCTTCAGTGCATCAGAATCTTCAGTGCCAGGTCACATTCATTTTTCTGTTTCCATTGCACAACAAGCATAAATGCTAAAATGCTCTTTTTATGAGCTAATTGAAAATGTACATGAAAACAGGATGGAAATGCCACTATAGTCAGGGGGAATTATCTACTTGGGACCAATAATCTCCAAGCTTCTTTGTAGTAGTTTCATCTGTCCACTAGTACTGGTACAAAAATCACAGTTATTAAACCCTCATGCACTGAAGGCTCAGCTCCACACACTCTTTGACCATATTTAGATTAGCTTGGAGTTAGGAACGGACTCACTCTGAGCTTTAGAAACCTGTGGGTGACGTCACAGAGGCTACTTCCATCTTTATTTACCGTCTGTGGTTTTAACTAGTTTGAGCATAAAGACATTATGGAACCAGTTGTGGGAGCTTCCCAGCAAAACACACAGTAAAATAGCATTAAATTAAAAGTTAGACAATACTGAACACTTGCGATGGCAGCCACTGTCACACTAACTGACACAAAGGGATCACTGTGATCATTGGACAGATTATTTGATCCTCAGTTATTACACTGTCCAGGATCACACTCAGGTGTTTAGTAGCCTGTCACTTCAGCTGATTTCTTTTCTTTTCTTGCAGTTCCTTTCTTTTTAAGCAGTAATCCAGTATTACCCCAGCCTGATGAGAATACCCTGATGTCAATTCCAGCACCGTGGTTGAAGTTTTCAGTCCTTTGTCCAACCCATGTTGTTTTTTTTTATCTCTAAAAACTGTTTCCGGAACAGTTCACATTCTGTGGTCATTTCTAACAATCATGGCTATCTGCTGTCAAATGAATAGAGAGGGACGGTTTCTGTGCATTATACTGAGAAAGCCTACGTTCATTAGCTGCACTCACACAGCAGCTGCAGCCTCCTTTTCCCTGGATATCTCTGCCCTCCACTCCTGGCCAGGGGAAAGAAAAGGGGAGCATACTTTATAGTGACAGGCAGAATGGCCAAATACCAATAGAGAATACATCAGCTTGGCAATTATTGGATTATCTCACGCTGATATCATTACCGCCAAGCATTCACTCCAATCATTGATTGCATTTTTCAATTTACTTCACCATTAATGTGAGTGGCCCAAGTGAACAATCTTCTGATGAGTCCGGGGTTCAGTCGATAAGTCCCGCCCCTCAGGTGCTTGTCAAAGGGTGTTTGTGATTGTGTGTGGTGTGAGTGTGTGTGTGTGTGTGTGTGTGTGTGTGTGTGTGTGTGTGTGTGTGTGTGTGCATGTGTGTGTGTGTGAGCATGTTTGTGTGTGTGCATGTGCAACAGAGTGTGCTTTATACAATACTCAGAAGTTTCTCATTCTCTCCGAGAGACGACCAATCACAGCCATCCAGACAGAGCAGCGTGGGCCTACTAATCCTGAAAAATGTGGCCTGAAGGAAAAGTGAATCGTTGCCTCCATGTGAAGCGAGTCAGTGTAAAGTAGGTTAAACAGGGCGAGGCTACAGCGTGAGCTGGATTTGTGAGACAAAACACAAAACACAGACTGTTTCTCTGGGTTTTTGCTCCCAATGCACAAAAGGTGTGAATCATGTATGTGCTACAAATCCCAGACCTAAACATACAGTTGTTGATGTGTCTGTAGATACATGATGGGAGAGAAAGCACAAGTATTTGCTTCTCTCTTTTAGGGTTTGACAGGTGTGTTTTTTTCAGGACTGGTCCTGATTATTACTAATCAAACCAATAATCACAACCAATACACCACAACAAAACTACTTTTACAGAAAGTCTGTGGACATGGTCTCCTGCAGTTACTATTATTTTGTCCATCCCCTTTGTATCCATGGTGGTAGGGTCAATAACAGAAACACCTTTCTGTACAATCACCACACACTACATCATCCAACATGACCACACAGTTGAATCAACAACTCTACAATAATTTCAATAATAACTGATTATAACTTTCATGAAGGAGGATTTACTACAGTACTCTCATGTTAGACTGCATTAGTTTGAATTATTTGCTCCTGATAAACTGCCAACTGAGTGTATATTAGTGGTTATCAGCTGTATACACAGGCTGCAAAGTCCCTGACTGGAATCAGTTCTCAACAGCGTTTATGCATTGAAATACAATGTACATACACCTGTACATACACCTGTATATACACCTGGTAGCCTAGAGAGGAAGTTTTATCAGATATTATTATTTTCCCCCTTTAACATGTAGTAGTACAGTAGCCTTACTCAGAGTTTTCATTTTAACTGATGTACTTTGTACTTTTATCTGAGTACATTTCTACTTTCTGTACATTTTCCACAGTTGTTTACTGTTTACTGTTTTGTATGCTAATCACATGTGCTAGTTACTGCTACTGCTAGTCATGTTTTCTGTTTTCATTTTTTATTGATGTATTTCCTGTTTTATTTTGGTGCCTCTAAATTCTCCCTTCTTCATCTCAGATCTCCACTTCCTGCCCTTGTGTGTTTCCTCCTCCCATGATTGTCTGCCCTGCACTGATGTCTTGCATCTGAGTCTATTGTCTGCCCTGCCATGGTCTGTGTGCTCCCTGCCCTCTGTGCCAGCTCTTCTTTGACCTTTGTGAAAAGCGTACCAGTATTTCCTCATACTAGTCTTCCACTGTTTTTTTTGCATAGTTAGCTTTCTTAACCTTGAGTCTTCCTTACCCTCAGGATTTGATTCCCTTCTTCTGACTGCCTGTGGATCGAAGCTTTGTGCAAGTAAAGACTTTGAACATTTTTGGAACCTGTTTTGTCTTGGGTCCTACTTTTTATCATCATTCAGTTAAAAAAAATGCTGCATATCAGATCCCAGACTGATAATCAATCTACTCCTAATTTGTATGAGACCAAATTAAAGGTCTGTGCTGTGCTTTTGACATGTCCATTATTTGAGCTTTTGTGTAAACTGTGTAACAGTGCAACAGTGTAAGTGTAAACTTGTGTATCCATTCACAAACTGCTGGATTAGCTTCAGATATTGTCATTAAATGTACAAATATAAATTCTAAGGTGGACTTCCATGCAGAAAGCTTTGGCAGTCACACTTTCTTCAAAATATTCAGACACTAGATACATTTCAGATGTGTTATGTACACAGTAGTACTGCGGTGTGACAAACTGTTTCAATATTTATATGATGTCTACCACCCATGCAACATCATGAGAAGAGACTCTGTTTAAATCATGAGTGTGATGACATGATGGTCTGCACCTCCATCAGCTGTTACTGAGACCCTCACTCAAGCTTCACATAAACTGTGACCAGACTAGAGGTGAAAGTTAATTCTGTGTCCTGAGCTAACATGAAGGTTTCCCTCTCCTAATAATGACATTTTCATTGGTTTGTGCAGCTCAGGGTGCAAAAACATCTTTTCATGTTGATCCACCTGTAGTTTGGTTTGTTTTCTACCCTCCTGCAGGCGTGCCCCCTCTCACTGAAGATGCTGCTGAAATCAAGTCATGAGCCTGTTGCTCACCTGACAGGTTCGTCAGTGTGGTAAAACTGAATGAGCTGAATGATCCTCCCAAGATGGTAAGACCCATTCAACCAGTAAGTTACAGCGACTCTGGACAAACTGAGACATGGTGGAGGAAACACTATAAATGTTCTTCTGCAACATCTATGACAGGGAATGGCCCTCACACCTGCATTAAACAGACACCACTCAGCCTTCTGCTTTGGCCCTGACTGTAAAAACACAGGAGGTTATTTTAAGATGTCTGAACACAGCACCAGTGCTGCTGGAGGACCGGCTCAGAGTCCACCGTGTTGGCACCGTTCCTTCATCTTGGCTCGTCAACAAATTGTGAAACAGAGAAATATGGATGCATTTTGGATGTGAACATGAAGCGCTTTACCGACCCTCTCAATGAGCAGAGCTGTCAGATGCTTCTCTTTTTATTTCCCTAATGCATTGCAGGGCACTGTTACAGAAATGTGCAATATCCTGTTGCTGCTGTGTGCCTCACTCTGCACTGAGGCTGAGCTCCAATCCAATGGCATCATCGTGGTCTGCGGTGCTCTTATCAGCAACAGATACATGGTGTAAGAATATTATATATATTTGTCATATTTTGTATGTTTCATGATATCAGTAAAGAAGCAGTTAATGTGTGTGGGTGTATTATCACTGAACACTGTACTGCTTCATTTTATTTGCTTCAACAGACCACAATCAAATCTCCGACACAGCGATTATCAAATTGGAATTTGAATCAAAAAAGATGAGACTGTTTCTGTAATAAATAAGCCCACAGGTCGTCCGACAGCAGTTTATTATGACCCATAGTTAGGTTTTGTTGCTAGGCAACATCTAGTGGTCGTAGTAATGATGACAGGAGCAGTGATGTAGTTTATAGAGCGACAAAGTCCAGGTCAGGAGGAGGTTGGGGTGGATGGATGAATATGACACAGGAGAGCCGTGTTCGATTCCCATGTGACAGTAGCAGTTTATGTTGTTTCTATTATCCATGACTGTTTGTTGTTATTATTGTAACCATGACAACAAAGATCATCTAATGTTGAGGAAGTACTTATTTTAACCCTAAATCACAATTTTTTCCTAAACCTAACCAAGCCATGACCGTTATTATAGTAACCATGGTGATGAAGGTCCAGAACACCTGCTGCTGTCAGGGCACTAAATCAGGAGACACCCCTGTGAGTGGTATCAGAGGGTTGTTGGTTGTTCAGGTTGGTTGTTCTCTGGTTCTGCTGCATCCATCTGTGTTTTCATGTTTAAATATTGAAAGATGAGAACACAGAACACAGAAGAGTGAACATATCTGTGCTGCAGCTGCTGCATGAACACTGGTGTGAAACTACACAGTTAATACAGGTGAAGTAATTCATTCTGAACTCTGCAATTCTGCTCCGCCTCCACTTATTTGAAAAACCTAATTAGTGTCTTGTGTCATTTTTTTCAATCTTAGGGAAAAAAAGTTCTCAGCAGCCCTTAAATCTGAACACAACCTAAGATACTCAGGGATTTGGTTCAGTCTGCTGCTCTCACCGTAAACACTGTGTAAACTGTATAAACTGTGAATCCCTGGTGTCAGAGACCCACATGAGGGCAGTGAACGGTTGAATCCTGGGTCGTGTCAGAAAATGTAAATCATTAATGAAGGTGTCCAGGATGATTTGAGAGTTGGTCTGAGCAGGAGGAAACATAAAGGCAAATAATTTCCTGAAACTTTGTAGAGGGCTTTTATCTAGTTTTATTTTATTGGCCACAGAGACCAGATGAAGACGGGACAGTCACTAAAGGTCTATCAGTCGTCTACGTTCCTGAGTGTTTATGAAGTGACTGTGTTTTGTATGTGTGACAGAGTCTGTGCGTGTGTCAACTTCAAGCTGATTGCACGGTGTATGAGGTCTGTTGATGTTACAGCATATTATCTGTGATAGAATTGTGTTGAATGGAGTCGCATATTCTTTGTGTATTTTTCAAGCATCTTCAGCACCATATAGATTATTAATACTAGTACTTGATTTGCAATAACTTTCCTTCACTTTAACATATGTCAAAGGTCACAAAATCATCTTTACAGACCTGTCGTAGAACTTTACCTTTCTCTGTAGAACAAGGTAGAGTCTACAGCCTCGTTAGCAGCTCTTATGCACAGTGGTGCTTTCAGCTAAATGCTAACATAGTTTAGCATGTTAGCATGTTGATGTCAACATGTAGCTCAAACAGTGCTGTAGAAAATGTTGGATACATTTCTGTCTTTGGGCCTTGAAGCATTAGAGGGTGGAGGTGTGAACAGCTGATAGATGTTTCCTGAATGTCAATGACAGCTGAGTCTGATGTAGGAGTCACAGTAGTTTTTCAGTTATTTGGTCATAAAGCAGCGTATCAGACAAAAAAGAAATATCTGTCCTGATGCTGGACCTGGAGGAAACTGTGGGGATCAAATTTCATAGCATTCACATTACTCAACACCACAACTGTCAACCTGCTGCTGGTGACCCAAGAAAAGAAGTCAGGAGATCACCAGACTCAGTAGGATTCACCGTCTGAGATCTATGAATGCATGTACAGAGGTTTGTGGAAATCCATCCAGTAGTAAATGAGATATGTCACAGGAAAAGTGGAAACCTGTGGAGCTACAAAGTTCAGGAGAACTGTCGACCTGCTGGTGGCACTGAAGGAAAAGTCAGGACACAGCAGGATTCATCCTCTGGGCCCTGGACCAAAGTGGTGAACAGACCATAGTCCTGCTGCTAGCATGGCTACACCATTATTTTCATTATCTGTCTGGCTGTTTCACTAACATAGTGTCACCCACAACAGTGATGTGGGATCTTATGATGATGTAAGTCTGAAACCAGCTCTGCTATTTATAGCCTTTGCTATTGCTACATAGCCAACATTAGCATTAGCACCTGTTTACTCACCAGTCTACAAGAAACGTTGTGAGTTTAGTATCAAACTTCATTCCTTTATTCACCAACAGCTGTCTCCAGAGCTGGAAATCAACCCTTTTGCATTCCCTCTCTTTCTATCACTTGTTTTCTTCTGCTGAAGTTAGCATGCTAACCAGCTAGCCCTGGCCCAGTCAGCCCGTCTCATCACTATCTGATACTGGGTCACTGTAGCCTCCAGTCTGTCCTGAAGAAATCGCACCTCAGAGGACGTATCATAACCTCTTTTATTGTAAATGTAACGATGTGATGGCTGAAGCTTTTACCAAGACAGCTAACTAACTCAGGCTGCTTTAACCAAGACACCTCATCAATATGCATGACGACAACACAAGCTGTCCCTGACAAAAAAAGTCTACATTTGTACGGCTCCCATCAACCCGGACCTGGTCCACGATCCCAGCAGTCAGATGGTCTGGCGGAAATCAGGTGTTTCCTATTTGACAACTGTAAGCCGCTCAGTGAGAAGATGATTTGTGTTTCAGGAGGTAAATACAGGTAACTCTTCACTGAGAGTAGGTGAGTCAGGATGTGAGGCAATGAGCGGCTGAGCTGGCTCTGAGTCGTTGAATGAGTTAAGTGAATCAAAGACCCAGCAGGACAGCACTGCAACAAATGGAGCTTCCAGGAATGATCGTGAGGTCAGAAGACTAATGGAGGCAGCTGCTCAACCATAGTACTCTATGAACCCCCACCACACACACACACACACACACACACACACACACACACACACACACACACCACCACCACCACCACCACCACCCACTTTTAATCTTTTCACGGAGCTATCGATCCAACAATAGTCTGTGATGGCAACGTTTTAACCAGAGGAGCACAGAGACAGATAGTTTGAGTGGTGGCTGCAGAGGTCGTGTTTCTAAACTGTCAGGAAGTCGTCTGCTCCTCTGTCTCTATCTGTGTGACAGAGCCAAGGTCCTGGTTTCATTTTCAATATTAGTGACACCTGCATTTAGGTACTGACACCAGAACAAGAATTATTTAGATGTTATAAAGATTATTCTGCATTTTTCATATTTAATAATAATAAGAAATAAGAAATAAACCAAAATGTCCTAAATTAGCTAAATTCATTAATTCAAATATTAATTCTAATAACTTAATAACTTCAGCTTTTTATATAGATTTTAAAATAAAAATGAAAACTCTTTCCAGATGTGTCACCTTCATCAGACTGACGCTGCTTCCTGTTTCCTTATATAACATTCACTGATTTGTCAAGTGACTGATAAATCACCATAAATTTACGTAAGAGGACAATCTCCTCATCCTCTTCTTCAAACACAGTATTTACACAACATTATTACCATCATTAGATAGAGTTAAACTGTCCGTCAAACTATCTGTGTTTTTCAAAATAAGGCAACAAACTCATTATTCCAACTTCATACATTTGATGCAGAAGAAAAAAAGTTTAAGAACTTTTGTCCTGAGCAGTCACTGAAGATCTCAGTTATGACTCTGAATGATTTATGAGAATCAACAGGTAACAGGTGAGTGGAGAGAAGGAATATATTCACATCTGTTGAAGAGCTGATGTATTCATATTAACTTATACCCCTGGTGTTTGCATGTGACTGGGCCAAATAATGAAGAAGGTGCATTTGTTTGTCTCAGTCGTCTGCGTCTTGAGTTTCTTTGTCTTCCTGTTTTGAGGAAGATGAGGCTGTGACACAATCTCTACAGATACTGAACAGTACCAACAGTTAAGAAACTGACAAGCATTTCTTCTGAACTCACATATCTCTCATTGTATTTTTATTTTTACATCCTCCCACCTGCTTCACAACCTCTCATTCTCACTTTATCACTCTTCTTCTTCTCTCCCTCGCTCTCTGTCCTCTCCCCTGTAATGCATGCCGTCCGTTTCTTTTCTTTAATACATCAATATACTATTGTGCAGCAGCTGCCATTTTCTGACGCAAATTATCTTCCCAAATGGGGATGTGAGGCGCTCTGCCTCCCTGCACAATCCTTTATTGATCGTTCAGTCTCATAAAAGCAGAATGGGCAAGGGCTGGGAAATAATGAAAGAGAGAAAGACAGACAGAGCAGGAGAAAAGAAAGGCCATCTGTGCTGACAGCAACTGATTTTCTACCAATCAGAGGTTAACCTCTAGTCAGTATTTTGCATCGTGATTTCATGAGCTCTTGTATTAACCTGGTTTAATGTTGGCTGCCTCATTCCCCTCAAACCATTTAACAGTTTTACCTTTGTTTGATCAGCTGAGACTAATTACACACTGGTGGAACTGAAAATGTTGTTTAATGCTCTTTAAAAACTGTGCTGCAATATTATGAAGACCCATGTACTTCACAGCTTCTCTGTCTTTAAAGCTCTACCCAGTCTGAAGGTAGATGTCCATGTGTTTGTGATCATAAAGCAGGTCTAGGTTCTATATTAATACTGTGAAAGTATCAAAGCCTCAGTCCACAGAGAAATGCACACAGCCTGTATTCAGAAACTGAGCCTTAAAACCAGCCGTCAGGACTTCTGGAACTTTGTGATGTCACAACAAAGTAGTCATCACTCTCAGTCACGC
The DNA here is from genome assembly GCF_046630095.1 of Trachinotus anak. NCBI lineage: Eukaryota > Metazoa > Chordata > Actinopteri > Carangiformes > Carangidae > Trachinotus > Trachinotus anak. The sequence goes on from NW_027273868.1 coordinate 1,909,770, forward strand.
CCCAAGCCCTGCCCACCTGGACCCACCATCCAACCTTGCAGGATTTGGTTTCTCTAAGTGTTTACCTGAAATCTGCTACATTTTTTATTGGATCACTCAGAAAACAGTCAGCCAATCAGAAGAGAGGCTCAGAGCCTCAGAGACCATCTTTGGATTAGCTGGGAATTAGGGGTGGAGTCAGGCAGTGCCAAGATGGAGAGTCTACGTCCTTCTGTATTTAGAGTCTGTGTGTGGAAGCTGAACTGATGAGGTAAGCATGCTATTTATTCCATTTCCATGTAGATGCTGACTCGGCTACAGCTCCTGTTGTTGTAGTTTATCATCACAACCTTTAGTTTAGTGAACGAAAGACCACCCCCGTCCACACATCACAGAACTACATCTGCATTTCTTTATTAATTTAATCCACGTGCTTAGATTTACAGATGGTGTCATTTGTCTTAATAAATATGTGGTTTGTGAAAATAACCATTTACATATATTTGTTCTCTTGAAGAATCGTTTACAATAATTTTCCTCAACATACAATGATTCTAAGACTCTGGTACAAAATTTAAACATTTCCTGTGTGGCAGTGCTGCAGCAGTATGAGCTCCACATTCAGACAGAACCAATGACCAGCTGTAGAAAAATGATATCAGGTAAAGTGAGGGTTCAGTGTCTGGTGATTTAGATTATGTTTGATAAAAGTAACAGCCAGATGGAGATAGATGAACTTTTCAAGCTGCACCTTTACTTTTCTCCACACTTCATCACAACAACAACACTTCCTGTCTCTGAGTCACATGTTGCTAAAACTAACCAGTCAGAGGTTAGGAGGACTAGGACAGAGGTAAATAATTAACTCTTTAGACACTGTAAATATATTTTTAGTACATGAACCCGATGAATTAACATATAAACCTCACATTTAACAACAGTTTCCTTCAAGAACTGATGCTGGGCTGTGTCTGGTGCTTCTACTGAATATCTGCAAAGCAATGGAGCATGAGACTATTGTCCCATATTTTGTGGTTGTACAGACACCCAAAAAACTATGGTGTAGTAAACAGAAACAAACAGCACCTGTGTCTTTGTCTGAAAAACTCCAATGAATTCATGATCTACCTGTCATTTCTGAAGTTATGAAAATCCACCTTATAACTGGGTTTGCGGTATCACAAAGATTTAGGACAGTAAAATCAATATGTACAACTACAGAGGACTCTCCCTCAGCTGGATATCAGAGCATCAAGTCCCCTTATCCCAGTCAGATCACCACAGCTGCTGTCACACAGTCAGAGGAGCCTGTCCATTACTCACTGTCTGTGGAGCAGCTCCAGGATCTGTCCCTGGACGACATCGTCACCACGGTTTATCTCTCAGGGAAGCTACTCCAGGGTCCACATTCTCCCTTTAAGTAATGACTCATTATTTCCTCAAAAACAAGCAGGGAGATAATGTGAAATTAAAAACAAACAGAGGGGCCGGCTGTGCAATCATTCCAGCCCACTGCTGCTGGAACCGACTCCCCCGGGGGAAACTGCCCCTAATCGGCCCCGTTGTTCACCATGACTCTTATTGTATTGTTCAGTTCACGTCATGTCACATTTATCCACCAGGGTGGCCCGTTAACGTGCTGAGAAGAATTCACAAACTTTCACATTCCCCCAAACCTGTAGCAGATGTAGCAGCTACATCAGATGTGTTTGCTGGCCATTAGATGCAGTGTAGGAGAACTAAGACATGGCTCATGTCTCTGCAGCTGTGATCACTGAAGAATCATTCTGGTGTCTATGGATTCAGTGATGCTGAAGAGACTGATCGAGATCACATCCTAACATATTTTCCAGCATTTTACATTTTTTGCTAAACATGGTATCGAAAAAAACTGCTAAATACACTTCGCTGCTACTCCCAGATAGTGAAGCATGGTTCCACTTTTAACATGTCAAGCATCACCAGCTTGTATGAGCTTTTTAACAGCTTGTTGATATCTCTTAGAATTAATGAGTTGTTAATATTTTAATCAGCAGTGCATGAAATCACTAACTGAAACCTGACAAACAGCTGGCCAGTTGTGAAACGGTTCACATCGTCTGAAACTGCTGTGACATCTCCACCTTGTGGCCAGTTAGTAAATTCTGTGTTACAAGACTTTGTTATTAGACTATTAGTAAATATTTAAACCTCAGATTCTGAATTTAATGTGATATGGAAGAGACATTTAAACATGGCATCAACAATTCATGCTGCATGTGATTACAGCAGGAACATCTGTAAAGGATGAATGAATGGATGAATGGATAAATGGATGTTGTTACTGAGCTCAATCTGAAAACAAAGTGAATTTTAGAGGCAGTGTGACTTCACGCGCAGGAGAAGTCAGGACACATGTCAAATGTGAAGGTGAGTGACACCTTGATCAATCTTCATAGAGACAAAGGGGCCACAGGGACAACACACACACACACACACACACACAAACACACAAAGACCTGGTGATGGGACAAGATTTTCACTCAAACACAAACAGTCTCCATCACTCATGAAACGTCAGGCTCATATAAATACTTCAGCTACATAAACAGAAAGCATCCCATACTGTACATACAAACACACACACACACACACACACACACACACACATACACACACACACACACACACACTCACACCTCTCATCAGCTTGAGTGACAGTTTACAACAAGCTATTAGTTTGTGCATGAGAGGAAGAAAAATGAATGAATGATGAAGAGGAGGAAATTTATCAACAACCCACAGGAACACGACTGGCAGAGAGAAAGTTATGACTCGAAAACCCTTAAGTAATATGTGTGTGTGTGTGTGTGTGTGTGAGTGTGTGTGTGTGTGTGTGTGTGTGTGTGTGTTAAAGGTAATGCTTGAAAGTCTGGGTGTATGTGCTTGTGTGTGTACAGTAAGTGTAGTTAACTGTGCTGAAAATTGAAGGTGTTTTGATCCTTTTGTTTCCAGTTCAGCTCAGTTAATGTTCATTCACACTTTGTCCAAAAGAATCAAACTAATATGTTTATTTTGCAAAACAAACATTTTCTCATCCACATGCATTTTTTTTTTCAGGCACCTCCTGAAGTGCAGCTTTTTAAAGACTCTGGTTTGTGTGAATCCATGTGGATGTGTGAAACAGAGTTTGAGAAGCCATGATGTTACACCTCAATTCACACATGCCCATTGTTGCTTTGTGTAAAGTGACAACAACAACAACAACAACAACAACAACAGCAGCAGCAGGTACTGGCTTCTTTATATTTGGTTAGTAGGACCAACTACAAGTTTACAACTTAACCAGTTCACCAGTGAACAAAAGCCTCTGCAGCTGCTGCAGCCAGTGTCACCTGGTCCTCAGTGTCCGCGGCTTTAAATTCACCAGGAATGACGGTTTTGGATCAGGCCTGGTTGAACCAGCAGGCAGCGTGACTGAGATTGTTACTGATAAGGAGCAAAGAGGGAAGAGTATCACTCGTATCTCTGAGTGAACTCCTTCATCCTTCATTGATGATGAGCATAAACAGGCACCTGAACACTCCACTACCTGAGTGATGAGGGGAAGCTGCAGAACACAGCCAAAGCCTCAGGCTGGTCACGACAGTGTCTCTAACGTTATTCGGCAGGTCTGTAAATCCAGAGCAGTCCACCCGGGACCACAGTACGTTAGGCTGCCTGTCACCAAACTGGAGCAGAGGAGCTCGTCACAGGGTTTTACCTTGGCCACAGTGTGTGGGGCAGTCACTGGGACTCATATTGAAATTAAAGCCACTACCACCAACTCTACAGATTATATCAACAGAAAGGGGAGGTTTACTCTTAATGTCAAGACCATATCTGACTATAAGTACAAATTCATGAATGTTGAGCTCAACAGCCATATCCCTGAAGACGAGGAACTCCCATCCAACACAGAGCTACTGTTAGAGAACAGACTGCAGTGAAGCAGAAGGACACACAGTCAGGAAGGTGGTTACACAATCCTCTGACCCTTGACCCACTAAGTTTTTTTTATTTTTTTTGTGTTTTATATACATCAACATTTACAACAATCAGCTGATCAGTGTATGTCAGTGTTTCTTCAAATAACAGCAACTCAGCAGCATCAGTCTGTTACCTGTAAACAATGCAACATTAGCCTTTACTGAGATCAGGATCCTGTGTGTGGGAGAACCAAGCAGGATGTGATCGCCCACGTGGGGTGTGTGTGTGTGGTGGCATATTGTGGATCAGTTGATGAATCATTTGGCTCAGAGGAGAAACCCCCTCTGGTCCAAGTTCTGACTGAGAAGTGTTGGAGGTTCTCCATGTTCTGTTTCTACTCCGTGTTCCTCACCACAGACCTTCATGTCCACACCCTGTACATCCAACCTGAAGCAGAGAAACAGGCTGACCAAGGGTGGGAAATGAGCATCAAGCAGGTTTCACATAAAGATGAATTCTATCATTTGAACTGATGACATGTTACAAAACTCCACTGCACAGGATATAATACTGAGCTAAAAATAATAATATAATATTATAATTTTACACATATAGCACTCATTTAGTTTTAAAACCTGGATGACTTGTATTTTGTAGTTATATATTTTCTTGAATTATTTATTTATTATTCATTCATTTAATTTACAGATGACTGCTTTATTTACTTGGGCTGAAGTCTGAGCGGAGGAACCAGGAATCTGCTGAGCTCATGTTTTAGGTGTGAATTAGTCAGCTGATGCCTGGTTAGTGTTTCAGATAAAACAGCTTCTTCCTTTTGTTGGAGCGAGGTGTATTTGAGTAAAGTGTTAAATCTGCGTTGATCGTAGGGCGAGTTTGAGCGGACGTGAGCGGAGCGGCACTGAGAACACTGAGTCCACTCAGGAAGTTAGAATGAGGAGTGAGAAACGCAAACACTGCTCAGAGTCTGAGAGGACAGTGAGTGTGAGGATGTGACTGATAAACAGGATGGAGAATTAGCTGCATTCATAAAAATATACCTGGATAAATCTGCATTTCATGTTTCACTTTTAAGGCTTCATGGACGAGGAGTCTCTCATCACTGGAAAGTATCTGAAGGAATCTTGTCTGATAAGGTGAGTCTTATCTTCAGGGACGGTCATCTTATAATCAGGGTCGTCTCAGGTCAATAAGGGGTTTGAGTCTGGACCTCGATGGTGGACTGAGGGAGGCTAAAAACTTGTGTCTGATGGCAGCTCACTGGTTATCTCTGATGGAGACGACACTCATGGCATGACTTTGAAAAAAGCTGATCCGCAGCCCTCCGGCCGCTCTGCCCTGTTTGTCTGCCAGCTGATAAAGATTCAACTGATATTATGATTACACACAAAATTAAAATACTGTACTGGAACAACAGAATATCTACAGGTATTCAGAGACAAGGTGAAAAATATGTGTATCTAAAAAACAGAGGAGCGGAGGTGAGAGAAAGCAGCTGATCCAGGAGCAGGGGGCAGGTCAGTAAGACTGAATGGAGAGAACAAAGAACTTCCTTCTCTTATTCCACACACCATTAAATTGTAATTTCAATGCTTGATATATTTATGCCTTAAAACATTACGGCTGCCTGTCCAACCAATTACAATACAGACTGAGCCCTGTCTCATAGGCAGCATGTGGACAGAGCGTATGCATGAAATATACAGGCTCCTCCTCCGACACCACACCAGGCCTTACTGACAGAAACCTGCAGTTTGGAAGGAGTGAGGAAATTTGCTGCTGAGATATTTACTGTGACAGAAATAAAGGAGGGATGGCTCCACACGGAGTTAGACACTGAAACGTGTGTTCACTTTAGCAAAGCAGTCGACAACGTAAACTGGAGGACGAGAGAGCGCATGCACGCACCTGGAGAAATACTGAGGTCCCGAAAATCTCCACACAGTCAGACCTCTCTGTAAATCTACCACAGCTGCTGAGTTTTTTATTTCTAGAGCCTCAAAACAGGCTCAGTAAAATCATCACAGCAGTAAAATATCATTTTAACAACGGCAGTAAATAAAAGATGTTCAGTCAGTGATGTTGCTCTTCTTATTCAGGTGTTTTCGATTTCTTCCAGAGATCATCAGACTCAATGAGACTCAGTTTGGGGAGAAGTGCTGAGACTGTGCGTGCGTGTGTATGTGTGTGTGTGTGTGTGTGTGAAAGAGAGAGTGTGCTTTCAGTTCATGTCACACAATCCATCACTGGCAGCTCTTCTTGCGGGTGGATCACTGCGGGTTACGGTTGCACTCCCTAAGCATTGTGGGAGCTTGATGTATGTGCTGTCGGCTGGCAGTTAATGAAACAGCACCTACAGCAGCCGGCCTCCTTTCCCTCTGCTGCTCCCTCTCTCTGCTCCTCTGTCCTCCTGCTATCTCCACCTCTGTTGTGTGTAATTTACAACCACACACAAAAGGCCTTTGTGTTTGTGTTTTCTACATCTTCAGCTGATCTGACGTAAAACTGACTGAAGACCAGAAACAGGTGATGATAACAATTCATCAGAATTAATTTAAAACGTATCAAGGCAACACTGTCTCAGCGTCACTGTAATTATCAGCACATCACACAGAGTTATCTGCTGTTTCCTCATTAAGAAGTTATTACTATGGAAGCATGAAGTAAGGTGAAAATAATAAGATGAATAAAGTCATCCCCACACTGCAGGAGCAATAATGTTCACTGGTCACTGGTGAAAACGTCAGTGACAAACTTCCATCTAATGCATAACAACCAGACTCTATCAGCATCATTAGTCTCTGCTACACAACTGCCGTGCAACTTGGTGGTTGTGTAGCTCATGATGGTCCCCAACTTCAAATCATAAGCTGGTTCTCAATCAGGGGCCACGTCCCTCAGAGGCCTATCTAAAGATTGATTGTGTCACAGCGGCACAACAAGGCTGTCCCATTTCAAAGACTCCTTCAGATGCATGGAGAAATGCATCCTTCGTTTCCCCGGCAACAAAAGATCCAACTGGTGGATCATTCCCAGCCCAATCTATCCCAAGATTCATTGTGTTGCAGTGAATGACTGAGAATATGGCAGACTCTGCAAATAAGGATGAGGGTGAACAGGAAATCGCCTGTAGACCAGACCATCTCATTTCTGTTCAGCCTACGTGGTCTACGTGGTCTACATGCATCCTATGTGGTCTACATGGTCTACATGCGAAGGCCACACCTTCGTAGACCATGTCCTCTGAGGAATGTGGCCTCTGAATTGGGACACAGCTACAGTTTCTTCTCATTGCGTAGCCTCTGCTGGTTGCTTGGAAATGTCACACTGACAACAAGACTCCAGGAAGTTCCAGCACCCAGCCAGGAACTAGTCCAGCACATAATCCCCTGAAAATCTGCACTGAATTCACACTGATTTCACTTGATCAGATTTTGTGTGGTAAAATGTTTATCGGGGGGCTTCAGCTGAAGAGGAGGTTTCATCAGAACCAGGCTAACTGTTCCCAGCCTCTGAGCTATGCTAGCTCTCCTGGTTGTAGCCTCAGAGTTAACGGACAGATATGAAAGTGGAGTCAATCTTCTCCTTTAGATTTTAGTGAGTAAGCAAATGAGCATGTGTCAGATACATGAAGCAGACACAACTGTACAATGTTATTCATGATAATAATGAAAATGTGTCATGTTATAATTGTTGTTCAGAGTGGGTCGGCTCAGGTGCTGTGGATCCAGTGGACTGTAACTCCACCACTGACCACGGGTACAAAGATTCAAACTAAAAAGCAGTAACAAACACAACAACAAACTAAATGACTTTTACTGTCGTGTCTTCATCTCTGTGATGATCTGGTCATCAGGTCTGAGATAATCACACTCTGAGTTAGTTATGTTGTCAATAAATGGCAGGTCTTGGATTTGGATGGCGTTACAGAAAGCTTGTTCAATGTCCAGCCAGGTATGGTCAATCTGACTTTGTGTAGGCCATTTTAGGATTTATTGTAGTCTATTGGCAAGAAAGTAATTGTGTAATTTTGGAAGCTCCAGACCACCCCAATTTTGAGGTTTTTGTAAGGTTTTAAGGCTTATTCATGGTGGCTGAGATTTCCATAAAAATTTTGATATTATGGAGTCCAGTGATTTGAACCAAGCCTTGGAAGGGTGAGTCGGGACCATTGAGAAAATGTAGTTTATTTTTGGCGAGATCATCATTTTGATTGTTGCTACTCTTCTTCTTCTATCCTCTATTTTTTTAAGTAGCGGAATGTGATGTAACCGTGTCAGGTCTGTTAGCTTGGTGGAAATGTTGATGCCCAGCTATCTGATGTTTGAACCAGGTTGTAGTAGAATAGTTGGGTTGAACTGGAATTCAAAAGCTATGGGAGGACAGCTGATTTGTTCCAATTAATAGAGTAGTCTGAGAATTTATCTATGAGTGTTATAGTCTCAGAAAGAGAGGCGTCTTAAAGAAAAAGTAATACATCGTCAGCATAAAGGCAAATTTTTTTTTGATCAAATCTGCTGTTTGAATATGAATGTTGTCTTCTGCCAGCTGTGGTCTCCACTGCTGCTGCTGCCGCTACCTGCAGCATTAAATACCAGAACTCTGGGAGAGGCCTAGTAGTCAAGTGGTTGGGGCGCATACCACGTGAGTGCAAGGCGCTCTTAGCAGACAGTCGCCAGTTCGACTCCTGACCAGCCTGACTCTTTACTGTATGTCATTCCCCTCTCTCTACCCCCTTTCCTGTCAGTCTCCACTGTTCTATAATAAAGGCACAAAAGCCCCAAAAAATAATAAAAAAATTTTATACCAGAACTCTGCTGATTGTGAAGCATTTGGATGTTTGTATTTTAGGGGTTTTACCACTGTACTACCAATGGTAAAACCATGACTGCTTTAACAAAGATGCCAACTTTCTGGAGGGAAATCAGGGAGGTGGAGGTGATGAAGTCAGGTCCTTCACCCTGCTTGTGTGTGTGTGGCTACTCAGAACAGGAACACACACTTTTTGGATGTGTTTTGTTGGCTCTCTGTGCAAACGTGTTTGTTTGCCTCATCCTGAAGGAAGGATGAGAAAAGCAGGTTAGTGGTGCCCTTCCTCCCTGTGCACAACCTTTCCCACTAATTAATTATGAGCCTATGAGGCAGGCTGAGGGTTGGGAGGCTGGGGCTTGTCAACTAATGGGTTGCCAGGGGATACACTGTTTACTCCACCTGCCAAACAAACTCTCAAGAAGAAGAACGGAAAGGCTGAGAAACAATACATCTACAGCAAGATTTAAAGAAATATCCAGAAACTGATTCACTGAAGTCATCAAGTGAGAGAAGGTCACACCCATAAATGAGCCTCCATGAAAAATCCAAATTAAAGTTCAACAGCAAAACCCAAGGCAGAGAGTGGACACTGTACAGACAAAGCCCTGATGTATTTGATTTGCTATGCTCCTTCTTTTCAGTTAGTTGAGTAACACTGCCTTTCTCTTTTTTTGTCAGCACTGATCAGGATGGCCATCTTGTTTGAATCAACCTTAATTCTGAATGTACAAAACTCATCAAATTCTAATGGTGAAGGTTAGCACCTGGGCTGCACCAGCTAGTCAGGAGTCATTACTCTGCTCCTTAAAGCATCTTTGTTACAATTACAAATGAGCAGTTTCAAATTAATTTCAAATGAATCCCAGCTCTGCACAGAGTAGCAGCTGGTAACCGACGGTTACTGGTACAGCCGGAGGGTGAAACCTTATTTGATTCTTCAACAAAACAAAACACATGAGTAACTCACAACAGGAATCAAAGCACAACAAGGTCATGATCTACAGAATCCCACAGGTTTGTATACATGAAACAGCTAAAGTGCAAAAGGTCTGAGCGAAGTCAAATACAGGTCAGAGGTAGAGGTGATTAATAAATGAGTCAGTCACAGTAAAGAATGACAAAAGAAAACGTTGTATTCAGACCCTGTCCTCAGGACTTAGTTGAAGCACCTTTGTCAGTGATCACAGTCTCCAGTCTTCATGACGTCACAACCTTTACACACCTGGATCAGATCCTCTCTGAATCTCTCCTTTGCTGTTTTGGCTGTGTGAACCTTCAGTCCAGTCTGAGGTCCGGAGCTCTGGACCAGGTCTTCATTAAGGATCTCTCTGTACTCATTGTCCCCTCAGTCCTGACCAGTCTCCCTGTCCCCCTACAGCCTGATGCTGCCTCCACCAGGCTTCACCGTTGGGAAGGTGATATTCAGGTGATGGTTTTCTCCAGACCGGACTGAGACCAGACAGTTCAGTCCTGGTTTCATCAGACCAGAGAATCTGGTTTCTCTCAGTCTCAGAGTCCTTTAGCTGCTTCTTTACAGACTGTCTCTGAGGAGAGGCTTCATCTGGACCCTCTGACAAAAAGTCCAGATCAGTGGAGCTGCAGTGATGGTTGTTCTTCTGGAAGTTTCTCCAACTCCACAGGATCTCTGGAGATCAGAGACCATCAGGGTTCTTTTCTCTTCTTCCTGATGTCTCATTTAGTCCAGGTCTAGAAGAGTCCTGGTTGTTCCAGACTTCTTCATGTCAGAATGATGGAGACCACTGAACTCTTCACTGAGCCTCGACACAATCCTGTCTCTTTGATACGACCACGTTTGCACCATGATGCATTTCCAGCGAAAAAAAAGATGAAATGCTGAAAAAACTGAAGCAATTAAAACAAGAGGTCATGATACACAGGATTAACCAGCTGATGTCTGATGTGTGTAGAGGTACAGTGGGGTCCAAAACTCTGAGACCACTTTAACATTCAGCGTGTGTCCTGCTGCCTTCAGATGGCTGTAGGGATTTAATGAACCAAAGGAGAAACTTGTATTGTTTTATAGATAAATACAGACCGATTTCCTGATGTTCCTGCTTTAGACACATTAAACATTATTCTTAATGCTTATTTAAATACATTTACTAGTTGGAGAGTTCTGTTTTGTATTTTAGCCCATTTATCCAGTTTTTATCCCATATAATTTCTGTGTATTTGATGCAGAGATTTAGCTCTTGTTGATAAAATCACCACCTCTGTACTGAGCTCCAAAATACAACACAGAGGAGAAAAGAAAGAATTTAAGGTAAGGAAATTACAGAATAACTGTCAGTCTTAAGATAGGGCAGTGGCATCCAGTGTCAGAAAAATGTCAGAATCTGTGGTTTCAGCAAATCCCTCAAAAATGTCTCAAGTTCAAGTGACCCCCAATCAAACCTTCACAAGGAGGAGCTCAACAAAACCTGGAACTTTTATCACAGAAGACTCATATTTGTTTCCTGTTTTTACCAGCAGTCAACACCGGTTTCTTTTAACCATGACATCATACAGGTATTTTGGCATTTAATTTGTAGGACTGAAACAATTGACCTTTTTAAAAATAAAGCTGAGCAAAATATCCTGAGTCTGGAGGATATGCTCCATTTTCAGGAAGACTTTCAGACCCTGTAAGATACAGGACCAAGACCTGTGTCCTTGTCTCTGCTTCTTATTCTGGTGGTGGTGTGCTGGGGGGGAGTGTAAGGAATTATTGTGCTCGGTACATTCATCAAGCTACTCTGGGGGAAAATCAAAGGTGTGACAGACAAATATATTACAGTGGCATAGACGTCACAGAGGCTGTGCATAACCAGGCAGGACACCTGTTTAAGATGAGGCAGTGCTCAGGAGAACCAAGGCATTTCTGGAGTATCTGTTGTCGTGGAGATGAGGGTTGGGGTTGGGGCTGGTTGGGTAGCTTGTTAACTTAGTCTGTATAGGTACGAATACTATGATAACATAACAGCCTTATTCAGACAGAGTCTCAGGATGTCTGGTGTGAGCAGCTCTCTGAGCTCAGTCCACAGCAGCTCTGCTGGATCCAGGTCTGGGCTCTGACTGGACCACTCCAGGAGGTGGATTTACTCTGATGTACAGGGTCATCAGCAGCTTCTCCTGAGCATCAGCAGGTGGACAGACACCCTGTCATGATCCTGAAGAGACCTTGATAAACCATAATGCGGAGCTGTCCAGGTCCAGATCCTGATGCTCCTCCACCTGCTCCACCTGTGGGAGGAGGTTTTCTGTTTACACAACATAGAGCTGCATGTTCTTCATCAGCTCAGCCTCAGTCCCATCAGACCATCAGACATGTTCCCGTAGTGTTGTGGAGAGTCAGACTGCAGCTTCCTCTCTGGTCTCCATGGCAACAGGTCTCCATCCTCCATGATGTGTGTGTGGTGGACTCATGAACAGAGATGTGAACATGCTCCTTCAGCTGTGATTCTGATCATCTGTGTTGAGCTGTTGGAGTCCCTCAGCTGGACTTAGTCCTCTTCTAGACCTGAACCATTTCCATGGTTCTCAAGTGTCTCTGACCCAAACCTCCAGTCTGGTCTTACTGAGTCCAGATCTGATCCTGAGTCCGCTGGTCATTCCAGGGTTCACTTCCTTTGTCTTGCCACTGTAGTTTGATCGTGGATGTCCTCATCAAGACTTGTAGCTCCTGAGTCTTTTTGTGAACACCTCCTCCAGCAGTGACAATGTGCCTTCCTACTCAACTTTCTAAGCTTTTAATCAGCCTTTTCTCATCCTTTGATTTGTTCTCTGCAACGTCACTGGTTGGTTTGTTGAGTGTGTGTGTGTGTGTGTGTGTGTGTGTGTGTGTGTGTGTGTGTGTGTGTGCGTGTTTGTAGATTTACATGGCAGTTAAAAACAGAAACTCATTTCATTTAAGCCTTTTTAAATAGCCCCAGCCTTGGTTTTACTGTTGTTTCTCTTCTCTCCTTCCTCCTCTCACTCTTTCAAACAACACTCATGTTCTAGCTTTGTTCTAATGAGCTCTCTCTCTCTCTCTGTCTCTCTCTCTGGATTTCTGTTGCCTCTGTTTTCTGCAGCTGTCAGCATCTCAGCAGGACTCTCCCTCTCCAAACACAACCAGCTAAAAACAGGTTTTTCACATGACACGTCCAGGATAAGAAAAGAAACAAGACAATGAGATTCTAGTACAGGAGCTTAATTCATTACCAGGTATTGTGTTCACCTTGTGTGTGTGTGTATGTGTGTGTGTGTGTGTGTGTGTGTGTGTGTGTGTGTGTGTGTGTGTGTGTGTGTGAAACACCTACTGTAGCAAGAACTACCACAACCTGTAAGACACAGTCATGACACTTTACAGATCATAGTGAGGCTGAGTGTGAAGATGCCCTGCCCCCCCCCCCCCCCCCCCCCCACAGACCGTCTTGTGACGGGACCGCAGCAGCAGTGACGCCTGTCAGTGGGTCAGAACATCTACATGTTGATGAACATCGTGGTTGGTGTGATCCCATCGCAGGATGGTCTCTAGTGTCAACATTTATATCTACAAGGGGGGCAAGGGTCATCGACCAGGAGTCAGTGGACAGCTACGGAAAAATCAGGGTGTACATTCACAGGTTACAGGTTACAGGTTACTATCTCCACCCATAGACAACCAGGAGACAACTGAAGTCACTGATCACTGACGAACACAAGGAAATGAGGTACCTCATTGTGAGTGTATCCCTCCGCCATTCAGACTAGTTTCAGATCTCATCCTGTCTAAGTGGACACTTGTGCAAAGTTTGAAGGGGTCACCTTGAGGAGTTCTCGAGATATTGCAGAAGTTCCCTCAAGGCGTTCCTGAAGATGGACAACCCAAAAACAACATGCCTCTGTGTCTGACTGTCACTGGGGTGGAGGCATAAAAACATAATAACAGACTATTTTATCCCTAACACAGGTCATCACCAGCTGGACCGAAGCTGATTGAAATGTCTTACTTTGGAAGGAAGGAACAGATAACTGACAAAATAAAATAAGATAGAATAAAATAAAATATAATAAATTTTAGAGTCTGGGAGTGGAATAATTTCTCTGGAGACGAGGATATCTGCTGTTTTAAATAAATAACACGGTGCATTGTGGGTATAAAGTGCAATCCACCTCTGTGCTTTCTGCCCTGTTTCTCCCTGAACTGTCAAACCCGCAGACAAAACAAAGGATAGAGCAGATAAATAATTGATGATGTGATGCAGCTGGTATCAAGTTAATCTCTGTGAGGTGGATCAGTGATTTTATTGGTGGGAGATGATGGAGAAGTTGTTTCACCACAGTGATGGGTTTTTTTAATGATAGCTTTAGTGACTTAGCCTCAGAACGAACTGTAACAGAGCTTTTATTAAACAGAGAATTTTCTGCATCGATCCAAAAATGTGACTGAGGTGAAATTGAAGGAGAAACTGGTTGGAGTTTGTCCTTGATGAGAAAATCATGTGTTGTTTTATTCACTTTGTTACTGGGAGAGATCTGCTGTTGGACTCTGCTGGTGTTTCAAATCCTGATGTCAGGTGGAGTCTGTTCTTCCTCTCTCCTTCATTTCAATGAATCGGTGTGTGTGTGTGTGCGTGTGTGTGCTCACACATTACCCCATCCCTAATGATGTCACAACCTTAGTGATAACAAGCTGCTAAAAGTGACATGCCATCAGTTGGCGCAGCTCTGATGACAGACTGACACGCACATGCACGCACACACACACACACACACACACACACACACACACACACGGTGTGGCTGAGTCCTAATGGAGTGGATTTGGACCTTCATCCCAGTGCTCGTAGCGGTCCCCCTCCCCCCACCCACCATAACAGCCAGTGTTCACCTTTGATCAGGACCCAGAATGGCAGCGCTGACTCGGCTGACGTGTCAGACAGCTGCCAATTAGATCAGCTCAGCCTCAGGCAACTGGATTCAGGCCTCGCAGCTTGTTTCCCGTGCAGACATCGGCTGTGCAGAGGTTCTTCCTGCCCACTCTCATCATACTCTGCAACTTGTTGAGAATTAATATTTATCATCTCCAAGTGGAACTTGTACATGAACGAACACACCTGTACACACCTGTACACTTCACGTGTCACTTCTCAGTCCTCCGCTGCTCATGAATTATTTCACACATATCACTCTCCTGGACCAGATTTCCTCATGGTGGACTGGGTCCATGCAGGACACTCACTCCTCTGCAACTTCCACATATGACACATGTGAGTGCTGTCAGCTACACTGACACATAAATAAAAAATAACTTAAATAAATAAATAAAACTTCTGAGTCAGGGTACTTGTACAACACTGATGTAGTATTTATGTTTCATTTGTATTTCATTTGTATTTTCATGTCATGCAGACGTGTTCATGTTCACCTCAGACAATGAAACTATAGTAGAAAGTTTCATATAAAGTAGCTGGTATGATGTTAATATGACTATCTACACGTGTGAAAAACAGGCAAGACACCCACGCTCTAGGTGGTATGCCGTTGTGAGGCCTGAGCCTCAAACCAGTTCACATGGCGCCCGGCAGTGTGTCCCAGGTGAAGAGTCTAATGCATTCTAGCAGCTCCGCTAACACCAGCATCCTCACAATCACAATGCTAACATGGTGATGTTTACCATGTTCACCCTTTTAGTTTAGCATGTTAGCAGGCTAACATTACTAGCACTAAATGTGAAATACAGCTGAGGCTGATGGGAACATCAGTAGTTTTGCAGGTACTGGACAAAAAGCTAGTTAAACTGCAGATTTGATGACAGCACTAAATGAAAAGTCACCCAAGTTACAATTCATCCTGAGGGGAAATTTGACCAATCATGTTAATCAGTCTGTAGGTGGTGGACTCATTTCAATCTGGACCAAGTTAGTGGACTGACCGAGCCATGCTGCTAACATGGTTGAAAACTGTTGTCTCTCCATACTACTGTTAAAATCTAACGCTGATCCAGGACCATCACACTGCACGTCAAGACATGTTGCTGTGCCATTACTGTAATATAGTTTCTGGCCTCTGCTACTCTGCTCTGCTACTGAGAACAGCTCCAGTCAGGAGTGAGGAAGAATTCATATGTTAACTTCATATTTTCAGCTGTGTTGGAATCTCAAGCCATGGGTTCTGAAAAGAACAATGGAGAGGCCTACATGTCCCTCCATTAGCCTGAGCCAGAGTTGGTCAACCATTGAACAACGGAGCCACGACCCCCCCTCCCCAAATATCACTAGTTAAAGGACAAATATCCGACCAGACCAACTCCGGTTCTC
This sequence comes from Trachinotus anak, assembly GCF_046630095.1. Classification (NCBI taxonomy): domain Eukaryota; kingdom Metazoa; phylum Chordata; class Actinopteri; order Carangiformes; family Carangidae; genus Trachinotus; species Trachinotus anak. The sequence goes on from NW_027273868.1 coordinate 1,925,810, forward strand.
TGGCTCCGTTATTGTGTAGTGATATTGTGGTGATTATTAACTGTGGTGACGACCTCTTGTGGACTCTTTCCTCTCTTCACCTTTATTCTCCCTCTTTTCCCCCAATCACGCACCTCATCTACATCTCACTCACATTCAGGCCCTAGAGTGTGATCGTGTCAGACACGTAAAGCTCAAGGCCCCTCCCTTTGTTCTCGCTGTTCACGCACGTTTTCACGCCATTCACACTCTGCGGCCAGCCGCCATCTTGGCTCTAGCGACTTCACTCGTGTCACACTGCCGCCATCTTGGTTCCTACTGACACGTCACTCACGTGACTTCATCACCATCTTCTCTCTCTCTCTCTGTCTCTCTCTCTCTCTCCCTCACACACACACGCACACACACACACACGGTTGTTACATATGTGTTTTGCCTGTAATTATCTAGTTAGTAACCAGTTTGTTTTAGTTCTAGTTGAATTATAATCGGTTTAATATTAAGTGATGTTATTTTGAATAATTATTAGTCTTATTAATAAATCCTGTTATAATTTAACTCATTGTTGTCTGTGATTATTGTGATTATATTTGTGATAACAGCTGGATTCACAACAGTCAGTGTTCAAATTTACCCTTCAACCAACCTGTATTCTGAGCCATCAATTTGGTCATTGGTCCCTGGTGACAGGGTGGTGCCCCGAGGTTACTACTGGTAGTAAACATCTATATATGTATTGGTGATTATCACTGATAATCATTAATATTATCAGCCAATAACCAAATTGCCCCTACCTGTGCACAACAGCTGTAATGTTTGTGTTCCTCCCTCTGTTTACTTGTTCCTCCAGTATTGTGCAACAAAGTGACTGTTAAAGTCTCTAACAACCATGAGCCCTGCAGAAACACAGCTGGCCTGCCTCAGTCTTCTCTGTGAACTGGATATAAGAGAGAAACAAACACCATTTCCAAACTGTCACTGACACCACACCTGCTTAGTTTTCTAGAGAACACTCAGTGTCCCCTCCCCCCTGGGTTAGAAGTCTTAGGCCAGGAACTGCAGTTCACACTTGTTAATTTGACCTTTGCAGCTCAAACAGCATCAGCCTCAGAGATGGCTGCAGAGGTAACAGGAAGTGTGTTCCTGTATTGTCGGGGTACGCTAACACTACGTAGTTGTGTTTGCTCAGAGGAAATGTGTAGAGAACCGTGTGTAGACTGGAGGGACATGGATGGATGGACAGTAGTCAGACTGTGGACAGTGAAGACACAGAGAGCCATCTCTCTGCCCAGAGGACAGAGGAAGTCTCTTGATGAAACTAGATTCTCAGTGGGAGATTATTTGCGCCCAAATAACATGTTAGCTTGACCTTTCAGAGCCATTTGTGGCTAAAGAGCCTAAAGCTACAGCAGTGAAGTGAGACATAGACAAGAATGTTATAAAGCCTTTTAATATCCTTGTCACAGAGTTCAGGTCTTTCCCCAGCCCCCCCACTCCACCCCACCCAACTTCGTTTGGCTGGATTTCAAAACCCAACTGCAAGCTGTGCTGAAAGGGAACAAGCTGCCAAAACGCTGATGTGATTCCTTCAAGATGGATGTTTTTCAGAGTTGTCTTGACTTAGCCTTTTATAATCAAACAGCCATCTTATTTTGTGAACATAGACCGCTGCAGAAAACTGATCCACAGAACCCTAATCACTTTCTCTGCTGCGTGTTCATTTTTCAGCAGCGGCCCGCGGCCAGGAACACTGAACATTACAAGTACAGTTTAACATTCAGCTACAAGTTTCATATGCAAGAAAACTGAAACTTTAATCTAATGCTGAGCTCACCCTGGAGTTAATCAGGATCCATTACACATGGGCTGAAATCCCTGAGAGGTAAGAAGTAGTACTGGACCTGAACTACATCTGAGCTCTGGATTCAACACACAGCATAGAGTTTAATGATGCAGCTGCTTCATTTATTACAGGAAATTATATTATATTATAGTAACTGATCATATGCTTTTATCTAAGATCTTCTAGAGCTGCTTTACACTGTACTGGAGTGAACACTACAACATTTCCCTGCAGTGAAGTAGACAGTAGCAAAAAGAAGAAATACTACAGCTGATCACATGAGGGAGGCACCACGTCACTCACTGACTCCTCCATGACACTATGGACACTCTCAGGTTGGCACCTATGTGAGGAATAACCAATCCAAACTGTCACCAAACTGTCCAATGACAGACACACAGAGCCAAACAGCCAATGACCACAAAACCAATATTCTGCCTCAAACTTCTCAAACTGACTAACGCCCAGGAAAAAAACACTGGAGGTCATCTTTCTAATGTGCAAGTTTGCATACATGTCTTTGTATGCGTATGATGCTGCAATATCATAACTGACCTGACAGTCTGACAAGCTCACTTTGACTGCAGCTAATCACCAGTCAAAGATCCAGGATTATCCTCAGTGACCAAACGTCCACAAAATGCTACAAAACTGGTAACAGCACTGTCCAAACTGAAAGTCTGAAAACTGAAAGGCTCCAGTTTAGCTTTAAGCTCATCTCTTCTTCTACGTTTTAGTTTTAAACTCATCTCTTCTTCAGCTTTCAGTGCTTTTAACTGTTATAATCAGTAGGTCTGTTTGTTGTGGAGAAGAGGAGACCTCTGTAGACAATTCAGCTCTAGGTATAAACCTCCTGAACCACTGACACTGAACAAATCCAAACTGGGAGAAGCTTACAGCAACGACTCCCATGATCCCACACTATTTAATGCCTTAAACAGTGCCGTCTTTTGATAGTGTTTTGAGTAACAGACCCCTAGTGGGAGAAGTTACATACTGTGCGTTTAAAACATAACTTTGTGATGTCCCAACAAAGCAGTCACCACAGTCAGCCACGCCCCAAGCCCCACCCCCTGGACCCATCTTCCAACCTTGCAGGATTTGGTTGCAGGAAGTGTTTACCTGAAATCTTCTATATTTTTATTGGATCACTCAGAAAACAGTCAGCCAATCAGAAGAGAGGCTCAGATCCTCTCTTCTGATTGGCTGACTGACCTGTTGTTACTAGAGCTCCAGAGAGAAGCCTGAGAGAGGAGATGTAAAACTACACTGAGATGCTTATTGGTTCTTGAAACCACAAATATATCTTCTGATGGAGATCAACACTTCAGATAAAACACAGGAGAAGTTAAAATTTGGAGCTTTAAAAACTGAGGTTAGAAAATGTGCAGCTGTTTGAGTAGAGCGACAGAAGAGTTCACTGTCCCTCCTGCTTTTTCCTCTCTCAGTGATAACTCTGCTTCAGTGTTAAAGCTGTGTTAAATAGTGTAACAGCAGAGATTCAGTGACCTTAACAACAAGTGTTTTTAGGTACACAGAGGTTGCGAGGGCCCCTCTTAGCTGGGGGCTACAGTCAGTCCTGTATGTAGAGTCCACCCCTAAGAACACATACTGTAGGTTTGAGGAGAGACGGTGAGTGGCACCCACTTGATATGCGAACTCTGCACCTGCTGATGTGCTCCTTCCCACCCAGAGATCAATATGACTGGGAGCAGAAGGCAAACTTTACCCCAGGCAAGTGCATAATCAATAGCCATGTGGGTTCTCGCTAATTAAACTGCCACATTAATATATCTCTCTCTGAAAGCTACCTCGGGACAAGAGGTGGGGGGGTTGATGACGAGATTAGATGGGAAAAGGGAAGAGAGGGGAAATAGCTGAAGAGAAAGAGACAAACTGCAGGCCTGAGGGAGACGATGCCAGGAAGAGTGGTGACGTTTTTAATCTGATTAATAACAATTAAACACCAAAGTACAGATTCACCACTAAACAGAGGTAAAATCCTGCGGCTGGATAATACAATACCTCAGACATTGTTTCACACTGATGTTTACAGTCCCTCTAACAGCTCATTTTTCTTTCCCATGTCTTTGTTCCTCACCTTTAAGACACGGACACCGGAAAACCCTGTCAGCATTTAAAGACAAAAACACAGGTTGAGCCAACAAACCAATCTGAAGGTGTCCTGTGAGCTGCCCACGGTTAAAACCCTTCCCTCCTGTTTCTTAAAGAGTGCCAGGTGTCTCTCAGGTGACTGTTCAGTGGGGGGAGGCAGCAACATGTTCACTTTAACAATGTGACTGAGCTGTGTGAGTAACTGCTGAATGATCACTGATTGTTTGTCTGAGGAAAATGTTCTAAATGATTTTGTGTGATTCTAGAATGAAGCATAAATTAACTTTCATTTTTTCTCATAGTACCCTGACTGGGTTGAGTCCAGGGTCCTGATCCTGTCTGTGCAGGACTCCTCAGGCTTCGTAGAAAATTTCTGAGGTCAGAGGCAGATTTAGATTCATATTGATGATAGTTAAAATGATAAAATGATAATGATAGTGATACAGTGAATGAGTCAAGTAGGTTCAGCTCTACTTATCATGCACACACATGTATACATATATGTGTGTGTGTGTGTGTGTGTGTTAATAGGTACATGATGACATCATGAATATACAGGTTATTGAGTGACACCTAGCGACATGTCAACCAGGTTCAAGTTAAGTTTAAGGTTTAAACACTGTAGACTGTGGATACGTTTTTAACACTTCAATTAAACAAACTCTACAACACAACTACAGTACACATTATCTAAAAAAAAAGAGTCCACGCATTTCTGTTAGGGTTGTGCCTTCAATGTATTAATGTATTATTATTATTATTATTATTATTTGTAGTATTAATTCAACATTTAATTTAATTTGACATGCCATACTGTCATGTTAGCATCCCCCACATATAACTGATGCTTGCAGCACTGATGCACACACACACACACACACACAGACACACTCCGACCAGCTGACCAGCTGTTTGTTGTGTGACAGTACCACACAGAGATCACACGTCACTTAGCTTGGTTTCGTCACTTAGCCGTCAGGACTTCTGTAACGTTGTGATGTCAAAACAAAGCAGTCTCCACCCTCAACCATGCCCCAAGCCCCACCCACCTGGACCCACCATCCAACCTTGCAGGATTTGGTTTCTCTGAGTGTTTACCTGAAATCTGCTGTATTTTTATTGGATCACTCAGAAAACAGTCAGCCAATCAGAAGAGAGGCTCCTAGGGTGATGGAGTCAGTTTATTAGTTAACAACACAATTATGCACATTGTTACAATGTATAGATCTGAGTTACTTTTATTACTGTATTAATTTTTATAATGTTGAAAAATTCAATAAAGAAATGAATGCCTCATAAATGGGAGAATGCTAAATTAAACCAAGATGAAAACGTCATAAGTTTGAAGAATTAGTGGAGAACTACACACTTTGGGACAAATTAGTAGAATAGTTAGTTTTTTAACCTGAAATTAAAGGATGATTTCATAATTTGCATGTTTTCGAAATGAAAAATGTACTGCTGCTGTCTGTTTTGTTAACTTTTACTGTTGCAGGTTTTTGAGACCAGGTTTGTATTCACCTCTCTGGGTTTAGTTCAGTTGACAGACTCACATGAAGCCAGGTGAGTCTTAATGACTGATGTATTATTGTGAGTCACATTATAAATCAGTCTGTGTTTTACCATGCATTGAGACAAACAAACAAATATTCTGATCATCATATAATTCAACCTGGGCTTCATCTGCTGGATGAAGAGACGTGCTGAGTGAACAAGGAGAGAAAGAAGACAGAGAGAATAAAAAAGAGAGGAGGAAGCAAACCACAGCATCTCTAACAAAGAGAGCACAAGTGCTACAGAGAGAGAAAGAAGAGAGAAGTGGGGCAGAGAGTGGGGCTGGTGGATTAGTGCAGGGCGGGTGGGGGGAGGGGTGGGCATTACTATGTAATTTATTGATGAGGGATAGAATATGCGGACGGAGCAGAGTGGAGGCGAGGCGAAGCCGGCGTGCCGTGGAAGTCCCTTACGCTAGCAGTATGCGCCTTTCCATTTACACTCTTCATACATACTAATACACCCACACCCACACACACACACGCACCTCCCAGCCATCTCTCTGCTCACCTCTTCCCTCCACATAGCAGCAGCAGCAGCTGATCTGAAGCTCAGCCTATAAACTGTATTTGTGTCTCAGATCACAGGCGTCAATGTGAGATGAGAAGACTGATGTCAGCCTCACGTCTGTGTGTTAGCTATGGGGCTAGAGCTCAGCGGTTAGCTTAGCATAAAGACTGGAAGCAGCCCGGCTCTGAAATTCAAAAATACACAAACAGCTCAATGATCTACACACTGATTCTAGTGTCACATGTGTTCCTGAGTGGACCACACACCTTCACCAAGGAGCCATGATGTTTCCATTAGCTTCACGTCTTCATGCTAACCTCAGCTAACCACACATCGCACAGACACCGATACTGAGCTCAAGTGAGTGTACATGCGTAGTTTATGATTTCATCATTTTAAGACAGGTGACTGATTAAATGAATTGTGATTTGCTGAAATACATGTCAGGAAATCAGTGGAAATCCATTATGGGAAATGTATTTTGTTTGTTTTTTTGCAGTGGTTTCTTGCACAAAAAAAACTTTTTAAGGTTTGCGGTTTGGACAATGGCTGAAGACATAAGCAAGGGGAGTGATACTGGAGCAGATTCCAGCTGGATGAGAGCAACACAGACAACAATTCAGACACTGGCTTCAACCTGCTAAATGCTAACTAGCTAGCCAAGGCTCAGGGTGAATGAGGAGCAGGAGGAGGATTGAGGAGTAAGAGCTAGTATCACTTCCCGCAGGTTAAGATTCACCTGATACAACACTATCACTCAAGCCTTTGTTACTCAGCCGCTGAAGCAGAATCATGAAATAAAAACCATCTGAGACCTTAAACCTTTGGCTTCTTTTGTGAATGACTGTCTAAGACTAAGACTGTTTATACTAATGCAGAATGCAGCTCTGGAACTAAACATAACTGTCCGGTTTGAAGAGGTGTTTGTTGAGGTGGGATTTGAAGGAAGAGAGTCAACATCACAGAGGTCTTGTCGAAGTGAGCTCCAGAGTCGAGGGGCAACAGCTGAAGGCCCTAAAACCCCTGGTGGTCTGACAGACAGAAGCTACAGTGAGGTGAAAGTTCAAATTTTTTTTGTTCAGCCATATTCAATTTCCAGGGCAAAGGTTAAAGGCCTGAAATGTTTTTTCTATCTGATTCAGAGGCTTTAAAACCTCAGGAGAGAGACTCCTGTCAATAAGATCAAATGACAGTGATGCTGAAATACATGAAAATAATCTGAATCTACTCACAGTGTAAACTACTACAGTGAAGTCATACAGAATGGAAATATGATAAAATATAATGTAAAATAAAAATGTAAATGTAGAGTATGTGTAGCATGTTGTAAAACATGCTGCACTACAGTGTGGACTCAGATGATGGGAGCTTATCTCTCACTGGCAGACTGAGAGTCACCAAAGAACCAGAGACACACAAACTGTCATAATGATCATGTTTGATTAAATACACAAAAAGAGAAGAAGAGCGGGAAGAGGAAGACAGCAGGCAGCAGAGGAGGATACTGCTAATTGATTAGCTACAGAGAGAAAGTCAGAGGCTTCATTTGCCAAAGTGCTGTTGGGGGTGTAAACCCCCGCAGCCCCTCCCTCCCCTTCCACAAAGGGATGGCGGCAAAACACAGGCAATTGATACACTCTGTTAGGCCTTATCAGGAGCACTTTGATCAGCTGCACCTCCAGGCCTATTCTCTGCAGTTTAACACCACTGCAGAGTGGGTGAGTGTGTGTTTTTGTGCGTGCATGTGCGTGCATGTGTGTGTGTGTGTGTGTGTGTATACGCAGCCTGTGCATGGCTTTAACACAATTAAACCATGTTTAAGTGCTGCATGTGCATGTTTGTCTGCATTAGATAAAGAAAGTAGGGAAGTGCATGTTCATGCTACTGTGTGTGTGTGTGTGTGTCTGTGTGTGTGTAAATGCCATGTGTGTGAAATGAAGCTACATTCACAGTAATACCTCTGCTGCGGTTACTACTGGCGTCCACATGACTCCAGAGACTTTCAGAGATGCTGTTGACCTTGTCCAGTCTGAGGACTCTGGACGGACGCAAACTGAGACTCTTGGAAATGATGATGTCGACATCTGCGTTCATCTGTTCATGTGACCCTTTTCTGGATGAAAACAATGATTCCTGCCATGACCGCCTTACAGACTTTGGTTACTTTTGGGGGCAAATTTCAGGGGGACAAGTCGTGTCCCCACTTGGGCATAAGAAGCATGAAACATCAACAGTGAAGAGCTGAAAGCAGCAGTTCCTCTAATGACCACTAGAGTCTGGCTCCAACAGTGAGTCAGTCCCCAGAGACTCCCATGTTCAAATGTCCAACTTTACAGCAGAAAGAAACATGTTTACAGCCTGGTACAAAATCTGTTTTGGTCTCTAGAGCTAATTTCCTCCTTCATGACGACTGTACGGCTGAATTTTACATAACTCACCATTTTATTAAGGACTAAAGGTATGGAGAATTGAGGGCGTGGCCTCTTTGAGTGACAGGTGGGTGAACATGTCCTTGCCACAAACTAACATGTAGTTTCAGCTCCACATGCCCCACCTCTTTGCCCATTTTTGGATTAGCTGGGAGTTAGGGGCGGAGTCAGACTCTGCCAAGATGGCAAAAGTGGAGCAGCTCACTCTGAGCTTCAGAAACACGTGGGTGACATGACAGAGGCTACGTCCATCTTTATATACAATCTGTGGTCAGAGGTCGGGGTTCAGGTTAGGCATGTTGTGGCTGTGGTTATGGTTAGAGTCAGTCACCTTCCCCATAAGTGACGGAGTAAATATTTGTGTGTGGTTTTGTTGGACTATATTCCTGGGGTATAAACAACTGGGAGACCACTACACCTGTGGGGAATTAAATTCCACAAGTTTAAATGTATGTTTGAGGGTCAGGTCATTAAGCTGTGCTCGCTAAGGTTAGTGCATTGTGTCAATGATGGGTCCCCACAAACATAGCTGTACAAGGAGGTGTGTGTGCATGTGTGAGAGTGTTTGGCTCCCTTTACACCACAGTGACAGGAGCTGCATTATCATTCCCACCCACACACGCTCCTCACAATAGCGATGTTAATATTAACACCTTATGTAATGTTGGCTTTGAGCTTCATTTCCCTTCCAGACACATGAAAGCTGCACGCTGCAGTTTTATTTTTGTGTGCTCTAAACAGCACACTTCAGACGGGAAGATGCACACGATGTTGCTGAGTTGTGAGGCTGTCACTATATAACCCCAGAAAAGGAGGCAATATTTCTGTAAACAACACAGATCCCTCTCTTTTTTTCTGAATGCATGATTCAGTGATTATGAACTATTATCATAACTGGTAGGCTAGTAATCAACAAAGAACTAATGTTACATTAACAACATTTTCCTTTAGTGCCAGAGTGTGAATGTTAAAACTAAAAAACAAACCTAGCTCTGCTTCCAGTACCTCTGAGGGACAGTCCGCTTCATGAGCCCCAGGCCCACTCAGCAGTTTTTAGCTGCATTGTGTTCTGTGGTTTTGTTTTCTCACTTTGCTCTTACACTTTGTGTTTCTTCATTTAAAATGCTCCCACGTGTTGTCAGACTGGTGAAGATGCTTTGCCTATGTTGATGTGTGAGTTAAGCTCTCAGGGCCACTGCAGATCAGAGTGCTTTTCCATCATGTGTTAAACTTCTCCTCAACGGCTGGATTCAGTGTAACTTCATCACACAGACAGATCACTGACATCGTTACACTTGTCAGAAGTGAAGACTATACACAGGCTGTCTAGTGGTGTAATGGTTAAGGTGTAATTGCAATGTCAGTGGTTTGATTCCCAGCTGGAGGACCTTTGTCGCATCACATCTCCTCTCTCTGTCTCCGTTTCTTGTCTCTCTCTCTCAAAACTGTCATCAAATAAAGGCAAAATGCTAAGAAATAATCTTAATCTCTTCTTCTTGGATTCTCTCTGGCTGGAATCCACTTCAGACCACTTCACGATGTGGTTTGTAGGATTCTAGCTGGACTTCAGTCTGTCCTGAGAGATTCTCACATACACGTAGCTTCTTTTGAGATCATAATGGGGACTTAAAATCTGATCATCAAACCACCTGGCTGTTTCTTAAAGTAGTGTTCCCCATGGCTGTTACATGTGATGTCATGATGATGTCATACACCAATCCAGTCTTCCTCTGAGTGTCTTCAATGTTGTGTTTACAAGACAAGAGGTTATAATAGGTCCTCTGAGCAGCAGTGTCTCCGGGACAGACTGCAGGCAGAAAGTGATGAGACAGGCCATGGCTAGTTGTTTGCATGCTAACTTCAGTAGAAGTGATAGAAGAGAATCCAAACATTTGTTTCCACCTCTGGAGACAGATGTTGGTGAATAAAGGAATGAAGTTTGATCCTGAACTCAACATTTCTTTTAGACTGGTAAGTAAACAACTGCTAATGCTAACATTAGCTATGTAGCTTTAGCATAACTTATAAATAGTTCCTTTAAGGTGGATCAGCAGAGATCTGAAGGTGTTGGTTGTGGAAAGTGCTGAATCCTAACAATCTGGCCAGCCAACAGAGTCCTGCTGGGATTCTTCTAGTGCTTGTGGTCCCTGTTGAGCAGTGTGGGTCCTGGTCTTGAGTTCTGCACTCCTTGTAAGCATTTTCTGCAGGTGACAACAACCTCCTAAGTGTGGCTACATCAGTGTCACATTAAAGTGATGGGAAGGATCATCTGCCGGAAACTGTAACACAACCAGGAAACATAGTAAAGGCTCGGCCCTATTCAGATTTTGAGTGTTTTTCTCCTTTGTCTATAAATTTCTTTGGATGTCACACTGACAGGTTCCTCAGGCAGAGCCTTGTAAATAATTCAGAGGAACGTTCACATAATGTTCACTGGTGAACAATAGGAGAGGAAACCAAACAGGGGCAGGACCAGGTCTATGTGAAAATAAAAATCAAAAAAGAACAATTATCAGGGAGGTCTGATAACATCAGGCCTTTCTGAAACACTGGTTTCAGATCTGTGTGACATCTCAGATTAAAACAAACTATCAAACAAACTGATAAGGTCCAGACTAGAAGTGGACAAACTTTCATCACTTAATGAAATCAATCAAAGACAAAACTGTTACTTCAGCTTAATATGTCCACAGACACCAAGGAAATCAGCATCATGGATTCTGATGCAAATCAAAGAACTATAAATGATTCAACTTTTACTCCCAAATACTTGTCTGCTGTGTAAGGCAGCCCCACAGACGTCGTGTGAGAGTAGGAGGTGATGGAGAACGTGCCTGATTATATCTTCAGTAAAGCATTAATTAAAGTTAATGTGTCTGCCCTCACCACAGGTCCCCGTGCTGAGCTCCAGGCAGCTTCAACATCTACTCACATAATGGAGGGAGCATCTGGATTCTGGAGGTTTACCTCAACACTTCTTTTCTGTCTTGTAACGATGGAACAGGATTGTGGAGACCATCACATGCCTGCCACATAAATGGACACAACTTCCTGTCTCTATAGTGGGCTGCACTACTATTGACTGCCACCACTTTTAACTGTAACTGCAGTCTTTCCCTGACCTTGATAAAATATTAATTTTGAGCCCATTGCTTGTGTAAACCTAACCAAGCCTTTACCATAATTCTCCATCATTCTTCCCTCCTTTTTCTCTCCAAACATACCTCTGATAACTGTGGCCACAGAGCTCCATTTTAACTTCATCTGTCCAGATGTTATTTTGCAGACTTCAGACAATGACCTTTGTAATGAGGTTGCAGGTTTCCTGCAGCTCCTCTGCAGTCAAGAGGGTTTTGTCTTTCTGCACAGCAGACCTGCAGGGTGATCTGAATGTTTCCTGGTCTTACAGATATAGTCTTGAGTTCCACAGTTCCCCTAAATGGCATTTTAGTAAACTTTTACTGAAAGCTTGAAGTGCCCCCCTGCTTTATAGCATCAGTTAGCATCAGTTAGCTTTGGTTGTTGTGTGACCACAAGGTCAGTAAATTCATCAGTTCTGGATCTGCCATCAGATGAGTCACTTCAGGCCTAAGTTCTTCATGAGGTTTTGAGACTTTTTTAAGTCATGAAATAAAAGTATCGGAGCATTAACATTTGAAGAAAGTGTCCGCTGAAGGGGTTGGATTTAATTTGCCCAAATGTTTGCACACTGATGCATTTTTATGTTTAATTTTTTTGTTTTTCTTGTGCTAAAATCAGACTACAGAGGCGAATTTGACAAAAACGGTGACACAGTGACTTTATCAGAAACAGAAAGAAGTGTAGTTTGATCTCTGAGCATCACTGGTAACGCTGCTACAGAGCAGGTTCTGGAATCATCCACTGGCAAAGACGAGTTGAAAATGATCAAATCTGCACTGAAAAGTAAAAAATTGTTTAAAAATCCAGATGTCAGTGTTCTGTAAAAACACTTTGGTGTGTGTTGGTGTAACACATTAAAGAGGCAGATCTCACAGACTTAACATTCAGCATTCAGTCAGGACCCTTTCACTCAGTCCTGAGGGATAAAAAAAGAAGCTGACAACTGCTCTTCAATGACAAAGGGAAGTCCATTTTCTGCTAACAGTGGGGAGCATTGTATCTGACTCTTAAAGAGTCTTCGTCTGTCTGTCAGTCTGTCCCTCTCCCTCTCTCTCAGTCACACACAGAAAAGCTTATATTCATCTCTGGAGGACATTTCAGCTGCTGCTCTTCATATAAATTCTCCCTCTGATGACTTCAGGTCAACAGAGTCACTGCGGAGGCACAGGAAAGAAGAAGTATCAGCAGCTCTTTCACACATTTCCTCCCCTTATTCCTCCGAGTTTCCTCCCTCTTCTTCTGCAGCAGAAAGCAAGGCGCTCAGTGGTCACTCTACGCTGGCTCTTCTCCGAGAACACTGGTCTGACTGATCAGGTTCACGAGCCAAAAATCGAGAGATGACTTCCTGCAGTTCTGCTGCAGAGACAGACACTCAGCCAAAAGCTATTTCTGGTGCTTTAGAGTTGGAAGTGAGGAGTTAGTCAGGTGACTGTTGTGATGACTTCACTGGTTCATACTACCTCCATTTACAATGTAGATCTGCTCCAATAAATGAATTATTTTATTTTATTTTATTTAAATCAAACCCATACAATAAGTGTAAAAATTGCAGCAAGTCATTATTTCCTGATTTGAAATTGTGTTTTTTAAACTTGTTGAGTTCACAAAAGTTTTCATTAGGACCAGTAGAGCCAGTTTGAACTAGTTTTGCTTTTGTCAGTTGTACACAGAGTCTCTCAGGGATTACACTCTATTTAAGACACATCAGTTCTCTTTTACAGTGCTTTAATTCAACTTTTACCCAAGCTGCAGAGGTAACACCACAGGGTTAGACACAGCTGTGTGAGCACAGTTGATGTTGGCAGAGTGTGGTTAAATATGCCCCTAATGTTGGTTAATGGCAGCAGAACCACCTGGTTCAGGAGTTCCTCAGATCTCCAGGAGGGTAAATAAAAAAACCTATCACAGTTGAATTACAATTAGTTCTGACCAGGGCATCCCTGGTTCTATTTGAAACTGAAGTTTGGGGGTGGAGGGGGGATTTAATTCTTCATATTTGTTTCATATCTATGGTGTGACAAATTGTCAAAACCTCAGTTGGTATAGTTTCCAGCCTCACTGCAAGGAGAACTGCTCCAACGTTACACTCACACATTTGTTCCTGTGGTTTGACACCAAGAGCTAGCTAGCAGCTGAAAGTAAGAAAGGTCAAAACACAAGCATATCGGGTCCAGTATGTTTGGTTTTACAAAACGTGTTTAACACAACAAAGAAGAAGTTGAAGCAGAGAGAGACCAGCCAAACCTTAACTGGTGGAGCAGGATTTGGGTCAGTTTTCTTGTTGTTTGTGGTTTTGGTGTATGGCATGTTTGGTCAGCAGATGTGTGACAGATGTTTGTGGCTTATTGCTGGGGGTACCTCACATAGAGTAGTAAATATATACGGTTACTTAATTATCATCTGTCCATTTATACACCCCGGTGACTCTACTGAAAATTCATGCTACCTGTGCTGTTATGGTGTGAGGCAGAGGTTCGCCTGTGATGTGGCGGTGCTCGTGGCAACATAGACCCAGGCTGTATCCTCCAAACACTGAAACGTACGTACAGTAACACAGTGTGTTAGAGCTGAAACTACTCTGGTGTGATGCAACGTATGAGCTTGAAGCTTGAAGTGAGAATGAGGACATGAGGTGACGCTCCTGGACCCAGGGAGCAGTAGATGTCTCCTGCAGGACACTGTGTTGGACTGCTGCAGCTTTGAACCAGATACCCTTTCTCTGATGTTTCCTCCTCTAACCATCTTCATACTCTCTCCTCTTTCGCCTGGACACCTGGAGCAAGCAGGTGGTGGGCGGGGCCAAGGCCTGATCCACATTTCTCAATGACAAACTTTGAAACATCAAATCGCTGCAGTTTATATGTGATTTTCTCAAAGAAGTCAAGAGGCTACCAAGGCTTCACACAACAACACAACAACAGATGTAGATGAAACCTCCCATTGTAAGAGCTGGAGACCTGAGTCAGACCACAGCACTCTGAAGCAGGAAACACTGCTGCTTTACCAAAAACCCAAAGAGAGCCAGCAACTCTCTGCACTCTCTACAGCACAGCCAGCAATCAATACATGACTTCAGCATTTTATAAATGACTAAATCAATACTTTTTAATATTTTGCTATTCTAATGTATTCTGCTGGAGACAGCCCAGGGCAAGAGAGCAGAAATATGCAGATGATGGCAGCATCGGGGCTACAACACATTCACATGCTACACAAACATCTTTCTTCCATTTCCAAGACTATAAATTGGACCCGATTGATCAAACTCTGGACGGAAATCAATAGAAGAAAGGCAACATTTTCAAAGAGGAAATAAAACATATTCCTCCATACAGACAGGGCACAAGAAGTTTACCAGGAGGGGCACTTCTAAGTGCTGCAGTGTAATGGAAAGAGAGGGTGTCGATGGGTGGGAAGCAGGAGTTCACGCCCCATCGCAGATGCACAATTAATGTTTGCCTTTGCCTTATTAACCATGACCACAGTCTTCGCCTCACTGTGACTGTACCGAGGTTGTCATGTGCAGAAGGTGAGAACTTAAAAAAACAGTGGCAGAGGCAGTGTCAGCTGATCAGTCCACCACTTTGCCCCAACATCTCAACAACTATCAGACAGATTACACTGTGTAGAACGGGATGAGTCTTATTTTGGTGAGCCATTCTGCCACCAACATGTCAACACTTCTGGACCTGCTTGAAATTTGTCCAGAGAGACTGGGGTGGTTGCAACAAGTCATTGTAACTGCAGGCAGCCAAATCACAACAGATGTGTCACAGCACATCTTTACTTCAAAATACACAAAATAACAGATGCAACGATAATTTAACACATAAGAGAACATAAATTTGAATTATTTTGTCAGTCACTCACGGTCTTATATTTGTCTTTTCTGTTCATCATAATCAATAAAATAGATCAATTGTGTCTATTTTGACTTAAGGTAAGTTCTATGTTCCACACAAAACAAAACTAAATAACGGTTCTTTGATAAATAATATTAAATTAATAAATAATACTTAAATTGTTGCAACCGTCCTTGATTCAAGTTGTATCTTTCTCCAGGGTGGGGATCAGTTGCAACCTTTGAATTCTTCCATTCAGATAAATATTGTGACTGATCTGTCATTTGGAATCATCTTTAAATGTTTTGGGTCATTAGCAGACAAATGTAAGTTTAAGTTTATGTTAAGTTTTGTACCAATAGTCTCTGAGTCACTGAGAGAAATGTAAAGTGTTGCAACCGTCCACTGTCTCCACTGGATTGATTGTCATAAAATTTGGTCCAGACATCCAACTTTTCACCAAACACTTGTATCAGGTCAAAATATTTCAGTTTGTCCAATACTCATGACCCTGAAAATCTAATGTACTTACTTGTGCTAATTAGCAAATGTTAGCAGGTTAACTACTTTGGTTAACATGGTTAACACAGTCAACATTATGTATTGTCATTGTGAGAATGTTAGCATTCTGATATTAGCATCACTATTGCAGCCTCACAGAGCTGCTAGCATGGCTGCAGACTGCAGTCAAACCTGCAGACCGCATGGTTCAGAGGAGTCACCGAGACGCAATGCAACTGGACACTCATTCTCCCATTTTTCCTTTTCACTTTGCTGTTTTTCACTTCAGGTTTGGATGCTTCACATAAGGAATCATCGATTTGAAGAGAGAACAGCCAGTGCTTTTAATGGCACATTGTAAGAAAGCCTGCCCCATAGTGTGGTGGTGCCAACAGACCTGTTGAGGAAACTAAAAGGGTCTGAATCTGTCTGCTGGCAAAGTTTTGTCTGCAGCCATGGAGGAAATGAGACATTCTTTAATCATGTATCCTCCTTATAATCTCCTGGTCTCAGGCCGACAACTTGAGCATCCATAACCAGCACACTTCAAGGGGAATAGGCTTATAGAGGGAGGAATGGATAAGGAAGGAGAGAGAGAAGAGAGAGAGGGAGAGGGCTATTTAAAAGAAAAAAAGATTTCCCTGCAGTATAATTTGCTGATATAGATGATACAGTGATGAAGAGAGAGAAAGAGGGCGAGCAAGGGAGAGAGCCAGGGAGAGAGAGAGAGAGAGAGAGAGAGGGAGAGGGAGGGAGGAGAAATCCCCATTGGGCAGACTAAGAGTAAAAATAAGGGAGAAAAACTAATTAACTGATGAAGTCCCGTTGTGGGCAACACACACACACACACACACACACACACACACACACACACAGTAAATTGGAAACCTCCTGCCCCCTGCTGGTGCCTCTATCAGATTCAGTGATGAGTACAGTCAAGGAACTGTAACACACTGGAATTATGACGAGGCACTTCCTGTTACTATTGTTATTATTATTATTATTATTATTATTATTATTATTATTATTATTATTATTATTATTATTATTATTATTGTTGTTGTTGTATTTACAGAATTTAGGTGTACTTGCACTTTTTTGAATATATACCTTTTATACTTATACTTCATTCAGAGGGAAATGTTTTACTGCACTAGATTTTATTTACACATTAACAGTGTAATGTCATTCTTGATAATATGGCAATATTATATCAGTCACAGAGACATTTTGCTGATGATACTTATGAATATGTACTGCAGTTGTTACTGCTTTTAAACTGTGGGACTGGTGGTTTTACTCAAACTGAACACCTCTGGTCACTCACTGTAATATGATGACAATACAGATAAATCAGTACTGAGGATCCAGTTCCTGGTTAGATAAGACAATAATAATAATAATAATAATAAATTGAGGAGTCTCTGTCTCTGTTCATCTGATCGACTTCAAGCTTTACGTGTGTGTTGTTGAGGGCCTCTGTTGGATGAGCTGATCTGGAGAAACGACAGTCAGTGACTGTACCGACGTCCACTCGGCGATATCATCAATTACGACAATGACGTGTCACAAAGCTGCAGCTACAGAACATGCACAGGACCATCTGAAGTGTGGAGTATTTTACACAGTCCTGAAGCAGACTCTAGTACGATACATCCAGGAGTTCACCCCTGAACTGGTTCTCTGGGAAACCTCCCTGAATAAATTAAAGTTTTAAAAACAGTTGGCAGGACCTTCAGTAAGAACCTGTAAAAATATGAACCAGATGAAAAGTCATCAGGGTTCCTTCTCTGGAGACCATGTTCTGTCTGGACAGGACTGATCATTTCCATGAAAATAAATAAATAAAAATAAATAAAATTTAAATAAATAAAAGGTTCTTCTTCAAGAGAGGATGACTGAATGAATCTGATAACTAGAGTAGAGTCACTCTGAGTCTCATAAACTGAGAGTTCAGGGATGTACTGATAGTGCGCAGATATACAGGGGGGTCAGAGGGAAAGTGGTCTCACACTGTTGGACCTCATTGTACTCTGAGAGCAGTTGGACCCAACTGAATGACTGGATGAAGGAGTGATGATGATGATGGTCATTACAGATGATAAAGATCAACTGAATAACTGAAGCCTGCTGACAAAAGACACTGGTGATCATGTGACACGTGCACGGTCTGTATTGATAGATGGATGGAGGAGTGATGGAGGGAGTGTGGAGTGGCTCATCAGCCAATACTGCACTGTTTGTGAGTGTGTGTGTGTGTGCTCCCTGATGATTCACTGCTGTTCTTCAGAAAGCTGTGTACTGGTAAAAACCCTGTCTTCTGTGTTAGGGGCCTCTTCAGAGCCATGCGGGGCCGCTGCATGTTGGCGGGGCCGAGGTGAGTTTGTTTAGGCTATCAAAGCCAAAGGCTCCAGTCGGCCGCAATTATCTGAAGTTCAGCAGTATCCCCGGGCAGCATTCATAATCAAGCAGAGCATGAGAGAGACCTTTTCTCCTGTGGGCCCCTTGGGGCCTGTCTGTAATGTGGGTCATTTGAACAAAAGGTTCCTCATCTGAAGTTTTTGTTTCGTTCACACTGAGCCAGATTAACTGAGAGTGTTTTCTTCACTGCTCATCTTTGTTTCTGATGATGTAAGACGATCATTAAAATCATCATCATCATTAAAAATCACCAGCTCCAAACTCTTTACATTAGCCCTTTGGCCTGTGACCGAGAGAGTGAGAGAAACCTGGAGGCACAAAGAGAGAAAATGTCTCATTCCCACACAAAGAGCAGTAGACTGTCTGTGTTCATGAGAGACCGAAACAAACACTTGATTCAAACGCCACCTGACCCAGACTGGACCACAGGTCATCAGAAGGGGACTCCCGCTGTTCTAGTCTTGTCATCCACTCAAAGCACTTCACATGTCACACTCACCCATTCTCACACACACACACACACACACACACACACACACACACACACACACACACACACACCTACCATCAGTAGCAACTTGGGGTTCAGTGTCTTGTCCTTGACCTGCAGACAGGAAGAGCTGGGGATCAAACCCTCAACCCCTGTGGTCAGTGGAGAACCCACTTGGCCACAGCCGTCCACAGTCACATGCAGTCACCCCCTTTCCCTCTTTTTTGTCACTGAGCCCTGCTCTCTACACAGCTGGGATGAAATGCCTTGCTCAGTGGTATCTTGAACTGGCAACCCTCAGGCCTGACAACAACCTTGTGTCCACGTCTCTAGTGAACCACTGAACAAAGGTGAGGCTGAGCTGTAGGTTTGGTTCCTTCTCTAATAAAACCTTTTATTCTCTATCAAAAGCATATAGACCCCAGGAAGAATAACTGCTGCTACAAAATCTAATGGGATCAAAATAAACAGAAAGACCAAGCCCTGCACATCAGTTATACCTGCTCACACTGTCGACGTCTCTGCAGCTCTCTCCATCTCTGTCCACTCAGATTTAAACAGTTCACATGTTTCCATCATGTCAGAAAGATAAAACCTGTGTGTATGCGGACAGCAGTACTCCTGACAGTGTCCTCGTGTTGGACCGCTGTACACGGCATGCTGGCTCCATCTACTGTTTGTTATCTGTCAGCACACACTGGTGGTGCTGACTGCGACCCACACACAGCTGAGCCGAGCCGAGCCGCTAAAAAGGCTTCCCTACAGAGTGGTAACCGTCTGCAAATGAATTTCTGTCACTGCAGCAGCTCTGACACACAGACAGAGATTTCATTCTGATCTGTCCTCACAGTTTTCAGCCTGATGCTGACATCCAGCAGCTGATTAAATGTGTGTCTGACAGTAACAGCTGTAGTACACAGACTCTGACACCTTTTATTCACCAGCTTCTCGTTCCAAACCGCGGAGGCTCTGACTGAGCTGTGATGTAAATATTAATATAATATGAATGAAGCTGTAACTGAAGATTCTCCTCACTCTGACGTGAAGCCACCAGACATGTTGCTGCAGAGCGGGAACACACAGCTCCCTTATGACTGCAGAGATTTTACAGAGTGATAGCTATTGCTCCTCACAGATGATCTTTGTCTGAGATCACATTAAAGGACTGGTCCACATTTTATACTCACATGTCATATGTGCACTGAAACAGTTCCTGCTACAGTCATTGCTCCTGTTCCTATTGGCTGTTAGAAGATGCACCCTGACACCAAAAATATTGTCCTCATTCCGCAGGTTATATGAAACTACATTTGAAGTAATTATTTTGAATTAAGTCTAATTAAAAATTATTTTTCTCTTCAGACCACATCAGAACTTGTTCACAGTGACTGGACATGATGAGTTGAAAGAATCTAGCCTTGACAGTTCTCTCATCTCTTCAAATTTACTTTCTTAAGTTTGTCCAGAAACATGATCAGAAGATGTATTTATTTTACTGTCGAACATGAGAATGAAAATGTCTTTAATCTTCTTGTGTTTATGATGGAAATGTGCTGTGTGTCTCCTGGTTGTTGACTCTTATGATGAAAACAAGTATCTAATCCAGTGCCTCCCTCATACATACACTTACTACACATAATCACTTCCTGCATCCTAAGTGGATCAGATGTCTCACTCTGAGGAATAACTCTGGTACAAAGTGGCTCTGTAACTTTTTGATGATTCCCCCCATGTCACGCAGAGATTGGTTACATATGTGAAGTGGCTATGATTTAGAAAAATTGAAAAAATAAAATAAAATAAATAACAACTCTTACATCAGCATATTGCCGACAAACATAATAACCAGTTAACAATAAGGCTCTTCAGTCTGATGGTCAACCTGGTGAAAGAAGTCACCTGAGCCGCTGAGACATAAAAACAAAGTCACACTGTTGTTACTCACCAGGTTGCTCTCCTTAGTCCTGCAGCTGCAGCTCTGTACTGAAGTGCTGTGGGATGGAAACACACACACACACACACACACACACACACACACACACACACACACACACACACAAAGATAGAAAGGTTTAGCTTCACGCAAGCAACATTACACAGGTGTAAAAAGCTGGCTGTGAATGTGTTACTTTAATTAATTTAAATTCCTAAGTTATTCTGGAAGTTAGAGGAAGTTGATCTAAAATCTTTAAGCATCACTTTTCATCATAACCTGGGAGCTTATCTATTGACTGTAGCTCTGGTGACTGGCTCTGTGTGTGAGGGGGGAGAAAACCGAGGGTTAACCCTAACCCTAAACCTGCTGCTGAAGGTTCTAGCAACAAAGAAAATCAGACATGCAGGAACAAGTCTATGGAACACACCGCAGATCTAAGAGAAGTCAGCTCGATACATTTTTTTAAATGAAAGATAAAAACTAAAACAAGTTGTGACCACTGGTATAGTACATGGTATACTGATACGTCATTGTGTACTGCATCGGTCAGTGTGCTGCAAGGCTGCATGTCAGGCCTTTGCTTTAGGATGGTGAAGGTATGGCCCGCCCTGTGACCCTCTGCCTCTGATTGGATAAGACTTGGGTTTGAGGAGTGATGATTGGTTAGGGTAAAAATATCAGGGTAAACCAATCAGAGGCAGAGTAGGGTGGGTCATGCCTCCACTTCGCATCCTGGGAAAAAAAAATATCACTTGCTGACGACTTGTTCTGTTAGTTTATAATAGGTGTATAAAATCCAGATTCTTCAAGCAGCAGTCACTGTGCAGACAACAGACATCTCCCAGTACAGCTCCCAATACAGGTCAGAGCACAGTTCCCTTACAGCTCCCAGCAAGTCCAGTTTGACAGAAGACAACAGGAATCTAGTCTGAGTTTATTTAGCAGGATAATTCTCTCTGTTTCATGTCTTGTTCTGCAGATCATCATAATTAATCTGACTGTTGTACATTGTGACACAAGCTGTATGTGACGGTGTCTCGAGGGTGAGCCTGGGTCCACGCTGATCTTGAGTCAAACTCTGTCCCTGGCTCCCAGTATGTTTTAGAATTGATTGTAAGATCTCACAGATCTTTAAAGACTCCTCATTGCCGTTCTCTCAGCTACATTTATTACCCTTTAGCACAATAGAGACAGAGGTCTTTCATATGCTCCAGAGACCTGGTTGAAAACTAAAGGGGACAGAGTTTTTGCAGCCAGGGGCCCGAGGCACTGGAAGGACCGGCCTGAGAAAATCAGGCTGATGAACTGACAGACACACATTCACACACCGATGATACTTCAGGGACAATCTGGGGTTCAGTATCTTGCCCAAGGACACTTTGAAATGTGGACTGGAGGAGCTGGTAATCAAACCACCGACCTTCTCCTGAGCCTCAGCCGCCCCAGTGATGTGAACCCTGTCCCTTCTGTGGTCTAAGACGTTCTCTCAGGGAAGTGTCTCAGCAGCGCTCAGCACTCTGAGATCAGAGTCAGGCCCCTGATCTCCTGACTACTCCTCCTCCTCCTGTGGACTGCCTCCACCACAAACACTACAAGTTGTGATGATGATGAGGATGATGATGATACTGTCTCACCTGATCTGTTGATGTTTGTCTTTTTTCCAGCAGATGGCACTATTAACAAAGTGTGTGTGTGTGTGTGTGTGTGTGTGTGTGTGTGTGTGTGTGTGTGTGTGTGTGTGTAAGACAGGATGTAGGTATGGCACACACAGCAGAGGCATGGAAGACACACACACACACACACACACACACACACAGTAGCCACACAGTTGACTTGATGTTAGTGTCTTAATGAGAAAGAGGCGTTAGTGTTTGCAGAACTCATATTTCATCATGTTCTGTTTGACTCATCTTCCTAATCAACTCAGTTTTCTACACACACACAGGTAAGCAGATCCTCACCATCTGCTGTGCACACACATAAACCCCCACACACACACAAACACACACAGCGGAGCTTGGCAAGAACAGCATGTCTGCTCCATGTTTGATTAGGAGTGGTGTGTGCATGTGTGCCTGACTGAATGTGATGCGTTACAGTGTGTGTCAGGCCTCACCCATCTGCCAACAGCCCCTCCCTGAAATCTGCTGTCCCTGAATCTCACTCACACAAACACACATGAGCAGACAGAGGCTGCAGCCACAGTGACACAGGCACTAGGTGCTAACACAGCTCGTGGGTTTGAGTCTGAGATCTTTCTGTGTGCAGGCTGAGGAGGCCTGATTGTACATAGAGTCAATGAAATGACCCAAATAGAGCCAAATTCACACAAGGAGGCAGGAATTCAAACAAAGACACATCCACAAGAGGTGAAAATGCTGGACAGTTACAGTTATCCCAGGACTTTATGAAAATACTTCATACTTCATACGTGATGGCAGCTAAAATATACAGAAAAAAACCTGTTGATGTCATAATTAATCTATAATGAAAATGTGTTTCTTAATGACTTTTATGTCTTGTGTAGAGCAATAAAGAATTTGTAGGAGCTCGAGCCTGCAAATAAACTTTCCTTGTTACATTAAGTGCGACTGGCTCTAAACAGTGTTTCATTCTGGGTAAATCCTGTCCACATTGATTTCCCTTGGCTGAAAGGATTTTCAGATGTTAAATTAAAAGGAAACTCTAGCTCCTTAAGAAGCTGAATGGAAAGTAAATTGACCCCCCCACCTCTGTTGGATGAGCCCATTTGTAGACGTGGAGCAATGCTAGCATCTCTCTCTGAATCTCATCCATCTCTCACTGCCCCCACTTTGTTTCTTTCTTTTTCGTTTTCAGTCTAAATTATACCTGTTTTGCTGGCCTGGAAAGAAATTAACCTGTCGTACTGTAGGTTGACAAAGTGATATGATGCATGAGTTCAGGTCATATTAGAAATATGAAGAGATGAACAATGACATTTCACGAATAATCTATATCTTATTACCAGTAGTTTATTTTTTATTGTTAACAATGATGTACCATCATTTTTATCACATCACTTCGTCACTGCCACTAGATGTCGCACTAGAGCACCACCATCTTAGACCAAAACAAATGCCACACCTCCAGCCTCTATGCGGCCCTTCATGTTTTCAGTCAGTAAGGAGTTATGAAGCCCAGTGAATGTGGTCATGAACACACAAGAAGCACAACTGAATAAAGTTACCCTGTGGACACGAAAGCCAACAAACACAATCTAACACAAACATTAGTTCATGCTAGCATTGCACTGATATTATACAGAATTGCTGACAGTTAGCCTGCTAGCGATAGCAACATTTGCTGAACAAATTCATAATATTGGTTGCAGCAGGTTAGCTAACATTATCATTCTACTGCAGCTGTCACTAACAGAGCCAGTAGTCCTCATGTCCAGTCCCCCTGTGCTCTCTTTCTTTGTCAGAGCCTTTTTAGATGAAAACATGCTTTCTTTAGTGGAGGAAATTCTGTAAGGTCACTGCACTGTGCCATCTCACCTTTGAGCAGTCACATGCACACATACGTGCATTAACATGAGCACGCTACTAGACTGGCTACCAAAACAGAAAACAGAATAACTCAGATTACAACACAAACAGAGGGGTTGTTATTTTGTTCTCTGCTCAGGACGCCATGACTTCACTATATCTCTATATAGAATATAGCTGTGTGATTGTTTAAAATCTGGTTTACATGACAGTTTCAATGAGAAACATTGAGATGTGAGGTGCTGTAAAAAGGATGAAAGTTTAATTTATTGCAGCCTAAACTGTCCGTTACAACAGAATTGTTGCTGTTGGTTGTGATCTGGCACAAAAACAATGGCGTAGGTTTGGCCTCAATATTGGTAGGGACCAAACAACCCCATCACCCCTCTAAATCAAAAACAGCTTTTTAATACTGTCAGTCGAATGTTTATTAAGATATAAGATCTGTATTTACATCTAAATAAAACTATACACAGAAACAGATCAGCTGTTAATCCAGTGATGCATCAGTATTTACAATCTAATAATGAGAGGCTGGTGACGAAGGTGGGGAAGACCTGGGCATGCTGACCCCCAGTATCGTAGACTGGTTGTGGGAACATGGAATGTCACCTCTCTGGCAGGGAAGAAGCCTAAGCTGCAGCAGGAGGTGAAGCATTACCGATTAGATATGGGCTGACCTCTACGCATAGCAGGGGCTCTGGAACCCATCTCCTGGAGAGGGGCTGGACTATCGCCTTTCCTGGAGTTGCACAGGGTGACAGGTGTTGGGTAGGTCTGGGGATACTCACAAGCCCCCAGTACAGCACTGTGGTGTTGGAGTTCTTCCTGACAAACGAGAGGGTCACCTCTCTGCAACTGAGTTGCTGAGGGGAAGGCCCTGACTGTTATCTGTGCCTATGCACCAAACAGCAGTTCGGAGTATCAGGCCTTCTTGGCGTTTTGGGGTGGTGCCCTGGAAAGGTTTCCACCTTGGGACTCTATAGTTCTGCTGGGAGACTTCAATGCCCATGTGGCCAGTGATGGACAAACCTGGAGAGGCATGATTGGGAGGAACAGTCTCCCTGATCTGAACCCGAGTGGTGCTTTGTTATTGGACTTCTGTGCTAGTCATAGTTTGGCCATAACAAAACCATGTTCAAACATAAGGTAGCTCATAAGTGTACTTATTTTCAGAGCACCTTAGGCCAAAGATCAATGATCATATCATCAGATCTGCAGGTAAAGAGAGGGGCAGAGAGGGGCACCTCACGGTGGTGAGTTGGATCAGATGGCGGGAAAGGCTGCATGACAGACCTGGAAAACCCAAACATGTAGTAAGGGTGAACTGAGAACATCTGGCAGAGGCCCCTGTCTGTGAGATGTTCAACCCACACCTCCGGAAGAATTTCTCGTACATCATGGTGAAGGTTGGGGATATGGAGTCTGAGTGGGCCATGTTCAAAGTCTCCTTTGCAGAAGCAGTGGCTGGGAGCTGTGGCCTCAAGGTCATTGGTTGAGGCAGCAACCCAAGAACCTGCTGATGGACAAGTGAGGGAGGCTGTCAAGCTGAAGAAGGGGGCCTTTAGGACCTGGTTCGCCAAGGTGTCTCCAGAAGCAGCAGATGGGCACCGGGCAGCTAGAAGGGCTGCAGCCTCAGCAATTGCAGAAGTAAAAACTCAGTTGTGGGAGGAGGTTTGTCAAACCTCAGATCAAGGAGAAGCAATGCGGATTCCATCCTTGCCATGGAGCAGTGAACCAGCTCTTTACCCTTGTGAGAGTTCTGAGGGGGTCATGGGAGTCTGACCAGCCAGTCAACATGTAAATTGTGGTCTTGAAGGCTTATGACCATGCCCCCAAGGGGTTCTGTGGGGGATACTGTGGGAGTATGGGCCCATTTCTACAAGCAATTTGGTCCCTGAACAACCAAAGTGAGATCTGTGTCTGCATCCTCAGCACAAAGTCAAACACGTTTTTGGTAAGTGTTGGACTCCAATCCTGTTTGTAATATTCATGATCAGGATCTCAAGGCGAAGCCAAGGTGAGGAGTGTTTCTGCTTTGGAACCCTCAGGACTGCATCTTTGCTTTTTGCAGTTCTTTTGCTCTGTTGGCTTCTTCAGAGCGTGACCTCCAGTGCTCACTGGGATGGTTTGTGTTAAGGATACTCAACCCACACACCCCCATCGCTTTATTTTCCCGAACACAACAGGCTACAATTTTCCCGGGGTTAATATAAAACATCACTTCCGGGAGAAACATCCTTCAAAACAGAAATACTGTCTAACACACATGAGTAAAGGCGCTTTCTTTTACATTGCTTAACACCCCCACTCGCCTTTAACATGATGGGTTTCCTGAGAGCACATTTAATGTACTCTTATGTACCAAACATTTCTTTGACAAACCTTTTCAGTTTTAGCTTTGTAGCTGGTTTTGTCATAACATCAGCAAGCATTTGCTCAGTAGGACAATATTCTAGATGTATTTTGCCACTGTTTACAATGTCCCTTATGAAATGATACTTGATGTCTATGTGCTTACATCTTTGTCTGTTCACAGGGTTTTTGGCAAGTGCAATAGTACTTTGGTTGTCTTCGTACACTTTTGTTTGTGCATACTGATATTTGTCCATTCCTTTAAGCAGCTGTTTCAAATATATACATTCCTGTATAGCTGATGCTAAGGCAATGTATTCTGCTTCACAAGTAGAGAGTGCAACTGTAGGTTGTTTTCTTGACTTCCATGAAATTAGAGAGCTTCTTTCACTTAGACTGACACAATATCCTGAGATACTACGTAATCTACATAACTACATAACTTATTTCTGGTCTAGTGCATGTGGACAAATATATTAAACTTCCCACTGCTTCTCTGTACTTTCTTGGATTAGTCATTTTTTCAGCATTTTTTGAATAGTCAAGTTTAGACTCACATGGTGTCTCTCTGGCCCGACAATCTTCCATTTCAAATCTTTTCAGTATTTTGTTCACATATCTTTTCTGTGACATAACAACTTGACCTTCTTCTTGTTCAAAGTCTATTCCCAGAAAATGTCTGAGTCTTCCCAGATCCTTCATTTTGAACTTTTCAGTTAGCATGATTTTAACATTTGTTAACACACTTTCATTGCTAGCTGCTATGATCAGATTGTCAACCCATATAATCAGGATTAGCTTTTCATCACGTTTTTCTTTTGAATACACACAATTATCAGCAGGGTTCTGTGCAAAACCATCCCTGATCAAACGTGAGTGTAACATAGCATTCCAGTTTCTACTAGACTGTTTGAGACCATAGAGAGACTTGTGCAGTTTACACACTAGCTTTTCACCTATGTCTGACCATGTCTCGTAACCCTCTGGTTGATCAATGTAAAGTTCAAAATCAATAGGTGCATGCAAATATGCTGTCTGGATGTCCATCTGATGCAGGAGCAGATTCTCCTGCGCTGCCTTTTGCATGATCTTCCTGTGCATCTACTGTAGCACCTGTTTCTCACATAAGCGGCTGTTTGTACAGCATAGTTCCACAGTTTGTCTGGTAGTTTACTCTCTAACAGTAAACACCTGCTCATGTCATAGAGAGTTCGCCAACCTCTCTCAGCTGTGCCATTTTGGTGTGGTGAATAGGGTGCACATTTTTCATGCCTTATCCTATTCTTGGTTAGCAGTTCTTGGAAATCTTTAGTTGTGAACTCAGTGCCGTTGTCTGAACGTATGCACTTGACTTCACCATAAGGTGCTATGTCTGCCAAAAATCTTTCTGTGGCATGAACTGCATCACTTTTGGCCTTGAGGAAGTACACAAACATGGTACCTGAGTAGTCATCTGTAAAAGATTAAGCATATCTGTGCCCCTATATGCTAGAGGTTCTCATGGGGCCTGCTAGATCAGTGTGGACTAGCTGTAGGGGTTTTGTGGCTTTTCTGTCTGGCTCTCTATTTCTACTCTGTGTGAATTTGCCTTTTGTACACACTTCACATATCTGTGTTGGTCTGGCCACACTTCCTTTTATCACCATGCCTTTTACTACACCTTGTAGTTTTTGTACATCTTCATAATTAGAATGACCCATGATCTCATGCCAGATTTGTAAGTCGTGACACACTTTACACTTATCAACATTTTGTTCCACAGTTGATAAATAATACAAATTACCACTTTCATGAATATCAAACCTGCTGCCATCTTTTGTGATCATGTGACTGTTCTCTTTCTTGAAGGTGACTGTTGCTCCTCCATTTACTGCTTTCGCCACTGAGAAGATGTCTTGGGGGTATGAAGGCATGTAGAGTGCTTGACGAAGCTGTGCTCTGTGTTGTCGTCTGGTGCTGTCCAGGAGATAAATCACAGCTGTCCCTCTGCGTTGAGCTATTCCGTTGCACTTGGTCCCATCTGCCAGCTCAACTGAGTGGGTCTCTGCCTGAAATGTGTCGTCGAAGCTCACAAACTTGTTCACGTCGTTCACAATGTGGGAGGTTGCTCCTCCATCCACCATGATGCCTTTCATCTTTATGTTGTCTGCTGATCTCTCACTCTTTGTATGTTTTGCCATGAAGAGATGATCATCATCACCTTCTTGCTCTTCTTCAGCAACTTTTCTGGCACCATCTTGTTCTCCCTTTTTCCTGCACAGGGATTCTTTATGTGTGTTGCCTCGACAGTGACTGCACCATACTTTTCGAGTACACTGTCTTGCTTTGTGCCCTTTTATTCCACACTTGTAGCATGTCACAGTGACATTTTCATGTCTTTTGTTATTAAAGGTTGTGTTCATATTTTGTTTGTGCTGCTTTATGTGTGTTTTCATTACATTGTCCGTCGATTCAGCTGTTTTCATCTTTTCAGCTTCTTCATAGATCCTCAGCCTTCTTTTAAAGTCTGTGACTGTAACAGCATCTTCATTTTGTGTTACATGGACAGCTAGGGGCTTGAACGTGTCCGGCAGCCCGCCTAGTACCATGGCTATGATGAGCCCATCACTCATGGTTTCACCTGCATCTCTCAAAGCAGTAATGAGATTTTCCGCTCTTATAATAGTCTGTAACACTCTCGCCGTCTGTCATTCGTAGCTTGGTCAACGATGTGTGTAGACTTATTATTCTTGGCATACTTTTTCCAGAATAATGTTCTTTCAATATCTTCAGTGCTTCCCTGCCATTATCAGCAGCATCATGTCTGATTAGCGATAGGCTTTTATCATCTATCAGTCTTATCAGTTCAGCATAGCAGTCAGCATTCTTCCATCTGTTTTGAGCTAGCTGCTCTTCATTAGCACCCATGGGTTCATCCAAGATAGTCTGTTTTAGGTTTAAGATGTGTAAATGACCAAGAAATCTTGTTTCCCAAAGGTCATACTTATCTTCTGTTCCATCAAAAATAAGCTGCGATGATAGCATCCCTACCGCTCCCTTGTTCGTCATCTTTGCATGTGGCACAGTCTTTTCGTCTGTTAGCTTTAGCACTTAGCTCTGGCGTTCGCGTTATGCTTCGCGAAACTTCTCTTTATTTTGCCATTTACTTATCTTCAATTCGGCTCTCATTCTTTGTAGAAGCTCCGTGTCATACTTTGCGGTAAACTTCTGCCGTGGCAGTGTCTGCGGCTGCCTGGGCCCATAACCTGTTAAGGATACTCAACCCACATTTCGACAGGTTCCACCATTGCTTTATTTTCCTGAACACAACAGGCTACAATTTTCCCGGGGTTAATATAAAACATCACTTCCGGGAGAAACATCCTTCAAAATAAAAATACTGTCTATCACACATGAGTAAAGGTGCTTTCTTTTACATTGCTTAACAGTTTGCAGCCAAGTGTGAAGCAGCTGGGATAAAAATCTGAAAAGTCAGAAAACAGTGGAATGCTCCCTCTGGGTTGGGGGGGGGGTGCTGTCCCAAGTAAAGGAGTTCAAGTATCTTGGGGCCTTTTTCATGAGTGAGGGTAGGATGGTGTAGGACATTGACAGGCAGATCAGTGCAGCATCAGCAGTAATGTGGACCTTGTACTGCACCATTGTGGTGAAGAGGGAGCGAAACTGGAAGGCAAAGCTCTCGATTCACCAGTTGATCTTCATTCCAACCCTCACTTTTGGTCATGAGCTCTGGGTAGTGACCAAAAGAATAAGATTGTGGATGCAGCGGCTGAAATGGGTTTCCTTTCTGGAGAGAGGGGTGTCTGGAGTTCCCTGCTTAGCGTCCTGCCACTGTGACCGAACCCCGGATAAGCAGAATAAAATGGATGGATGGATAGTCATACCCAAGTCACACCTCCTTCATCTTGCCAGAGGGATTCTGCCCTCCACCTGAGTACTTCACCCCCTCTAATTATAAATATGGTGACAGAGGACAATATGGCAGCAATATGGCTGGAGAAGAGGCTGAGTCCGTCTTGCAGTGTGTCATGCAGTGTTGTAGCCTGTGCCTATCCCTGGCTACCCTGAACAGTCTGAGGTTAATAGGTAATATCCAGGTCTACCTTCCTTCCTTGCCAGACTTCAGTCAATAAAAGGAAAGGAAAACTTTGCCCCTGCTAAAAAGTCCTGCATGATTAAAGGAAACACCTGAAACACCAGGACCAGACAACATCAGGGATTCCTCCTCAGATTTGTTCTTGCCAGAGATCCCATTTCAATTTATTTTGAGAAGAGGAATTACTCTTACTTTTGATGACCCACTCTGCCTCCTGAGCCTAAGTTGCCTTGAGACAGCAGCTACAGGCAGTTTAACCAACGTGTGCCTTTGGACTATGCAATATTGTGTTTCTTTACAAGCTAATTAGAACTGCTTGTCAGTAAGACAGTGAGCTTATCATCAGCAACCAACAAGGAGTCATTTGTAGTCAGTGTCAACATGCACTGCAGTATTTTAAATTTTAAATAAAAAAAAAACACCAGGGGCACTGAGATTAGACCAAATGACAGGCAGTGGACCTGAGAAGACAATATAAAGATTTGCATGTTGAGAGCTACAGTAGCAAATGACAATGATAATTGTTATGCAGATGACACCCAGCTGTACTTATCCATGAAGCCAGGTGAGACTAACCAGGTAGCCAAGCTTCAGATGTGTCTTCAGGACATAAAAACCTGGATGACCAGTAATTTCTTACTCTTAAACTCAGACAAAACTGAAGTTATTGTAATTGGCCCAAAACACCTCAGAGATACACTACGTGATAATATACTGACTCTGGATGACATGCAGGTCTACTTGTGGTTCCCAGAGTTTGTAAGAGCAGAATGGGGGGCAGAGCCTTCAGCTATCAGGTTCCTCACCTGTGGAACTAGCTCCCAGTGTGGGTTCGGGAGGCAGACCCCCTCTCTACCTTTAAGATCAGGCTTAAAACTGTCGTCTTTGATAAAGCTTATAGTTAGGGCTGGCTCGGTTGTCTTGGCTGTCATTATTATTGATAACACCATTACCTATACAGCTGTTCCTGGTCTCTCTCTCTCTCTTTTCTCCTCTCTCCTCCCCCCACCCCCCCTTTTTTATCTCCTCCTAAACCCAACCGGTCGAGGCAGACGGCCGCCCACCCTGAGCCCGGTTCTGTTGGAGGTTTCTTCCTGTTAAAAAGGGAGTTTTTCCTCCCCCCTGTCGCCAAGCGCTGCTCTTTGTGGGAACTGTTGGGTTTTTCTCTGTAACAAAGTAAGGTCTTGACCTTACCCTGTAAAGTGCCTTGAGATAATGTATATTATGATTTGGTGCTATACAAATAAAATTGAATTGAACTGAATAATTACAGTAGGTCCACTGGTTAGTTCATCATAACTGAGAGGGTGATACAGAGAGGCACTGGGATTCTGAATGGGTTCATCAGATCTATCCACAATAAGGCTGGGATCTCTTTTGTCTGTGTAGCTTTCAAGGAAGCGGCTTCTTCCTTTGTCCAAGAGGGCAGCTGGGAGTGTACAGCAGGTACCTCAAGATCAGAATCTAGTTTTTCCTGTTGGATTTCTTTCAGCTGCATTTTAACCACCAAAAGCTACACGAGCACTGGCTAAGATGAGAAGCTACAGCTGATGTTTGCAACACTACTTTGCTAACAATTATTAGAGTTGAAGCTCAGTGAACCCATGTATCTTTCCAACCTCACTGCCTGAACCCAGTCAGTCACTGCTGCACCCAATGCATATTTCACTGTCACTTGCCAATTTTCCCCAGCTTATGCAGCAGGATAGTATCGAAAGCCAATTGAAACTAAGCCAGTGGTCCACAACTGGACTGCACTGTTCATCACTGTTGTTTTATCAACCTAAGAGGCTTCTTTGGCTGAATATTGTAAGACTTTTCTTGTTGCACATAGTGTTCTAAAATATATTATATAGTTTGCACGTGTCTATTTTTTTTGTCGCAATTGCAAGTGAAATGCTTGCACTGTAGAGTCCTGCTTTCTCTCCTTTCTTCTCTCTAACTCTTGTATGGATCACACCCAACCAGATCTGGTACATGCATGAATGTGTGGCTATGTCTCCACTTCCTGTATCCTTCGTTTCAAATTGAAAACTATCTGCAAAGTCATGTGATTGCGACTTATTGACATATCACAAGATTCAGAAGCAACAGCAGCAAAAATTTTTCAGTGGTGGGCCACCGCTGCGAAATGTATAAAACCAAATCACACTGGAATTACACATGCAAACCTTACACCTTATACCGCTGAGTATTCAGAAATGAATGGCTGGATTTCCATGATGTCTTGTACTATATTCATGCATTCATGTTTTTGGCCGGACCGTAATAGTGGGACCAGCATTGTGAACAAAAATATCTTTGACTGACTGACAGAGTGACCAAGTAAGACCATTGGTCAGCCAAATGCCAGATGTTACATCATGGGTCGTTTCTCTTTCAAAATTAACTGGCACAAACAAGCAGTGTTGCCAACTTGTTTGTTGCTAGATTTAATGACTTTTCAGAACCCTTCAGTGACAAAGCACCTAGCGACAAATCTGGTGACTTCTTGGATAAACCTTAGCTACTTTCCGTGGTAGAAAGTCTCCAGATCTGCCCTCTCTCTGTGTCTACCCTGTTCAGTGAGTGCCACAGAGGTGGAGCAGCCATCTGTCTCTTCCAACTTCCTCTCTGAGTGATCATTTTACAGTAATTACAGCTGAAATCACAACTCAGTCTTTGTCTTAACTTATGTGTTTGGTTGTCAAACGACGCCGTGGTTATAAAATCAGGATTTTAGCAGCAGAGCAGCAGCTTGAAGTGACTGCTGGTTAACATGCAGTCACAGTTTCAAACTTGTTCCATTGTCTGATTCTCAGTCACTGACCACACAGAGTCCTCACTAGACTTGGAGGGAAGAACCCTCTTCCACATCACAGAAAATGAACTTTTTTTTACCTGAAAACTGTGACTCAGAGAGAGAGGGAGAGATAGTGAGGCAGAGGAACAGAAAGAGAGAGATGAAGCTGTGGACAAAAGCTAAAACAATGCCAGCACTGCTCATCCCTAAATAACACACAAGAGTGGGTCTGTGTGTGTGTGTGTGTGTGTGTGTGTGTGTTTGTGTGTGTCTTTATTTGCTGTAAAGTAGGTCAGTGTTTAGAAGCTGCTTGTGGTCTAACTGTATGTCCCGAGTCTGACTGAGGTGGCAGATGGCACAGGCCTGAAGACACACACACAGACACACACTGAAGTTTGTGTTACTTGTGAGGGCCCTCATTGACCCTTACTTTCTTTTCTCCTCTTCCTGTATCAATATACACTGCTCAAAAAAATTAAAGGAACAGTTTTTTATCAGGATATGGCATGAATTCAGTTGCACTTTTCTGATAATGATTTGGTCAGTTAAGTGGCAGAGGGGGTTGTTAATCAGTTTCAGCTGCATAGGTGTTGATGGAATTATCAACAGGTGCACTAGAGGGGCAACATTGAGACGACCCCCAAAACAGGACTGGTTTTGCATGTGGAGGCCATTTCAAGTTTCTCCCTCTTGATCTTTTTGAACTGGTTTTCCACTAGTGTTGGCTTTATTGAGAAGCATTTTGAGTTGCAGAAATAGAATTTTGGTAAAATGGACTAACCTGCCACATCATTTTTTCACTTTGATTTTTGGGGTGTCTATATATTGAGCCTTCTGTAGGCCGAAAACTTTTATTTCCATCAAAAGATGTGCCATCCTTTTGTTCCTAAGACATTCAACTGTCCATATCAGTATAGATATCCAACATATTATTTTTTCACATTGAAATCTGATGTGTTTTCAAAGTGTTCCTTTAATTTTTTTGAGCAGTGTATATGCATGTCCATGCGTGTGCACGCACACACACACACACACACACACACACACACACACACACACACACACACACACACACACACACACACACACACACACACACACACACACACACACACACACACACAGAGGTACAGAGCCTCAAGACAAATGCAGAGGAGGATGACAATATTGACTGCTTGTTAACTTTTCATACTTCATATTGTAAAATGAATACATTTCTATTGTTTTAGTCAGGTAGTACTGGTACAAGGAAGTATTTCAGGTCTAGGTCTAAGTGTTCTGTCTGTAACAGCTGACAACAGGCCACACATATAGACATGCCTCAGGTTGGCACTTGGCAAAGGGTGCAGGTCTTACTCAGAGCCCAGGTGACCTCCACTGACTTTCTGACACTGTCAGCTCCTCAGCCCTCTTCTCACTCCGGCTCCCATGTAATGAGCTTGCATTGGTTTTAGTCCATTTATCAGACGTAGACAGAAATCAAACCAAAGCAGTTAAGGGATGAGGATTATAACACACTGTCCATCACACTGTCAACAAACAGACCTGTGCTCTCTGCAGCAGTCACTCCTATCTCTACTTCATCTACACTCCCCCTGGCATCTGCCCTCAGGCTGGCTCACATTAAGGCCCACCCTCTTGAGATTGACAGTCAATCAAAAATCACAAATGACAAGCTGTGACCATGCCATCCTGCAAAGCTTGGGTCAAAACTGAAGACCAACTGAAACCTACAAAGACTGAAGCTGAAACCTACAAAGACTGAAGCTGGAACCTACAAAGACTGAGCTGAGACTTACAAAGACTGAAGCTGAAACTCACACAAAATGATTTTATCTCTTGACCATCAACATCAATGGATTAAAAACTTCAAGATGTGGTTTAAAGTGTCAGAGAAAACACAGTAACTCAACTATTGGGTGGCTATAGCTCAGGTGGTGGAGCAGAACGTCCACTGATTGCAGGGTTGACAGTTCAGTCCCCACCTCCTCCTGTCTGTGGGCCTGATTGAATAACTTGTAAGTGGCTTTGTATAATTATAAATTTGTTTGTCACATGAGTGAATGTAAAAGTTGAAGTCAAAGAAATCTCTGTGATTCTCCACCTTCCCTTGTTTCTGCTCCTTCACACAGCTCTCTCTCTCTCTCTCTCTCTCTCTCTCTCTCTCTCTCTCTCTCTCTCTCTCTCTCTCTCTCTCTCTCTCTCTGACACAGCGTTGGCCTTGATTGGATCGATCTGTACAATCAACAACATTTATCAAACTTTAGGCCTCTTAATTCAGTCATTTATCACACTGGTTATATGGCATGATTATAATTAAAAACTCTCATCAGTCAGACTGCCTCTGAATTAGTCTCTAATTGAACAAGTGGCAGCTCTACATAGACTGATGACTTCTCCTTTCTTCTCGACACATTCTCAGACTTTCCCTCATGAATTACTCCGTCAGAGGAGACGGCTCAGGCTTGAAGTCGAAGAGAAGGCAACAAAGTTCATGTGATGGATCTGTAATCATTTACGTTGTGTGTGAAAGAGGCCCAACTCATTGTGAGTTAACAGACATCGTGCTGTGTATGGCTCGTTTAGGTCCATTTCCTGACACCTACTGTATGACAATACCCAGTAATCACATTACAACACAACCACAGTATAAAACACTGAGTGTGAGCAGGTTCACTGTGTATGTTCAGTCACAGCCTCAGGTTATGTAACACACAGTCTCACCTTCTGTTTGCTTCATCACATCTCACAGTTCATACGCGGGGTTTATCCTGATTCTCTCGGCTGGGAGCCAATCAGATGTGGTGACACCACATCGGCATGTGACGGCAGCAAAGTGTGTTCAACATATAGTAATAACAATCCTGACATGAAACACACTGACACACACAACACAAATGAAGCAGACTGATGGTAGCACTATTTCTTTGTATTACGCGCGCACGCACGCACACACACACACGCACACAAATACTGCCCATGCCTAGTCAGTCTCTCTCTATTCTCTGGCTCCAGCTTCTACTTGTTTTGTGGGACACAACAACACATTTGAAGATGTCAACTTGGACTGGTTAAGAAATGGTTAAGATGGATATTCTTAACCATTTCTGACATCTAATGGCAGGAATATTTATCATTATTATTTCATCCACACTGTCACTCTTATAAATACAGCATATCATTACTTAAAGGTTCTGTAAATGATCGTCACTGCCACTAGATGTCACACTAGACCATCATCTCAGACCAAAACAAACAATTCATCAGCCACACCTCAGGCCTCCGTCCCCCCCCCCCCAACCTCCCCTTCACGTTCTCAGTCGGCAAGTTGTCACAGAGCTGAGCAAAAGTAGTGAAACACGAAGCACGAAGCACACAACATGAAGCAAAACTGAATTAAGTTACTCGGTGGCCATGAGAACAAACAAAAACCAATCTAACACGACCATTAGCATTGCTGTGATATGCTCCACAGCAGTTAGCCAGCTAGCAATAGCAACATTAGGAGAAGAAAACCAGTTCTGAGTCCAGCTGGAGCCTTTAGCAGCTTGTAGGGTTCTCCATCTCAGTAAAGACAGACCAGTACTGGCTCCACAGTCAGACTGGGAAAGAAATTCAGCCATGGACTTTATCCACAGTCACACAAATGACACTGAAGGAGCCAGAAGAAACACTAGTGCTGGAAAAAGCTTTAAAAACTTCCTGGTTTTCACGGTCCACCAGCCAAATGAGATCCGACTGCATTCTAACTGGGAAAGCCTGAATTCAGCCTTGATTTATCCACAGTCACACAAACTTTCTAGATCCCAGTCAGTCCAACAGCTGACAGGGCTTTGAGCCAGTTGTCCCTATGTCCAGTCCTCCTTTGCTCTGGTCTCATCTCTTCCTTTGTCAGAGCCTTTTTAGATGAAGAAGTGGTTTCTTCAGTGGAGGAAATTCTGGAAGGTCACTTTCACCTGAATGCTGTGGCTTTCATCTCAGCTCGTGTGTGGGCGGTGCTTGTGTGTTTAAACATGGGGAAGGCCAAAGGTTCAACAGGAGCGACGAACAGCCCACTCTCTCAGACCGGTTTCCAAGTCCGAAGAGAAAAACAGAGAAACTCAGATTACCACACACACAGAAGGGGTGTGACTTCATTCTTCACTCAGGACACCATGACTCCACTATATCTTTACGTGGAAAATAATTGTTTACTGACATGTTATTATCTAAAATCTGGTTTATAAAACCTTTCATTGATACTGGCATCATAAGCTGAGTTTCCATCACAGTTTTAAACAAAATAGTTGCGAATGTTCTGTGTTTCCATTGAGTGATGTTATGTGATTACAGCTGAGTTTTCTCCTCTCATGATATCGTTCTAATTAAACGTAATGACAGATTTCCAGCAGTCTGCCTCTTTGTGTGAACTGGCTCCCTGGGGCCTGATACGCCAGGCGCCATGACTTGAATATGAAAAAAGTGTTTCCATTTCAATTTTGCAAAAATACTTTGTCGAATAGTCCAAGAAACCACCTCATGTGAGCGTATACATTTTTTGGGACATTTAAGAGTTTTAAAAAAAAATTAAGGTTTCCATCACTAGTTTTTAAGTTTGCAATTTCAAATTGTGCATTAAGCAGGTTCATGGCAACACACCTACTGACGTCCTGCTTTTACCAGATCAGCTGCTATCAGCCTGCACACTGTATGTTATCCCATGTAGGAGGCAAAAACTGTATTTAAAATGTTCTTATTTTCATCATATAATCATATAATTTGTGGTAAAATAATCTGAAGTTAAAGTCAGTTTACTAGAATTTTCTGTTTGGTTAATTTTAAACTGATTCTTATCCTCCTTTCACAAAGGGGCTAGTAAAAGGTGAAAGTCTGCACCATGGAACGGGTGAAGTTATTAGGATACAGTAAAATAACACAGGAAATGTATGAATAAACAAAGCACGGCATGGGTAAAATATCAGCTGCAAAACTGAGACTGACAGAGGGAGATCTGTGCGCTGTGAGACATGATTAGACATCCCAGTAATGTGAATAGAAGCAGGGAGAAGCTCATGGGAGAGGTGGAGGAATAGGACGGAAAAACAAGAGGAAACTCCTTCCTGAGAATGATGTATATAACACTCTGTCTCTGTCCTTATCAAACTTTCTCACTTCCTCCTGACAAAAGCAGGAAAACACAGTGTTTACCCTCTTCATTCACAGTCAGACTCTAAACAGCCCCAGATCCACAGCAGACCAGAGGAAGGTGTGGCGATACGTTTTCCTTCCTCACACCTTCCTCTCTGTCTCTGGCTGTGTGTGTTTGTCTCTTCCTGTGTTTCTGACAGCAGGAGGACGATGAAGCCTCTTCCCCACATCCAGCCACAGAAACATGGACTGTGGGAGGGAGACAGCAGGAAATAAGAGGACAGAACCAGACACATACACAGCTGGAGAAATCAGAAGGTATAAACAAGGTGAAGACTGAGGGAGGACAGAAACAGACACACCATGAGAACAAAATCCCTAAAGGGTTCCTGTAAAATCGATGTGGTAATCAAAGATTTGTACTGACTAGAAAAACAGAAACATTTCAACCCAACAGAAGACAGACTTGTTCCTGCTAATACCACCAGAAAGAGTAGATCTGTCACTGAAACATCCACTGACCAGCCACTGACACTGCTTCAAACTGCTTCAAACAATATTTAATTACACAGTACCTAAAGCCACGGTAAGAACTGACTGTGTGGAGCACATGGTGTCAAATCCCGTGACTGAGGCCAGATAGTGTCCAGGTTTATATGAATGGATGGGGAATCTTCATGCAACAACAGGAAATTATATTTGAAATGTGTAGTTTCACTTCTGTGTCAACAGTGTGTGTTTCCTGTGGCTCCTGCACCTGGACTTTGTCAGTGACCTTTAATGTAGCTCACTAAATTTTCTTGTGCACACTGCCAGTCTTCCTTCATGCAGCTTTAAGACATTTTGTGGATTTTTTTTCAGGTAGAGCAGACAGCTTGTTCTGAACCCCCCCACACCTCAGCCTGACGGCGATGTACCAGCAGACTGCAGCACAGGTTTATCGCCAATCTACCCACCTCCATCATCCTCCCCTCCATCCCTGCCTTCACTTCCTACTCTGTGGTGGCTCAGGTGTGTGTGTCTGTGTGTCTGTGTGTGTGTGGGTGTGTATTCCCCATCAACCTGTGTTTTGTTTTGTTTTTTTTTAATCTTGAAGCAGAGACTATTTCTGGTAAAAGGCTCTGTCTGTTTTACATTTTACATAATACGACTGTCTCTCTCTTTCTGTGAAACATCAGCAGCAGCCACTTTACACTGACAACAGTCCTGCCTACAGAGGGGTGGATGAGGGTGTGTGTGTGTGTGTGTGTGTGTGTGTGTGTGTGTGTGTGTGTGTGTGTGTGCACTCAGAAGGGTGTATATATAGTGTTTGCAGTGCAGGGCAGGCTCTCATCTCCTAGCAGTAAATCCTGTTGAAGTGTAGAGTATCGCCTCCAGGCCAGCCAGAGCTAACTGTGTCCCTTCAACGCGCACACACACACACACACACACACACACACACCTTCCCTCACCCACACATCTGTCTTCCACTTTAACATGTACAGGGATAGTAGAATGCAGGTTCCTCTCACAGCCTTGATAAGGTCCTCAGTTTGTTCATATGCAGCATCGTCAGATAAAACTGAGCTGGAAACCATGAGTCACTTCACTGTTTTGAATAACTTTGTTCAGCTCAGCTCTGTTCACAAATTTGTTCACTAACTATCAAGTTCATTGACTTTTTTCTAAGCAAACAGTCACATGTACAAACGTGCATGTCTCAGCTCACAACAGTCTTTTAGTGAGCTTTAATGAGGAGGTAAGGTTCTGTCAATCACAGCTGATTTTGTTAGTGACAGTAGTGATTCAGTACAGTTGCACTCGACTGAAAACAGACACTCTTTCACACTTAAAGACCCTCTGATGAAAATCAAGTGTTTCACCTTATTAATGTCTATATGATGTTGGTTTTTTTTTAAGATTTTTTTGGGGCATTTTTGCCTTAATTGACAGGACAGTAGAGAGTGACAGGAAAGGGGCAGAGAGAGAGGGGGAATGACACACAGGAGAGAGTCGGGCCAGTCAGGAGTTGAACCGGCGCTCGCCTGCTAAGAGCATCCACTCATGTGGTACGCGCCCTAACCACTCCGCCATCAGGCGGCCCCCATATGATTATTTTTTTATAAATTAGTCTCAGGCAGTCTCATGAAAACAGATTCAGACAGTCAGGGATTCATACGTCATAGAACCTAAGGAACCAATCCTGTCAACTTCTAGGGACCGGGGGTGGGGCTAAATACACCTGAAACCTTGTCGGTACAGAGAGTCAGAGTTAGCATTAGCATAACCACTAACACTGTGTCAGCCACTGCCAGTTACAAGCTAACAAACAACATAAACAAATAAAAGATGCTAACTACGCTAACGGTTCTGATCCGTCTGCTAGTCTCTGATTCTGGTCTCAACAGACTCCTCATCTGAGTCTGGGTCTGACTGAGGCTCCAACATGAGGCTGAGTCTCTCTGATGTTTCCTCCTCTAACATCTTCATACTCTCTGCTCTTTCACCTGGACAGCTGGAGCCAGCAGGTGGTGGGTGGGGCCAAGGCAGAGTCAGAGTCAGAGTAGATGAGCTTCAGACCAATTTTTATGAAAACATGTTCAACTAAATATGTTTAGAGATTAAAACACGTCTGGAGGAAGTTTAGAAACAGTCACCGTGGGTGTGGCTGTTGGACTGTCTGTTGTGGAAAGTTATAAAAGTTGTTGAACGTCTTCCCCAGTTTTGCTTTAAGATGAAGTGACAGACACTTGATCTAAAGGAGAGTATGGGCTCAGGTAAGTTTTTGATGGGCAGCAGATCTTTCTGAACCTATCCTGAGAATCTTCTTAAAGCTGCTATCTGTAAGTTTGGCTACGCAGCAGCTGGAAACTACTTCTCTACACTGATCACAACAGAGCTACATTCAAAGTAGCCTTGAAAAAGACGCTATAGAGTTCTGCACGAATGAGAAATGAGTCGCATTCGATCACTTCATGTTCCCTGGTCCTGAAGTCTGTGGGTTTCTGAATGTGTTTTTTGATGGCTGAAAAGGTCTGTATCTAACACAAGCTCAACGCATCTTCAGGTTAAACGTCATCAGTCCAACATGAAAACCGACCTCCTCACCAGTCCACCTTTACAGCCTCAATGTGTTTCTACAAAATGTTACTAACTCTGTCAGAGGAAAGGCTTCTGTAGAAGAGCTCAGAGCTAAATCTAACTACAGGTTGAAGTTGAGTGGTGGTGACGGTGAAGTCATGTGACCGTGGTGTCGTTGGTTTAGAGCCTAACATGAGCTTTTTACTGCTGCTGATTGTATTTAGGCTTCAAACATCATAAAGTGGTGTCATTAGTGAAGATGATCCTGCTGAACAAAACCTGTCAGGATCAGAAACTGTTGCTGATTTTCTCTAATCATCCAAAACACAGTGGAGAAATCCTATTGGCTGTTTGTGGAGAGAACCAGGTGATGATGACTTCAGGGTTGGACTAAAGAAATACGTCATCCCTGCAGAACTGTATTTCAGCAATGTAAGTATTGTTTGTAGTTGTTTTTGTATGTGTGTTTTAATCCTTAATAATTGTTGCTGCTTTTAATCTGTGTGTTTAAATGAGCAAAGAAATTCATTCATTCATCAAAACAGAACCTCATGCATGGGCTCCTTGTATAATTACAGAGAGGGCTGCCTTGGACTTTACTTGATTAATATGCAGATAACTTCCTATTAGAAAGTGAAGGGCAGAGTGTGGGGGGAACAGAGGTGAAATCAGAGGGAACCCTTTCACAAAGGGCAAGTGTTTGAGTTAAGCTACTCAACAGTCGAGCAGACAGCTTCACGCTGACGTGATGCAGGCCCTCTGTATGCCTGCTGGTTGAACGTGTGTGTGTGTGACAGGCTGTGTTTGTGTACATGTGTGAGTATGTGCAGCTCATGATTACAGCCTGCAGCTATTTTCTAAAACACAATGGTGCAGGAGCAGTAATTATTTTTGGCCTTGAATGGCTAATATACATTTATTTTCTTGTCATTTCCCATGGTAGGGTTTTTATCTCCCTCCACATGACGCTGGAAAAGCGTTAATCATTTGGCCAAGGTGATAATGCCGAGGGGATTTTACAGCGAAACCTTTCACTGCACTGTGCAAAAATACAAGTAGCCGACCTTAATGAGGTCCTCAGTGATGTAAATCCACCATCACAGACTTAGAAGAACTGTGGTTTTCGCTACACTGTCCAGTAATGCTGAATGTTGTTTCCCTCATTAACTGCTGAGCCTCCAGATATCCAGATAGTCTTTCAATTATCGAACAAGTAAATCTATAAATCAGTCGATCCATCAGTCTGTCTGAGTAGAGCCCATACTTTCAGCTTATCACAGGTCCTGCACAAATGTCAGCAGATATACAGATGTCAGTGCAGAAATCCATAAGAAATGTGTTGCTTCCTGATTTTTCATTGTTCTCTGTACTGTTGTCTGTTGTAACAAAGTATCTTATCCTACTGAATTATCAATCTCTTTATTGACTATGCTGATAAAAACCTTGTCCAGTTACTAATGCAATTTCTGTAGAACATGTTGACCAATGCAAATTTGTCTAATGAATTAGCTGAACATAACTTACATCCATGTCACATGCAAACAACTAAAACCACACATTTTATGCAATTCCTGACAACACATATGAGCAAACGCCATTGCCTGATGAAAGTCATGAGATGTGAGAGCTGAAAGTTCTGGTAGTAAGTCGACCTTGAGCTCAGATTTTATCTTTGTCATTTTGTGAGATGCCCAGATTTTCCTTCTTTTTAAATGAGCAGCCAACAGTCCTTTCAAAGGGAACGCCATGACTCCACTTATTCCCCTGGCAGAGATGCTCCTATCCTGCCTGATGTGCTGTTTAGCTGCTTGTCATTGGAGAGAACCATCTGTGCTCCCTCCTCTCCATTCCCCCCTCTGTATCTGCCACTCAAACTGTCTCTGGTGTCCCATGTTTTTCATTTCTCCTGTATTTTTGGCTCAACCTGTCTCCCTCTCAATCATGCTTTTTCTTTCCACAATCCATTCTTCCTTCACCAGGTGGGACCACTGGGAGACTTTGGGCCCCATAAAGAGATATCACATTGGGCAACGCAAACCCTGAAAATATAACACCCTGCAGACATGCATGCAACACTCTGCAGACGGTGAATTCACTACTTAATGCAAGGCTGTAAGAAATGTGCGTATCTAAAATTATCTTAACATTAGTAAATAACTAAATTAATATAACAGCAAGTGGCAAAAGACAAAAGCAGCAGAATCACCCAAAATTAAAAAGCAGGATTAAAGTTGACCTACATCACTTCATTCTGATTAAGGAATGAGACCATATACACACACACAAACAATAACTGCGCATTCAATGGTCTAACATTTGTCCCTCCTTCATCAGATGTGAATGAAACTCAGTGTATACGTTCAGGAGACGTTGCAGGGTGTCTCCAGTGAGTTTAGTTAGGATTGCTCAAAGGCATCTCTCAACAAATATGTAGG
The DNA here is from genome assembly GCF_046630095.1 of Trachinotus anak. Taxonomy (NCBI): domain Eukaryota; kingdom Metazoa; phylum Chordata; class Actinopteri; order Carangiformes; family Carangidae; genus Trachinotus; species Trachinotus anak. The sequence continues at coordinate 1,969,932 of NW_027273868.1, forward strand.
CCACGCCCTCTTGCACCAATAAATGAGGCACTTCAGTTTTTGGTAATATTTGTCCCCAGAACATGTGGTGAAATTCTGTCCACCAGATTTTCAGATACACATTTTAGGTATTTGTGGCAGTCCCAATCGTTCAGGCTCAAAATGCTTTGGTAGGCTTATTCACTATCACAGCCTAAAGATATCTCCAAGGATTTATGATGATTGGACAAATGGTTAATGAGTTATGGCCAATATTCTGTAAGCCTCGCCCTTTGCAAAGATATTCTGGTTGTTTTTTAAGCAGGACAGATGTCAACATTTTGAACATTAGTTTTATTCGTACATTGTAAAGAAAATCTTATATCAATGATGATAGGTTGATAATTTAATGTAGATAAAAAAAACCTAATGTTAAAATAATTTCTGACAGTCAGAGACCCTCAGAATTGCCCCGTCCCCCCGTCCCTTGTCCCCGTCCCCGTCCTTCACTCCTCTATCTCCCTGTCCCTTCTCATTTCTCCATCTCTCTGTGGCAGTGTATGTGTGCCTCTGATTACGTTTGGATTAGATAGGCCAGAGAATAGATGGCTTACATTTGAATGTTGAGGGGAGGGTGGTGGGTGAATAATGATGAGACTGCAGAGACAGGGGACGACAGTGGGAGGAAAAGAGGACAAAGTATAGAAATGAGGGAACCATCTTTTGTCAATGCATATTTAAGAGTACACAGATGAACCCTGAGCAGGAAGATGTCTGCTGAACAGTGATGTCACATTCTTTCAGATTCACACCACACCGCTACCTGGGCACCATAATCTCCAAAGACCATGTTTACGTCAGGTACATTTTTGTTTTCAGGTTTATTGTTTCTATTGCATATTTATATTGTATTCAGGGCGTCCTTGAAAAAGAGGGCTTACTCTCAGTGTGTGAATAAAGGTTTGAAACCTGCTATATCTGATTTCTTTTGGCTACTCAGAGTCAGTGGAAACAAACTGTAAACATAACACTGACATATCACTGCTGTGTAATTTAAAGTTGATATGGTGAACGACGACAAACAGTTGCTTAGTTTCACATCCAGCAGTTACAGAGCGACACGATTATTCATTTGGAGTTGTGTTTGCCCTGTGCAGTGGGCCGTCGATCTGCAGAGGGCTTTTAATTTGAAACTGGACATGTGGAAACACCAAAGAGAGGCAAGAGGGATAGAGAGAAAGAAGCAGAAGAAGAAGGAGAAGAGAGAGAAAGGTAGATTTAATTACCTAACATTAAGTTAGATTTTATTTTGACCTATTGAGGTTCATCCTGACCGCTGGTGTACAACACCACACACCACCCAGGTACAACAAACCTTTCATAGAAGGACTGGCCATTGGGCACACCTGGACAAATCCCACTGGGCCAAAAAATCCCTAATGTTTTTAGCAGCTCTCTGTGTGCCTGTCATTCAGGGTGCTCATGAAAGCATGATGCTTGCCTGTTCTGGGCTGGGCTGACTTCACTTCCATTACCTTAAATGGTTAATTGGGATTTACATACGGATGTTTGTCAGTGAAATTAACAGTTTCACATGTATTGCTTTTGATTCATTATTTAGTTAAACATTTCGAAACTTTCTTTCCTGTGCTTAACTAAACCCTCTTAAAGAGCTGCTATTTTGTGATGTGTCATTGGAGGAAGGTCCAGGTAAGCCATCTAAATCCAGAGCTCCGAGGAGAAGGGATATACGTTTTTGGATTTAGCCAAACCAGAGGATGTACAGCTGATGAAGCCCTGACAGTTTCTGGAATTTGATATTCCCTCTGATATATTAGCACTTCAGCAGGCTGATTTGACATCAAAAACCCAGTTTGAGTCTCAGAGGTTGAGGGAGAGAAGCGGACCATATGCAACATATGCTGTAAGAAAAAGGCTCTTAGGCAGGAAGTCATGGAGCATCACTCTGTCCTCTGGTCTGTGCTTTTTCACACAGGACTAAACTAGTCCTGAACGCAGCCTGAGGGTGAGTCAAGCCACCCTGTGAAAAAAAAAACACTTTGTATCCATGAGCTCAATCTGTCTGTCACTAACCACAGCTCGTGACCGCAGGTGAGGGCTGAGATGCAGATCGAGCGCTAAATTGAGAGCTTTGGCATCGCGTTACGCTCCTTCACCACAGCATTCTGGTGCAATACCCATATTAATGCCAATCCCTAACCAAGGTACCATGCCTGATGGTATTCATGTCGAGGCTAACTGTCATCTCAACTTCACTCATGGCTGCAAACAGTCCCAGTGCATGCTGGGGCTCATGGCCCGATGAAGACAGAACTACATCATCTGCAAACAGCAGAGAGCAAATCCAGAGGTCACCATACCTCAGTTGCACCTACACACTCTACCCATGAAAATCATAGAGAGAATTGTTGACATCGATACCTGTGGTGGAGCCCAGTCCTTACTGAGGATGTGGGTGGCTTCCTGCTGAAAATATGGATACACCTCTCACTACACTTGCCCATAGTCTGGCAGCGACACCCCAGCATACCCCAAGGCACCCAGATGACCCCACCAGTATCCTCCATCCACCAAAGGCCCAGTGCACCTGGAGATATTAAAGCCCATATGTCCCAACCTCAGATGGATTCACAAACTCAGTCAGACAACTATGGTCAGTGGAAACATAAAGGTATAAACACTTTAAATTACACTATGTGCAGGATATCCTACTTCATTTGACCTCTGATCCTATGTCTGCTCCACCATGCACAAAAAAAAAGAATATATGAGTATAGTGCAGTTAAGTCAGTAGGTAAGGAATATGCCAATGTGTAACTGAACTGGCTGTGACTTAGTGGTACTAACTGTTGTGAAAAGATTTTATATATGTATTCATATAACAGTAATAGTTGAAAGAACAGATTTAGCTGGCTCCCATTGGCTATGGCAGAATCAGCAACCTACCATGATAAATACAGAGGAAGAAAAATCCTGTGCTGCACTTTCAAAAATCACACAAACCCTCCTCTGAGCAAAAATGTAAACAAACCTCATTTCTACACAGTCCCTTCCTGATTTTAAAGCTGCACTTCCTGTAACATGGGAACCGCTGCTCTTTCAATTTTGACCCTTCACATTCTGCTTTTACAGTCTATCTATTTATATTCATGCGCGTCACGACACCTCCGTGCTGGCCTCTCATTCACTTCCCTCACTTTCTCTCTCCACCTTTTGATGTCTTTGAGTTTGGCACTCCCTCTCTCCAGTCTGATTTGAATATCAAATGCTTTGTCTTACCTCTCAGCTCTAATATTGTCTCAGCAAGACTGCGAGTGACTCTTGATGTTGCCAACAAACAGTTCATTGCTTTGGAGTATAAATACCATCATGGCATCAGTATAGTCCACTAGTGGAGCTGCCGATAATAAATTAAAAGGCCTCTGGGGTATGTGATGACAGTCAGGAGGGTAAAGTGGGTAAACGTGGAGGATGGCGATATAGGAGTAAAAGCATTAATGACCATGAGATCAAAGATGAGCTCCCTTTACACTATTATTATCTTATTTGTATTACAGTGACAGGTTTGGTCAATGTGTTCTTCACAATCCTTTCTAATTCAATAGGGTAGCAGTACCCCAAGGTTCCCACTGCATGAACTGAAAAATACTGAACACTCAAGTGCCAAAAGCTGCAGTTCCTCTAATGGCCACTAGAGTCTGGCTCCAAAATCGAGTCAGTCCCCATAGACTCCCATGTTCAAATGTTTGACTCAGTTTTATCAAGACTTAAAGTTATAATGATTAATTATAATTGAGGGCGTGACTTCTTTGAGTGACAGGTGGGTGAGTGTATCCTTGCCACAAACCAGCAGGCTTGTCTCGGCTCAGCTCCACACACGTCCCACCTCTTTGCCCTTTTATGGATTAGCTGGGAGTTAGGGGTGGAGTCAGGCACTGCCAAGATGGTGACAGTGGAGCAGCTCACTCTGAGCTTCAAAACCGCTCTTCAGAAACCTGTGGGTGATGTCACAGAGGCCACGTCCATCTCTGTTTACAGTCTGTGGTTCTCACAAACAAAATGGCAGATAAACACCACATACATCCTAAAAAGCAAAAGCTATATTTGTTTTTAATAGCTACAGCATGTGAAGGATGATGAGTCAAAACTGTTTGCACAGTATCGTGTCTCATACAAGAAGTTGATAGAAATGGTCTAATCTGCTTCATTTTCCAGAGTCATTTATACTCCTCATATGTTTAGCCCCACCTTCAAGAAAGTGTTGACATTCAAATAAAAGCTGTTTAATTGTCCAGGTGTGAATTAAAAGTTGAAACAGAACTGGACTTCAGTTGAAAAGTACACCTACAGAAGTGCACTGAATGAGTTCCTTTAAAAAATGGAGGTTGTTTATGAAGTTAGTCTTTGGTCTGATGAAAAATTAGAAAGCTATTGACAAGAACTTTAAAAGCTCCCTTGGCCCCATTAGCACGCAGTTTTGAGGCAGTCCCTAACTTCAGTTCGTCAGTTTTCCACATCAGGATTCAGTATCGGCTCCTGAGATAAAAATAATACCTGTGGTACATCAGTCAAGCTTTACTCCTCACTGCACAGCTAATCTGTTGAAAACTGATTAAAAGTGTTTGGGGATGAGCATGGCTAAATGCTGTTAGCTGCTCTGGCTCCCAGCACTTCCTGTTCACACTGTATAGACATCAATCACCTACTGAATCTGATGTTTGTGAGATCTAATGAAGTTAGAAGGAGCACCTTTTTAATTTGATTTCCTTTAACATGGCTTATGTTTATCCTCAATGGACAAGAAAATCCAGACATTACTGTAGGGACTGACTGTAGCACAGTGTCTGCAGTGATGTGCATGAACACGCTAAATGACCGTTGTTCATTGAACGTTAAACTTTTCATAAAACGCTCATGCACCAGAAGGTGGTGGTAATGCATCAAAAAGTTGTGTGCGAAAAACCATCCGTAGAAATGTGTAAAAATCACACATTTTTATGCAAAATGTATCTGCCAGGCCTGAAAAACAAGTCTGAACGCCAGCTACATCAGCAACAAATTTGAAACAACACATCAAATTGAAGCATCCGACCAGTCTTCTGAAATATCTGCGAGTGAATGAAGATCACAAGAAAACAAAGAGAGGGTCAGACCATGAACCAACAGCTGATAAGTTCCTCCACCTTCGTCAAACTCACAACATTTATGTAGAAAACATAAACTCACATTGTTCTTTTTTCTTTTTAAAGTAATCTGTGACTCTACGGAAGTAAACAGTAATTCATTTAGTTTGAGATGTGTCAGTGACTGGAGGCTGAGGATGGATGGCAGGAGGAAGTTCTACTGAAAAAGAATGAAAACTGAAGAAATGAACATGAATTAGTTCATTTTAATCTGTGTGAACTGAACTTCAAGCTCTGTTGGAACATGGGGAAACATGTCTGTCAGAAAACCTGTCAGACTTAAACATTTTCAACTTTCAGTCGTTTGTGTTGTGGCCCAGCAGGGGGCGTTCTTAAAATTCACTCTCAGCTTCACCTACTGATGTTCGACTGGCCTATCAGTAAACCAGCAAAGAAAAAATGAATATAGTGCCCTCTGTAGCACCAAACAATCATGACGCTTGGGCATCAGCGTGTGGTAGTACATGCGTTCTTCACTGTAGATGCAAATTACCAACAAACAATTACCAAATGTTTAACTATTACTCTACAACCACATCCAGGATGGTTAATTCCAAAATTCAGAGAATTATCTGTGCCTATCAGAATGACATATTCGTATAGGGGTACACCTCATTTTCTATGGTATATGTTCTATTGCCATTTAAATTCTTTGTATCAGTTTAGCCACTCACAAAACAGCATACGATTTGATGAGACTGTCTTCTTGTAAAAAAACAAGCCCATAGGTCGACTGTACAGCAGGTTATTATGAGCTATGGTTATGTTTTATTGTTAGGCAACATCTCATGGTGACAGTCATTATGGCAGGAGCAAAGGAAGAGGTCTAGATGGATGGGTCAACAAAACACAGGAATATGACACAGGAGAGCATCTTTTCCTAAACCTAACCACGGCATGACCGTTATTTGTCGTAACCATGGCAATGAGGGTAAGTATATCAAAATCATAGAGGGACTATCTCAGGAGATACTCTTACTACATGTGTAACATCAGTCAAGCTGTATCTGCACTGCTCCACACAGTGCAAGGTCGTATTAGTGATCATACTCAAAAGCTTTTGAGGATCAACCTCACTGAATATCTAAATCTCACACTCAAAAACTAATGGTCATGGACTAACCTGTAGTTCCTGTCCACACAGATGCACACACAATAGTGTTTTGCTGTTGATACTGAAGAAAGCAGCACACAAAATACCCAAAACTGAATCTTAATTCAATCCCATCAATCCTAGTCAGACCCTGATTCTGTCTGACACCCAATTCACCATGAACATAACAATACAGACACAAAATAACAGCACGAGGCTCCACCCAGTACCTGTCCAGTAACATCCTCACATCCAGGCAGCTGCTCTGTGCTGGAGGAGTTTGTTGGGGAGGGAGAGAGTGTGTGCTACCTGTTCATTTCTTCAGTTGGGAAACAGCATCGTGCGACTGTGCCCATCTATCAGGCCCAAATGAGATGTCAGGGGTCAACTGCGACGCAGCACATCGCCCTTTCTCCACAGGCTGCCTATTTGTCACCACAAATGAGGAAAACAACATTCTCTGGGGGTCCTTGACTCACACACAGGCAAACAAAGACACACAGAAACAGACACATACACACACACACTAATTAGACAGCCCACACATGGCTGAGCGTCTGCCGTGGAGGCTGAGACACACACACACACATACACACACACACACACACACACACACACACACACACACAGCTCCTTTGATGGAATGTGTGGAACAGGACACACATGCTGTTTTCTTTTTTAACTCTCCACCCTCTCAGCTAGTATTTGCTTGTCTTTAGTATTAGCCAGAACTAGTCTCTTTGTATTAGCTTGGTTTTTTTTTAGTATTAGCTAGTACGAGCTTGGTTTAGCATTAGCTAGTATTAGCTTGTTTTTGTTTTTGCACCATTGTTTGGTTCATAAACTGGTGATGTAGTGTCCTGAAACACTAGAATCCAGTGGTGGACAGCTTGTTGGGAGCAGTGGGATATCTTCCAGTGTCCTGGGTCATTTTAGCCATGAACAGTGACTTGACAACAATAATGTAGGACATGGGAATGAGTTAAGATTGTGACCATATTTCCTGCAACTTGGCTGGTTGGTATAGGCAAACAACCACAAGTTGTATTTTGTGATCTGGATAATTTTACAGAATTAGCTTCAATTAAATCCCACACACTGAACATTGCCAAACAGCCCCTATTATATTCCTCATCATCCCGGCTTTGACAAACACACCAAACTGTTTATAATTCTTGATATTTTAAGAGTTTCCTCAGAGCAGAACCGTGTCAAACACAAAGCAGGACCAAATCTTAGCCTTAAACTCCCCATATCAACACATCACTTAGCTAACACTAAGCTAACTTGGCTTATTACAATGATCAGAGGCCTTTTCTTCAACCAGCCCTTCATGCCATCTGTAGTAGAAGGCAGACATATAATCACATTTCTCAAGGCATTGGGCACTGCACAACATTTTGGAAACCATCTCACAGTAAACTGAGATGGTGTCTGGAGGTGGGCTATGTTGCCAGGCTAACAGGTCTCCCCTGTAGAGTTAATCAGCTGTCTGATTCAAGGCCAGTTAAATTACAGGAGTTATGTTCTGCTGCCAAGAAGGACACACATTCCTGGTGAACTTCCACATGTTTACATATTTATCATTCATCTACTGAATAGTAGGTATAAACTTGATCATGATGAAGATAAACAGAAGCAGTAGTCATAGTAAGCCACTGAGGACAGATTCACATACAACAAAGTGAAAGCTCAGCATCCAAAATGACTCAGAGTTGAGTCACCCAGTTTAGCACCAACTGCTAATTGGTTGCCACAACAACGATCATGTCAGTGAGGCTCATGTCTGGCCTTTACTGCACAGCAGTCAAGATGTCCAGAACAGTCGGTCAGTGGAGGCTTCAGAGAACAGTTCAGAGATTATGTACTTCTGTTGACCAACCACAAATGTAATAACAATAATAATAATAATAAATAATGACCAACTTTAGAGCTGAGTGAGCGAATGAGGAGACCTGACAGGTGAATGGTTAGGGCCCGTACCTGGTCCAACTCCATGTCATGACCCTACTATCTCTTGTACTGTGGACCATGACCCAGAGCAACAGCTGGTCACCTTGGTGAAACACAAAGTCCAGAATACACAGTCCTTCATACAGGAAACACTAAATCTTTATCTGTATTTTTTGTGAAACACAGAACACACACAGGACAGATGGGTGAAGAGGTTGTGCTACAGACAATATGCGCTGTAGTGCGCAAGTTTACACCTGCACAATTATAACCTGGAATTAGCAAGAGCAGTAACAATGCTTTATATTTAACATGTGTATCAGTGAAGCTGTGACTTTAACAGGCTGTGTTAAAACTGTGTTTTACCTGTGCAGTACACCTGTGAATTATCAAATGTGGGTGGCACATGGAAAATACACAACCAACGACTTGCTAGTAAATGAAATGGTGACAAATGCTCTTATGCAAATAAACAGAAATGTTCACTGTACACACACACAGACACACTGTCACACACCTGAGCTGTGGGGACAGAATTTGAACAGCTAGTGCACAGTGTGATATTGAACAAGCTGTGCTTCGCATGTTGGTTAACCAGCTAAATAAGAGATAATTAAATTATCACTGTTGTGCAACTGGTATCCAAATTGGTACACAATGTGTGATGTCCCCTCAGATGTACATTATCCTCCATATTAAATTCATCAAGTCAATTTCAACCTCAGAGTATCAGCACCTCAGAGTCTCTAAACACTGTGCTCGTCCTACAGAACCTCGACAATATCTGCTCAGTCAACAACAGTTTAAAAGACAAACATTACTATGTTTTCTACGTTAATTCATGAGTGTCTGTGAGGAGAAGGTGTCATCCCCATTTGAACCCAAGTATCACATCTCTAAGCTCTCTAAGATGGGTCCCATTCAGACCAGCTTTAACCACTAACTGTATGTTCAGACTGAAAGCGGTGAGTCTGCTGCTTTATCAAGGCGCTCTGATGTGGATGAAACAGACAGCTAGCAAGTTTGTTCAGAATGCTGGCTCATGTAAACTTTATTTAAAGGACAAATCAAACAGACATTGCACATTTAATTATGTTTAGATGAACACTCATGTTATAATTTAGTGACATTAACCTGACCAACTGATCTGTATCAAGTTGTCAAACAACACTGTTTTTGCATGCTCGTTAACATGCAACTCCCTCATACTTTCACAAAATTTACCACAGGCAACACTTCACCAGTTCACCTGGAACACCTGCACCATCAGAAACCTTTGTCTTCAACCCACAGGATCTAACATTGTGGATGTAAATCTCAAACCTGTTGTTCTTTGTTGTAGTTGTTCTGCAGATGTTCTGTTCTGCCGTTCTGCACAGACCCCCACCTGCTCTCATGATTTTTCCTGAAGGTAACAGGATTCAGGAAGTACCACAAACAAATAATATTGATGATGCTAAGCTAAAGACAGAGCCTGAGGTCTTCAGGGAGGAAGTAAAGTCTAATTATCTGTGTTTGGAGCTTGAGTCTGGACGGCACCATCTGTGCTGGTTTTTAGCACGGAGCTGTGACGCCAATATGCAACACATATCGATTTTTAACCCGGTGACCACTTCAGCAGCAGAGTGTGATGGACTGTTAACGAGATGAAAAGTTATTAATGAAGCCAGAACTGCAGAGGAAAGGCTACGGACGAGAAAAGAGATGAGGACTCATGTCTGTGTGTGTGTGTGTGTGTGTGTGTGTGTGTCTATTTTCTGATCTTGGTTTGTCAGTGACATTATGTTGGTTGTTATTTGAGAAATCTCAGGCTGGACTATGTTTTTTGTATTTTGATTACATTTTCTTTGTTGAGGTTTTAAAAAGGATTCAACATGAAATGTGAGAGGTGTGCAGACCCTGAATAAAGATCTGTCTCATGTTGTCACTATTTCTCATCTGCTCAGTGCAGCACCAGAATCTTTGATGATGATGATTATAAGTAAAGAGAGAAAAGCTTGTGTGATGTTTCTGTGATTCCACGTGGTTACCATGGTTACTGTGGCGTCCCCAACCTGCATGTATAAGGTTTTACTTTGTAAAAACCCAGGGCTGATCCAGCTTTGGTTCCAGGTGGAGAGATGGTTCAGTGCTGGATAATCTACTCAGGAACCTGCAGCTCGCTCCAACACTTCCTGCTGCTTTATGCTGGAATAATTTCTCTATGTAAGGACAGCTGGAAATACATCACACAGATAGAAGAATGAGTGTGTGTGTGTGTGTGTGTGTGTGTGTGTGTGTGTGTGTGTGTGTGTGTGTGTGTGTGTGTGTGTGTGTGTGTGTGTGTGTGCAGCCATCCCTCCGTGGCAGTATGGCTGGCACCGACAGCTGTGGCAGTTCCAGTTATTGAGTCGATGGGTAATTGGTCTCACAGGAGAGAAATGAGGCAGTGTGTGTGTGTGTGTGTGTGTGTGTGTGTGTACGTGAATTTGACATGGTTATGTGCATGTACCATATATGTGTGTATCAGTCAGCAGCACCAGGAGGAAGATGATGCACCACAGTGAAGATTACCCAAGAGGAGAAAATCATAGCTGAACACTTGAATGCTGTGGCACCGTTTGTCACCCATTTATGAAACACATGAGGTGAGCATTGTCCTGTAGCTGCTCACAAAGACTCTTTCTGTTCAGGTATCATTTCTCATAAAAACACATACAGATGGAGAACGTGTTCCTACAACATGTTACACCACAGGGTCACATTAATGACATCAACACACGAAGAGGATGGTAAGCTTCAGCAGGTCAAGGAGTTCTCCAGTCCATGAGGTACAAGGAGCAGGTGATGAAAATCCTGCCACAACTCAAGACAAGGATTAACACTGCTAACTCAACAGGGACCACTGGAAGCATCCCAGTAGGACTGTTGGGGACCTGGACTGTTAGAACTTCTAACCAGAGTCTGTCACCAGGACTCAGCACTTCCCACAACCAACACCTGATGAAAGACAGGATCCCCTGAGAGGAAGACTGGAGTTGTGTATGACATGGTGTATGAGTAGTGTATGACATCATCATGACATTGCATGTGACAGCCAAGACCCTGGACAAGAGACTGAATGAGCAGCAGGAACAAACCACATTTGGTGTTTGTGACACCGTAATCACTCAGAACACTGCCTAGGTAGAGGTCAAAGGACACTGACTAGTATACAGTGGACAAGCAGAGAGAGATCAAGGTGGACATTCACATCTGACACTGAAGACAGAGATTACTGTGGGATAGTACTGATGCATTCCTCAAAAAATCTTTCTTTCAAAAAGTCATTCCAGCCTGTTACTTATGGACATTTACTCTCATTGAAACAGGATGTGGACTGACAGGAAATTGAGGTTTTTCACATCTATGTATGTATATTAAATCTGGGTAGTCTTGATGGGTCCCGAGTACAGGTGGATATGTCCCAACCAGTCTTCCAACCAGTCCTCTAAACTGGATAACTATCAACCCTCTGGCTCCACCCATAGCAGCATCTCCTGAAATAGCGCCCCTACTGCAGCAGGCATACCAGACCTTGGTTGTCATGGTTACAATCATAAACGTACTGATTGTACTATCTGATTGAACCACTGAAGAATACCTACCTTCATTGCCATGGTTACTCTAATAACGGTCATGACTTGGTTAGGTTTAAGAAAAGATGGTGATTTGGATTAAAATAAGTACTTCCTCAACATTAGATGATCTTTGTTGTCATGGTTACAATAATAACAACGAACGGTCATGGATAATAGAAACAACATGAACTGCTCCTGTCACATGGGAATCGAACACCACTCTCCTGTGTCATATTCATCCATCCACCCCAACCTCCTCCTGACCTGGACTTTGTCGCTCTATGAACTACGTCACCACACTTTTCCCTTTGCTCCTGTCATCATCACTACGACCACTAGATGTCACCTAGCAACAAAACTATGGGTCATAATAACCTGCTGACAGACGACCTCTGGTCTGGTTGATTTTTGAGTAATTTGTCAGGAAAACTGTCTACGTCTGAATTTTAAAAAATTTAATTGTGTCCAGTCATCCAATGGTACAAGGTCAGTGTCAATCGATGGAAAGATGTTAATCTCTGGGGCAACACAGCAGGACGTTGGCAGATTGGACCTGTCAGGCATTGAGTGCTTTTGTAGTAGCTGCTGAAATCCACACTGGATTTTTGAGAACTGGTTGACAAAACCAAGCAGGAGGTGGGACTCCACTCCTAATCCACAGCGTACTAACCTCAGAGGAGAAGCATAAAACTGATACTGTGTGTGCATGCATGTATGCATGTGTGTGTGTGTGTGTGTGTGTGTGTGTGTTTTTAAGCATGCATGGTACTTTCTGTAGTCTGTGTGGATCACATGGATGAAGCAGAGCCCAGACCTAAATGCATGTCTGCTTGAAGATGGCTCTGTTATTTACTGGGTGGATTTCAAGGTGTCAGCCTTCAGGCTAGCTGAGTAAGAGTCTTAGAAAGATCAGGCACTCAAATGCTAACACACATGCATGCACACGCGTACATGCACACACACACACACACACACACACAGCCCCATATTAACAGTGGTCTCTGCTGGCAGAGACACTGAGCCTCTGTTTGTATCGCAGTAGATCCCTTTGATGTGCAGTACCATTCTGCATGCTGCTGTTCCTCTCTCCTCTCTCCTCACTCTCACACACACACACACACACACACACACACACAGAACCAGTTAAGGGAGATGTCCAAGTTATCTAACGTGTTCAGTGCATGTTGTGCTGCCAGACTCCATCTGGCCAGAGCCAATTCCTACCCAAGGACCGGTCAGGAAGCAACATCAAACGGCATGTAAAACCCTCTTCCTGGGTGCCCAGCTTAATTTGTCTGTGTGTGTGTGCGTGCGTGCGTGCGTTTGGAGGAAGCATATGCACAAAGATTTGCAAGTCATACTCCCTAGTTAATTCAGACTGACAGGAACTTATAGCGTCTCCATTACTCTGTTATATCATGAATTCTTCAAATAAAAAAAAAGAAAGACCTAAACTACTGGGGCTCAAGCACCTGACACACCCACCTGAATGAACATTTTCCCCAGTAACCATGCTGTTGATGTAGACACAATGCGTTTTACAGTAAAAGTATAGATTTGTTAAGAAGGTGCCACTGAAAGGATTGAGAGAGAGTTTAAAGCTTCTATTAATGAAGCTCATAAAATAAACCGTATGTTTTTGTCCTTTAAAGGTCCATGTTTTATTCTTCTTCTGTGTTTCATCTGAAGTGTTGATCTCCATAAGAAGATATATTTTTGGTTTTAAGAACAAAAAACCATCTCAGTAGAGTTTTACATCTCCTCTCTCATAACGACAGGTCAGTCAGCCAATCAGGAGACTCTAAGCCTCTCCTCTGATTGGCTGACTGTTTTCTGTACAATAAAAATACAGCAGATTTCAGGTAAACACTCCAGATACAGGTGGGCGGGGCTTGGGGCATGCCTGAGGGCAGTGACATTGTTGACAAAGACAGACACTTCCCACCCTCAACAGACGCCATCTTGGCTACGTAGCAGGAGGGAAGGAACCACCAACAAATTTTCAACCTGAAAACGGCGACTGAGGAAAGAGGAGACATCGTCAGTGGCCTAATTTCCATCTCCCATGACACACACGTGTGTCTCATGTCAACTAAGCAAAACACTTGACAGGCAGTCACATGTTGTGATTGTCATTTCTGATGAGTGCAGTGTTTGATTTGGGACAACACCACCCTGCTGAAATCTACACAATCCACCAGTGGGTTTCCTGTGAACACAGTGTACTATATATTAGAACAGAAAACATATTGCAGAGAGCGGCTCCTAGCTGTCAGCAACAGCAGCCCATCTCTCACCACGTCCAAAACCACATCAAGCTGCTCATGTTTCCCCTCCCTGTCCCTGATGTGCATTTCCAATTCTTTTCCTCTTCACTTTGAAGAACTGAGGCTGCTGAGCAACTGTGATTGGGCTTCAGTGCCCCTCACCCCCAACAACAGCATCTGCATGGGAATGAAGAATGCACCGATAGCTGCACCTGAGCATCTGGCAATCCTGATGGGAGATAGTGCCACTTTTACAAGATCAAACAGGTGGAGGTTTAATAATGCTCTTTTTTTCCCAGCCTCCTTTACTCAGGAAGACAAATGTTTCCTTTCAAACACATTAGCATTTTGATAAGCCCTGCTGAAGACCTCTCTCCCGCTCCCTCTCCTGAAGGAGCGATAAGGAGCTGCAGTCCAGGCTTTATGACAGCATGGAGTAATTGGAACACAGCATGGGAGAAGCCAGCTTTTAGAGAGCAGAAGGGAGGGGAGGAGAACAAGCTCTTTCAGGTGGATAAAGTTTGCTGATTCAGTCAGTAAGGAAACCAAGAGGGAGTGAATGAAAGAGTGAGACAGACTCTGTGTGACACTATAGGTGACAGAGGGGCAGAGATATATAAAAAAAAAAACGGTGGATTATTCAGTCACCTGCTGATGCAGGGAGTTTCTTGGAGCCTTCACGTCCAGAGAGCTTGTTGAAGTTGGCACTGCACTAATTATGTTAAGATGCGTGAAAGGCCAGCATCAGCACCAGCTTTTTATTCTCTGGTGTCGGGTCCTCATGCCTGCAATCCCTGCAGCATACTGTTCATGTTACACTGCAGGTGGGCACAGCAGCACATGTCAGACAGGGCACAGACGTCACACCTGACCGGGCTGCACAGTTCAGTGACCTGGATGGGAGAGAAGGAAGTTCTCATCCATCAGATGGAGGCACCGATAAACAGCGTGTCTCCCAAATATATTTGGTGGAGAAAACAAACACTGACTGGAAAATTACTGCCCAGAGTATTGTTAATATCCATGAGTTTAGTATGGGGGCCCTTAAGGACAGAGCACAAACGTTAAGGGAGAAGTGCTACACATTGAAAATGCAATAAATAAATTAAAAAAAGACATACAAACACAGAAAACACATGCAACGAGCTCTGCTACAGCAGAAGTGCTCCGGACACAAGGGGAGTGAAGGACAAGCAGCACTACAGAGAGACTTTCTTCTTAACACACTTTTGTGAGGAAAGATAAATCTAACTGAAAGAGGGTGCAGTAAAAGATGCTACATTATCTAGTCTGTAGTAAATGTTTAAAACAGAGGCAGCACTAACGTTAAACTGTCCATCAAAACATGTATTTGTTTCATGTTCAGCTTTATTTCGGCTCCAAGACCAAATCTTATCTTCCAGGAGGATTTATAACATATTTCAATCAGCTACAGACAACAGAGCCAGCTGTAAATCACCAAAGAGCTTCATCAGGTACAACTGCTCTCCCTGACTGGCCGGACATCCATGGAGCTGGACAGTGACCTGCTGAAATGACCACCGGTCTCATCCGACAGGGGCTTAGATTTCCAAACTATTATTTGGACAAACTGACCTCATATTTAAAATCTAGATTTTTACATTGAGACAAAGTATCAGAATGTGATGAAGGGTTAGGCTGGGTTATGTTAGGTTGATGGAGCCCATCACTCCCTGTGGCGTCCATGTGTATGTCTCGCTGTGTGTGTTTTTCCTGTTTGTGTGTGTTTTTTTGTTTGTTGCTTTTGTTGCATTTCAGGCATTTGCAGGACAAGCTGGGGCAGGGACTGAACTTTCAAATCAAAATACTCACATATATCAGCCCATAAATAAACGACAGCACTGACCAAACAAATACTGAATGAACTAAGCAATGAGTGAGACTGGTTATGACACAGTTTGACACATAATTGTGAGCGAAGATTAACAGGGAGGAGACAAACATCCCAAAAAAAGTGTTAAAGTGGCAGAAAGATACAAATCATCACTTCCTGTCAGGACTTTCAGTTTAAAAGTAGAGTGGAGACAGGATACAGACCGTAATTCAGATCATGGACTGCAGTTCAATTCAAAAATATTTTCATATGATCTTTTGGCCAGATTGCTCTCCCCCACTTTCACTCTTGTATGTGCTTTGCGTAGTTTACAAGCCCGCTTCCTGATTCCACTTTGACCTCATCTTCAGTTTAATGTAGGAAAAAGCAGTTTAGATAAACTGGATCAATGGATCCTGGTTCTTGACCCGTCAGAACTACTTTTAGCAATCATATTGCATTTTGAGATCTTAGCACTCACTGTGGTTTGTACAGTGTTGTCATAACTGATAAAACTGATGACCAGGGCCACGGAAATAAAACCCAAGGTGTGATAAACTACAGTTCTCCTTTAGAGAAGGAATAAAGAGCTTTGACCTTAAGTATCTAAAACAGTGGGAAAGTGGTTTTACTACACAATACAACAACACAGCAAGTAAGACTTAATATATTTAATAAAATGAATCTGGAAATCCTGCTGCTGCTGAAACAGACAATTGTGTAGATACACAGAAAAGACAAACTAGAACAAGTTTTAGAAAAAAAATTAAGGTTTGAAGTTGGATTTAGTCCAAATGGTTCCCTAGTTTTAAACATGTCACTCAACCCCAACAATGATTGTCATACTGTTGTTGCACAGTTGTACATCAGAGTACATAATACAACTGATAGTTTAACTTCAGTCATGAATTCAGGACTTAAACACTGGTACTTCAACATCCATGTGAGAAAAGGGTCTGAGTGTATATTCTGACACTGCTTACATGTTTCTCCACGAGAACACAACATCAAGAACCACAAAAGACAACATGGATGAGATCACCACCACACTTGTGATTTCTGATGCACACTGAGGAGCTGCTTTGCTAAAAATAGTTGACAACACTGCTTGACTACACAACACGAGGCTCCTTCAGGGAGGTTTCCTACAGAACTCTGAAATAACAAATATGGAATTATGTAGTAAACTAAGTGTTAACAAAGTAATATGTTTCCTATCTTACATTACATTTACCTTGATGACATCTTTACACTGTATTGGCTTTATGTTAAACAGCTTCATGAGGAATGGTTTTCAGTTAGCAGCTTGCTTTGTCAAAAGTTGATTAGCGGGATTTCTCAGTTGTGTTGTGTTGTGGTGGTGTTGGTATACAACGAATAGTCCCATTAGATAACTGAACTAATCCATATTATTTCAAGAACTGTTCAGCTGAGTAAAGAGAAACCACGTCCATCATTACTTTAAAACATGAAGCTCAGTCCATCTGGAAAAGTGCAACAACTTTGAACGTATCTTCAAGGGCAGCTGTGAAAACCGTCAAACACTCTGATGAATCTGGATCGTCCCAGGACGGAGACCAGGACTGACATCTGCTGCAGAGGAGAAGTTACCAGCCAATCAGCAGCCCTCCAGCTATTACAGATTACATGAGTGCTTCAGAGCTCAAGCAGCAGACACATCTCAACATCACCTGCAGAGAAACCACCACTGAGGGAGGCCAAGAAGAAGAAGAAACACAAAGACTGGACATGAGACCAGTGGAGATCAGGACTTTGGTCTGATGAGTCAAAATCTGAGATTTGTGGTTCCAACCACTGTGTCTCTGTGAGATGCAGAGAAGGGGAATGGATGGTGTCTGCATGAGTGGTTCCCACTGTGAAGCCTGGAGGAGGAGGTGTTTTTTTTTTATTTTTTATTTTTTTTCCAACTAGCTCTTCCATGGAAAATTTTAAAATAACGCCTAACCCTAGAGTTATCTATTACAGTATATCGACTTTCAGTCAATATCTAAATCCATGAGTAACTGAAGCTGTGAAATACATGTAGTGGAGTAAAAACTACAACATTTCCTTCTGTACTGTTGTGAAGCAGAAGTATAAAGTTGGCCAGACTGAAATTCCTTTAAAAAAGATAAACCAAAGAGTGAATTTATCAACTACACCACTGGCTGCTGTGTACAGCTGCTGACAAATCATAATACATTTTATAAATGGAGTCTAAACTGGCAGTTTTGTCCAGCGTGCACTGACCATGTGCAAACAAAGTCAGCAGCTGAATACTTCCATTTACATCTGATGATGACACGACATGACTGATGTGACCTTTGGTCTGGGGCTGTGATGCATCATCTCCCCGGCTCATGGCTCCATCACTGTGGGTGGATTAAGGTCAGCTCAGCCCTGCTGACAGGCTGCATGCTACTTCAAGTTGCTACAGTGTGAGGAGGGAGGATGCCTGTTATGTTAGCTCCTCTCAGGAGATCAACCCCTCTTTGTGACACCTTGATAGATGCCAGGATATCAGAGGTGGATCACTACAAGTGGCTTAGTGTCATGAGAGCATGACTAGGCCTCCTCTGACAGCAGCACAGTGAAGGCAGTGCTTAGTTGTGTCATGTCACGGCAGCATGAGGCTCAGGCTCCATGTGAATGAGTCATGTTGTGACACAGGAGGGAGCTTGGCATGCAGAGAGAAATCCAGCACCGGGGTTCATACAGTTTCTCTTCTTCATGAAGATGTGTTCCAGTACAGCGAGAAAACCTCGATTTCTCAGTGTGTGTGTGTCAGAAACCAGAAATGTATTTTTACACCTGAAGTCTATTACACCGGGTTTCACCTGCCCAGCTACAGTGAGTGTGTTTGGCTCTGAGCGCTTCCCAAACACAGGTACACACCACGGTGCTGTGCCGGAACACTTCCTGCATGGACACACGCACAGCACGCTACAGCTTCTGTATAAACATGGTGTCACCACCCAGCCAGAGGACAGGGAACACTGCCATGGTAACAGTGCTCCTATTTAGGTGCATCAAGTTAGTTTTGGTTAGTAATACGTTTACTGTATAGTTATTAAAATGTCTTGTGAGGCCACACTGGACTGAGGCAGACAAAGCAAAGGAAATATGAGTCTGTATGAAGCAACTCAGATGTAACATAAAATCTGGTTGGCTGATACAATGGTGCCAATAATAGATGCACTGCTGTGCGCTAACATTTTTACAGCACTGTTTAAATTGTTGCAGCCTCTCCTTTGACTCCTGTGGTTGTATTAGATTTTTGTGGGTTGTGGTGGCCACACATGCAGCCACACAGCAGTAAATATCAGGAACCCGTGTGCACTGACACCTTTTTCATCATCACATAAATGATGACACATAGTTCATACAGAATTCCTATGGTTTACTTAGTATTTGTTGGAAATGCATTAGTTTTATTTGTAGCCTGCACATTAAGTTAACATTTAAATGACATTTATATTTTTTTATGTTCTAATATTGTTCTCTTCTTTTTTTTATGCTTTTTTAAAAATTCTGCTGGGCCCACAACTTTATCGCTTGTATATGTAAATTAATTTTTCTATTTTGGGTAAATAAAACCATCATATTGCAAATCCACTCATGACTCCATGTGCCTCCCAGCTCAGTCATGCATGGTAATGCTTTTAGCATTAGATTTAAAGAGTTGTTCATCAGTGTGATGAAGTATCTTGATTTGTCAGACTCAAACATCCCATCTGGCTCTGATATCTGTAAACTTGCTTTTTTGAGTTCTGAGGATGTTTAATTCAGTCACATGCTGTGAATTTTACAGATAGGCAGCAGAGCTGAGCATATATTATTTACTATTAACTAGTAATAACACGTGACAATGTGGAATCCTGTATTTACCACATTCAGTGTTGTTACTCTTCCTAGTTCATTGTTGAGGCTCATTGAGGACTCGCAGCTGTAGTTGTAGCTACAGTGCTGACTGCTAACTAACGAGCTAACCCTCTGCTGCAGTTGCCAGCCTCTCTCTCCTTCTCTCTCTCTCTCTCTGCACACAACCCACCTACTGATCCCTTCCTGAAAGGAGCTGCTCTCCTCCTGTATCAATATTCTGTCTCAAACATCTCAAACTTACTTGGCCTTGATAAATCAGTGTAATTTGCTTGTTTTCTTGCTGCTGCTGCTGCCTCTTAAGGTTTAATGCGCAGGTTTAGTTTCCACACACGTCTGCACATGCACATGATGCTGTAACATCATAACTGATCTCAGAACAGTAGAAGCTGAGTCACAGACAGTTTACCTAGCTCACTTTGTCTGTAGCTTATCACCAGTCAAAGATCCAGGATGATCCTCAGTGATCAAACCTCCACATTAAGCTGCTGTCCTCTCCACTTGAAGCTCCAGTCTATGTCAACAGGACACAGTCACACCCACGAACATGACAGAAACAATAGATACAACAGCTGGAAGTCAGAGTAACTTCAGACGATACCCTGCTGCCACCACCAGAGCGCCGTGAATTACGTGATGAATGCAAACAGGCATCAGATCCTTCATGGGACAGAAAGCTGTTCTGAGATCAGATGTGAGGAGAGATATCACTTCACTCCAGTATCGTTCTGATTGATGTCTGTTCGTATTAACTGGGTAAGCACTACCTGCCTTGCTTGTCCTGACAGCATGACACTGATACAATTTGTTGTGATATATGTTGCCATTCAAATAGTCATGGTTACATGGTTGCCATTTATTGACAGGTTGCCAAACATCAGGAAGGCGGGTCTTATCTACTATGAGCCTCTCCAAGGGAAGACGTCAGTGGAATAATGAAAAACATTATTTCACCTATTTACTTCCAGGGTTGGCCCATAACTGTCATTCACCATCACTTTAGTCCTATTACTCTTTGTGTTTTACGACATGCACAGACTACACATCTGCATTACTGCTGTGTGCAGTTGGCAGGGATGTACACTTCCTCACCTGCATGGTCAATCACATGGTAGAGCATGAGAGCATCCTTTCTCATCAACAGCATATTAAATACAATGGTTAAGTCCTTGGTCTGAAGAAGTTTGAAAAACACTGTTTTTTGGGGGCATTTTTGCCTTTATTTGATAGGACAGTAGAGAGTGACAGGAAAGGGGCAGAGAGAGGGGGAATGACAGCTCGGCTGTTAAAAGCATCAGCTCATGTTGTACACGCCCTAACCACTTGGTTATCGGGTCACCTCTGAAACACTGGTCTACTTTTAATAACCAGTAGCTGTTAGTTGTTTAGGTCTATTCAAAGTCGACGAGAATTGACTATGAAAGGCTTATGGCATTTATGTTGTGCATGCTTTAGCCAACTTAGCTGGCTGGGCTACTGACATTTCAGTGAGGCTAAACTCCCATCTGCAAGCAGTGTAGAAGTGCCCTGTTGTGCTAATACAAATTACACTACTGCCTTCAGCACATCACTTAACATGGCTTTAAGGGTGGAGTACAAGGGTGGAGTGAGAACGATCATATTTGAACTCAACAGCAAAACAAATGCACCCCTCCCTTCAGTGCTCCTTTAGAAACTCCACCTCCAAATTCATGGACACTCGTTGCCATGGCAACAACACAATGGTGAAATCCAGAGCATCTTATTTGGTGTGGAAGTGGATCCTCTTCCTCATGGCTGAAGCAAAACAAACCTTATAATCTAAAACATCATCAAACTAAAAACATGAACACAGACATCCAGAACACAACAGAGTAACAACCACAGGGTCAGCTGTTCAGATTGTTTTTACAATCTACACTGACAGAGGAGAGGACTGCAGTTCTTTTTCATAATGTCTCACCATGGGAGGAAGCATCACTGTGACCCTCAGAATCCTGATTGGCCGGTAAACCTGCCCGCCCACTTCAGGTGGTGCCATTAAAAACTTCTTCTCACCTGAAGCATTTCTGGTGTCAGTGTTACCAAGTTTAACTGTCCACAGACAGAGCTTAGCTAGCTTCTGTTGTCAGGCGCTAGCTGACCTTAGGATTTCTGCATCTTCTCCAATCACACCAGATCAGGCTCCGACTCAGTGTTTTTTCCACGCCCTGAGTGAGCTGCAACACAGTGGATACAGGCATAAAGCTCCAGTGTAGAGCTCCTCACAAAATCCAGCTGGAGAGTTTTAGTCTGAATTTGACCATCTGTTCGATTCAATTCAGCGCTGACTGACTGTCGCCATTACTGGTGGGTTTTACTAAGCTACA
Source organism: Trachinotus anak (assembly GCF_046630095.1). Taxonomy (NCBI): domain Eukaryota; kingdom Metazoa; phylum Chordata; class Actinopteri; order Carangiformes; family Carangidae; genus Trachinotus; species Trachinotus anak. The sequence goes on from NW_027273868.1 coordinate 1,992,067, forward strand.
GTAGTAGGCTAAACTTGTTACCTGTGGTTGGCCTGGCCATGTGTCTTTTTTAAAAAAAAAGGTCTCTCTTCTGATTGGCTGACAGACCTGTTGTTGGTATGTGGAGCCTGAGAGAGGAGATGTAAAACACACTGATGGTTTTTGGTTCTTAAACCACAGATATATCTTCTGATGGAGATCAACACTTCAGATAAAACCCTTGAGAAGTTAAAATATGGACCTTTAAACCATGAAACAGTTATCAAAATAGTTGATTAATTTTCATGTGACACACTACTTAATCAATTATTTCAGCTGTACTTCGCTGACACTAAACTGAAAACCTCTGGGTTTTGAACTGTAGATCAGGAAGAACAATACTGTGAATACGTCGACTTGGGCGTTTGAGATTTTATGATGGAACTGTTTCATTATCGCCTGACATTTCACAGTCACAGTCGTATAGAGCAGACTTCAATCATTCAACACACCCAAAGGCATTACTGTGTAGTTATGTCACTTCTTGATGTCACCTGGTAAGATCTGAACCCTCCTCTGCAGCTTTAATGACCACGCTGATGTCTCCTGCATTTAAACCCTCTGACAATGTTTCAAGCACCTGCCTCAACGAGAAGAAACTAAAATAACAACAGCTTCATGAATATTTACACACACTACGAAAATGACCCCAAAATGACAAAAACTGCTGTCAGCTGTGGAGATAGACTACGATGATGGCTGCACGCTACATTCATCATAAGGTGATGGCAGCGTTAGATGCTGCTTTCCCTGCACTGTGGAGCCCATGAAGATTAGTCTAATGCCTGTTTATCAATGCAAACCGTGTCTGGATTCAAAAGCTCAGATCTGAGAGCAAATCCATCATCACATGAAAGGCTGCTCCACCTCTGCTGGAGACACTGATACCACCACACGGCTCTCTCTCTCTCTCTCACTCACTCACACTCACACACACACACACACATTCACATATTCTTGTTAGCATTCTCTTCTGTATCCCACCTACTGACATTGCTATTGATTACAGTGGGGGACCTTAATGACCCTGCACAATGAGCAACCACCATAAATGCACAATTTCTTCTTCCCCGGCCCCGGGGTAGACTGTCTGGCCCTGTGGGAGAGTGTCAGGGGCTTATCAGGCTGGAAAGCGCCATTTTTCAAGGGTTGGCACATGATAAAAGTCGATAAGATGCATCTCTGTCTCTGCCAGTGTGAAGCCTGTTTACCTGAAACAGGAACAGGACAAGACCAGTCAGTGTGTGTGCAAAGATACATGAAAAGACGAGCTGCATGAAGGAGCACGACGCAGAAAACGGTCAATGTCACACACAGCTACACACGAGTATTTACATCACAACAGAGAGCAGAGTAGTGGTTTTGAAGCATGATATACTGTGTGTATAGCATCAATTTATCGGCATGAACACAAATGAACACAGACACATGCTGCTGCTCTCTATTGGATCCATGTCAGCGCGGCTCTGAGGTTCTGACCTCAGACCAGCGTTTACAAACAAGCAGAGCTCGCTGCTCACTGTGTGAGGTCCGTTGAAATCAGCTACTGTCTGAAAGCCACAGTACGACAGAGGAAAGAGAAAACAGTGAGGTCTCATCTGAACCTGCTGCTGTAGCTTCACTGTGGCCCACATTCTGCATGAATGCATGAATTGACAAATTAATAAAGTAGCGCGATAGATGTATGAAAATGTAATCTGAAAATCTCAAGTAAGAAGAAGAAGTTTTCTGCATTCATCGTGTGAAAACAGATCTCGTTATGGCCGACCTCTGGTTGGAGCTACGGGTTATGAATATTAATTAGAACTAAAAGCTGTCTCTGCTTCCTCAGGAAACACAAGCTGATACAGATTTTTTGAGTTTTTATTTGTAATTTTAGCTACTTGCAGATATTGAAAGCTTAACCTAAATAACTCTGATAAGTGATTTGAACTTAACTCAGGACTCACAATTAACCACAGCCATTCGACTGACCCATGAACTCCTCTCCTTCTGTCAAGCTGGTGATGTTTCACACACCATGGCCATCGGGCTTATGGGAAATATTAATCACCAATATTACACTGTTTGTAAAATACAAACCATCGTCTGTGATGGGATCACAGCAACCGCAACATCTCATTACTAATTACGTGAGTAGTCAAGGGTCAGACCAGAGGCCTTGTTAGCATCGTCAGATATCGGGGCCTTAGCCCCACACATTATCATACATGTTATTCAATTATTTCAAAGTCACAACAACACTAACTACATTAAACGACAACATGGAGCCCTCTACTGTTATCTAACCTCGGCTAAACTCTGAACAACTCCGTGTACTGTCTCATTTGCTCTGTGTTTAACCTCCTTTTCACATATTTTACTAATCACTCTCTTTTTCCTGTATTTCTGTTTTATTGTCCCATATTATTCAACATTTGATTTATTTCAACTGTTGCACCATGTTTCTAATCATCTTCAATCACCGTCTTCCATTTCACCCTCTCCCCCCATATGAAGTGTTTTGAGCTACATTTTATTTATCAAATTGCTAAATATCTTGACACTTTGCTGTTGAAAGTGAAGTAGATGAGATGCTTCATACAGCTGCTTCAGGGGAAATGAATTATGGCTTAAAGACTTTTCAGTTTGATTCTACAAAGGCAGATTGACATCATCCCACTGTGTGTCTATGCCCCGCCCATGTCCACATGAACATCACAGTGAGGTCATACCAGTAAAAAAGCTGCTCTGTCCATCACAAATAAATACATCTTTTAGATCCAGCACTATTCACAAAACATCTAGGGCTTCAGCCTGGGATGCCCAGGCCTAACAACACATCTTTGAACTTCATTTTGATCTCAACTAGATACCTGTAAAGTTTTGACACTGTATCGTGCAGGTGTTGACACACCTTGTGTTCCATTTTAGGGGTGTTGTCTCACCTGACCTGTTTGGTTTGGTAAAGTGAACTCTGGTACATTTGCCTTGTTAGTGAGACAGATATCACTCAGACCCTGGTGTGAACCAGACCAAGACTGTCTGACAAGAGGGTCTTGGTGTGTGTGGCCCAAGCACTGCTCTGGCCCCCTTCATCTGTGGTCTGACAAACGATTTAACCACAGGATTTTATGACAGCAGAACTCTGGGTTTAGCATGACTTCAAAACCAAATACTCATAAATCCATTCATACCTTAATGAAGACTTGGCAGTCAAAATGGTTATGTTCTGATTTATCCTTGACTGATTTGAACTTTTGATCAGACTACCAACCAACAGCAGGAACTTTCTTCAAAAAGGAAGAACAGCCCAATGCTTCATTTTTTTAATCCATTTGCTGTTCCTGAACTGTTGAGGTGGCAGTCTTATAAATGATCTATAAGTGATGTTGACTCAGTGATCACTTCATTAGGAACAACACACTGACACAGGTAGCTCCTCAGGTCTTCAGGTCCTGGATCCAGATGTTGAAACTTTCCTCTGAGACTCTGGTCCATGTTGACATGGTTGCGTCACATTCATGCTGCAGGTCTCCTGTTCTACCACACCCCAGAGGAGGTCTACTGGATCCAGGTCTGAGACTGAACTGGACTCAGTATTATGTTGATGAAACCAGTTTGTGTCATGGAGCATTATCCTGCAGGTCGTAGCCATTAGAAGATGGTGAACTGTGGCCGTGACAGGATAACAGCCTGAAGAACTGGTCAGACTGCAGACTGATCTGAGCTCTGTTTGTGTTTGCTGCAGAGATGATATCTCTGGCTCTGAGATGTGAGGCCGTGGATGTGGAGTGCACACTGTGAAGATTCTACTTCATTTTGTCTGTCCCTGCCAGGGAGTGAACAGCAGTTAACATCCGTCTGCAGATGTCAGGCTGCTGTGCTCTCAACATAAAACAGTGCAGATGAATCAGTGACAGACTTCCAGTTTCTGTCCTATCTGCGTTCAAAGTGATCATTACAGTGGACGTCTGTACTTTGAAGAATCTGCCTTAGTTTTTAATATCTGCCGAATGATGTCCTTGTTACTGCAGGTTTTTGGGCCTAAAACAAATACAGCTGCATCTTGTTTTAGTCAAATCTGTGGTTCAGTTTTATATCTGAACCAGCTTTATAATGTTTCACAATTTAGCCAGTAATGTCACTTAACAACTTACATTTTTAAACAATAGTGTTGCTTATTTGTTCAATGTCGAAGAATTGTTAAGTGCTTGAAGAAGCACTTTATACAAAATAGTTTTTTTTCTGTTGTAACTGAATCATCAAGAACGGAATCAAATCAGCTTGAATCAAATCAAATCAGGTCATCAGTGCCGGTATCCAGGCCCAGCCACAGAAAACACTGATATACAAAACCTGCTCATTTCACACCGTAATTAGTGGGTTTTTAAAATGCCGGTAAAACTGCTAGAAAAAGGTGGTTGACTCCTTTTACACTACCAGCCAAGTTAGCCTGAGAGCACATGCACAACTGCAGGAAGCAATGCCATAACATGCAGTTACAGAGGAGACACACACACACACACATACACACATACACACACAGACGCAGGGGAGAAACAGTGAGCTGCCATGCAGACTGGTAAAATAGAGCCGTCGCTTCTCATCTCCAGGTTGTCTCTCCTATCAGTGTTGCAGTCTCTGTGCAAGACACTTCAATCTGTGATTGTGTGTTTTTAAAACTTATTTTGAGGCTGCAGCTCACTCTTTCATCATTAAGCGCAGTGTTGCTGTTTGTTTGTGGTTTAACAGCACCGTGCCGGGCAGGTGACAGGTGTGTTTACAGTGTTTGTGCAATCAAAGACAGAAAAGGAAAAAAAATTAGCATTACTCACCCAGATGATGTGTTTACTGATGATTGGAGGTGGAGTCAATAAATACCCACATCTACTGCACAGACCCAGGAGTGGATACTGATTGTACCATTTTCTATTGCCAACAAAGGTCAGATGTTAGCAGGTCTTAGCAGCTGTGACTCAGGAGGTAGAGCAGGTTGTCCACTAATCAGACGGTCAGTGGCTTGATCCCCGGATGCTCCAGTCCGCCTGTCGAAGTGTCTTTGGGCAAGATACTAAACCCAAATTGCCTCTGATGGCTGTTCCATCAGTGTATGAGTGTGTGTGAATGGTGCTCAGTGTGTGCACACTGACCTGTTGTCAGTCCCATGTCGGTCCTGATGATGCAAGATGATGTGACTGAACAGTCCAGTCAGTGAGTTACCAGTCAGTCAGTCTGTAGAACTTCATGTTTGCTGCTCTTTCTGTTCTGTTCCTACTAATTTTCTAGCATGAACACAAGGATACAGCAGACAAGTTCAGTGACCGAGTTCATCCAACAATGTTTGTAACATTCTGAAAAAGACATTTGCATCTAATTTATGCAGCAAAGGTCTAAAGGTTGTAGGCAGGATTCAATCTTCTCTCTATCTGTGTCACGTTTCATGTGAACAGCCAAGTACCACACCATCAGTGCCTTTAGGGAGAGACCGACTGAAAGTGTGCACCATTAACCTTATCTGTATGATTTAAGTGTGTTCTTTCAAAACAAGTATAAACACTTTTACAATATGGTCTCATACAACCCGGTTCTTTTCAAGTAACCAGAGAGCTTAAGTCCCACTTTGACAGGTAACAAAGTTGGGGTGAGTTGACCCTTCTCCACATGCTTCAGTGGTTGTCAGTAAAAGCTTTTGAGACGACTCAGTGGTTGGGTTTGTAGAAAAAGGGAACGGCAGGTATGATGTCAGTTCCACATGGTTACCTGTAGTTATCCTGGTTTTTGTCCATGTTCAGCTCATCAGCATGTAACAAAGGTCTTCATCTTCTGGGCTCAGCTGCTGCCGTTTCTGCCAGTGTGCTCCTCCGTGGCGGCAGCAGGCAGATTTTAATCACTTGCTGGCAGACAAAAAAAGGGCGGTAGGAAAAAAAGATGAGAAATATCTGCTGCTTCCTGAGAGACAGAGGACGGGGGGAGAGGCCCCTTTATGTTCAGGAAGGGAGGAGAGCGAGTGCTCCTGTTGACTTTGCTACAACAAAAATTAATAATGAGAGATTAAAGATATCATTCACCTTGTAGAGTGAGCAGTGGGGACTATCGAACATTTATGCCTCTGCCAAACACAATGGCATGTGGCTTCCTGTAGAGGCAACACCTTTGACTCAACATTGTGAGAAGACAAGAGGATGGAGAGAAAAGTAAACGGTGTCTCTATGATTGTTCTGTTAAACAGCTGACTTATGTAAATTATAATAATGGTACATAATTAAAAATAAATATCTTTTTTTATTGTCTGTTGGTAAAGAAGTGTGATATTTTTCTTAACTTCTCAATACACAAATATAATCATGTTCATGCAAATAACTAAATTAAAGAAGGTTTGTATTAACATGTGATCTGTCTTTGGATCAGGAAAAACACATTAATGCAGGTGTAAATTCGCACAGAAGATTCTGAGTTCAGAAGACAATCAGAGCAGCTAGACCATATCTGGAGGTGATAAAAATAAGAATGAAGTCCACCCAGCATGTTGAACGCCCACCAACTCTGCCTCTACCGGCTATTTCAAGCTACCTGTCACAAAGCTACAGATGAGCTCTTCCTCTGCAAAGATATAAGTGGAGCCCATACAGCAGCCTCAGTGCAAGATACTCCTTGAAGTGATGCTGCTGTACTCGTGCTATAAAACTTCCCTCTTCATATTCAGCAATGTAATTGTGTTCAAGTGATTATATTAGTTGGTGATGTTACCTTTGGTTGGTTACCATGTTGCATTGACCCCTGTCTGGTGGTCATGACTGATAAGATCCAACCAGGAGGTGAGGCAGGCATCTGCGTCATCATTTCCATAAGTCTCTGTGTCTGTCCATCCAGACTACAACACAACCCCAGTTTTCAGACTAAAATAGGTCCAGCATTGTTTCCAAAAGTCTCTGTTTTAGGGGCTCAAAAGCTCTGGAGCAGTGTGGACGCCAGGGGTAAATGTAGCAAAAGAGATTTGTTTTACAATTAAAGATAAAGAAAGTGTGGACATAACCTGAGGCTCAGTGTTTGTGCTCATGTTATCCTTATCGCCAGCTTCGCTTTGGGTGAACACAAGCTAACATTAGTTGGGAAAGGCTGAGGCATGTGACCAAACACAAGGTCGTATTTCTTCACTGATCATGAACGTAGCACTGGGGAAAGTACTAAATTAACCAACATGAGCAAGATGAAGCTGGTGAGAGGTTTTACTGTTGGTTTTGATACTTTTTTTCAGTGAACTGCCCTGCCCTACTGACAGTGAACATCAAGTATTATTAGCCTATTAGGCAAGGCTATGGAAGAGCAGCCTTCAGATGTCTCCATCAGTCATGTGACTGCCATGTTTGTTGATAAGTACGCCAGCATCACCTACCTAATTTGCATATTGAGGACTAATCAAAATGTGAGCAGAATCAAAGTAACAAGAACACGTAGCAAAGGGACCAGTGCTGATTTTACATCAAAGTGTGTTTCCAGAGGTTGAGGATACTGATGCATATGAAAAAAGTTGCATAAAAACTATAAGTCTGGTAAGCAAAACAAAAACCTGGGAGCCTTCTACATTAGATGCTGCTAGCATTACATAGCCAAATTTCAGTTGAGTTGCATTGTGGGTAATGTAGGTGCCAGGTTTTGAGTTTGAGTTTTGGTTTTCAAATGTCCAGATAACGTACCCACATAAACAATATTAGCTAAAGATGAGGTGGGTAAAACACAAAAGAATCTAAAACACTGTTCTCACTCATCTTTTGATAACGGTCCAAAAAAATGTCCTCATTTATAGCGAATGTAAAGAAACTGGTGTGGTTCCTTATTTATATTGTATGCAGGATGATATATTTGAGCTTTCTAATTTAAATCAGCCTGAATATGGCCCCTCTTGATGACCAACACAAGAACACAGAATAAGTGATTTCCTCATTGATTAGTTGAAATGGATCAGGCGTTTCAGTGTCAGCAGGTGGACATGTTTTGCCTCAGCTCTTCCAATATTAACTCAGACCTTGTAAACAGTTTCAGTAGCTTGTAAATCCTCTCCTCAGGACTCACTGTGTGCTGCTCAATTATAGCCTGCTCAGTCTTTCAGCAGGTGATAGTTCTTTCGACAGCAATAATGTTTCATGAGGCAATCAATACATGTGCCCTGCCAGCTTGTTGCAAGCCAAACAGCAGATGCTTCCCCCCTTCATTTTGCATATTCACCACATGTACAAGCAGTGCAAAGCAAGACAGCTTTCTCTCTACAAGGTTCAAATAGGTACAGTGGGACATAGACCTGGTCCAAGTGGAAAACACTCGTTCATGTCCATGCAGCAATGCCTCTGGGATGAAGGAAAATGTCCAACACTTTGGTCTAGAACATCACATATCAACAACTTCTGGCAGGATTACATATGATATATGAAGAACATATTAATCACATTAGTGGTCTCCGTAGGATGAGTCTGTGTAGCACCACAATCTGCACAATCTGCGACCACAGTCTATGAATGAAGAACATGCGCTCACTTAGGGACAGCATCTTGAGTGGGTTCTCCTGACTCTTGGATGGAAGTAACTCACTTGAGGCCCACGTATAGATAGGCCCTCATAGCCAGTTGATCAGCGGGGGCAGTTGTCCAGCAGGTCTTGGCCAATAAGAGGTAATTCTGTGTCAAAAACACAGATATAGATGGGAATAGATGGGAAGAGTGAGGGTCAAAATCACAAAGTTCTGTCTGCAGTAGTTTACATTGGCCTGGCAGCTTCTACAAAAGTCGCAGTAAACATAAGTTTGATTTCAGAAATAGTGTTCAGAAATGCATGGATGCTTATACATCCCCCTTCCAGCATTGAGGTGTATACCCATTTGGTATTGGGCAGGACTACTTCTGGATGTGTCTAGGTGTCCCCTGTGTCCTGTGCCACAGTCTCAGGTTGCTAGCACCAAATTGGTAGGGCAGGAGTTATTTGGAAGAATATTAGAAGAAGTCAACAGTACCAAACATTATACGGGCCACCACAGTTACGCAGATGAACTGTTCTAAATATTAATATCGAATAAGAACATCAATTAATATTAAGGGTACCACTCTTTTTGACAGCTGGAAATGATAGCAGCTTGATTGATCTAGATTGTCCCATTAATGGCAGACTAAGTGACCAGAGCCCTGTGCTGTGTAGCAAGATTGCAGTTAACAAGGTAACTTCAGGTTTAACCAGAAAGGTTACAATGGTGGCTCATTTCTTACCAGGTAAATCACCATGGTAACTTGTGCTGCACCTAACCACCTAACCAGCTCCGAAGCAGGTTAACTTCGGAGGATCGGATCAAAACCTGTCAACAGCCCAAATACTGACCTATCTGATCAATGGAAAACAAGAGTCATTATTCCTACAGGGTCCTGACAGGGACAAAAGAGTTCACAATAAGCTGACTAATAAAAAGCAAAAGCAGATATTTTTTTATTCATAAGTCACATCATTTTTATGTTTGAGTCTTTCCAAATTTCCACTAGTTTTAAAACAGAGCTTCTAACAAACAGAGGAGTTTATCACACTAAATAACTACATTGGAACTATTAGAGCTTCATTTTAATTGCATGATTGCAAGATTTTTGAATTTCCAACAGAGTTCCTGACAGTGCTGAGGCTTTCACACACTTATTCCATCACTGCAGCTCAGACAAACATGAAAAGACTTTCAACTTTGTAACAATAATTAGAAAAAAAAACCTTGAGATGTTGTTCATTTGAAAAATTATCCACCCACTGCAGATTAGAAATAAGCATGCCAGTCAGATTGACCTCATCAGACACAAACCAATTCTCTTCTCTCCTCTGTGCTTTGGCAGCAGAAACAATCTGATATTACTTAACTTCTTTTTATCTGCATCACATATTAATAATAATTTGTTTATCAACAGACAAAAGAGAAACATATTCACTCAGTATGACTCTCAATAATAATAATAATAATAATAATTCATGCACTTACACACAGGTTATCTTTAGCCTCACTTAATTCTTCAAAAATTATTTCAAATGTTTCTTGTCTAGTTTGTTAACATTTCAACTTGTTCAATATCAAAATGAAGTCACTATAACTAAATTTACCAGCTGGTATCAACGTTTCCTCTCATATATTAAGTTCTTAATTCATGGTTTTGACAATGTTGCTTATAATTAAAACTCTTTCTACCTCTTTCACATGAATATGCTGATAGCAGAATGATAGAATTAACAAACCTAGAGTTAACACACCCAGGGTATGTTGAACTTGCTTCGTAGTACAGGCCTCAGGTGGGGAGCTGAGGGCTGCATGGTGTATGTGTGTAGGTGTGAGAAAAAAGGAGAGGGATGAAAGATGGTGGCATCGGGTCCAGAGAGGTGGAGCTGATAGCACACAAGCGTGGAAGTGAGGAGACACACAAAGGAACTGGAGAAGCAGGTGGGAGAATTAAAAAGTACCAGACTGAGGCGGATAGGAACCGTGGTTTCACTCACTCGGGAGGTGTGTGTATATCAGAGAGAGGCAGCGAGGGTGAGACAAGCAAATAGAGAGAGATACATTTGAAATCCAGACCCAGTAAAGCCACTAACACAAAGCAGGACTTAACAACCAGTCAGATCAGTTAACAAGCACACAGTTTCACTAAATTAAATTCTCACAAATACATTCTGCATCAAATAACTAGCAGCACTCCAACATAAAATACAGTATCAAACAGCGGTGTGATGGCCACACGTGCAGCCACACATTAAAAGTCAGTAACCCCATGCACTGACATCTCTTTAGTTATTTTAAGTTTTCTTTACATTTTACTCATATGGCACGCACATGTGAACACGTAAAGAAGGACACATAGTTCTTTATTTCATAAGGCATACTTATGGTTCATTTCATATTTTATTATTTAGTTTAATTGGCAGTATACAGGCTTAGTCAGTTTTCTCTACATTTAACATTTGTGTTTATTTATATAAGATGTGTTAATTCTTCTTTCTGTTTTGCCGGTGCTCAGGTTCTCCTTACCTCTGCTGCCTGGGTCATCTGGCTGGGGTTGAGCAAAGGTGTAGGTTTATTAGATATTATGTTAAGCTTGAGACCAACTGTCCTGTTTGTTTATTTGTTAGTTAAATTGTTGGTTTTTATGTTATCCCCCTGTGTGTCTTAGCCGGTCTGATCAGCCAGTATATATGTTCCCTTGTGTTCTTTGTCTGTAGGTCAGTTGAGTTAGTTTGAGCTTTAGGTTATTTTGCTTCAGTTAGTTTTGTTACTTTGACCTCTTTTATGGGCCCAGACTGATTTGGTTTATTTTTTGTAATTTGGAAGTTTGTTAATTTAGAGTAAATAAACTTTTTTTTTGATAAAATACCTGTGACTCCTCAACGCCTTACCACTCGGTCCCTCACATATGGTGGCAGTGGTGGGATCAGTTGGTTGATGAAACAGGTTTTCTTTTTTGTTTTTTTTTCTCCTTATTTCCCTCCAAACATTTTGAACAATGCAACATGGAGTTCGACACAGAAAAGGAAATAAGACAGAGGCCCGAGGCACTATGGACCATATAAATGAGGAAGAGGATATGGAGGCAAGGGCTTCAGAAGTGGCAGCCAGTGCTGATGGTGAAGAAACCAGGGAGCCAACACTGAAAGATCTGGCTGGTATTCTTCAGACCTTCATAGCACAGCAGGATGTGTGGGAGGTAAAACAGAGGGAAGAGTCTACATGGCAAGAACATTGTTTTAGGGCCCTACAACATCAGTTTCAGCTCTTGCAGTTGGAGGTGCAGACCCGCACATCACCTGTCCTGGAGCTCACTTCAACAGAGCCAGACTTCCTGGAAACTCCTGATTTTAGTAACCAACAGCCACAGGCTGAAGCTACAATCCAATCAGACAATTGCACAGCCAATATGCCTTCAGGTCAGTCTCGATTCTCCCTTGAGCCAAGGCTGGAAAAATTAACAAGTGATGATGATATTGAGCACTTTCTAATCACATTTGAGAGAATTGCAGCTGCTTGTTGATGGGCAAAATCAGACTGGGTGTTCCGCCTCATTCCTTTGTTGACTGGTAAGGCAAGAAGTGCTTATGTTCATATGGATGTTGATGACTCACTTGAGTATGAAAAAGTAAAGGCTGCTATATTGCAAAAATATGACATTAACTCTGAGACTTACAGGCAGAGATTCCGCTCTCTAGAAGCTGACCATGGTGAGAGCCCCAAGGAACTTTACGTGAGGCTGAAAGAGCTATATGGGAAGTGGATTCAGCCTAAAGGTAAAACAGTGCAAGAAATTGGTGAAATCATAATCATGGAACAATACTTGAGAATGTTGTCCCCTGAGATTCAGGTGTGGATAAAGGAGCATAATCCTAAATCAGCGGCTGAAGCTGCCACCCTTGCTGATGTGTTTGTGGCCGCCCGGAAGAAGAGCCAGCCATGGAGTAATACAGCCTGGAAGGCTGTTAAAGATGCACGCAGGCCACCACCTTCTCAGTACCACCAGAGGTCAGCAACGGGTGTGGGTAAGCCCCCTGGAAGGGAAAATCAGCATACAAATGCAACATCAAAACCGGCTTATAAAACACAGACTTGTTATCACTGTGGGCAAGAAGGTCACACCAAGCCAGTGTGTCCAAAAAACCCAGCTAGGCTAACCCAAATGTGTTTTGTTCCACGTCAAAATGTTGACTTTAAACCTGAGAGTAACCAATCAATGAAGACAACTACAGTGAAGATTAATGGGAAAAAATCAGAGCTTTGATCGATACTGGCAGTACCCCGACCCTTGTGCACAGGCGGTATGTACCAGCTAATAACATTTGCACTTTTGAAACCATCCCAATCTGCTGTGTGCATGGTGATGAGAAACCCTACCCCACTGCTGACCTCTATATTGAAGTGCAAGGCCAGTCCTATTTGTTAAATGTTGGGGTGGCTGATAACTTGCCTTTTCCGGTGGTTTTAGGTGATGATCTGCCAGTTCTGTATGATTTGTTAAACCCTGTACAAAACTGTAATGTGGTGACAAGGGCCCAATCTAAATATGCAGAGGAGGACTCTCCAACTCTCAGTGGCTTGCCTTTCTATGACACTGATCTAGAGACACAGCCTGGGAAGTCTCGGAAGCCACGTAGTCAGAGAAGGCAGGAGAAATTCAAACAGACTGTTGTAAAATTACCCACTGAGACCGCTCCAGAGGGGCCCTTGGGATTCAAGATACCTACCGACATAATTCAAATGCAGCAAAACGATCCAACCTTGTCAGCTTTTTTTGTTGAGAGCCAGGGAGAGGGGGTCTGAGGATGAGCTTGATAACAGGAGGGAGGAGTACTTCCTACAGGGTGGCATCCTTTACCATCAATATGGCCAGGTTAAGCAGCTAGTGGTCCCTCAAGCAGCCCGGGATGCTGTATTGCTCTTGGGCCACTCTATTCCCTGGGCTGGCCACCTGGGGAAACACAAGACCACTGCTCGCATTAAACGTTATTTTCATTGGCCTGGTTTGCGATTGGATGTGGCACAGTTTTGTAGGAGTTGCCCTCAGTGTCAAAAGACATCGTTTAAAGGCACCATCAGAGCTCCTTTGCATCCTCTCCCAATCATAAGTACTCCCTTTGATCGTATTGGGATGGACTTTGTTGGCCCGGTAGAAAAGAGCAAGACAGGAAATCGCTTTATGTTAGTCATCACAGACTATGCCACAAAATAGCCTGAAGTTTTTCCATTGAGATCTGTAAAAGCAAAAACTGTGGCTTTCTCTCTGATTCAGTTTTTTTCAAGGGTGGGTTTCCCCTGTGAGATTTTGACAGACCAAGGTACTAACTTCATGTCTGGACTTTTAAAGCAGGTTTACAAGTTGCTGGGCATTAGGAGTGTGCGAACCACCCCATATCATCCCCAGACAGATAGACTAATGGAGCGTTTCAATCAGACTCTCAAACAAATGCTCCGCAAGTTTGTAAATGACACTGGATCTGACTGGGATCAGTGGCTTCCTTATCTCCTTTTTGCCTACCAGGAAGTACCCCAGGCCTCCACTGGCTTCTCCCCATTTGAGCTTCTCTATGGTCATGAGGTGAGGGGCCCTCTGACCTTGTTGAGAGGCACTTGGGAGGGGAATCAGGGGAGGAAGGAGCCTGTTAATGTTGTTTCTTATGTTATCCAGATGAGGGAGAAGCTGCAGAAGATGAGTGAGCTGGCACAGATGCATATGGCAGAGGCACAACAGCACCAGAAGTCCTGGTATGACCAGTCAGCCCGAAAGAGAAGCTTTGACCCTGGTCAAAAGGTGCTGGTCATGCTGCCCACTAGTGATAGCAAACTACTGGCAAAGTGGCAGGGGCCTTTTGAGGTGCAGAGGAAGCTTGGTCCTACCACCTATCAGGTGTCCACTCCAGGATTTCAGCGATCCAGTCAGGTGCTTCATGTTAACCTTTTACAGGAGTGGGTTCCACAGGCTGAGAAAGGGGCAGAGATGCTACTTATCCGTAGTGTGGAGGAGGAAGAGGAAGTTGATAACCAGTACTTGCCCTCACTAATATCTTCTGACCTGGATTTGAGCCATCTCACTAAGGAGCAGCACGCGCAGGTAAAACCATTGATTAAGTCAGACATATTTCAAGAGTGCCCAGGTAGCACAAATTTGGTGGAACATGGTATTGTGTTGAAAGCTGATGCAAATGTGAGATGGATGAGTTATAGGATACCAGAGCGCCTCCTGGGGGCACTAAAGAAGGAGGTGGACCTTATGTTGTCCCTTGGAATCATCCAGCCTTCAAAAAGTGAGTGGTGTCACCCAGTTGTGTTGGTGCCCAAGAAGGATGGAACAATAAGATTCTGCATTGACTTCAGGTATCTTAACTCCATATCCAAGTTTGATTCATACCCAACACCTCGAATTGATGATCTCATTGAGCGCCTGGGGAAGGCAAGGTATTTGACCACCATTGACCTTTGTAAGGGTTATTGGCAGGTGCCCCTCACCCAGCAGTCTTGTGAGTTGACTGCCTTTCGTACACCCTGGGGCCTGTTTGAGTTCACGGTTCTGCCATTTGGGCTGCATGGGGCTCCTGCAACCTTCCAGAGACTGATGGACCAGGTACTCAGTGGGCTTTCCGATTGTGCATGTGCATACTTGGATGATATTGTCATTTACAGTGACACATGTGGAGCACCTGAGAGAGGTCCTGGACTGCTTGCATTCTGCTGGCCTTACCATCAACCCAGCAAAGTGTGTTCTGGCTAGAACACAGATTTTGATAAAGACTTTACTTTGCAAACTGATGCTTCAGAGAGGGGTATTGGAGCTGTCCTTCTTCAGGGACCACCAGAGGACCAGCACCCTGTTGCCTACATTAGTCGCAAGTTATTTCCTAGGGAGGTGCGCTATGCAACAGTGGAGAAGGAAGCCTTGGCCATAAACTGGGCCTTTGACTCCTTCCAGTATTACCTTCTGGGGAGGGAGTTTATCTTACAGACAGATCATAAAGCCACTACAATGGCTGGAAAGGATGAAGGACACAAATGGAAGAATTACCCGGTGGTATCTTGTGATGCAGCCATTCCGGTTCACAGTTCAGCATATCCCTGGTAAAGACAACACTACGGCTGACTATCTCTCCCGCTGTCCCAGCGAGGTTTTTGAGGCAGAGGGGTGTGTGATGGCCACACGTGCAGCCACACATTAAAAGTCAGTAACCCCATGTACTGACATCTCTTTAGTTATTTTAGGTTTTCTTTACATTTTACTCATATGGCACGTACATGTGAACATGTAAAGAAGGACACATAGTTCTTTATTTCATATGGCATACTTATGGTTTATTTCATATTTTATTATTTAGTTTAATTGGCAGTATACAGGTTTAATTAGCAGTGTTTCCCACAGACCAGGTAGCAATTTGTGGCACTCCACTGACACCGTTGGGGGAATGCACCAGTGATGCGCTGGTTGATTTTCCCGTGCACCGCTGGCATATGCGCGCTTGTCTGTGTGTGTGTGCATGTGTGCGTGTGCATGTGTCTGTGTGTGTCCGTGTGTGTCCGAGAATGACAGAAAGAGCTCTATGCGGAGATGAATGAAGGGAACAATATTACGTTGAGAGCATAGACTAGAGGGAAAACAACAACAACAGGGGGGAAAAAAAAAAAAAAACAATCATTCTGTGGCAGTTGGTCTCCATTCTGTGGCGGTGCGCCACAGAATGGTCTATATATGGGAAACACTGGTTAGTTTTCTCTACATTTAACATTTGTGTTTATTTATATAAGTTGCCTTAAGATGTGTTAATTCTTCTTTCTGTTTTGCCGGTGCTCAGGTTCTCCTTACCTCTGCTGCCTGGGTCATCTGGCTGGGGTTGAGCAAAGGTGTAGGTTTATTAGATATTATGTTAAGCTTGAGACCAACTGTCCTGTTTGTTTATTTGTTAGTTAAATTGTTGGTTTTTATGTTATCCCCCTGTGTGTCTTAGCTGGTCTGATCAGCCAGTATATATGTTCCCTTGTGTTCTTTGTCTGTAGGTCAGTTGAGTTAGTTTGAGCTTTAGGTTATTTTGCTTCAGTTAGTTTTGTTACTTTGACCTCTTTTATGGGCCCAGACTGATTTGGTTTATTTTTTGTAATTTGAAGTTTGTTAATTTAGAGTAAATAAACCTTTTTTTGATAAAATACCTGTGACTCCTTATCGCCTTACCACTAGGTCCCTCACAAGCGGGTTTAGCTTAACAAGTACAGTCACTTAACTTTTTCTGCCCAGATATCAAACCTTACTTGGGGTAACCACTCCTGTGCATGATTTACGGTAGCTTCAGTCCACTGGAGTTCCTATGGTGTTGTGTGGTCTGGATGAATGAGGAAAATGGAGAGAAGGGAAACTGGTTGCCTTCTATCTTTCAAAATAAAATTCACTGTCTTGCAGTGAAAAATATCAACTGGTTGTTCCCCGGATTTACTTAACCTACTGAACAAAGCTTAATCTTACTTCAGTGGCCAAATGGTGAAGACAGGGTTTCTTTGGTCTTCGTCTGGAAAGCGTTTTGCATTGGAAACTGCTCAAACAGATCAAAAAGCTTGGGACAGAATCGTTCCTATACAAATGCTGTTAAATAATAATTTTACGGTAATCCCGTCGTCTGCAACAGTGTTCATTCTGGGTCTGTTCATATTCTACAACATTTATGTCCCTCGTCTCGCCATGTGTGTGGCATGTGCCCAAAGCCATAAGGTTTGAAAAGCTGTGCCAGTTAAAACAGAAACAATCTGGCAAAATGTAATAATACAGGCAAGACAGCATCTGGGTCTGGTCCCGGACCATGGTCTGCCTGTTAGTGACCTCAGCCATCAGCTACCAGTACGCAATTTACCAGAAATCAATTTAGTATTATAATTATTATTATCTTTATTTAAACTCGAGGGTCATTGCGGGCAAGGCCCTCATTTACAATAACGTCGAGCAAATCCATTCTTCTTCACTGCTCTATAACAGTGGCTGCACAGCACAGCTTCCTGTGTAGACTACTGTTTTTTTGGT
Organism: Trachinotus anak; assembly: GCF_046630095.1. Classification (NCBI taxonomy): domain Eukaryota; kingdom Metazoa; phylum Chordata; class Actinopteri; order Carangiformes; family Carangidae; genus Trachinotus; species Trachinotus anak. The sequence continues at coordinate 2,009,607 of NW_027273868.1, forward strand.
TGTTTTTTTTTAAAGTTATTTTTTGGCCTTTTTAATGCCTTTATTGGATAGGTCAGTGAGAGAATGACAGGGGGGTCAGGGAGAGAGAGAGGGGATGACAGGGTCGGATTCAAGCCCAGGGCCGCTGCATTAATGGTATGCTCTCTACCAGGTGAGCCACCGAGGCACCCTAAGGCTACTGTTTTACAGCAGCAATGAAGAATTCATTTCTGGGAAACCTGCAATTTTATTTGGATGTAAGAGTTTAAAGTTTATCAATACAATACGAGGCATCAGATCGGTGCATGGACTCACATTCTCATCCATTCATGGTCCAGTATTTTAAGCAGACTCTGAGACATCTCTCATACCAGTATCACAATGCGACAACTCTACCTGGAAGTGGCTGGTGGTGAGACACAGAGCTCAGCTAGGTTACCAAGACAGACAGACTAGGGAGGGACACCCCCCCCCCCCCCCCCCCACCACAAAACCCAAAAACTCAATCAATGCACACAAAAAAATGACCAATCTTAGATTCAAAACAGTGATTTTCACCAAAAGGTGTCAGGTTTGTGCCCTCACACTGGATTTGTTAACAATAACAAAACTTTAAAATATAACCTGTTTTACATTTTCCTGTACCAAACACAATCTCTCCGTGGTTCCTCCCCTACAGGAGGGAGACTGAGAAGTTCAGCTGCTTCACAATGACGGTTAACATTAATTAGCATCAGATTCTGTATTTAGTTCAGTGCATGTTGTGTAATGACATCATATAACTGTTTATTTTTAATGTATGTATCTGTCTTTTCAGCTTAGAAAACATTTTTAAGGAAATACTACATGTGGCTTAGAAGCAGTGCACCACAGTAAAGGTGACTTTCATGAGCCTGTGACAAGTGTTTTCAGTCAGGGTCATTAAAGCTCGTTATGTGACACATCAAAAGTCCATGAGCCCCAGGCACACATTTCAAAGCCCTCAAGTACACATTTCCATAGAAAGAAGAAATGAATAAATGTGGAGACTGGGCTGAATTAGGGGCCACCAGGTGCCAGTAACTGAAAATCTACATCCAGTCACATCCACAACAAAAGAAGCAATTTATCTGAAGTACCCAGGAGACACTGATGAGAGAGGCTCCACAGTTTATCCAGCCAGATTAATCTAGGTGGGAGAGTTAAAGTCAGTTCCCCTCATGGAGCACACAGGGATGTCTGGCTTCACCTTTACGTGATGCAATGAAAACAACTTTATCATAAACGCTATAGGTGAGCCCCTCTCCACCGGCACCCCGGCAGCCCGCCTTCATTAACTTCAACTAAATCATTATCCATGCAGACAAGAGCAGGCGGTCAGCACCGCTGTCAGGTAGAGAGAAGAGAGCAGCACCTCACCTTCCTATTTCATCCCAGGGAGCAGGTTGAGCGTCGCGAAGCAGTGATGAATGAGAGCAGCAGCAGAAGCAGCGGGACGCCGCAGGTATTCTCCCCGGCTTTCACACCGCAGTCGCCGCTTCGCTCACCTGGCTGCGTGCCGCTGGACTCTCCGCGGTGAAGAGACACTGACAGCTGCTGGGGCCCTCGCTCTCTCTCTCTCTTTCGTTCTCTCTCTCTTTCTTTTGCTGCTCCAATCACCAGCGGCGACCGTAAAGCTCGTCACACCAAGTCCCACAGACCGGAAACTGTGAGACGCTGTTTTCAAAATAAAACGGGGATTTTTGACAGTACAAATGGCTGAGTTACAACACTTTATTTTCTATAATTATAGCCTATAACCCTGCATTTTTTTCCCAAATAATTTTATAGAAACTGATATAGATTATTTCCCTGGAAAAGATTATATCATTTAATACAATGGTCTTAATTTCTTTAAAGTAAAATGGGTTCAGCAAAAGTGAAGAGACCTTTAAGCTTTTTAAGCTATTTTTCTATTTAACTGGACACTACCAGTTTTTCTCATGAAATCTTGCCACAACACTTGTCACTTGTCAATAAATAGTCACAACACTTAGACTTTGTTGCTATACACAAACCCTTTGACTTTGGCCAGGGGGTTAAAATATTCGGCTAAAATGGAGATTGAACTAACATCCGATCACAAAGCAGACGTCATCTAAACATGCAGTCTGATCAAATGATTAATAATGATTAAATTGCTATGTCCTGACTGTTATGTTCTGCCCTCTGAGTGACCTCTGCTAAATAATGTAGTTTCCTGACATGGGTGCTTTGACCATTTTGTACATTTGTTAGGTAGAGAAAAATAAATGTTTATTGCATCACACAATGGGAGGATTTAGTGAAACAACATGTATAGTATTTTGTGATGATGATGATGATGATATTGTTAACTCAGTATATTTGTTCTTCATGATGACTCCTAGTTGCACCTGAAAGAGAAGAAATCTATATTTATGGATTTGGAGCTCAGACACAGAAGGACTTCAGTAAGTTTTAGACTGTGTCATATGATCTGTTGTTCCTTCATTTACATGGGTCTGCTGGGGTCAAACTACAATAGCAGTTCCGTTTATTGAAACTGTTTCAGAGAGGTCCTGATTCTGCTGTATGATGATTTTGGAGGATGTATTTTGTGCTGCTGTAGAGCTGTCTTGTGTTCTACTGTTATACTATTTCTGCTATCCCCTCGGCAGGAGAACTGTTCAGCACCGCGGACAGAGTCTCTCCCCAGCAGCAGGCTGCAGTCGTCCACCTGTGAGGCCGTCTGGACCGAGCCGACGCAAACACTCAGCAGCATGTCCCTGTTTCCCCTCTGCTTCCCTGCAACAAACGAGAATACATTTAAAATCAACCGCAAACATCTCGTTCTGCATTTCTGCATCAAAAATGGAGCAAGAAATTAAGATTAGTTTTAGAGCATGGACAACACATCGAAGAGGTAAGAGTTTATTTTAGACTTACCTCTACTGTCATTGCTGAGAGAGAGGAAGAGAGAGAGAGAGAGAGAGAGTGTGTGTGTGTGTGTATGTGTGTGTGTGTGTGTGTGGCTTGCTCTTTAATGAGAAGCTTATTAAGGAGCCTACATGCTATATTAAGATCAAACATGAACATGACACAGGATCTGGAGGCCTCTGTATCTATGATCCATATGTTAATGACTCCCATAAACACACACAGAGGTTATGTGATTCTGCTGGATCCATAATAAGCTGGACAGCACCAGAAGAGAAATCATTGCAGTGGGTTAAAACAGTGGTAGCAGGTGAAATGTTCTCTCGGTGACACCTTCAGTAACTGCCCCAATATCATTTACTGCTAATTATTAAACAAAGGCAAACAAACTATAATTTTTATACTATAGACACAGCTGCAGAGCTGGTCCAATGTTGGTCTTGCTCACTCTCCATTGTTTTGACCTCTTATACCACAGGCGTGGCCATGAAGCTGCTGTTTTTATGGTGTATATCAGCAGCTGTGTTGCTTTTTCAAAGACATTTATCCAAAACCCTCCAGTGAGAAAAGCACAAAACACTGTAAAACTGTTCATCCAGGTTTCAAAATCCAAACCATTTCTACATCACTGACGTTGTGTCACCTCTCTTCACCAGAATTCCCTGTCATGTGTGAACATCGGACTCAGTCCCTAATTTCTATAGTCACAAGTCAAGCTCACACTAAAGTCACCATTTCATGGTTTTAGCTGCAGGGTGACATTAGTTGGTTCAGTAGAGCATGGGTGCATGTGTGGAGAAATAATAATCCAAAAATGCTGGTGATGTGGAGAGCTGATGTTCCCACAGGCATGATGGGAGGGAGGGAGAGAGAGAGAGAGAGAGAGAGAGAGAGAGAGAGAGCATTGCGAGGCGGCCATCTTGGCTACAGGTGAGGCACATCTCCTCTGATGAACCTACCACTGGCTCCGCCTCCAAACACCTGACATACAACACAGGTCAAAGGGCAGATACACACCTCACAATTGAGGGCAACCAGGGTCATCACATTATGTTTGTGTGTGTTATTCTTCCTCATTTTGATCCTGTATGTAGACGCTGTTGTTGCTGTAGCCTGAGAGAGTGATCAGCTGCATTCATCATAAACTGCTCATCATTCCCAGCGTCCAGTCCTCTCTAACCCTGCTCTCTTTGTGCTGTATCTTCTTTTTTTCTATAACTATATAACAACAACACAACAAACAACAGCCACTGCACTTCACCAGGCCCCCAAACACCCACCACCAAGTGTGAGTACCACTACGCCACCTTGTGTCTTATAGGCCGCGTTCAGACTGCAGGCGAATCTGATTCAAATCAGATTCCTACTCAAATCCGATTTTTAGGGCTGACTGTCCACACTGTTTTTAGCAAGTGTCCAAATCGGATATGGCTCTGTTCAGACTGTGCCACATTATTGACTGATCTGACAGGTTGCTGTAGTAACGGAGCGTCTGACGTCATATAATTGCGACAGCGACAGCAACAACAACAACAAATATGATGGAGGCAGGTCACCTCAGTATATTGGCCTTATCACTGTGCAGTAGAGGTGCAGAACATCTCAGACGCACTAGACCAGGGGAGCCCAATACGTCGATCGCGGCATTAGAAGAAGTAGAATCTACGTCTTTTAATGCCGTGCGATCTACATTTTTTCCTCAACTTCATTGGGAGTTCCGTGCGATCTACCTGCACTCCTTTTGCGATTGACCAGTAGATCGTGATCGATGTATTGGGCACCCCTGCACTAGACATTTGCAACGCCGCAGGGGGCTGGTAGGATTATACACAACAATGCTTCGTGCTGCACTCACTGCCGGAGTTTCTTGCAGCGACGAGTGTGGTGCCACCCGAAGAGCTGGGTCTGGCGTCGCGCAGAGTGACGTCACGGACAGTCAAAACCGATCTGAGTTTTTGGAGCTGTTCAGACTGAGACGCATCTGTCCAAATGCGATCTGAAACTACCTCCCGAAGGTGGTTTCGATCGGGTTTCCAAAAATCGGATTTCATGTGATTTGTGACTGTTCAGACTTCAAAAGAGCTCCAGTTCCAACCTGGATGGGCTAAAAATCGGATTTTGGCTGGCAGTCTGAACGCAGCCATAGATACTGTGCAGTGTCTGTGCTCGTCTGCTCTCTGGAGCCCCTCCCACCTGAAACAAGGCTCGGTGTTGAGTTGATTGTCATTCTCTCTGTACACAGTCCTCAGTATACAGAGGAGCACGTCTGCATTCCTCCAGCGCTGCGGTGGAAATAACAACAGATACAATAAAAACAGAGCAGTAGTAGAAGTGTTGTAGTGTTGCAGCACAGAGCAGCAAAGCTGGTTAAAGCACAATAAAGAACATGTTCTGCTTCTTTCCTAATCAAAGTGACAGGTCATGACATGTAGCTCTTCTATTATATTATAATAATATATAAAGGCGTTTGAGGGCTTCAGGCTGGTTTAGTATCACATACATGAGGAAATCCTTTCCAAATATAGTTATTCATAGAGAGAGAGCTTTACCGGCACGCTGCCTGATAACTCAGTAGGCTGTCTCAAAGCAATTTACTGCTTGAATGATTATTGTCAGACTGCTGTAGGCTAAAAGACATTAGGTTTCCCTGAGAGATAAAATAAGCAGGAGAGGGACATGTGAGGTTAACCCATGTGGCTGCACATTTGTTGTAACCTTGGACAATGGAGGTTGTAATTTTAGGAACAACGAAAGACAACAAACTGTTTCCACCATTTCTTTCATCCACACAGACACAAACCTGCAGAGGAGTCAGAGAAGAGTCTTTTACAGTCTCCTCATCGTGACGTAGCACCGGACTCTGCCTACAAGAATCCTCCTCCTCTTCCTCCTCCTCAGGAACAACCTGCAAGTCAGAAATATGCTGCAGCCAGTGTTGTTATGTCAGTGTGGTGGTGCACGTGCCTGAACCACCTCCACTGGTAGCAAACTAAATCTGGCCCATATTTGGGCCACATGTTTGTTTGCTTCTAGCCCAAATCTGGCCCATATACAGTATGATTCTCAGATGCCACTTCTACATCTGGACCAATTCTGGTGCGCACACAGAAAATCCTGCAGCTGTCAGACAATACCAGAGGATAAAAGCTGAATCTGCCCAGATGTGGGCCAAGGCCGAGTTTCATTTTGCCTACCTGTGTCACAGACTTTATTCTAAGCACAAGCATTAAACTGAAATATAGGCCCAGCTGATTTTATCTTTTGTGCTGAACCACTTGTGGAAATATTTAGATCCATTCCAGCCTTTTAAGCTTTTGTTCCCCAACCCTCAGCTGAACTCTGTTTGGTGCTGATTAACATTTTCACATTGTAAACTAAGATGTTGAACATTACTTACTAAAGTCAGAATAATAATCAAAATTCAAACAGATCACATAACTCTTCTCCACGGCGCCATGCCAAATATGTTAGCATGTGTATGTTAGCATGCCTACTAGCAGCCTCACAGATCTGCTAGGTGTGGTTGTGGTCTACGCAGTCTTGTTAAACCAGAGTTTGCAGTGCAGTCTGGGAAATGTCCTCACCTGGTCTGAAAGAGGAACTCTCGTCTTTCAATGGACATGAGGTGTGAGAGATGATCTCAACACAGCACGAGAACAGGTGAAGAAGAGACACACAACACATCTTATGAATTCTGACCTGCCCTGAAAGCCTCACTGCCAAGACTGATCACTGGCTCTTTATGAATATCACAACATATATGTAATAAAGCAGCTTCACTGAGAGGGACCCTGACTGGTAAATCACTTGTCTCCCATAAAACACTGAGAGGACAGGGAGGGAGGGAAGGATGGAGGTGACATTGGTGGAATAGCTGATCCTGTGCCAGGTTTAATCTGTGTAAATGTACAGAGGTGAGTGTGTGTGTGCGTGTGTGTATGCCCGTGTGTGTGTGTGTGCTGTACTAAGTGAATGGCAGCCCCTCACTTATATTGCATGTGGAGGTAACATGAATCACTGCAGACGGGCATAGGCTGGGACGTCACTGAGGAGCTGTGACATCACCAGGCCACTTTACATGGCTCCATGTCCTCTGGCCTGTCTCACAGAGCAGCTTCACTCTAACTCTATAATCCTCTCCCTCACTGCTTCACCTTCACTTGTTGTAGTGCTATGACTCCACTGTTCTGTGGTCTCCAGCCTCCCTGTGACACCCAGTCAATTCCAAATAGCAGCATGGCTTTAAGAAAGGTGAGTTTTTTTGTTTTTGTTTTTTTGTTTCATTTTTTACAATGTAGGTCTTATTTTTGTAGGTTTGTCCATTTCCATTGCTCATGATAACATCACACTCACCAAAGTTCAGGGGCTGCATCCTTCAGAGGACGCAGTCTACGAAAGTGTGGCCCTGTCCTCTACCGGCTCAGCAGCAAACAGCAGACACACACACACACACACAGAGTGGAGCTGGTGGAGACCAAACACAGAGCTAAAAGAGAGGGAACACTGGACACACATGTTGCTGGATGGTGTTCATACGGGGGAGTGGAGGTGGGAGTAACCTCTGTCTCTTGGTCTGTCTCCAGCTGTCCACTGACTGCTGCTTGTTGACCTTTGACCTCCTCCCAGTGTAAACTGAGGTGTTTTAGTCTGGAGTTCACAGACAGATGGTGTTGTCTGTTTCTGTTGAGTCACTAGTATTTTCCTGGTCTTTACTCAGGATGGGATTCTCATTATTCACTACTGGACCTGTTGGCTGTGAAGCCTCCTCCTCATGTGGGAGAGTCCTTACGTCTGTTAATTCAGTCTGACCTTTAAGGATGATGGTCACTTGATGACAGTCTGTCCAGTCCTCATGAAGATACAGCATCTGCTCTAGACCAAAGTGTTGCACAGATGCACAGACCAACCGTCAGGCCAACTGTCACCCATCCCCCAGGCCTGGCACAATAGTTACCAACTGATTTACTGACACACACACACAGACACACAAACAGACACAAACACACACAAGGAAGGCACACATAGCGGCCTTATCTAATTGAACGGCAGGGTGGTTAAATCAACGAGCTAAGCGCCAGCATGACAAGAGCCGTCGCTGCATATCGCAGACAAATCAACATTCACGGTGTTGTGTTAAAAAGCAACAACAGCAGATAGTGAGCAGTGCAGAGAGAGAGAGAGAGAGAGAGAGAGAGAGAGAGAGAGAGGGAGGGAGGGGAGGGGAGGGAGCAGACACACAGAGCATAAAGAAACATGACACAGGTGGAGAAGCAGCAGACACTAAATCTGTGAGGTAACTTGAGTGGAGGACATGTGATATGTGGTTATTTCTAACAAGCAAAAACATAATCCTCTCTTCTGTTATATACACAGAACCTTCATCTACACTGAAGCTCTTCATGGGCCTACCTGGTTCTAAGACCAGGTCGGGTCAGTATGTCTAATACCCGTGTGGATCTGAATGAATCCTGCTCTGTATCAGCTCTGATCAGCTGTGTAATAAGAGCAGCAGAGCTCCTGTGAAGCTCAGTGTGTAGTACAGTGTGTGTGTGTATTACAGTGTGTGTGTAGTGCAGTATGTGTGTGTGTGTGTGTGTGTGTGTTTGTGGCACGTGTGCAGTACAGACAGAGCGATGGAGCAGGCAGATGCTGGCAAGTGGAGCAGAGTAAAGTTAGCAGGAACACTGTGAATGTCACGGTGAATGAATCCTGTTGCTCCTGTGTTCTGCTGCTGAACACAGCTATGGGTCTGTTAAAACACACACATCTGTCACATCTGTACATCTGACCGCTCTCTCTCTGGTTGTGGAGGGGATGGTGATCATCAGATCATCTGTGCATCAGGTTTTCTTCTGTGTTTGACAGCATTTCCAAACCGGCGTCTTACTCCAGCACAGTAAACTTTTCTGCTGCTGACAATGTCTCAGACGTTTCTGTAGCTTCCTCCCTTCACTTTGACAGTGAGGAGTTCATCACCTATTTAACTCAACATGTGCAGCCATCTTGAACTCTTGTTGTCCCACTCAAAATCTGACAATATAAAACTAAAATTCAACCATGGCTCAAGGATGACAGGAGAACAAGTCTTCTTCAAGTATCATACAACATATTGAGAAGCTGTCTTGTTAATTATCAGCAGTCCGTTAAAGTGGCGAGGAAAAACACTTTGCTGACTTTATCCCCAGAAATACCCACACTCAGAAAGTACTGTGACACAGTAACATTGATAATATGTGATCTGTTATTTCACCTCCTGCCTACGACCCCTCTGTCCTCCCTCCTCGCTCCTCTGTCTCTTCTGCAGTTTGAGCCAGAGTCTCTTGCTCATATTAAAGAAATAGTGTCACACACCAAGCTGACTCCTTGTCCCCTGGACACGGTTCCTACAGACCTGTTAAAGGAAGTGTTCAACACCGAACATCCAACCATGTCACTCATCCTAAACACAAGTCTGTCAAGTGGCTCTGTCCCCTCTTGCTTTAAGCACGTGGTTCAACCCGTGGTCGAAAAGCCTCACCTTGATGCAATGATTATAGATATTTTCAGTCTAAGTCTAAGTTACCATTCAGGTCATGGAAACATTGTCTATAGAAAATAACTATAAAAGAGAAACAGGCACATCACAGCACACACTCAGCTCTACTATAAGTTTCCATCAACCTACAGCTGTGTCTCGACTCTGGAAAATGTGTCATACGGTGGATCATACTATTGTCCTGAACCGTCTCGAGCACCAGGTTGGTATCCAGGTAAGACTGTCCAGTCTCCTACCTGACTGATAGATCTCATCATGAGCTCCCATCACCTGTGGAGAACCTCAAGGCTCCTTTATATAAATCATATATGGTACCACTGTGTAACATCGTGAGGGAACACAACACTAACATTCATAGCTACGCTGACGATACACAACTATACATTTCCCTCAAGCCAAATGACACGAATGCATGATGCTCCCTGACTACCTGCCTGTCTGCAATCACTCAGTGGATGAGCAATAATCTTTTAAAGTTGAACAAGGATAAGACAGAAATACTATTGGTCGACCCCAAAACCAAAAGAGATGCACTCTCTACCAGGCTTAAAACTTAAACAGTCATAATAAAATGGAAGTAACAAGTCTGGATGTAAGTTTAGACTCAGATCTAAGTGTCAAATCCCACAGAAGCAAAGTAACCAAAACAGCTTTCTCCACCTTAAAAATATGGCCAAAGTGTGCACATTTTTACCTCAGCAAGATGCCGAGAAGCTCATTCATGGTTTTATGTCAAGCAGATTGGACTACTGCTCTTTTTACTGCTCCTCAAAAAAGTCAGCTGAGAAACTACAGCTAATTCAGAACTCTGCTGCTTTGAACGGAAACAAGGAGGACAGAGCAGGTCACTGCTGTACTGGCTACACTACACCAGATCCCTGTATCCTTTAGAGTTGATTTTAAAGTCCTTTTACTTGTAAACAATGCTCTTTGTGGTTTGGCCTCTTACATCACTGACACTCTGTCACTTTATGTCCCTCCATGAGCCCTTGGATCCTCAACTGCAGAGCTTCAAAATGTTCCAAAGGTCCCCGAAATAAAACTGTGGAAGGGGTCGTCATTCATAATGCACCTAAACTGTGGAACACCCTGCCAAGAAATATTAGAGAGGTCGACTCAGTGGGCATTTTAAATTTAAAGAAAAAATATACTTTTAATTAGTGTTATTTTATTTTTTTTATAATGGTTTACCTGTCCTTCCTTCCATTTCTTTTTTATATTTGTCAAAGCTGCAGCCTGTATATGGAAAGTGCTATACAAATAACATTTATTATTATTATTATTATTGTTATTATTATTATTATTATTATTATACCTGCTCCCTTTAGGCTCCATTTTTCATAAGAAATACTATATCTTGTATCATTTCTATGCAGATGACGCTCAGGTTTAGCTCCCATTAGAACCTGGTGATAATTAAAATCAATGAAGTCTCTTCTTGACTTAATGTGAAATATTGAATGGCAAATAACTGCCTTTAATTAAATGATAGTAAGACCAAGGTGGTCCTGTGGCCCAGGCCAAAAACCTGGTGTTATCTTTTATCCAGATTTAAAAGTTGTTTAAATAAACTTGTTTTTTTATTCTGATTATCGTCAAACATACAATATCAAACCATCAACAATGGTCTATATCAGTGACATGTCAGAAATTAAACTCTGACAGTAGCATGTTGTGGAAGGTCAATGAGTGAATACACACATGAATATTAAAACACACCCCAGTTAATACACTAACGTCTCCAACACACACTCTCTGATCTGATGTTGTGTTTCTCTCTCTTTGGATGATGTTTCCCACAAACAAAGCAGCAGCAGCTGCAATAAAGCTGCTCAGTAAATTATTCATACACTCATATACTCACTCAATAAACATGGCTTATGAAACAGGAAGGTATTTATTCACTCACTCCACCTCTCGTTTCTCAGTCCTCCATTCATCTTTAATGTTGTATGTAACACCTCCGTCTCCTTCCCTCTCTTCACTTCCTCTTGCTCCTGTTCTGCAGCCTGTCTTTATGTTTTCCTGGAATCACATGGACAAATACCACCAACAAAAAGAAAAAGAAAATGAATCCAAGGGAAAGCAGGGAAGGAAAAAGGATGAGAAAATGGAAGGTTTTAGAAAAATTTTAATTAGCTTTGACTGTGACTGGTGGAGTATGCAAACACACACACACACGCACACACAGCATGTTCAGTGCATGGTGAGGTTTTAAATGGTCGTTAGGGCCACTACTTGAGGACTAGGAGGGTTCACAGTTGAACCTCAGTACATGAGGTTTTACTGATTCTTGTTGGGTCCCAACACACTCGGACACAGGCAGAAATAGGCCACGCCCCTGATGGCAGCATACCCCTCTGGACTGGTGAGTAAACAATCATTTTTTGTTTGCAAAAAATTGTCTGAGGTCAAAGGTCAGTGACACTTCTTCTTCTTTAGATGATTTTCTTCAGATAAACAGTTCTTGGCCAATGTCAGAGCAAATGAGGACGTCTGCAGAAATCCCAGACTGGGGCCAGATGCATAAATCTCTGTGTAGATTCATGAATAATGCACAAAACCAGAAATATTCTTTTCATCCGAACTAGTAAAGCCTGTGTGGCATGAGTCTGTTTTATAAATCTCATTCATTGAGAAATTGGTCTCACGTGTACATGCCTCATTTCCACTCCTACAATTATCCATAAATGGATGAAAACGCTCCCTCAATCCTTCAGCCTGCAGATAGAAACACTGTCTGTACCACAAATTGTCAGACACAGAAAAAAAGCAACAACATAGAAACACAACCTCACTGATTGCATGGTTTTTGTGTTTAGGCATAATTTATCCATCTGGCCCCAGGTATAGCATCTATTAAAAATCACAAATGAGAAAATAAATCACAGGGCAGCACAGTCTTTACATTATTAATAATCATAATCATACCTTCACATGGTCAACCCTGCTTGCACTGTAACTCATAAGAAAATACCATCACCCTCTCTGCAGATATGAAAGTGTGCTCCACCAAAGTCCATCAAGACACAAAAAGGACAAAACATATCAGTGGAGCAAGTGTGAAAGCAGTGTAGTGAACACGCTGACGACGTATAAAAGGTAAGAGGTAGAGTCCACAGAGAAGATTTTATTTGGCGTTCTGGCCTCTGGCATTAATAATAAAAGAAAACAAATGGAGTGGGACACTGTGGTGGAGGTTGTTAATGCTGCGGAGCTGAGGAACCACATAGTAAATGAGATTAAGAAGAAGTGGGTTGACATTAAGGTCTATGTGTGGCCAGGACGAGGGGCAGAGAGATGCAGCACTGTTCTCACAGGGGTGTTGGCAGCGTGTGAGGGAGACTCTGATTTATTTGGGTAACATACTAGTTTATAATATGCTTTAATCAATGACCTTCCCACAGCACACTAGATAAAAATGTATGTGTAAAGATGTAGTTCTACAGACTAACAAATAGGCATCCTGATTTATAATGAGCAGGCTGCAGCATACATTATGTTCTTTGGCTTTAGTGTGATTGATTTTTTTCAAACAGAGTGTGACAGCAGGAGACCCTGTGGCATCTGTCCCTCTGGAGGTGTCTCCAGTGTCTCTAAGTTTTGGAATCATAAATGTTGTGAGGACAATCAGGGACATGATCAATACAACAGTCAGTTCCCCTGATGGTCCCTGTTCCTGATCCTGCTGCTGGACCTCGATCTACAGCTACTGAGTGAGCTCACCTGTCCCAGTACTGTGACTCTGTGGCAGACATGTCGGGGGCCTGCAGCTGAAACCAGCTTTTATATATCATCAGATCAGAGAAGACGAGATGAGAGAAAACAAGGCCACCAGATGTTCCAGATGTCACTACTGCTGAAGGAGGCCCCTCCCTGTTGTCAGTCACTCAGTCAGTGTTTCATTTCATTCATTAACATTTCAGTACCTCACTACCCTTCACTGTTTAGACGCAGATGTTGCTGCTGCTCTGCAAAATTCATAGTCTCACTGTAAGAGGTAGATTGTGCAGCTAAGCTAAGCTAGTTTTGGCTAGCTACTATTACCTTAGAGTAAACAGCTGGTTTCAAGGAGGAGGACAAACTAATGTTACCGGACGTCTGCAGGTGGACACAGCCAGTCTCTGCCCCCCAGGATGAGACCACAGGACGGATGAATGATGGATAATGTTACAGCTACTGAGAGCAAACAAACATCCGCAGTGACCAGACCGACAGTGACTCAAGGATCAAACTTCAGTCATTTCTGGGAAAAATATATTGACAGTGGCAATCCTACAGCAGACGCTATGATTTACAGATGTCCCCTGAATGCCTCACATGTCACACGTCCCCCACAATGCCTCTACAGACTACCTTTTTTATTTACTTATTCTTTTATAGATTTATTCTTTTTCATGTCTCCATAGATATTTTCCCACCATACTGGCAAAATAGAGCAAAGTAGTTTGTCCTGTTGTCAAATTGTTTTTTTACAAAATTATTCCAATGGTGTCATCCCTCTGCAAAAGTGATGCAGACTGCTCCTTGCTACACAGTCAGTCACAACTGTAACTAAATATTCAGCCAATAGAAACATTTCTACAGACACTTAACTGCTTTAATGTTCACTGCCATGTCGCTATGCCCATGGTCCCGCCCCCAAACCTGTGATTGGACCATAACAATGCACCTTACTCTTAACAGGAAAAGTCTCCCTTGAAGCCTCTCGTGAAGACTAAACACAGTGTTCTGGATTGAGTCTCAGTCTCAGTGTGTGCTGCCCTCTGCTGGACAACACTGAAACCCAACGCACCTCCTCACTGAGAAAATTCAAAAGTTAATTGTCATGTAACATCAACAACTGGATCACAGCTCAAACCATCACTGAACACTGGAGAGCATCCACCCTTTACCCCTAACCAACCCCGACCCCCTCCCTCTGTGAACTCGCCCTCCTCACTTCCTAAAGAATTTCTTCTAGAAAGTGGCACTGTGCCTTTTAAAAGCTGGACTGCAACAGTTTGCAGCATACAGTACATCACTGCTTTCACTGTGAAAAAACAGGGAGCCACTGGTTGTTTCATACAGGTGTGAACAGCTGTTGTTTGCAAATGTGTGTGTGAAAGTATTCATTCTGAATAATCTGTCAGGGATTTTACTTCTGATCCGTCTCTGCTGAGGGTACTGATGTTCTGCAGGACCTTCACAATAATGTACTGATGCTTTTACCAAAGTACAGAAACTGAACACATGAATACAACAACCAAGTTATGTAACACTCACCACTCCACTGCACATCCCCTTCATTGTTAAGCTACTGTGAATAAAACCTAGTACTTCCTGCACAGATGTTTCACATTAAAAGCCCGAGTTCCAGTGACTCAAAGAGCAGGTAGAAGCACTTCATGAATGAAAGTGAAAAAGTATTTTAGCATTAACCACTGTTCTCAGCTAACACAACATAATATTCTACATTTTGGGAAATAAACGTATTTTCTTCTTCATGAGAGTGAGATGTTCAGACGGAGTCAGCCACATGTCTGTGGAGAAGCTGGAGCACACACAGCTGTTTCAGTCAAAAGCTCTCTCATTTCTACAGTATACACCCTTATATACACAAATATAAATTATACAATTTGTGTATGTAATTGTGTATATAATTTGTGTAACATAAATCATACAATATGGCCCAATACTGTTCTGGTTTGTGTTTTTTAAGTGACATCCTGTTTTATTATCAGGACAAATTAACAGTTACTATCTAGAATACAATTACACTGATTTATTATCAGATTCGTTTGGACACATTGTTAAAATGTTTTGGTTTTTTGAGACAAACAGAACAAAAAAGAGTGAACACAGGACTTCTGTTCATCAGGTGGTTAAATCATGTTGCTGTGTGAATAATGTGTGAATAATCGTGTGTGCTAAAAAGCTGAAAAGTGTTTTGAGATGACAAAAAAAAAATCATGAAGGCTGTTTAAACAATGGCTGCTCTGCAGTAAGTGGAGACAGTAGATCCAGGCAGCCTGGTGTTCCTCTACAAACATATTAGCTGTTGTAAATGACTGGTTTATAAAGATACTAATGGTTTTGAAACAGCCTGGTCAGAA
Organism: Trachinotus anak; assembly: GCF_046630095.1. Lineage (NCBI taxonomy): Eukaryota > Metazoa > Chordata > Actinopteri > Carangiformes > Carangidae > Trachinotus > Trachinotus anak. The sequence continues at coordinate 2,025,132 of NW_027273868.1, forward strand.
GCAGTTTTTATGCTAAGCTAGGCCAAACACAGACATAAGACTGATAACAATCATTTCATCTGACTCTTTGAAAGTAACCAAATAAAGACATTAGCCAAGATGTTGACCTGCTCTTAGGACTGTGTGGAAACAGTCAGTGCTCTGAAACAAACATTAGATATTATACATATTGTGGTTTGGAGGCTCAGAGGCTCTCTCCTGATTGGATGATGTTTTCTGAGTGACACACGACCAAACCAACTACTGTAGCTTGATAAAACTTACCCATAATGCCAATGGTCAGATAGCGCTGAAACAAGCTGAACAGAGGATCAAATTCAGACTAAAATGTTCCAGCTGGATTCTGTGAGGAGCTGAACACTGGAGCCTTGGACCTGGTTCTGGTGCAATCAGGTCCAGTCCAGAGGCCTGTACCACGACGCAAGTTCAACATAGCCAGGATAACTTTCATTATGTGGTTAACTGAACCTAACATTTTCCATCCTGATAACCTGGTTCTGTTATTTAGTAATAAACTCTCCTCTGTTTGTTAGAAACTCTGTTTTAAAACCAGAGTGGACACATGGAAAGACTCCAACAGAAGAACATCCACTGATCCATACAAACATCTACTGATCTTTATCATTAGACTTTATTCTCAGGATCCTGTAGAGAAGGTAACTCAGTTTTTCCAGGTATCTGATGGTCAGTAGTTTGTCTGATGACAGGTTTTGAGGAGTTCAGTATCTGTTATCATGGTAACAAGTGAAGCACTGTCATAGGACTGAAAACCAGAGTTAAAGCTGAAGTTATCTGGATGACCTCAGATCCTGCTTCATAGTACAGACCTCAGGCCAGACACTTGTATGAGTCCACTGACAATCCCCTGAGAGCAGAGTCACTGTGGGCAACAGGAAAACAGGTCTATAGATTTTGTGATGTTGTTTCAATGATCATCACATCCTGAATGTTTTAGAGCAAAGACGCAAACTGATAATTCTGTTATTTTTCTTTACACCTTTCATATTTCGCCATCTTCCTGTTTTTGATGCTAAAACTCTGAGGCACCAGCGTAAACAGGCTCAGTAAAATCAGAAAGCAGCATTAACCTGCTGAAGGAATGTGTTCAGGATCTGAAATGTGATATTTCTACACAACACAAAACATTTTAGCCTGAAAGGTCAAAACATTAAAACTTCATTTGAAATTCTCTGTGGATCAACAAACTAATCCAGCTGTTAGTTTCTGATACTGTCGGAATTCATCTACTAAACCAGATGTGGTGACAGCTCATCCAGTCATTGTTGAGACATCAGAGTCTGGACTCTGCATACAAATCTGAGGTGCTGCACACCCATCCAACACAGGGACTTTGGTACTAACATGGAATTGTCCAGTATTAATGTAGATCCTATATTACTGAAAGATACTGGGCTGTGTAAGAACAAGTTAAACACTGGTGCAAGAGGAAAACAATCAAACTTGAATTACACAGAAGGGACAGAGGTTTTTACTGGTTTGACAGGGATCAAATCCACAGATAGTCTGAACAAGGTTGTTCTGACGAGCTGACCAGCAGTTGGGGGGCTGAACAACTGATCAACCAACTGTACGATGAAAATAATGTAGGAGACCAGAGTTCATGTTCTACTCAGGAGGGTGATGTGCTCCATCACATTGTCTGTTTGTGACCACAAGCTGTGTATTCAGTGTCTGACTCAGTGAGACAGCAGCTCGTTAGTCAGTCAGCTCCTGGACTGATCCCGGTTCTGTTCTCCAGACGCACTCAGCCAAGGAGAGCTGGGGTGGGACTCCGATAAGAAATCAATACCTGGTCATGTTGATTACAAATATATTTACTTTAGTTTTAGTTTAAGTTCTCTACAACTTCAAGTATTGCTGACTGCAACCTCTAGCAGTTCCTAATGCAATAAACACATTCATGTTAAACAAAGAGGAGAACACAAATCAAAGTTACACAAAAGATATATAAGGTTCACACAAGCACCACCTCCATAGTAAAGAGCCACACAAACACAGACAGGTCCAGTGAAGCTGTGGAAAAGACTCTCAGGTGACATACATTAGCACAGAGCAAGTAATCACAGAAACACACTGGGGCAGGAAGTAAAATCTACACAAACACAACAGGCGAGATATTTCACGATATTTTCAACACAAACGTTTCTATAAACGATTAATAAAGGAGATTATTGGTCCTGAGTCTCTGTGGATGTGAAGGTTGTTGTTTCTTTCATACATGTGTGTGTGTGTGTGTGTGTGTGTGTGTGTGTGTGTGTGTGTGTGTGTGTTTTGTTTGTTGTTGTTCTTTTATCAGTAAAACGTTTTAATTTATTGAAAGTTTTATTATTTTGATGGTGAAACTATACAAGAAACTATCAGTGGTAAAATTACATCATATTTAAACACCTGAATACAACTTTTCACACACTACATATAAATACAGTGATTTCAGGGTGCCAGGTGCCTTCTGGAGGTATGTTCAGGGATAACATGGTTTTAGGACATGTACTTAAATACTTTCTGTGCATGTGTGTGTGGAGGATGATGAAGATATTGCTTGTCTATTTACCCACTGGTGCTGGTTATTGTTCAACCTAAAAAAGAAAAAGAAAAGAGAGAATTAATTTATTTCCCAAAATATTTTTCTATAATTTTAATCTTGAAGTCCTAAAAACTATTGATGGAAGAACCATCAAACTTTTTCATATTGTTTTGTTTCATTCATTAAAAATGAAGCTTAACATTGAAAAACATTTTGATTTCAGTTTGGCTGTTTAACGTCCGACTTCCTCCACAATGACCAACTGACTGTAGGACAATGACTTGACCAGCTGTTCAGGAGGAGGATGAACACCACACATCTGCCCGGTTAAAAGTGTCACACCTGGGCAGGACGCAGATGCAGAATTTCTTCAATAAAACTCTTTATTGCAAGAATCAGATACGAATCCTCCGAGATCGAGTAACAGAAGCAGGCTAAGAAAATTAGCTCTATATAATTCCCTATGGGAGAAGCATGACTACAAAAGGTACCAAAATAATAATCGCTCCACTAAAGGAGGAAAACACAAAAGGCTATGAAACGTTAATAGAAACAGAAAATCACTCCCGCTACGGAGGCAAAAGAAATAACAAAAGAAGTCGAACCAACAAAAAACTCTCCTGAAAACTGGAGGCACTACGCTATGAAACTTATAACAGAAAATCACTCTCATCTAGGAGGAACCAGAACAAAAACCAAATGGGACTGGGTACAGGACAGAGACAAGACTGTGGTAGACTGGAGTGACCGCACACAGACATCGACGAAGACGAACACACTGGCACAAGACAAAGGGAAACGCAGACTCATATACACAGGGTAACAAGGGACAGGTGGAAACACTCAACAGGCAATCAGACCGAGACACACGAGGAAGGGCAAGTGACCTGAAACGAGAGGAGAGTTACTTTTCAAAATAAAACAGGAAATGACAAGACAAGACATGGAGACAGGACAAAAACCCAACTTGACCTCACCGCAGTGTGACAAAAAGTTACAGTTAAAGATTAAGCTTTCAGTCAGGAATAGTTCACTTTCAGTTTATTCTCAAGAGAATTTATCTATTTACATCTGTTTGTTCATTTGAGTATATTGTGTTTGTTATTTGTAATGAACACTAGAGTATTTCACATATGCATATGTCCTCCCATCACCTTCAGTCAGACAGCACAGACTGTATCATCAGTGTGTCCTGTTGTCCACTGGAGGGCAGCACAGCTTCAATCTGTATCCAGTCTGTACTGTCACCAACCTGGAGGGAGGGGGGGGCATTCATATACAGTAATGTACAGTCCTTAATATGAACCATGTCAATAGTTTATACGTTTTACAAACGGAGGGGGGGGGCAATCCCTCTGATCCCATGTCTGCTCAGACCCTCTTCAAACACGAACAGATCGTGACTCAGACATGAGACTCAGCCATGGAACCTGATGACTACAGGACAAAGTGAAGACAGAGGAGCAGCTAGTTTTAACCTCTGATTGTCCTGTTGGGAAGTTCAGTCTTTAACAATTGACTCCAACTGGTCCTAAAAACCTCCTTATTTATTAAAGGTGGACTAAGTGATTCTAGTCCAACGTGGATATCTCCTCATGGTCTGCCAGCTGTCTGCTCTGTCTGGTGTTCCTACACAACCTAGAGGTCTGTACTATGAAGCAGGATCTGAGGTCATCCAGGTAACTTCAGCTTTAACTCTGGTTTTCAGTCCTACTGGTGGTTCACTTGTTACTGTGGTAAATCACCATGGTAACTGATGCTGAACTCCTGACTGACATCAACAGCCAAATTACTGACCATCAGATACCTGGACAAACTGAGTCACCATTTCTACAGGGTCCTGACAGGGACAAAAGAGTTTGGAATAAAGTGCTACAAATAAAAATAATAATGAGCAGAAGTTATTCATACAGATCAGTGGATGGTTTTGCTGTTTGAGTCTTACTATAGCTTTATTTGAAGCAACAGGGACGTTCATGCTCGTGGACATGGGACAGAAGAAGAGAAGGGGGGGGGGGGCATGGAGCAGTGGGAGAAAGACATGATAAATCAGACGCATGTTAAAACATAGTGTCAATTTAAAGATTAGCAGGAGACGGAGAAGGAGCAGTCTCCTCTGTCTTCTGTCCTCCACCAGCCTGTGAGGAGTTGTGACTGGGACTGACTGGGACTGAGGACCAGAGACTGGTAACAACTTTATGGATGTTTTGATGGTGCACCAACTCACTGCTGCTACAGCCAACTGGGATTTGTCCTGATGACCAGTTCAAATGGTGGAGAGAGCTGTGAGAGTTGAAAGGCATGGAGACGGATCTGCTTGACAGGTGGTAACATGAACTCTGCCAGTGGGACAGTATGGTTCTGTCCCATTTGCTAATGTTTGTGATAGTTAACCCAACTGGTTAGTTATCAATCAGGTACCAGTGTCACATGTTTGTGTCCAGTAACATTACATTTCTTGCCCACAGACATTCAGTTGATGTGCTGCAGATGTGGTGTTAGCGACAGCAGCTGGAGAGGTGAGTATCTCTGTCTGCAGCTGCTCAGCTGGCTCTGGTCTCCTCCTCTCTGCATGTTAGCTTAGCAGCAGCTGCCTCCTTGTTTGTTCTGGATCATGTTTATCTGCACAATGTGAGAAAGGTTTTATAGCCTCACTACAGCTGATCATTCAGGCTTCATCCCTGAATATTTTAGAGCCTTATAGCCTGATGCTCTGTATTTTGACCACAGCTGTTTAGATGATTCCCTGTGACTTCATGAAACACCTGTAGTCATCACAAAGCAGCAGGAACGATATCGATCTCCAAACTGAGAGAAGTGCTGTGTGCACTGACACATGAGCCACAATAACCTGATGTTATTACACACAAAGTCAGAAACATCTGGAATAAAGCAGCTGTTTTCAGGATGATCCCTGAGCTCCATATTTTAATTTCAGTAGCTGAAAGCTGCTCCAAACACAGAGGAAAACAAGATTTTTTTATTAGAGTTTTGAAAGTCTCACAGTATCTTCAGGTCTGGAAGTGAATCCATGTAGTGAGCACACAAACTTTATTGAACCTAAAGTTACAGTTAATTGTTACGTCCCCTCTGGCTCACAATGACTTATCTGGTCTCTCTCTCTCACACACACACACACACACACACACACACACACACACACACACACCTCTTCCATCTCTCTGAACTCTGAGCAGAAGCTTGGTCCCATCCAGCCTGTCAGCTGAGATTGATGTGGTGCGTCTTATCAAACGAACGTGTGTGAGTGAATGCACCACATACTATACATGCACACACATGCACACACACACACACACACCTGAGGGTCCTGCAGGCCTCTGTTATGTAATGCAGAAGAAAGGTGAAGCAGTGTATTTCAGGCCCCTGAGGCTACAGAGGATCAGCTCTGTTTTATAAAAGTATCTTAAAAATCAGCCTAATTAATGACATGTTTTGTGATTGATTAATCTAAATTAATCACATATATCAATATTTTTCTTTAGAAGCAAGTTAAATAGTGAATCCAATAAAGAAGGTACAAATGTTGACATGGGGTTTGTGTCCCTGCAGAGTTTATGCTTCATGTGTAAAGTTTTCACCTCGTTGAGAGCAGCACACACATTTTCTTTTATTTCATAGCATGTGACTCTTTCCTGTCAGAGATCTTTGCTGTTTTCAACAGGGGAGCATCTCCTGAGTCCTCATCAGACATCCAGGACTGTCGCAGCTCAGGAGGGTCTGAGTGAGCCGGACTCTGACAAGTGCATTAATGGTTTGCTCAGTGTCACCAGAGGAGCGAGCAAGAGCGAGGGGACCAGACACAGGAAGAGGACGTCCAGCACATCCTGTGTGGTGTCCAAGGGCATCAGAGAGTGAGTGATATGTATTTTTTTTTTTTATTATTATTATTTTTTTTTTCTATAGTTAATTTATAAAAATCAACATGTTACTTTGAGAACATTCATTAGCTTTTCCTTTTTAGAGTTGCAGGGGGCTTGAGTCATTACACAAGGGCGTCTGTCAGGGTTCTCTTTATTTGTGCCTGTTTTCCTGTTATAAACTTTAGTTATTGTCTCTGCTGTGAGCAGACACACAAACAGACAACAGACTCACTAACTATCTTCACTTCCTGACCAATCTATGACACATTCTCAGTATATCTTAGAGGCAGACATTTTACCTCCCTCTCCATCAGGTTAAATCAGGTCGGCTGGACAATAGGTGACCTCTGACCTTTGCCCTCAGCTGCCTGCAGGTTCAGCCTGGAGAGACTCCGGGGATAGGTATGTGCTGTGTCCTACCTGTGACCTCCTGTGAGCAAACAACTGCCACCTGAGACGAAGGCAGAGCATGGCACCTGGTACCACACACACACACAGTTATACTGATGCACACTGAGCTATAACAGGTCAGGTCCTGAGTTCAGTTCAGTTCAATATCAAGTTTCTTGATATTCTAATTGTAATAGTTAAATTGTGTATAACTGCATGTCTCGTTAGGATTAAGAAATGAAAAGCACTGCAGTAGTCTACAGATAACCAGGACCTGGACCAAGAGCTGGGTGGAGGACTGAGTCAGGTAAGACCTGATATTTCTTATTATTTTCAGTGACATAATCAGTTCTGCTCTATCACATCAAAGAGGAAACAAAATGCATAAATATCAATAATGTCTGGAGAAAAATTATAGAATTTCCCAGTGAAACCACTCAGACACCTTTAGCATGCTAGCTACAGAGATTTAAACAGCTACAAGGGAGGGCCACCACACAGTACTTACAGATAGTAAAACAGTGTATGAAAAGGTCAGTGTACAAATAGAAGATCAGTTACAGAGCAGTCAGACCACAAACCTCTGATGGACGCTCCAAAGAGACAGAGAACATGCTCAGCCTCCAAAAGGAGAGCAGTAAAGTCATGATGGACATGATGGTGGCAGGTGCTTGGAGTAGAGCACACTTACCAGAGACACCATAAACCCAGTGGACTCTGAGACAGAGATGGTGGACATGGTTAACCACTCACCAATCTCATCAGAAGCAGATCCAGAGCAGAGTGTGTGACAGCAGGACAAAGACACAGCAGCAGAAATAATTCAAAGGGTGAAATGAGGCACAGAGCAGCAGAGAAAGTTGATGTTCTCAGGGGGCACTAGGGTCATGATTCCCTCTGGGGGCTCCAACATGTGAACTCCCACAGAAAATAACAAGGTGAGGCCCAGTGAGTTGAGGCCAGGACTAGGCCACAGGTTAGTCATTCAGGGGCTGGGAGACAGGCAGGAGGCATGGACAGGGAGGGCAAGGACAAGCCAACTGAGGTGGAGGCGTGAAACTAGCAGGCCTGACGCTAGCTGAGTCACACAGGCTGCATGGCTGGAGAGGTGACTGAGGTGACAGGCTGTGGAGGAACGGGATCTGGAGCGGAGTTTGTGGGAAATGAGGGTCCTGCTTCCTACAGGTAGAGATTAATGGCAGTAAGAGGAGAAAAGCCCAGGGAAATGATAGGCTGAGCTAGCGTCTGTCTGGTGAATCCATTCTGGCCTGATTGTACTGTTGTGGTTGTGTGTATGGGACAACAGGATGGAGGATTCAGATCCAGACAGACCATAACCTTCTGGAGTCTGAGGCTGTCAGACACTTTCAAACACACAATATGTAACTTTCTGCCACTAGAGGTCTATCAGTCAAGACTGGACTGTCAGTGGTTCAGGAGATGTGGACCTGGAGCTGAATTCTCCACAGAGGTCTCCTCCTCTCCACAACAAATACAGCAGCTGATTAGAACCAGTAAAAACACTGAATCAAACAGTTTCACATTTAAAGTCAGTGATTGGTCGACGCTCTTCAGTGACACAGAACGTCTCTGATTGGCTGGAGCTGAGCTGTCTAACATTTCCTTAGCTTGTTTCTCTGATAACTTCAGATCCAGATGCTCGACGACTAAAATCCTTCATCTGGTTCAAACACAGAACTGAAAACCACCAAGGTGGAGAAAGAGGATCTGAAACATGAGACTTCAAACTGGATCACAGTCAGTTTGAGCTTCTGTCAGACAAACACAACACTGACACTGAAATGACATCATTAAAAACTGAAACTCAACCAGCATGTTTGGTAAAATCTTGTTTCCTCCAATCATCAGACAAACATGAAATCATTTCAGATATGTACAGTCCATACCTATGTATGTGTGAGGTCAGGAATTTATCATTATCTTTTACAAGGCCCCGACTGTTTATGCACTGTAAAATGCTCCAGGTAAGATTTTTATGTGACAGTCCAGCTGTCTAATCAGCTTCAAATGGATCAACAAGAGAGAGGAGACCCTGCAGTCTGAGCCCTGAGCAGACTGGTCCAGAACACGGTCCTCACAGTGAGCTGAGTCATGAGGAGGGACCCGACCTCAACTAAAAGGTCATGTCTGGAGTCATGAAGACCAGATCCAGTAATGAAACATGGCTGTAGTGACATGAGTAACTGTGGATACTGAAGCTGTTCCTGCATCAGCTCTGGAGGGAGTGTGTTATGGATTGTGTTGTGTGTACTGTGTAGTGAACTCTCCAAATGTTTTTCCACTCCAACACTTCTCACAGTCCTGACCACATTTTATGATTCAGTGTTTTTTTAATCACCAGAAAAAGAAAGAAAACTTTCTTTTAGTGGTTTTCTAGAATATTTTCTACACTGTCCTGTTGTGTTTTGCTTCATATCCATGGAGGCTGTGCTGGAATCGTCTGATCAAGATCAGCATCGGCAAAACCAGAATGGAGATGGAAACTGTTGCGGTTTCACCTGCTCACGTCACCGTGGTCTGTGTTTTACTTTCCAGGGGCGAACATCTGGCTCTGTAGCAGTACAGAGGTTATATCAGCCAACAAGGCCTGGATTGATCCTGATTCTGTAGATCAGCTCAGACTTTTTCAGTTTCACCTTAATTTTCTTTCTACATGATATCAGTTGAGGGTGCACCACAGAGCTTCCATGCAGAGCGTCCTGGTTTGGTTATACTCAGGATGTGATGTGTGCAGGAACATGAGGAGTCTAATCTATTTATCACTGACACTGAGTGTCGTCATATCTCCAAACCAGGTCTACATTGCAGTGATCGTTGAGTTTGTTTGGCCATCAAATGCATGTATAGGTCTGATTTTCCAACTGATTATAGTCATACCAGGACCATTTCTCACCTGGAAGTGACCCTGTCATACTTTTTAAAACACCCCCACAAGACACCAGTGACCTATGACCCCTGCTAGTCACCTGCTCCATCCCTTACTACTCATTCCATCCATTACTGTACACTGAAACAGGTCTGATACTAATAAAGTTAATAGTTTTTATCATATTATAATTTGGCTTGATGAACTCTGATTTTTGTTCCCACATCCAAACACATTAGACAGCTGTGTTAAAGGTTTGAAGCTGTTTTCTCTGGTGTGTCTGTCTCCTGCAGTCACACACAGACCAGTCCACAGTCCTACAGTGGTGTCACACTGTGCACTGATCAACAGGTGGTGGTAACAGACCGAGGTACACTTTAAACACAGCCCGTCAGAAGACATGGAAGTCAACTATTTTAAAAACTTGAAGTGGTTTTGCATGTGATTCATGAGGAAGGAAACACGTTTATTAGAAATGAAGGACACACACAGTGAGTTTTATAGAGTAACTCTGAATACAAACATTAAAACTCCCCCGGTTACCTTTAACCTGTTCCTGCTAAAACCTGCCTGTGTGTTTCTCTGCTGCGGTGCACATGTTGCAGAGCGGCGTTCAACCTCTGCAGTGAAGCTGGTGGATGAAGTGTTCTCATGTTCACAGTGAAGTGAGCTCTGCTTCGAGGTACTGCTGTGCTTCATGGATCATATTCCGTCATGTCTATGAGCCTCTCTATCTAAATTGCTCTGGTATGTGGAGCCTGGATTCTTTGGCCGTGACAATCCACCACAGACATCAAGCGCCGTGCAAGAAGTTTCCTTCAGGCGAGTCAGAGCACAAGCAAACACACACGCACACACACACGGTCTCATAGTCACATACACAAGTATATACACACAGATGCACTGTCTGGAACTATCGAGCATATCACAGGAAACAGGCCAATTAAGCAGCCTCAGAGAGGGAGAGTTAGAGAGCAGGCCAACCCATGTGACTGAATTCCCACAGCCACCACACACACACACACACACACACACACACAGAAACATACATACACACACACAAAAACATACATACACACACACAGAAACATACATACACATGGACACAAGGCCACGTTTACCTGTGCTCTGAAACAGACACACAACTTGTTTCCTTAATCATGCCTGTGAACATGGCCCTCACAATGCTGCCATCTTTTAAAAGTTTTACTGTCATACACACACACACACACACACACACACACACACACACACACACACACACACACACACCCTCCTGTTAGGACTGAGGGTCGGGGGGCTCTCATTAGCCCTGTGGCTTTGAACCAGGGAGGATTAATGTCACTGTGGCTTTTCATAGTCTGCACAGAGGCTTGTGTGTGTGTGTGTGTGTGTGTGTGTGTGTGTGTGTGTTGTAGCTGTGACAGTTGAACTGTTCAGACAGTTTTACACTGAAAGAGACTGAACTACAACAACACAAGCTGTAGCTCTGTGGTGTGTGTTTGTGGTGTTTTATTGTGTGCTGGGCGGTGTGTGTCTTCAGAGGACCATGAACATCCAGCAGATTCCAGCTGCGTCAGTCCTCTGGTCCCGCTTCCATTCACAGGACCCCCTCCGTGTAAACAGGCTCAGGTCTGCAGCAGACTACAGCTGGTCTGTGTAGTCTACTAAAGCCGGGGGGGGGGGACTCTGAGGACCCTGAAGAACCCTCTGGGTCTGAGTGGGAGCCTCAGCGGGGCCAGGTGGGGGGGGGGGGCAGAGAAAAGAGAAATTTGACTGAGGATATTTTCCAGGTGTTGCGTACGGCTCCGCCCACCAGCCGCTCGCCCCCCGCCCCGGCCCACCCCCACCGGGTCCATAGCTGCAGGCTGCCGAGCAGGGGGGCTGGGCCAGCGACACCCCCCACTCCTCGGTGCTGCGGGACAGTTGGGACACACTCGCACGCTCGGCTCGGCTCGGCTCAGTCAGTCCCGAGGAGCAGAGCAGCGGACCGCTTCACGCACTGTCCCGCAGTGACGAGCTCTCTTCAGGTCTGTGCCTCGGATCCGCCCGCAGCCTCGGCTCTCAGACAGGATGTCGGAGCTCTCCGTCAATGACCACCTCGAAGGGATTTTATCAGATTTTGAAGGTATGTCTGCTGCAGGGTTGGATAGTTTTACTGCGGCGCTGCGCTGCTGCCCCGGGCGGGTTCACAGGCTGCTCCAGGGTCCGCATCAGGGCCGGCCCGGCAAACGGGTCCACACCCGCCCGGCAGGGTTTACTTTCTTCTTCCGAAGTTTAAACCAGGCTAGGCCCTGTAACACGCCGATAGCCTGCAATGAAAATCATCCATGAAGAGAAAATATGGATCAGCTCATCAGTGAGGTCTGAAGTGAAACTGTAATTCACTCCTCTGAGGTCCAACTGTCTGAAGCGTCCTCTGCTCAATGGACCGGACAGCGGACTGAAAATTGTTGGTAGACTAGTTAAACAGAACCAGTTAGTCAGTGTGTTTATAAGAGCACGTAGATCATCCTGCAGAATGTGGTGTCTGAACAGGAGTAAGTTTTGTCCTCACATCCTTACATGTATCAGCAGGAAAGAGTTTGAATCACCTGAAACTGTTTGGTTTGGGTACAGTGTAATTACTGGAGTCAGATGTAAAACAGCCTGCACAGGTAGGAGAGCAGCACTAATAACAGTGTGAGCAAAGCCTTGAAGAGCTCCTGTGTGTGTGTGTGTGTGTGTGTGTGTGTGTGTGTGTGTGTGCAATAAGTGCATCCCATCAGCAGACAATAGTACTTTTAGCAGCAGTAAATTCAGCTGTGAATGAGCTGGCTCAGCTTCAAAGACTCAGTGTCTGTTAGATGTGTCCTGACGTGGCTCAGAGGCCCCTCAGCTCAACATCAGCTCCATTAACCTGAGGCCAGACTCTCACTGACTTTTCCCTGTGTCTGTAAAAATGATATTTAAATATTTAAAAATAACATATAAAATATATATATTTTTTCCCATTATTTCATTTCATAAAAGTGTATATTCCACAATCCAATAATGCATTAACTTCATATTTTTGTAAGAAAGAAAATTGATACAATTAGCAGAAAATAAAAACATAAAAAGCATTTCTCACAGACGACCTATTGACTATGATGAATGAGAATCATTATTAATAACTGATTGGATTCTTGAAGGTGACGTCAGTACTGATACTGACAGGTCTGTCCCCAGCTCAAAGTCTGCACTTGTATCCAATGCAGTGACTGTGTGAGTGGGGGTGGGGCGGGGCATTTGCAGCGTAAGAGTTTGTCATGTGATTGTGCGTCACACTTTTCCTCATGTGGACATTTCCATACATAAAGACTGAACGTTATTACTCATGTGTGACGTCGATGAGTCACCGTCCTGCTCAGTCAGTGTCGGTTCAGTGAACCCGCCTCTCACTACACATCTTCAACCTGCGAGACGTTTTAATGCCTGGTACATCACCTGTGAAGTGAAAGCATCACATGTCCACACAGTCAGAGGAAGTTAAAGGGCTCTGTCTCACAGCCGGCACGAAACGCAACACAGCTGTCTTTCAGCTGGTTTCAGACCGACACAGTTGTCATTCTCCCGTCCAGCGTCCTCAATGTTTAAATAACAAATACACTTGCACCCGTCTGAGCACCCGTGGGCGTATTGGACTTAGAATGAGGTGGGGTCATGTGACCAACAAAAACCTGGTCTTACATCAGTGGTGCAGTATTTCACTTTTATTTTGAGGATGCTTTATCAAGAGAGTGGTATGCACCTTTTAAGGGGAATGGGAGATGGCACTCTGATTGGTTTAGTGTGTTCTACACCCAAAACATTCCCATGACTCATTAAGAGACTAAGGCCTTGTCCAGACTGCCAGCCAAAATCCTCTTTTGGCTCTTTTGAAGTCTGAACAGTCACAAATCACATGAAATCCAATTTTTGGAAACCAGATCGAAACCACCTTCGGGAGGTAGTTTCAGATCGCATTTGGACAGATGCGTCTCAGTCTGAACAGCTCCAAACACTCAGATCGGTTTTGACTGTCCATGACGTCACTCTACGCGACGCCAGACCCAGTGTGTTAGGAAGCCCCGGACGATGCGCTGCAGGTGATCTCCCACAGGGATCTTGATGTGCTCTTTTTGCAGAGCAGTCAGGGCGGTACACACCTCATGGACGACCACGCACACCGTTGCCTTACCGATGCCAAAAAGGTGCACAACGGTGCGGTACCCTGACCCTGTGGCCAACCACCACAGGGCAACTGCGACGGTTTTCTCCACCGCTATTGCCGGCCTGAGGTGCGTGTCCAGGCGTGTGAGCCTTGGTCGCAGGCGATCAGTGAGCATATTAAACATTGCTCGGCACATTCTGAAATTTGCAAGCCATTGGTCATTGTCAAAACTGCCTAGGACTACATTTTCCCACCAGTCATAGCTCTTCGGGTGGCACCACACTCGTCACTGCACAGAAACTCCGGCAGTGAGTGCAGCACGAAGCATTGTTGTGTATAATCCTACCAGCCTCCTGCGGCGTTGCAAATGTCTAGTGCGTCTGAGATGTTCTGCACCTCTACTGGACAGTGATAAGGCCAATATACTGAGGTGACCTGCCTCCATCATGTTTGTTGTTGTTGTTGTTGTTGTTGTTGCTGTCGCAATTATATGACGTCAGACGCTCCGTTACTACAGCAACCTGTCAGATCAGTCAATAATGTGGCACAGTCTGAATAGAGCCATATCCGCTTTGGACACTTGCTAAAAACAGTGTGGACAGTCAGCCCTAAAAATCGGATTTGAGTAGGAATCTGATTTGAATCAGATTCGCCTGCAGTCTGAACGTGGCCTAAGTACGACCGTTTTGAAGCAGCATCTGTTTTTTCCACAGTTAAGATAGCAAAAGTGATCTAGACACACTCTGAGTGCACTTGTGCCACATGCTTCAGACCATGAGCTTTGGATCATTTAAATGAGACTAAAGTGTGCTGGTCCTGGTCCTGGTCCCAGCTCACTTCCTAAATCTTAGCGTCTCTCCTGCTATGCTGTCAGTCAGACATTAAGTCCCACTGGACAGCTGTGGAGGAGGTTGGACCAGTGTCTGCTTCACAAGTGGACTTCACTGACAGTCAGCTGAGGGCGTCAGAGCAGACATGAGTGGTGCTGTCTCTGTTTCCCTCACTCCATCCTTCTTTACCTCCGCCTCCAGCCTGCCACACTGCTGCTCTGTGGTCAGTGAGACAGTTAAAACAAGTTTCTGACTGATGCAGTGAACCGCTGACTGTCAGGGGTCAACGCATCATCGCCATGTGGTTGTTAAGAATAATGACCTTGATAAATAATGAGCTTGATCAGAGATGATCTCAGACTGTGACTGTGTCTTTATACCAGAGAAGGAGGAACACAGTAAAGTGCTGTAAACTCAGTGGGAGATGATATCAAAGAGGACAGACTTTGTTCCTCCTCAGGGTGATCCATCATCCTGGGACCCTTCAGGGACACTACAACAAAGGCCCCCTCTCCTCTCAGTCTGACTCTCTCTCCACATTCTTGTGTTTAGACAGGTGTTGATTGGTGCCTCGAAACAAATTGCTGTAGCCCTCGGCTGCAGACCGCCACTGGAGCTGCTGTTACAGGACTGTTGTCTGTTCGACACTTCAAACCACTGTCACTGAACAGTCAGAGCCTTCACACCTAAAACGCAACAACACAACACAGGTGGCTGTATCCTCAACCACCACAGAGGCTCCACACTTACCTCCTCCAGAGAGGATCATCAGATGGGACAGATGTAAATTTGATTTGGTAACAGGGCAGTGATTGTTGATGCTGGGCCGGCCGGCCAGCTGTGGAATGCTGGGTAAAAGGTTGGTGCCTCATCTCCTGCGCCCACTTCTGTTTTAATCAGATGGTTAAGAGCCACCATCAAAAGGCATGTGATTGTGCTGTGGGTCTCTACAGCAGAAAGTGACTCATGAAACGATGCATCAGTAGCTCCAACTGTCCAGTGTGATTGTTGAGGAGAGGAAGAGGAGCAGATTCACCTGTGTGACAGGAAATATCTGGTTCCTGAATCGCTTTGTTGTGGTTTTTCAGGCCAATAATCACAAACAGATCTAAGTTAGTAATGATAACAGAGAGTATGACCTCATGGTCCCTGTGGTCAGAAATAATTTTATTGATTAGATCCTGAATTGACAGTTTGATGAGTGAAGCTTTGCCTCCATGTGAAGGCTGTTAGTGATGTCACTGGCTCATGGTGTTGTTTACATCTCTTGTATTGTGGAGAGCCTGGCGTTGAATTTTGATACTTTTATGGAGCGACTGACTCAATTTGATTCTATGGAGGACTGAAAAATGTTTGTCATTGGACACCTGAGGAGTAAATGAGTAAATCTCATCAGCCTCACTGAGCCAATCAGCACACAGCATGGTTGGATCAAGATCTAATAATGTCAGTGATTGGCTGTTTAGTTACATGAACACGTTTCAGTAAAGAGACAGAGCTTCAAAATAAAACTAAAGTAAAACTAAAATTTGTGCAGAAATGTGTAGCATTGAAAAAAAATATTGTTAAGAACAATCAAAGTCAGGGTATCAGTATCAGTACTGATAATAATACTAAAATTTAATAAAATTTAACAATAGCCAGTCCTAATTGTGGCAGGACATAGTAAAAACCTTTAGATGGTTAAAAACTGTGTAAAAACCAAAGGCGTGGCTCAGCTGCACACACGCTCCACCTCTTTGACCATATTTGGATTAGCAGGTGGGAGTTAGGGGCGGGGTCAGACACTGCCAAAATGCAGCTCGCTCTGGGCTTCAGAAACCTGTGGGCGACGTCACAGAGGCAGCGTCCATCTTTATTTACAGTCTGTGGTACAAAGCCGCTGCTGCCATTGTTTCCTCAGCCTGTGGCATCTTGACACACAACATCACCTCATCAGAACACACAACTGACTCACCTCAGTGTCAGTGTGTGTCAGTGAGGATGTAGGTCGGCTGTCCGTTCAGTTCAGTGTGTGCTACACATTTTGACTGATACAAAGCTACATGACGTGACCAGTGTGTGTCACTTCACCATGTCCTCTATCATTAATACACAGATAGTCTCAGAACGTGGATACTATAATATTATAGTATATATAAATAATGTGCTGAACTTATTCTGACAATCACACTCAGTGGCCTTTATTGTGAAGTCTCAGTCTTCTACAGTCTGGAGTCTGTTTAATGGTGAGAAAAAACCTGAGTCACTTGTGTGAATCAGAGAACTGAAGCCCCTTCTCCACTGATCAAAAAACCTGCTAAGACCCACTAACAATCAACATTTCCACCCTGGTCACATGACTCTGCAGTAGCCGTGGGTATTTATCGGCTCTGGCTCTGAGCAGCAGTGATGTAAACACAGCACCCCAGTGAACCCACTAACCTGTCACCTGTGACTTGCCCAGCACAGTGCTTTCTAAAGCAGAAGCACTGCAGCTACACTGAGCTCAGGGATGAAGAGTGGGCTGCAGCCCTGACATAAGTTTCAAAAACACACAACCACCGATGGCAGCGTCTCACACAGAGGCTGCAATGCTGACAGGAGCAACAACCTGGAGTTGAGACACGACAGATCCATGTTACCAGTCTGAACGGCAGCTGGCAGCTCACTGTTTCTCCCCTGTGTGTGTGTGTGTGTGTGTGTGTGTGTGTGTGTGTGTGTGTGTGCGCTCTTGTGTGTGTCCTCAGTCAGAACAGAAGGGCTGGCAGTGTAGTGGGTTTACCCTCGTTTAAAAAATCAACTTGTACCCACCAACCTTGGTGTACATGGAAGGTGTGTGGTTGATTGGAGGGAGAGGAAGGAGGGCGTTCGAGCCTTCAGATGACATTGGAGATTAGAGGAGGTCAGGGGGGCTGAGAGCTGCCCCTCCCAGCCCTGTCACATCCTGGTACTGCACCCCAGCAGGGCGCGAACCCTGCGAAGATCAGAGAGGGTCCCATGACTTACTGACCCAGTGACCACACACACACACACACACACACACACACACATAAACACCTTGTTGTCTTTGCTCATGACAAGTGCTGGTCCCCCTCTGACATTCCAGTCTGCATTAACGCAGTGGAGCATAACAGCCCGGGACACACTGATCTGTGTTTTCACTTTAATGGAGGACGTCTGAGTTGTGTCATGGATAGAAAGTAAAATAATAGAAATAGAATATGTGTGTGTGTGTCTCTTGACCTCTCAGGAACAAATGTTTCCCCTAAATCCTCCTCTGACCACACACACCACACACACCACACACACACACACACAGGTAGCACTTGATGTGGCTTGCTGCCAAGTCATTCCTCCATAATGGATCAGAATTTGGCAGAACATCAGTGCAGGTTGCCTGGTGCTCAGACATGTCTGGAGCTGTCAGATCCTCAACAGTTCCTGGATCAGTTTTAATGAACCAATCAGAGAGCAGAGACAAAACCATTAATGCAGGGAGAGTGTGAAGTCTCTGTTCTGAAGACAGTCTTCTCCAATGAACTGAGCTGGTGTCAGTCATATCTTGCTGCAGGTCAGCAGCCTGTCTCAGTGAACCAGTGTGGCTCTGTCTCTGCACAGACGTGAAGCAGTGAAACTCTGGACGCACTGTCCCTTTAATAGACCCCAGCTTCTGTCCAATGTTTTCAGGCAACAGGTGCTTAAGAGGCAAATAGCCAGACATCTGAAATACAGTGATGTAAGGGCTGTGTGTGTGTGTGTCTGTGTATGTGTGTGTGTGTGTGTCCTTAGGCACTGTGTTATTTACAGTGTTATAACATTGCAAACGGCCGCTTGGAATGTGTCTTCCAGATGTGCTTTAGTAAGTGGAAGTTGTTTTAATGTGTTCGTTCATGTGTGTGGGTGTGTGTGCGCGTGTGTGTGTGTGTGTGTGTGTGTGTGTGTGTGTAGTATTGGTTTTTTGCATTTTACTTTAGCCACCTCATTCTGTGGGTTTGTGTGTATGTGTGTTTTGTACGTGCATGTTCACACGTGTTGGTGCACATGCTGTCTTGTCCCTCAGACAATTTAGCGGAATGTGCCAGTTGGGGGGAAGGTTGGGGGTGGGGGGGGGGGGGGGGGTGTGTGTGTGTGTGTGTGTGTGTGTGTGTGTGTAGTATTGGTTTTTTGCATTTTACTTTAGCCACCTCATTCTGTGGGTTTGTGTGTATGTGTGTTTTGTACGTGCATGTTCACACGTGTTGGTGCACATGCTGTCTTGTCCCTCAGACAATTTAGCGGAATGTGCCAGTTGGGGGGAAGGTTGGGGGTGGGGGGGGGGGGGGGGGGGGGATGCATGGACATGCCCAGACTCAGCATCCCCTCACGTTGTGTGTCCACAGGACTGACTGGGCCTCCCAGTGCATACTGGTTCCCAAATGAACTGTCTCACTGGCCCAGAGCTGGTAACTCATCAGATGAGTCCACCTCAGTTAAGTTCTGCACCCACAGTAAGAAAACCCCACAATCACACTGACTAAAAACATGCAACAACATAACATTACCCATGAGGATGTTGTGTGGTTTCCTCCATGTTTCTGGATGAAGAAGGTCTGTTTTTGTTTTTATTGGCCTGTTACAAACAGCAGCTCAAGACCTCTGCAGGTCACATGTCCCAGGTGTCAGACGTGAGGGTGCTGAGATAGCTAACAAACTGGTTCAACTCCACCTGTAGTGAATTGTTAATATTAGTCAACAGAAGCTATTAACAAAGTGACTCACAGTGAGGGACATGACTGAAGCCTCGGTGGTGTCTCCGTTCACCTTTTCTCTCTTCTGTTATTCTCTCTTATGAATCCATAATCAGTACATTTGATCTGTTTATTAGATTCTATTGTGATCAAGTTTTTTTAAAAATTAAATACTATTAAATTAACTGTCTGGTTATCATTTAAAAAATTTTAATTAAAATGACCGATAAAAAGAGACTAGGATGGAAGTTTTTCCTGGCCAGTCAACAATGAGAAAGTCTGACACAACCTCTGGTCACGCTTTGTCATCTGTCACATCTGCAGTGGACAAACAGGCTCAGAGAAGTTTAAAAGGATTTCCCTCATCTCTCTAATATAGAAGGAACATTTGGTTTCTGTGAGGATAGAGGCACAGGAATATAAACACACACACGCACACACACACACACACATACAGCAGCATTGATTTCCTCTTGGAGGGAATGTGATCCTGACCAGCTGAACTGGAGGCCAGTTGTTCCATGTTTTCCTTCTTCTGGTTCTGGCCTTTTGCCAAAAGCTGCAGTGACTTCGGCTCCTCACTTCCCTCAGTGTACAGACCCCAGCCCCCTCACACCTTCACTTCAGTCAGTCAGAGAGTAATTCTGTGACTTAAAGTCTGTCTGTGACACACAGCTCACTGCTGTTCTCCAGTACAAAGGCTTCTTTTGACAGACACCATACCTAACCTCGTGTATCGTCCAGAACTGTGTACTGACCCGATACCAGTGCTTTGAAACATTAACAGCCGTATACTGCTGACGCTGTGTGGATGTGATCTGAAACAGTAGCTGCCAGTGGCTGCACAGCACAACTTCCTGTGTAGATTACCGTTTTAGAGCAGAGAAGAAGAACTGATTTCTGAGAAAAACATAATTTTTTATCTGGGTGTGAAACTACAAAGTTAAACATTAGACATTATGAGGTATCAGATCGGTGTCATACTTGCTGATTCCTGATCCAGTGTTTAGGCCGCATCAGAGGCGTTTCTGATACTAGTACCTGTATCAGAACAGCTCAGTGACACTGCTCCATCTCACTCACATCACAGAGCGTCAGGTCTCTCACTGTATCAGCTCTTTCATGTCTGATTAAAGCCACAGAGAACATAACAGAGACCTGGGCCTGAATGGCAGGAAGTCATCACTTGAACAGACAGATGGAGTCAGAAATGTTACATATTTATAAGCAGTGTGTAGCAGCTGCTCACCATGCAGTCAGGTGATGTCACGGCTTGAACTTCGGTTCACAGCCTCAACTCTGATGACTTCACTAGTGTTCCATGATATTTAGAATAATTGAAGGTATCTCTGCAGATCTGTATTTAAAGGTGGAGTAAGACTGGTGATGTTTGAACTCAACAACAGAATAAATACACCCCTCCCTTCAGTTCTCTGTCAGAAGCTCCGCCCTTCCCAAATCCATGGACGCTCGTTGCCATGGCAACGACACAATGGTGGAATCCGGAGTGTCTACGGAGTGGAATACGGTGTGGAAGTGGATACTCTCTCATAGCTGAAGCAAAACAAACCTGAAATATGAGACTACACAAACAACATGAACACAAACATCAGAGAGTTAGTTGTTTAGATTGTTTTTACTGAACTACAGTGACAGAAGAGAGGACTGTAGGTTTGTAGCTAAGCTAACAAGGAAGCTGACTTTACCTAGCATAGCATTTCAAATTCACCCAGCCAGTTAAATCCTCTGTGATAACAAACCGGTGTTTTTAGTTCTTTGTGGCCATCAAACCTTTTGTATGTTGTACAGACAAACACCATGCAGAGCCAGCTGAGCAGCTGCAGACAGGGATACTCACCTCTCCTGCTGCTGTCGCCAGCACCACACCTGCTGCACATCATCTGGGTCAACTAGAAAGTAAACTGTAGTCACACAATTTGTCGCTGTCTTCCCCCAGCTCCCCTCTTCTCTTCTTCTTTGATAAAAAACTGTATTAGATCAGAATCAATAACTCCATTATTTATAGTATTTACAGACCTTCCATCAAACATGGCTGATTTACAGACCAGTCAGACTCCTGACGCCTCTGCTGACCCTGCAGCCGTCCAGAATAATGTGTGGTTTCAGGCAAATATTAAAAAGACACCTCCAATGGTTTCTTCTTCACAGACAGACAGTAAGCTGGGTGATGACTGTCTGGGTGTTAACATGACTTACACAGGCTGACAGTCTGTCTTCAGAACAGAGCTGTTGTAATCACTTTACTGTGATTGACTGTTTCTCTGATCATTAACCTAGAAGTGATGATATGTTCTCTGTGGTTGTGTAACCAGCTCAGAGAGGAGGCAGGTAACCAGACCATCATCTGACAGACCAACAGTCAGTCTCCAGTCTTTTCTCTGGTCAAACAAAAACAACAGAAACCCAATCTCAAAGTTGTGTCACTGCCTCACATAAACAGAGAACAGACATGTTTCCCACTGAACTGACCTGCAGTGGCCATAAAGATGTCCACACACACACACACACACAGAAACTCAGACATAGCTGAGTGAATTTAACATGCTTGTGTGTGTTTGTGTGTGTGTTTGTGTGTGTGTGTTAGATAGAGAGAGAGTTGGAGCATCTCTCTTTATCAGATTGAGGCATTGTGTAAGAGGAGAGGATTAGGGTCTGCACAACAGTGAGACCAGAGGGAGTGGAGCCAAACATAGACAACACACACACACACACACACACACACACACACACACACACACACAGGTAGAACAGAGTGGAGACGGGGCGTAACACTGCCTCCGTAATTATTTCCCCAGCGTTTGACAGGGTGCCAGAAATTACCTGATACCGGGACTTCTTATCTTTCTCTCAGAGGGCAGGTTCACACTTGTAGCCTCAGCAAGAGTCCACACAGCCCTCCCCCCAACACACACACACACACCCCCCCCCACACACACACCCCTCCCCAGCCTGCCCGGAGCCCACAGAGGCTGTGAGCATTTAGCTGCTCAAGCAGGAACTGAACCAAGCTACTGTCGGTGTGTGACACCAGGCTGGGCTGCCAGTGACAATCTGCCATCTATTTTAATTCATACTTTTGACATAAACTGTCCAAAAATATGAAGACAGAACACCTGACACCAGATCTCAACTTCAGAAGTTTTGTCCAAAATACAAAGATATTCAGTTTAAAATGGCATAAAGAGGAAAAGCAGTAAATTCTCCCACTGGAACCAGAGATTTGTTCCACTGACCTCGATCATGAATATTTTCTGTTAATAGACGAATTGATTCGGCTGTTCGGGAAACTGCACATAGAACGCACAATCGTGTGATATAGTTAATGATAAAATAATTATGGGTGTGTTGTTAGTAGGGTTGTCACAAGAACCGATACTTACCGATACCGATACATACCAGTTTGATACCAACACGCAAAAAATACATCGATACCTTTTTTCTGGAACCGTCAGAAGCGAATATTCAACTTTCCCTCGGAGAGCCGTGTCGATTCTTGGCGGAAGTGACAGGGGCAGTATACGCGAGTGAGCAGCACAGAGCAGTCAGCGGCGCTGAAGAAGAAAACCTGAGATAATTTTTATATACAGTCTGTGGATAACAATGACAATGGCTTCAGCAGGTGGGAGTGGAAGCACAACACGTCGGCAACACATGGCTCTTTCAGTAATAAATGATGTAATTAAGTATTTTATTCTAATTCTGTGACAGGTCATTTCCTGTGATGTCAACTAATTAACTTTCATAAGTTCTCAAATAAAAGCTGGTAATGTCTCACATGAATTTAGGATAATATTATATATTTCCACACCTGAATTAGCCTCACCACTCTTCTGCTCTCACTTTAGATAATTATTTTCAACTGTTTTTACTTAAGCCCAGAATAAAAAAATTTTTTTGTTAGAAAGTTGTTTCATATCTCCACAGATGAACATGATGAGTTATGTGGTGTGGGGTACAGTGTTCCCTCTCTGGTAGCTCTGTGTTTGGTCTCCACCAGCTCTTTAGCTGCTGAATGCTCCTCTATGTTCTCCAGCTGCTCCCTGACTGAGTCTGTCTGTGCTGCTCAGCGGGTTGGGGGGTCTGCCTCGACCAGTTCTACCAGTTCTTGACAGATAATAAAGACAGCAGCTCAAATGCTTATAGTGATGTTAGTGATAGCACGCAGAGAACGCTGTTTGTGTGTGTGTGTGTGTGTGTGTAGCACTGGTCACTGGGTACTGGTCATACAACACACATACTCTGTTTGAGTCATAATGACATGAGAGGAGTCCTGTGATTACACCTTAGCTCTCTAATCTGAGCAGTGTACACACACTCACTCTCGCCTCACACTAAAAGTGTGTCTGCTCTGTGTTGTGTTCTGCAGAGCTGTGTTGTATTAAACTGATGTGTGTAGCTCTGATATTCAAGTTTTTTAGGTGCAAATTCCTCAAAATGCTGCAGGTAACAGCTGTGGATGATTCTGGATGACATCTCAACTTACACTTTGTTCACTTTGGAACTATAATTGCCCCCCCAACCTCCCTCATGCAACTCAACCACCCGCCCATTTCTTCTCATGGTGTGTCACGTTGCAGTGGTTGGTTCTTGTAACACAAAACCCCACTGGATACCCTGACTGCAGCTCCAACCTCAATCCACCCTTTGTGTTTGTACCACAGAGGAAATTTTGTGTGTGTGTGCGTGTGTGTGTGTGTGTGTGTGTGTGCGCATTCAGCAGGAAAGGGACACTGCTTCCATACAAATGCAAGAAACTAAAGGGGAGAAAGAGATTTAATATGATCTTCTGAGCAGAGGCAAGGGCACACACACACACACACACACACACACACACACACACAGCATTCACTGCACTGTATCACAGATGTGTCTTCCTAGCTTTAGCTGCATAACTGTTGTAACTGTTATAAACATGATGGTTGTTAATGAAGTTAAGTGGCTGGCAGTTCATGCAAACCATGTGATAGTAGGTGGTTTTGTCAATGTGTTGTCACACACACACACACACACACACACACACACACACACACACTTTTAAGAACAACCTAGTGCACAAACCTAAAAGGTTAAAGCTGCATCGTGCTACTGCAGAGAGACAGTGTGAGGGAAGTTGGAGGTTCCAGGTTTAGTCCTAACAACTAGATGAAGGTCTTAAAAGTCACTGTTGACCACGCTCAGAAGCTCAAAATCTGCAGTAGCAAGAGAATTTAAATGAAAACTACAATTTAGTACAACCATGGTGAGGGGGGATGTGGGGGGGTTGCTCTGGCCAAAACTAGTAACTAGTTGTCCAAGGGCCCAACTCACACATCTCTACAGCCTGCTTCTGATTTTATTCTGAAAGACCTGATTGGAAGTTGTGATTCCTAATTTTCCACAACTTTCACACTTCTTTTAGATGTTTGTCCATTCGCTGCTGCCCTTCAGCCACAATCCTGTCCTCTGTTTACAAATCATGTCACAACCAGTCTCACTTTTTGCTCATTTCATATGGAGTATTTGTTTGGTGAGTTCTGTTATTTATTTATGAGCTGCCTGAAAGTTCAGTATCTGCCCTGGTTTATCCTGCCTCCTGTCTGCCTTCCTGCAAGCAGGTCTCTGGTCCCATGGATGGACTGTTACTCCACTGTCTTGGACTGCAGCTAGGGATGGTGGTTCTTGTTCTGCTCAGATGGAGAACTGGCTCATGTGTTGCTGCACTGAACTCAAGAACAAGGACTGCTGTCTCCAGCTGCAGGTAGCAGCTAGCTGTTTAAGAGTTAACATGGGCTGGTTAGCAACAACTGAACTCCTAAAATTACCTAAATAACTTTAAATGATGCAATCTGTACGATTCATCTGAAAAGTAAATCATACGCAAAGTAAGATCGTCCACAATATAAGATCCTAGGATCACCCAGCCCTAAGTACAGGCCTATAGGCCATGCTTTAGCAGAGAGGGGAACATGTCATTTGCTTCCCTTTGGTAAATCTGACCACATCTTCCTCAAGTCCAGATTTAAACAAAGGCTGGAGCACTGATGCTGCTGTATATTCAGTGGGACCAGTTTAGCAGGAGATATGTTATGAGGGATGAATTGCTTAGTTTAGTTTAGATGTCCATCACTGTCTGACAGAACGCGCACCTCTGCATCCACAAAGACGTCCGTCACGACTCAACAATCAGGTGTTAGAACTGAGACATTTTTTAATGAATTGTATTTTCTTTCTTTCCACCTGCAGCGCTGAAGAGATCCTTTGAGATTGAAGATGTGGACGACATACCATCCTTCTCCTCAGCTTCCCCCGTCTCCACCCCCTCTTCCTCCCATTTCTTCCTCAACCACAATAAAGCCAATGAGGAGCATGGAGGAGGCAGCCAGTCCCCTTCATTAGCCTTCAACAACAACAGCAACAGCCTGGGCTCTGCTGCCCACCACTCCTGCATAGGCCTGAGTTCCAGTCCCAGCCCAGTCCTCAAGTCCCGTACAGTAGTCAGCAGCCTTTCCTTCAACCGAGGAACCATGAACAAGCCAGCCATCCACAACAACGGCTCCTCCGTGGCCAGAGCGGCATCCTTTCAGAGCAGGTTAAACCCCAACAGTTATTCCATGTTGTCTGGGCCAGGCAGTGACAACGACAGCCTACACAGCTCCACATCCAGCCTGGAGTACTCTGGGGGAGGTGGGGGTGCCCTTCTTACCAAGCTTGGGTCATATCCCAGCCCTCCACCTCAAGTGGAGTACCACCGAACCAAGCCCCAACTCCAACAACAGCACCTTGAAGGAGGTGCCAACATGGGAAGCAACCACAGCCTGAAGAAGTTCTCCTCCCACGGGAGTGTTTTCCACTCCGAAATGGACCGCAGGCCGGGGATAGTGCTGGGGGTTCCGCAGCCTCAGGGGGTGAATCATGGCTCCATGCCCAGCCTAGACCTCCAAATACATGATAGAGGAGGAGGAATAGTGGGTATACAAACAGGTGGAGGTGAAGGCAGAATGTCTCCAGGGCTGAAGTATGCTAATGCTAATGCCAACTGGAATGGTCATCCTCATAATGCCATTTTTTTTGGGGAGGAGGGCTACGGTGGCTTCAAAAACCACTGCCAGCAGCAAAGTCCCAAAGTCCTCAAGGCTCCTCAACCTAAGGCCAAAGAGATACCACGTCTTAACAAGTTTCCTTTGGATCTGGACAGCTTGGTGAACAGCACATCAACAACCTCTCCCACCAAGGCTCAAGGTGGATCCATGAACCCCAACCCTCCCAAGCCTCCTCCAAGGAGCACAGGGAGTCTCCAGCACCTCACCAGCCCACCCTCCATCTCAGCCAGCCCTTCAGCCTCTCTCAGCAGCCTGGATAGCTCATCTGACACCCCACCCCTCTCTCTCCATCATCCCTTTTTGCCTTTCTCCCCACGTTCTCCAACCACCTCACAGGGCTCCATCCCTGTCCCGGAGATGAGTTGCTCTCCAGTGCCCCAATCCCCAGCCCAGAGCCCTCAGCTGCAGATTCTCTCAGGGCCCCAAACTGTCCAGATGGTCCCAAACCTGCCTAGCCCTTACAGCTCGTCTAGCCCCTCCAGTCCCAGGGCCAAGAGGTCTTTGGAGGGTTGCCCAGGGGATGCCAGAGATAGTGTGGGCTCAATCTTACAGAGGATCGCCTCCTTCTCTCGGCCTGCTGCCACTGACCCCGAAGCTGTGACCCAGCCTCCTATGGTCCAAACCAGCGGTCAGTTGTCATCTGCATTTGGGCGTCCTGCTGAGACCGTGCCCTCAAGGAAACAGGGGAAGAAGAAACACGAAGGTAAGATGATTTTTCTTAAAGAGCTTAAAAAGCTGCATTTCCCATCTCTAAGTGATTGTACGTGTGTTTTGGGATGTCTGTGGTTCATGAGACAATCACAAAGGGTGGGAGGGATTTCAGTGGTGCATAAACAACTTACAAGACTCAACAAGACTTAACAAGACCACAACAAATCGTCTTCCAGGGTTAGTGAGACTAATTCAGTTCATCCAAGCTGCCATCATATTAACAAGATCAGAATCACATCAGTGCTGTGTGTGTATATGTATATGTACGTGTGAATATGTACATGCTCTAGTGGGTTCATACAGTGGTAAAACCTACTGTCTACAGTCAGTGTGTTTACATGAACTTACAGTTGACTTTCTGCTGTAATCTGTCCAGTAAATGATGAACCGGGGTTCTCTAATCAGGGTGGGGGATTACAGAGTTTCTTGGTCGTGCACACAGGTAACAGGGTTGTAATCATTGTCATTACATGTAGGCATTTGAATGTCTTCAGACAGTGAAGGTAATGCTGTGGCAGCGTGCAGCAGGACCAGATGATCTTCACATGAAGTGCTGCATCCTTATATTCAACATGATTCCATCAAAAAACAAGAAGTAGATTTATTTATTATACAGATTTACAGTAACTGAAGTTCATGTAATATACTCGTCCAATTACCTGTTTTTTTCTTGTGTGTGTAAACTTAATAATAGAAATCTGTTATTGCTAGTTTTAGGCCGTGGACCACCTGTTGTCGACCACCGCATTCGGTGTTTCTGTTGGAATGATTTTAAATTTGCAGAAACAAGGAAATTACAACAAAAACAAGAGCTCAGAGCAACAAGAATCCCTGAGAAAGATATTTAACCAGAACTGTTTCCTCTCTGAACCAATTTATCCACCTCCATCTAGTGTCAGAGAAGCAAAAGGCCAAAGCCAATTTCACACCAGCGTCTTAAAACAACTGCAGGACAATTTGTACTTGATGTTTGTGATATAATCATTTACTACATCCCATGTGGAACAAGCCGGGATACATCAAGTTACATTAATGTTACATTTCCTTCAGATTAATCATGACCATTATATTTTCTTTTAGATTAATGAGGAAATGATGATATTGAATTATCATTAGTCTATCTGGATCTTTAAGTTCAGTATCCACCTGCAGTGATCAGGAAACAGTGTAGTATATAAGGATCATGCGGAGGAGACAGGAGGGACTCTGCAGTGTAGACGATGGTGGAAGCTGACAGTCATCTCTGCGGTGACGCTCCACTGTTTACAGCTTTTACACTCATGTTGTTCTGCTGCTGCATCAAAAGCTGCACAGAACAAGCGTCCATCAGTCTGGACATGTGTCAGGAAGAGAAACTGACAGAGCCTGAGGCAGCACAGTGGAAAACATGTCAGGAACCACTGATACACTTGTAACACAATCTTCATGTTGTGGGCTGGTGTGTGTTTGTGTGTGTGTGTTTGCGTGTGTGTGAAAAGGTCTGTTTAACAAATGATGACACGGAGCTTCCTTCTGTTTTCATGTTGGTGTAGACAAGTCAAGGTTTACAGATGAGCGTCGCAGCCACACCCACTGGATCTGTTTCCTGTTGTATTGAGCCTCAACACACACACACAGACACACGCATTTAAAATTTTAAATGGTCTTACACCAGCAGTTTCTGGTCCTCATGCAGAACACATGCATACACACTCACAAGTCTTTGTTTTGTGTTTGCTTGTCTAACAGTTTTTAACTGGGGTTATAGCTATTTTTACTCCACCTCCCCCAGCTGGCCTTCAGCTCCTGCTTCCTGTGATAACAGTCAGCTCCTCTGTGTGAACAGCACGTTCACAGAGAACATGTTGTACTAAATATCATTGCTCTGTCCATTACTGGACCGTCTGCAGCAGCCAGTGACAGGGAGTTCAGACGTCAAAGGTCAGAGGTCAGAGGATAATCAATATAATGTGTGACAATATTCATCAAACTACAGCTCTTCACCATGACCTCACCCACTGGTTTGTGAGGTGCTGTTCTGAAGCCTCCAGTTTCCAATTTGTCCGTCGTCATCTTGTTTTTTTTTAAACCAGAAGAAACCATATTTGGAGGAGAAGGTGGAGCTGACCTGCTCTGTACTCTATTCTGATTGTCAGGCAGGTTGCAGTGTGTGGTACAGTCTGTCAATCACACAGTAGCCCCGCCCTAATGCAGCCCCTGCTTTATGGTCTATTTTCCTCTAAATGGATAATAATTTAAAAACTGAACATCATGTTGTATTTAAGAAGACTTGAAACTAGAGACTGAGACCATCAACTCATTAGGAAAATGTTTAATGATGTAATAAATAAAGTGAGAAGTAGGGACATTTTCCAATAGACTTCAATACAATCAGACTTCTTTTTACAACCAGTGGAGTCACCCCCTGATGGTCATTAGACAGAATGCAGCTTTAAGGCTCTTCAGCATCGGCTTCACTTTTCAGACCCAGAGTCCACGTCCAGGTTTAGAGACAGACTGTCGTGTACACAGTACATTCACATGTAGTAGACTGTGTACACACAGTATTCTCACTGACGTAGTGTGTAAATTTCAACAGTGTAGTATCTCAAATCAAACACTGCTGCTGTGAACTCACCAGTAGTGACAATCTTCGCCTTTGACTTGAAAGGTCTGTAGACGACGCCGTCAACATGGCTCTCCACTTCATCCTCCAGCACCTGGACTCCTCAGGGACCTATGCCAGGATCCTGTTTGTGGACGTCAGCTCTGCCTTCAACACCATCATCCCGGCTCTGCTGCAGGACAAGCTCTCCCAGCTGAGCGTGCCTGACTCCACCTGCAGGTGGATCACCGACTTCCTGTCTGACAGGAGGCAGCACGTGAAGCTAGGAAAGCACGTGTCTGACTCCCAGACCATCAGCACTGGATCCCCGCAAGGCTGCGTTCTTTCTCCTCTGCTCTTCTCCCTGTACACCAACACCTGCACCTCCAGCCATCAGTCTGTCAAGCTCCTGAAGTTTGCAGACGACACCACTCTCATTGGACTCATCTCTGATGGCGATGAGTCCGCCTACAGGTGGGAGACTGAGCGTCTGGTGACCTGGTGCAGGCAGAACAACCTAGAGCTAAACGCTCTGAAGACAGTGGAAATGATAGTGGACTTCAGGAAGAGCCCAGCCCCACCCACCCCCATCTCCCTGTGTGACTCCCCCGTGGCTACCGTGGAGCATTTCCGCTTCTTGGGAACCACCATCACACAGGATCTCAAATGGGAGCTGAACATCAGCTCCCTCATCAAAAAAGCTCAGCAGAGGATGTATTTCCTGAGGCAATTGAAGAAGTTCAACCTGCCAAGGACTATGATGGTGAACTTCTACACCTCCATCATTGAGTCCATCCTCACCTCCTCCATCACCATCTGGTACGCTGCTGCCACGGAGAGGGACAATAACAGACTGCAGCGTATCATCCACTCTGCTGAGAGGGTGATTGGCTGCAATCTTCCGTCCCTCCAGGACCTGTACGCCTCAAGGACTCTGAGGCGTGCAGGGAAGATTGTAGCTGACTCCTCCCACCCTGGACAAAAACTCTTTGAGACACTCCCCTCTGGCAGGAGGCTGCGGTCCTTCAGGACCAAAACCTCTCGGCACAAAAATAGCTTCTTCCCATCTGCTATTAGCCTCATCAACAAGGCTAGAGAGCCCCACTGTTGCTGATCAATTGCACCAATCACCAGAAAAAATTCCTTGTATGTGAAAACATACTTGGCAATAAAACTGATTCTGATTCTGATTCTGATTCTGATTCTGAAAACAAACATTTTATTTTCCTGCGTGTGCCCTCTGTGTCATGTGGCATGGAAATTACTGTAGACGATGTCTCCTCTTCCTCAGTCGCCGTTTTCACAAGTTGGAGACTTTTGAGGGTGAGAAGTGTCTATCGTTTTGAGTGCATCAAAACGTGAACTGAGACGCAGCAGCTGAATCCTACATTTCTCCTGACGCTCAGACCAGCACCAGCAGGTGGTTCAGTGACAGGGGTGAGTGTGTTTACAAGGGACAAACTGTGAGGTAAATGGTAAATGCAGCCTGTATATCCTCTGTTGATTTAATCCATGCAGCTCATCTCTAACATGTCGGTCGGATCAGTGGGAAGTCCTGCCCTGCTCTTGTCCCACTGCTTGAGTTTGATGAGACACCTGGACGTTTGCACGAGAATCTTGTCTGGTGCAGATTCAGAAACTCAGCTGAGCCGTTCAACGAACAGACGGCGTCTGTTTCCAGGCACCTGTAGGGATTTTCCCCACGTCGCCTCCAAACGCATCAGGGAATTAGTCCAATTACCCCAAGATGAAAGAGAGATAGAGCAGGGATCCAACTGCAGCTTCCTGTCAATTCATATCTGAGCTCTGACTTCCAAGAAGAATCACATGACAACAGGAGACATAAACAAGGCAGAGGAGTGTGTTTGTCCCCTCTAACGTCTCTTTCAGAGGCATTAACCCTGTCAAATGTGGACCGGAGAAACATAATCATATTATCATGTGACAAAGTGGTAAAAAGAAATAACTTAAATATTTAGAAGTTTTGAAAAAATTTCCAGCATGATGTTCAGCTGCTCAGGGAAGGGAGGGGAACTCTGATATCCACTTTATTCTCAGCCCGTGATTCACAGTCGTGACCTCTGCTGATCCTGCTGAACTGGTGTCCGTGAGAGTTACGCCACAGTCAGACTACAGGATTTTAAGCCTGATTTTGACAGCAACAACGGATTCTAGAAATCACCAACAAAAGGCAAGTCAGCGATTGATTGGCGAACACCAATCACTATGTGTGAACTCTTCAAAGACACGATTATTGAGGCTCGCTGACCCGTCACATATGCCAATCAGATATCTAGCATGCTATGTATCTGGCACAGTCGCTGACGAGCTGCAGGGATGAGGGGAAGGAGCCAGGAATCTCAACAACAGACATGGCGGAGAACATGGCACAAAGCATTGTGCAAACAAGTAGTGCTTGTTTTCGTCTGACCTCCATTTTTCAAATCGTGCTTCGCACAAAGAATTGCATCATTTCCTGTATCAGAGTGTCATTTCCTGTATCACTTCTGTCTCTTTTTGTGGCAGAACGTTGTTTTGGAGACCGGACAGACTAGTTGGGGTGAAAGTGCGGGTAGTGTGTGACTCTGTGTCGCTGCTCAGTCGTGTACTATGAGCTCTGTATGACTCCAAGGCTGCCCAATCACAAGTCAGCAAGTCATGTAGTGTGAGCTGTGCAGCGATCTGATGCCTTTGAAGTCAAATAGTCTGAACTCAGCTTTAGTGGTCTGCTACAGGCTGCTGCCCTTCACTCAGAGATTTTTATACAATGAAGAAAGTGGGAACGTGATGATGTCACACCTGACAGACGCTGAACTGTCTGAATGAAAAATGTCCACATCAGCTGATCAACATCAGCACTGTGTTTTCACTGTTGTTTGAGTCTCACTGCAGTGATGATGATGTCAGGGACTTCCTGTCTTTAAGTCAATGACCTTGAAACAATAACATTATATTACTCTCAGCACAAAGCACAACACAACTGCCTTCGATAGTTTCAGACAACACACTCTAAAATATAATTATAATAATATAATAAAATAATAGAATATAATTTTAAATAACAAATACACTTATGCCCGTCTGAGCACCCATGGGTGTGTTGGCCTTATAATGAGATGAGGTCAGGAGCAGTGTTGGTGTATTGACCAACAAAAGCCTGGTCTGACGTCAGTGGTCAGTGCTTCACTGTTATTTTAAGGACACATTATAAAGACAGTAATATACTCTTTTAAAGGGAACAGGAGATGGCTCTCTGATTGGTTTACTGCATGTTACACCCAAAACACTCCCATGATTCATTAAGAGCCTAAGTTCAACCCTTTTGAAGCAGCAGCTGTTTTTTCTGCAGTTACAATAGCAAAAGTTATCTGGACACACCCTGAATGCACCACACTCTTCAGACCCTGAGCTTTAGACTGTAAAAACTACCCATAATGCACTTTCTTCAAATAACAGGCTCATTCTGTGATGGGGGGATAGATCAGTAAATGTCTCTTTGTTAATACTGTCAGACATGTATTTGTTGTGATATGCTGCAGATGTTGATGTGAGAGTCTGGTGGAGGAGATGAGCACCAGCTTGAGCTCTGAGTGACTGAGCAGCTCGAGCTCTGACTCCTCTGTGTCGAGACTTTGAGATGAAGAGTTCAGCTCCAGTCTGATCTCACACACGGGAACATTCACATTCACCTAATAACAGGCTAATGTGCCATAATGGGTGTTCACAGTGAAATGACTGTTTTGCTCTACCCAGCTCTTCACTCACATGGTTTGTTTCCCATAAAAAGCATGAAAACAAAAAAGTGGCCCCGGGGCCTTTTCCTCTACTCCCTTCCTCTGCTCTTAGAGAAACACACACAGGAAAAGAAAAGTCAGAGCAGAAGAAACAGTCAGTCAAGATATCATCAGTGGAGGTACTGCAGGAGCACGACTCATAATGTCATGTAGACAACACTTCTCTGAATACAGAGCAGCGTTGTTCTCTTTGTTCCCCTTCGGGAAAGATATAGAGACCGAGAGATATAGATATATAGATATCAATCAATCAATCAATCAATCATATTTTATTTGTATAGCACTTTTCATACAATGAAATGTAGCACAAAGTGCTTTACATAGATGATGAACAATAAAACATTTAAGAAATACAAAATAATAATAAGACATTGTTAAATATATATATATATATATATATATATATATATATATATATATATATATATATAGATAGATAGATAAAGATATAGATAGATATACATATAGATATAGATCGTTATATAGATCAACGTATAGATACAGATGGATAAAGATATAGATAGATGTAGATGGATACAGGTGGGAAAAGCCATGATTATAGACATGCAGTGTCCAGACCCACAAACATCACCATCATTATCTATGATAACTTTATTCAGTTCTTCTTCATGTCCAGACTTGTCCAGACTGAGTCTGAGCTGCCGTCCTGTCTCACTCTCCTCTCTTTATATCAGTTTGTATGTTGGTAAGAGAGGGAGGGGTCTGCACACTCTCCTCACTCACTGAGGGTCAGTTAAGGAGACAGAAATAACTGATGATCATCATCTGAGAAAACACCAGTGTCTGATAACTGCTGCTCTGACACACTGATCTGCTGTGATGTCACAGACTGATAGAATTAAATTATGTCTATCATTGAACAAACAGAACAGATGTGAGGCAGCAGCTAAACAGCTGTAAATGTAACAGCTGTATGAGTTGGTGACAGAGCTTAGCCGGCTCAGATTCTCCTCATGTGATTTTTTTAATTTCATGAATAAATATGAGGAACTATACCGTCATCTGCAGTATTACAGTCAAAAGGTGATATTAATATTACAGCAGCCTGGTCGGTCCTGTACTGTCCCATCAGATCAGCTGATCAATCAATAAACACATCCTGATTGGTCAGTTTCCCCCTGTCCCCTCTGAGACTCAGTGAAGGGACTGGGACATCCTGGATGGGGAGAGACCTTGAATATAATCCTGAATGACTTTGTTCTTCCAGACGTTTTTTTTTTTCTCCAAATCAGGAACATGAAGTGTGCGTGTGTTTGTCTCTGTTGGTCTTAAACATGAGAAGATGTGGGTAATCCAGCACACACACACAGTGCAGATGGAGGAAGCAGCCAATCAGGTCTTCTCATGAGGGAACCTCCTCTCTGCCTGTGTTTGTTGCTGTTTCAGCCTCTGGTTTGTCCTTCCCATCAGCTCAGATCAGAGCCCGGCTTCCTGTCCAGTTGTTTGGTTCAAGGCCCTTAAATGTGTTTCCTGCATCAGATAAGATTAGCTCACCAACACACACACACACACACATACATACACACACACACAGGATGGACAGTGGTGGACACACTGACAGACGCAGAATGGGCGGGGTGACAGGCGAACATGAAAATACTTCAGATGACTGACTCTGACCTGAATTTAAACCCCTCCCCCTCACAGGAGGGAAGGTCAGGTAAAATATCACATGAAATTAAATAACGTCCATTTGAAGTACAGGGAGAGACAGAAGGACACGAGGAGGGAGGGACAGGGGCGTCAGGAGGGAGAGAGCAGCGTGACAGGAGAAGGCTGAGGAGTGAAGGAGTGCACAGTAAACCAACAGACCAGATCTTCTTCAAAACACTGTGGTGATGAGTCAGTGTGTGTGAGTGACAACACAAAAACTAACTGTCTCCAGCTCCAGGTTCTCGGTCAGGTGTTAGACATTCATCAAATAATAGCATCTTACCAATTTATGAACAATCCCCTCAAAACACAGAAAATCACAATGTTGTTCATTTGTTAGACCCAAATGATCAATTGATCAGTGACTGGATCAATATCTGGTTCATTTCGAGTCCTCGTTGATTAGTTTGAGTCTTTTGATGAATTTGTTCAGAATTTGTTTTAGTCATTGAAAAAATAAAGAAACCTGGGTCTCGTCTCAGTCAGTGAAATTCGTCTTTTAGCTTTCATTTTGAGGCTGTATCTGCGACCATTTTTGTTGTGTACAGTTACCATGGTTACAGATGAGATTACGGGTGAGGTCAGTGGAGTCAGTGTACCTACAGCAGACTGACCCCCCCCAGAATGTTCATGCTCAGCTAGCATCAGTGTCAGTGATGCTTACTCTTTTGTGCTGAAACATTTTCTTTCAGAGTGTCAAGGTGACAAGCAAAAACACAGAGTCCAGGCTCCTCTTCTGTGACATCAGGATTACATCACCTCAGGTGGTGGTGTAATCCTGCAGGAGCCTGATGAACCCTCTGGGGTTCCTGCACAGCTGCATCACACTGCTGCTGTTCTCACAGTGAAACGCTCAGCATGAGTCCTGCACCATCAAGCTGTCGATGCACGTTGTTTGTCGGTAGACGTTTTGTTGCATAAATGCAACATTATCTTCAGTAGTGGTAATACTGCAACATGGGACTGATCTAAATAGTAAATGAAACATTAAGGCAGAATAGATCCCAGTTTAACCCTGTGGACAGTAACGGCACAAGCTGCACAGACTTCATTCATCTCCTCACTGACGCCTCACGATGAACATCACACGTTTAGCAGTAGTGTAAATGACTCTGTGAGTCTGTGAGTCTGTGCAGCTGTTCCTGATGTCATGTCCTCCTGTGGAGCTGTGTGTGTGTGTGTGTGTGTGTGTGTGTGTTCACCAGCTGTGTGTGTTCCTGAGGTGAAGTGACAGTGTACCAGAGGTGTGGAGGCACAGCAGAGGCCTGGTCAGGAGGGGATGAAGGAGGACAGTCGTCTTCTTCTCTTGTCCTGTGAGTGCCATGTGTCAGAACTGTTGAGTCTCTGGTTTCAGACATATTTGCTGTGTTGCTGTTTGCTCTGGGTCAGAGGCTGGTTAGTACACGTCCCTGTATGAGCTCCAGCCATCCTGAGACTGGAGGGTCAGAAAAACACAGGTCCTGTCATGGTCGTGTCTCTCTCACTCACTGCAGCCATGTGTGAAGGAAGAGGGGATTTCTGTGTGTGTGTGTGTGTGTGTGTGTGTGTGTGTGTGTGTGTGTGTGTAGCAGTCGCCTGCAGCTGGGCTTTGCTTGGATTTGTTTTCAATCTGTTGAGTTGATTTAAAATGGCTGCCCTTTGCCTTCTCTACTCAGAAGCTCCACACACCTGTGGGACGAAGTCAGGTCACAGTCACAGTGAATTTTTTTTTTTTTATATCCATGTTCGACATAACAGTCTGAGTGTGCTGCTATCTGAGAACCACAGAATCTTCATTATGTATTTTCCTTTTCATATTAAAGGGGATAGTTGTATATGATACTGTGTTTACTTAAAAAAATGTACGTTTTTCCCTTTGCTACATTGCTATTAGCATTAACAGCTGTTTCCTTACCTCATTTCTCTTCTTCTGCCGAAGTTAGCATGCTAACCAGCTACACCCAGCCCAGTCGGCCCGTCTCATCACTTTCCGATACCGAGTCACTGTGGCGTCCAGTCTGTCCTGAGGAAGCAGCTGCTCAGAGGACGGATTATTACCTCTTGTTGTGTGAATGCATCAATAAATGAAGCTCTTGTTAAAACTGGTCAGTAAACAGCTGTTGATGCTAACGCTGACTATGTAGCAATAGCAAAATTGACACATAGCTCCTTTAATCCATTAAGACCAGATGAGACATACACACGTAGTAAATTATTACATCGTTTTTTAGACATGTGACTGAAAAATGCCTTATGAGTTCAGGAAAGCAAAATGCATAATGGGAAATGTGTTTTGTTTGTTTTTTCCACGGTTTTTAAAGTTTTTAAAGTTGCGGTTCAGACAATGGCTGACGACCTGAGTGAGGGCAGCAATACTGAAGCAAATTTCAGCAGGTACCTGGATAAAAACAACTAAAACAACAACTTAGAAAATTCAGACAATGACTTGAACCTGCTAAATGCTAACCAGCTAGTCAGGTCTCAGGGTGAGAGAGGAGCAGGAGGAGGAGGATCGCTAGACTTAAAGAGTCACCTGATGCAACACTGTCACTAAAACCTTTATTTCTCTGCCCCTGAAGCAGAAAGAAACATGCAATAAAGACCATGTGAGAGCTTAAACCTTTGACTTTTATTGTAAATGTTCATCAACATTTTCTAAAAAAAAAAAAATCAACAAACCTTAAGAAGAGTATGATGACAGGTTTTAGGTTGTAACAGTGCCGAGGTTTTAGAGGAAAACTCAGGTCTGAATGGGTTAATATGGCTTGAACATCCACCACAGTCAGATAGATAGATAGATAGATAGATGAGACATTGGTTGCTGTTGTAGCTGGAGAGGATGGTTGGTATTGAAGGATCAGAAACTGTGTTTATTCATCTGTCAGAGTGATTTTTTCATCATTGTCAACAACCACACAACAATAATAACATGATGGAATAAAAACAGACTTCATTAAATGAAACCAAGAACAAAGTTATTAGTGGGGCTACAATCTTGGAGCTGATTGGCCGATCATCTCTGAGCACTGAGCTTGGTAACCATGTGTAGTTTACAGTGGTCAGCTCTTAAAGGTGACTCCATGAGCTGTTTCATAAATGGCCTGTACTGTACTGGTAGTGATGGATAGTTTACTAATGAGCTGGTCATGTAGAGGTCTCTGAAGTACAGTGATGAGGACTTTGATAAATACAGGTCCAGACTGAACAGAGAATGCTGATAATCTCAGTCATGTATGTGTGTCTGTGCATGTTCCAGATCCATCACACACCACTCTTCATACCCCGTTTCACCTTTTCCATGCCCACCCCACCCTAACTTACATAGCTGCCATTATCCCTAACGATTATCTCCTCTCCACTGAGGTTCACATGAGGGTGTTCCCATGATGTGCATCGGCAGGTCCCTGTTATGTGGACCTGGGGCCTCAGGGGACCGGCATTCACTTCTAATCCCTCTAATGTAAGACAGACAGAGGCAGGTAGGAGAGAGATAGACAGAGCAGAGGAAGAGAGACGGGGAGGAAAAGGAGAGTTAGTGAAAGGATGAAAGAAATGATCAGACAGATATTAAATTCCTCCGTCTTGTGCCGGGGTGGGGGGGTCGTGTTCTGTCAGCAGTTGGCTCTGTCATAACCGTCTTCACCTCCTCTGAGCCACAGTGAGTGTGATTTAGTATCCAATGGAAAACCTGGAGATTTATGCTCCTCTGTGGCTGACGTTGAGGGAACATCAGCAGCCTGTACTCTCACCGCTCTTATCACACCATGAGCTGAGGCTTAAATCATTAATTCAGCCGCTGCCCGTCCCGCTGGTCCTCGTGTTTGCAGCAGTTGTGCAGGTCGGCCGCCGATCTCAACAGGAAGTGTTCCCCCTCGTAAAGCTGCAGGGTTACACGTCAGTGGTTACAGTTGGCAGGGCAACATGACATTCGTCTACATACAAACATGAATTTCAGCATGTATGAAGAATGAAGCTACAATAATAAATGAATGGATCAATGAATGAAGATCATCTTATGTTAAAATGACAGAAATTCCACTTTTTCACTTTTCTAGAAGTTCTTTCCAGAAAACTTCAAATTATTGAGCAAAGTATTGACTGATCAATAACCAAAGTTTATTCTGCCCTCACAGTCTTTGCAAATTTGGTGCATGACATATTTGGATGTCCATGAAATGTATATTTGAGTGTTTGATTAAAGATAGAGTGAAAGGCTCATCACCTAAAGGTTTGATTTGTCTTTTATCTTGAAATAACAAACTGAGAGGATGGTGGAGCTGCGAGGAGTCATGTGTCGAGGGCTTTCTCTGATCCTGATTGGAGGTTTTCCAGCTGCCGAGCTCCGTGTGTGTGCGTGTGTGTGCGTGTGTGTGTGCGCGTGTGTGCGCGTGTGTGTTCGTGTGTGTGTTGATGTTATGTTTTGTTGTGGGTCTGAGGCCACACAGTACTGTACTTAACTTCACATCAACAGGAAACTGTAAAGCTTCAAGTATCACTCTGAGCAAAGCTTCAGAGCCTGACTCATCTTTAATAGACCCCTCTGTCTGTGGAAGTGTGTGTCTGTGTTTGTGTGTGTGTGTGTAATGTGTGTTGGGCACAGACACTTGTTTGGTTTAATAATGGTTGTTTCTTAGTTCAAGCTCTACAGAGACGTTTACAGGACAAACCTGCTCAGCTCACAGGAGATTTAACCCTTCAGGTCTGAAGTTAGAGAAGAGGCTTTCTCAGATGTTAAAGCTCCATCCAGTCTAAAGGTAGATGTCCATGTGTTTGTGATTATAAAGCAGGTCTAGGTTCTATATTAATACTGTGAAAGTATCAAAGCCTCAGTCCACAGAGAAATGCACACAGCCTGTATTCAGACACTGAGCCTTAAAACCAGCCGTCAGGACTTCTGGAACTTCGTGATGTCACAACAAAGCAGTCACTGCTCTCAGCCATGCCACAAGCCCCGCCCACTTGGATCCACCATCTTATCTGGCAGGATTTGGTTTCTCTGAGTCTTAACCTGAAATCTGCTATATTTTTATTGGATCACTCAGAAAACAGTCAGCCAACCAGAAGTAAGGCTCAGATCCTCTCTTCTGATTGGCTGACTGACCTGTTGTTACTAGAGCTCCAGAGAGAAGCCTGAGAGAGGAGATGTAAAACTACACTGAGATGGTTTTTGGTTCTTAAACCACAAATATATCTTCTGATGGAGATCAACACTTCAGATAAAACACAGAAGAAGTTAAAATATGAACCTTTAAATTCAGCTCATTAACCAAGAGGAGCCATGAAAACAGCTGTATGATGTCCTTCGCAGCTCTGCTTTGTTTAATCTGACAAAATAGCAATGATGATGTCATGGTGATGTCATCAGAGTTACCTCATCTTGGGTTTGGGGACGACAGATTTATACCAGAAAGTCATACATTCATTAATACGGCTGTCTACACAGGTTTATTTTCTTCTGTTTAACATATGTAACCATGGTGACCGTGTGTTGGGTTGTGAGCACTGCCAGATCACTGGTGTCCTACGCCTGAACGCATCGTGTGTGATGGTGAAGGAGCTCTGAAGCTGCTGCTGATTGTGTAGACAAGGTGTAAGGCATCAGTGTTTACCAGGTGGGGGGGGTCTAATGAAAGCTTACCATTGACTTGCATCATGGGAAGTGTTTACATCTGTAATCTTGAGTGAGAAGTTGCAGTGGCACAAACTTGTGCAGCCCTGCAGCAGTAGAGTGTACGGCTTCAGCTGTGTGGTTTCCATCTGTGGATCAACAGAACTGGTCACACTGGGACATGAACACAAGACACACACACGCTCCCAGTTTGTGTTGTGTTCATGCCTCAGCTGGAGGACAGAAGAAAAGAGGGTGAGGACATGAAGAAAGAGAAAATAATCCAGAGATAGAAAGAAAGATAGATGGAGACACAGGAGGAGGAAGTAACCTGTGCTCCTCAGCCTATCAACAGGTCGTAAAACTCCTCCTCGCTGTGAGGAAATACCCAAGATAAGATGTTTACGTTTTGGTGTGTGTGTGTGTGTGTGTGTGTGTGTGTGTGTGTGTGTGTGTGTGTGTGTGTGTGTGTGTGTGTGTGTGTACATAATCCTCTGTATCGTCTCAGTCCAGGGTGTGTCTGTTTACCTGCAGCCACATCAACTCCCTGACCCTCACAGCAACCCTCCTGTTAATGCTTCACACTCTGCTTCTCTGCCGGCACAGAGCAAGTGTTTATTGTTCCTGCTCCTCCTTTATTACCACACAGGCCGTGTTGATCGATGCTATAGTGGAGGTGGGATAACCTACATGATAGCAGCGAGGCAGAGGGAGACGGGCGGAAAATTAAACAAACTTGAACTTTGTAAAATGACCATCAGATACACAGACATATAGTTTAAAAGACAGTGTCACTGAAGTCTGTACGTCTGTGACATCATCTCATGCTGGAGACATAAAGATCTCGTTGTGACAGGAAGTTCATCACTAAAGCAACGTTGTTGTCAAGTCACTAAACCTCAAGGCCGAGTCAAGTCTCCAGTCTCCAGTGTTCGAGTCCAGTGTTTTAGTGCTCCACTCCGACACAAAGAGCTGATACACAATTAAAAAAGGTCGACATTGAACACAAATGAAAAACTGTCACCATTTCACTTTTCAGTAATGTTAGAGTATTGATAAGACCATCAATATCTTATGTTTAATTATTATGGCCTAAAACTTCACTGTCTGAACAGTAAATGGTGGAGTCTTAGTCCAAGTCTGAGTCATCAGTTTAAGTCCAAGTCGAGTTCAGGACTTGAGTCAGACTAAAGCAGCTCTTACACTCAGCTGAAGTCTGATCTTGTCTTAACGTCGTCTGGATTTCAGTGTCTCATCAGTGTGTGCCAGTCTTCTTCTGTGGTGGATGGATCAGCAAGGTTTTTTTTTAGCAGGGCTGGTGTTTAGCTGTGTAAATGTTACCTTCTCTTTTCTTCTACATAAAACTTTTTGTTCCTGCACTGACTCTATGAAGACCATCATTCAGAAGCTGAAGTGAAGTCAGACATGTTTTAATGTGCTGCACACGTAGAGTCACAGTGACATCAGCATGCTAACATACTCACTGTGACAAGCCAGCCTTTAATACCTCTGCCCCTTTGACCAACTCAAACTGTTCCTCTGACCAACACTGTTCAGGTACCTTTACCCTCACATGTTCCCTAACCACCGACCTTTCCTCCTGCACCACCAGTACACCACCTAGTGGCTGCCTCTCTGTGTCTGTGTACAATCACTGATCCAGCACAACTCAGCTTTATGGAGAAACAGTGAAGCTTCTTCAGCTCAGAGGATAATTCACATTTGTGCATATCTGCCTCAGAGTCTCCCCTGGGTGCTGTGTGTGTGACGTACTGCTGATCTGTCAGTCTGTCCAACCCCCCTCCCTCTCTGGCCCCACTGCTGCAGTCATGTAAGAACAGATTCACCTCAGCTCATCATACAGATATACACATATGCCTGAGAGGGAGAGAGAGAGAGAGAGAGAGAGACAGAGAGAGAAGGAGAGAGAGGGAGAGACAGACAGAGAGAGGGAGGGAGAGAGAGAGAGAGAGAGAGGGAGAGAGACACAGAGAGAAAGAGAGGGAGGGAGAAAGAGGGAGAGGGAGGGAGAGAGAGAGGAAGGGAGAGAGAGAGAGACAATGGTCTTCCCTCTTTTCTCTTGTCTAACAACAGTAGTATCCTCCTGTCCTTCACCATCACACAACAAACCCCTAACAAACTAACTCATGTTACAAATTGCAGTCACTCTCTCTCTCTCTCTCTCTCTCTCACACACACACACACACACACACACACATACTGTCCTGGTCCAATCAGAAACCATGTTTTCTGACTGTAGTGATGAGGGTCAGGTCTGTATCAGGTGGAGAAACAAAGCTCTGCCACAAGCTGTTGATGCATCCCAGTAAACATATGGATCAACAGTCTTCTCTGAATGTGTGGAGATCTGGAAATGTTCCTCCTGGTTCTGGACACCAGTGTCACACATGATCCTGCCTAAACACTGGACCAGATTTAGTTTCACACTCAGATTCAGATTTTAAACTGATTCTTCTTCTCTGTTCTAAAACAGTAGCCTGCACATGAGGTTGTGCCGCACAGCCACTGGCAGCCACTGTTTTAGAGCAGTGAAGAAGAATTAATTTCCTGTAACTTGTGTAACGTTAGCAAATCAGCAGTTTACCAATATGTTACAGTGTGACAGCTTTAATCTAGAGAAGGCGCACTAGCACCGGAAGTGTTAACTATTCCTACATTTATTAAACATGACAATGACAGTAACCACATCACATCCACACAGGGTCAGAAATACACAGCTGGTCCTGGATCAGTACTCAGTATCAGCTGACAGTTCAGGTTTAGGTACTGGGATTGGTATCAGGAAGATAACATGGTATCAGACCATCTGCAGTTTTTTGTATAACAGATATAATGTGTTTATAAGTTATACTTGGTCACATGACCTGTAGCCACTGCATCATTCATTCCCACAGTGTGTTTCCTGGTGGATCTCAGTGGTGGACCTGTGAGGGTCTGAGACATGCTGGGATACGCTTCAGCCTCCTTGTGACAGTGAGTTAGAAGAAGCAGGTGTTTAATATTCTGCTGTGAACACACTGTATCTGAGATGTCAGACCTTTCTCCGGCCTTGACGTGACGTGACTGTGGTTGCTGAACTATGCCTGTCAATAAGAAACTGTGTTGATGTGTTGGCTTTGGTTGCAAACGTACACCTATATACTGCTGTTGTGAATACTTGCATAGATGAGTGTGAGGAGGTAATCAGCAGGGTTGAATGACAAAGCATTATTTTGTCCCAGAGAGAGGCAGAGAGGGATGACAGCTTTTTGGAGAGCTACACTGTGGTGCATGTAGGGAAACATGATGCCTGCATCAGTCACTGCACTGGTCTGAATATGTTCCTACACCAGCATAAGAGTCCTGGTACATGATGATGATGATGGTAGATGATTGATGATGTCATGAGGGTCAGGGCTGACAGGGTGGGCCTAAGTTGACCAGAGATGACAATTAAATGAAACAGCCACTGTAACTCTCACACTGTTGCATGAACTTTAGTCCACTAGAAAAGATTTAGGTTGTGCTGGGTGTCTGTGTAGAGATGTCCTCACACATCACTCACTCACTTCCTGTGGACGTGGGCAGATAATGACTTTTTTGTGACATGTGTCAATGTAGAAAGTGTAGTTTGAGCTTCAGAGTCTCGTCAGTGCTGTTTCCTCACCAGTCTCACTGAGCCTCAGTCACCATTGTCCTCTGAGCAGCTTCTTCTTCAGAGCAGACTGGACATTGAAGTGACTCAGTGTCAGAAAGTAGTGAGACTGCAGCTAGCTGGTTAGCATGCTAACTTCAGTAGAAGTGATAGAAATAGAGGCAAAAGAAAAAGGGTTGCATTCCACTTCTGGAGACAGATGTTGATGAGTGAAGGAATGAAGTTTGATGTTGAACTCACATTTCTTCTAGACTGGTGAGTAAACAGCTGCTAATGCTAACGTTAGTCATGTAGAAATAGCAAAACTTAGAAAGAGCTCCTTTAAGGAAGTAAATCAAACAGGTTATG
Organism: Trachinotus anak; assembly: GCF_046630095.1. NCBI lineage: Eukaryota > Metazoa > Chordata > Actinopteri > Carangiformes > Carangidae > Trachinotus > Trachinotus anak. Next base: position 2,070,001 of record NW_027273868.1, read on the forward strand.
AAAGGTTTTGTTAGCAGATTTTACATTTTGACCCAAGTGTGATGGAGGAGAAAGGTTAGGGGTCACCAACAAAGCATTGACCCCCATTCTAAGACGTTTTTGTTGCATGTGCAGCGTTCATCTGTACGTCTAGAGACCATCTTGGATTGTGGAGGCCAAAGAACCTGAAAGAAAAGTTCCCAACCTGTGGTGGATCCATGACATGAAGAACCAAGGCTGTTTGAGAGCAAAGATTTCCTAATAAAGTGCTCACTGAGTGAAAACCATATGGAAGCCTATCCAGTATGAACAGTGTGTGTTTCTGGGAGCAACTGTTGCATGAATGTTAGTGACTGTGAACATCTACAACAAATTTAAATGAAACAACGTCATTTGTTTTCAGGATTTTCTTCACAGTCATGTTGTAGTACGTGTGTGTGTCTGTGTGTGTGTGTGTGTGTGTGTGTGTGTGTCAGTGCCTCTTAGATAACATGTTTGTGTTTCAGCACAGTGTGCATCTGTCCTTCACACATGTACCGTCATGAATATGCCTGTTATTCAGAGTCAAGCATGTGGAGCGAGTGGGCTGAGAGAGCAGGTCCTGGTTCTGTCTTGTTCTCAGAGCTGATGTGAGACACAGTTTAGTTTTGCTTCACTGAGAGTTTACAGATGGTTCAGATAAACGCCACACATTCACCGCAGTGTATCTCTGCTGCCATCACCCAGGATGCTGTGTGTGTGTGTGTGTGTGTGTATGTGTGTCTGTGTGTGTGTGTTGTAGTTGTATTTTTTCACCACTGGGGGGAAGCACTGTTACCTCCCCACATGTACAACAGAAAAACTCCTCCTGGATGAGTTTATAATATTTCATCTCTCAGAATGACTGACATACTGACGTACGAGTCCAGCTGCTTCAGACCTGACTGTAAACTGACCTCAGCTCAGTGCAGACGGGCAGACTGGGTGAACTGGGGTCTGACAGCAGGCTGCGGTGAGTCTCCTGACTGTGACACATTAAACTGTGGTGCTGCCTGATAAATACTGAACTCAGACAGACACTGTGACTGTTTACATGTAGTTGCTGGGTGGAGATGAAAGCATGTGTGATGTAGCACCGCTGCTCGTTTCTCCACAAACCTAAAATTTGATCAAAGTGGAGAAATGAAAAATCCATTACGTTCAGCTACTTATTACTGTTACAGATGTCTTTATTATATATTATTATACATTGATTACTACAATACAGTGAAAACAATAACCACCACTCTGACAGCAGACCACAGACCAGAGATCATCTTACAGCTGGATCACAGCAGCTGCATCAACAATGATGTTCTGATTCATGAGCACTCAGTAGTTATTACTATGTTATTACTATGTGATAACATGAGTACAAGTGGTCATTACTACATTATTACTACATTATCACATGTGTACTCAGTGATCGTGGGTTGGAACAACAACATGTGTTGCAGCTGCTGTGTGAAAGACACCATGAGGCATCAATCTGCTACAATCTACTTATTATTATTATTATTATTTGATTCTTTAAATAAGAATATCTCTCTCTTCACTATCATCTTCATACAACTGAGGCTTTTGGATTGAACTTTAAAAGGGTTCATTTGCTTCACCATGTCCAATAAAGATACTACTTATACATTTGTGATAATTATTGTATAATATACTGCATGTAACTATGAGCCTTTGTTACTTTGAGTGGATCTTGCTGATAATACTGAAGTATGATGGTGAAAGCAGGATTCTACTTGTACGAAATGATGTGAGCAACTCTTCCATTTGCTCCCCTGTCTTTCATTCTGTAGTTGATTAAAACAGCAAAATGTAAAACCTGATTATGTAACTGAACAGGAGTTGACCACTGCCTATGTTAACACCGTCATTTTTTACCTTCACAGAGACTGAGTCTATGAAGATGGAGAATTAATGATCATACATGATGTAACTGGGAGCAGCAAAGCCGACATGTATTTATGTGCATACTAGTTTAATAATGCAGTTACCTAATGAAACTGTACATCATTTAAAAAGGTTCATTAATTAGAAGATATAGTTTTACAGCAAGTGCAGCTGTGGTTTTAACTGTGTCCAACTCAGATTGGTGGCACAGTGTCTCCTTCATGTGTGTCCAACATGACGTTAGAGGCAGACGCAGTGAGAGGAAGGGATTGTGTATTTTCACACAGTATATTCAGTAGATATTGGAAAGGTGATGTGATGGTGCAGGGGAAGGTTACTGAGCAGCTATGTGTCTGCAGTGTGGGCTGGAGGAGTGGGATAAGAATGTGAAGTGTCTGGGAATGGTATAATGTGGGTGATGTAGGAATGTGTCCAGTGTCCAGTCCCAGGCTGTGTGTCCTCCATGAAGGAAAATGAACTGGACTGTTCATGTTCATCACTGCAGCAGAGGCAGCACACTGAGGACAGAAAGGCAACGCGACAGGGAGACAGATAACTGAGCTGAACAAGCTGATCACATCATCAGAAAGTGTGAAGGAGGCAGAAGATCTGACAGAAACCCGAGTAAACCACTGGACGGACTCCGTCCTGACACAAGACTGTGGTAGAAAACAGGTTCAACATCAGATTTAGAGGCAGGGTCATGGTTTTTAAGTCTGTCTTCAAACAATAATTACATGTCCTTATGTATAGTGACAGTTTTTTATTCCTATACTCATCCTTCAGTCCACACTGATTATTAAGACATCCCTTCATAACATCACTCCAGTTACTCACAGTTACCAGTTCCTGCTCCCCCACTGTAGCTCAGCACAGACACACTGTGAACAACAACAACCTGAATTTTGGAGGATTTTTTTTTTCATCAGTCAATCTAGCTGTGACACCTTCAGGCTGCAGGGTTAGGGTTAGGGTTAGATGACAATGTTTGTGATTCCAATAGAAGCTAAAGATACACACCTAGACAGGAAGTCAGACACAGGAACAGCAAAGAGCATCTGGTCAGTTTTCAAAATAAAACACACTGCAGACTCCCGATCATATATGACATCTCTTCATCAACATTATAACCAGAGGTCAACCAGTCAGAGGGCTTTGACCATGGATGAGGAGTAGGGTTGTCACGATACCAGAATTTCAGTAGTCGATACCAATACCTGTGATTTTCCACGATTCTCGATACTAATTCGATACCACAATTTAAAAAAAAACAAAAAAACAGGGCCGCCTGATGGCGGAGTGGTTGGGCGCGTACCACATGAGCGGATGCTCTCAGCAGCTGAGCGCCGGCTGGACTCCCGACCGGCCCGACTCTCTCTCTGCCCCTGTCCTGTCACTCTCTGCTGTCCTGTCAATAAAGGCAAAAAATGCCCAAAAAAATATCTTAAAAAAAAAAACAGAGCCCATGTACTTTTAAATTCACTAATTTATTGAAAACTGCTTTAAACTGTCAAGTATTTAATACCACTATAAAAACAAGCAATACTGTGCTTTATGGTAATAAATAACAACAATATTCAACTATTTACATTCAAAAAAGAACAGCAGTGGCATGGAGCCTTCAAGTATATAAAACAAACAATATTCTTCTTCTTATAAATATGCAGATAAATAACTAAACAACAGTGGTGTGGAGCCTGATCTCACATCACTAAAACCTCTAACACCAGGCACTGTTTGCATGTCGGCCTGTTTGTGTCTAGAATTGCTCCGTATTCATCCGCCTCCGATGCAAAATATTTCCACTCGCGACTCTTCGCACCTGTTTCGTCACGGAGCCGACGTGTTGTTTCCGCTCCCCCCTGCTGAACCCTTGTCATTGTTATCCACAGACTGTATTTAAAAGTTATTCTCTCAGGTTTTCTTCTTCAGCGCCGCTGACTGCTCTGTGCTGCTCACACGCGGACACTGCCCCCGTCACTTCCGCCAAGAATCGACGCGGCTCTCCGCGGGAAAGTTGAATATTCGCTTCTGACGGTTCCAGAAAAAAGGTATCGATGTATTTTTTGCGTGTTGGTATCGAACTGGTACCGGAAGTATCGGTTCTTGTGACAACCCTAATGAGGAGGAGTCACACAGTGTCATATGACACCTGGAGGACGACCCCAGACACAACAAGGTGTGAGGTGGAAGATGAGTCGTTAGTCACCATTTGAATATTTGATTTTGCCCAACAAAATGAATGGGAATTATACAGTCAAGTACATATGTAAATATAGGCTGCATGACAAAGTAGGAAGTAACAACAATAAACACAATGAAAACAGCTACAAGGAAAAATGACCAAATCAGCAAATCAACAAACTCATCATGGACTTCACACAGCTCCCTCTGTGTGTACCTGTTCTTCAACGTGCAGTTGCACTGTAAACAGCCTCTGATGTGTAACATCAGTGGAGTTTTACTGACAGTGGACGTGGTAGTGATGAACCCACACTTTCCCTCAGCTCTACACGGCTCTTTAGCCTGTTTTAGCTCATAGTTTTGGTTTGACAGCCTGTTAACTAACAGCAGCTGTTTTCTGATTGAGCCTACCTTTACATCGTGATCAGGCAACATATGACTCATCATGTAGACCAACATGTTCACAGTAACAACCTTTTAACCTGGCAGTGGGTCAGATGTCGTTTTCAGCTGCTGCCCACAAGTGGACGGAAATCTGTTCCTGCAGCTTTAATGATGATGAGAGGAACATGCTGCTGTTTATTACTTTTTATTCAGTTTCTGTTTACAACTTGTGCGTGGAAACAGTGGCACCACCTCTGCAGATTAAAGCGTAATAATAATGATATACATGTAGCTGCACTGTTATCTAACAGTGTGCTGGTGTTGAGACAGTTAGCCAGCCAGCAGAAGATCTAACCAGGAAACAGTTTCCCCCACATGCCAGGAAATGCATCATCCTCTGCTCTGACACACACACAGACACACACACACACACACACAGTGCCACACCTCTCCACACACACAGGCAGTGAAAGGACATCCTGCCCAGTTGTACATGTGTGTCACTGCTGACTGCTGCTGTGTCTCCACACCAGGTAACAAACGACTCTCTGCTTCCTGTTTTCAGCCCTTTAAACAGCCTCTAACTGGACCTGGGTCCTCTCTGCTGCTGGTATCTGCTGCTTCACGCTGTCCGTCACCAACTGCTGCTCTGTGGGGAAAGTGTTTCAGGGTTGGCACTTCACTTCTGAACATGTGAAAACTAGTCTGCAGGCTTGTCAGCAGTGAGTGTTCTCAGGGAACAGAGAGTGTGTGGATGAGGTTTGGACTGTGGTGCAGACACAAGTGAAGTGAGTTTACCCAACTTTTCAGTGCTTCTCATGGTTAACATTCAGATTAATTGTAGAGTCGGTTTAATGAGTGGACCATGGTTATTGTATGAGTTGCTATTGCAGCTTATGTCTGATGTTGAAGAAGCAGTTGTTTGTCCTCATAGTTCACAATGATAATTAACATGAACTGTCCATTCACACGTCTACATAAAGAGCTGGGGCTAAATTTGTCCTATGACCAAGACACTTCAGTTTGTGACAGAAGCTGCAGCCATTGAACAGTGTGTGACCGTGTCAACCATGTTGTTTTAACAGGATTATGCTGCAGGGCCTTGAATTACATTTATTGTAACCGTCAACAGTTTCCATGAAGTGATGAAAACCACTCAGTTCCTCCCTCTCAGCTCCAGATCCTCTGCCTCTCACTGAGGATGTAAAACAAATAATTTCAGAGTCTCTAACAGCTTTAACAGTTGCAGGAAACAGTGGAGCTGTGGCACAGATGAATGAGATGTATCAGACTTTCACACACTTCCTGTTATGAGGAGACATTTATTGCTTACTTGAGTCTGAACGTTGGGTTTTTTGACAATAAGGAAAACTGTTTTCACATGTTGTTATGTTGCAGAGTCAGGACACACTCAGTTCTCCATAACAACACAGTGAAGTTCAGATGTCTTTAACAGTAAAAACTGAAACATCACATTGACAGAAGTTTTCAGACACTTTACTGTGACTCTAAATGTAGCTCAGGTTCCTCCATCTCTCTGAGATGTCTCTACACCTTGACTGGACTCCACCTGTGGTCAACCAGCTGATGGGACACACACCTGTCTATATCAGGTCTCACAGCTGACGATGCAGATCAGAGCAGAAACCCTGAGGAGGAAGGAGCTGCTGCAGAGCTCAGAGACAGGATTGTGTCGAGGCTCAGTGAAAAAGGTTCAAGAGCTCAGTTGTCTCCATCATTCTGACATGAAGAAGTCTGGAGCAACCAGGACTCTGCTAGACCTGGACCTGGACTCACTGAGACATCAGTGAGAAGAGACCAGGACCCTGATGGTCTCTGAGCTCCAGAGATCCTGTTGATGCTGGTGTTGATCAAGTTAACATTGTGAGGTCGTGAGGCATTTTTTGACATTTTCACCCATTTCTAAGGAAATAAAAAAACATTAGAGGTATTCATGGTGGTGACATCTGGGACTGTGTACAGTCTGATGCAGGTCCTGATAATAATCTGGATCTGACAGACACATGTAGGATTGTTCTGGTCTTGGCAGAGGTATAAGCTGAATATGACCATCTCCTTTAATTCACCTGTAATATTTTCATTACATGAGGAGCAGAGACCCACCTCACCTCTGTGTCTCAGCCTCACCTGTGTGACATCATGCTGCTAAGAGTCAGTAGAGGACGGGGTCACGATGATCCTGTGGACTCTGACTCCTTAATGCGAGTCATCAGATCAGACAGATGAGTTTACTGTGGAGAGATTATCTGGAAACATGAATCAGTTAAATGGGAATGAAGCTTTTTAATGAAACAGTGGAGTGATGCTGTGTGTGTGTGTGTGTGTGTGTGTGTGTGTGCTCACTGTGGATGTGATTCTCTGATGGTTTTGCAACATCTGATGTGAAAATCACGGAAATGATTTTCATAACAGCCTCACACTTCCCTGTTTCTGTGAAACATCTCTTCTATTTCCTGCCTCACAAACGTCTCCATCTGTTTTCTGACTTTTCAACAGTCAACAGGAACATCCATCAGCTCCTGCCTTTATTAATCTGTAAGAAAATAACTGAGGCTGCCTCTGGTCAGAAACACATCACATACCGCCAGAAAGGGAAATAATGTTGACTGTATTATTGATGAATTGGTTATTTGTATCATCTTTGATAGATTACTTATACAATAATGACAGGATCAGCCTCATAAGAACTTCACTGCTGCTTGATTTGAGGTTTAATTTGTGTTGAAGGTCGACACCCACCTCAAGCAGGAGCTAAATGAATCTTTCACCCAGTGACATGCGTGAGGCAGGAAGCTGAAACTCTGACTGGTGACTGAAGAAAACACAAAGAGGGGGAAGGTTCAGTCTTTATTCACTGAGCACTTGGTTGATGGTTTAATTTTTAGCGTCTTTTCACAAGAATATAATAATCACGTGGATCACAGAATGCAGTACTGAGTGGTGCCTGCAGGTCTCGCTCTGCAACAGTTAGACAGTTGGGACAGGCTGTGTGATGCCTGGGAGGCAAAACCCAGGGGAAAGTCCTGAATGGACTCATCAGTATTTCACCACCTCAGAGCTCTGATGGAGGACAACACTGTTCAGAGTTCAGTCACAAACCAGAGCTGCTGCACAGAAAAGGTGGAGAGAAGAAGAGAGGGGAGAGTGATTAAGGGGGGCGGGGTGGTCGCTTTAAAGAGTTGTTGAATTGAACTTATAGTTGTTATAGACCACAGACCTGCTGCAGCTCTACACCTCCATGCCACACCGACAGCAGCTCAGACTCTGCTGAGGAGGGGGTGGGGGTGTAGTCCTCCTCCTCTCGGGGATTAGTGGAAGCTCCTTGGGCCATTTGCATGTGAATGGATCCTGGAGCTGCTTTTAACCACCAGCACCCCCTCCCTTCTCCTCTCTCTCTCTCGCTCTCTCTCTCTCTCTCTCTCTCTCTCTCTCTCTCTCTCTCTCTCTCTGTCTCTGTGTCTCTCGGCCTTGCTCCTGACATCAGGGAGAATCAGGGAGAGGGTGAGGGAGAGAGGCTCAGAGAGGGAAAGAGAGAGCAGGACCATCCCTGCAGACAGACTTTGCAGACAGAGGGGTGTGGAGAGCAGAGAGTTTTCGGACGCTCGCCACCGACCACAGAGTCACACCACCGGCTCCTGTGAATGAGAGGAGGTAGGAATTTTTTTTTGTTTCTCTGGTTCTCCATGGATATCAGCGGGGTACGCTCAGGCTCCTGAGCTAACAATGAGGGCTGACAGGACTGGTCCACTTTGGCGGTCAGAATGGGGGTGGGGGGGGCTGTTAGGCCTCGGCTGGCTGCTCGCCATTGAATCAGACTGAGCCTTAAAGTTCAGACTGAAACTTCTGCTTCGGGCTTAAAACACGCAGGTGGAAAGTGAATGCAGCACATGTTCATGTAGCTGCTGCTCTCAGCTGTTAGTTCACCACTCTGTGGAAGATGTGACAGATAAATACCGATCCTTTCTGAATCCAACAACCACTGCTGCAGGGTGGTTGCTCCACACACAGACAATACAGACAGGCTGCATCTCATTTTATTTTCAGTATCAGTTCATTTGTAGTGAAACACACCAAGAATGTGAACAATGAATTCGACCGGGGCCCGACAGCACTGCTGGGGTCCTGCTTGGTAGCAGGGACGACCCCCAACCAACCTGTGACGGTCTCCTGTCCTCAGTGGTGTCTGTGCCAGTGACCAGAGAGAAGAGCATCTGTAGCTTCTACCGGTTCACAGTCACTCCTGTTCCCTGATTTTACTGTTCACTGATCAATCACAGCTGATTGATCACAGCTGATCACTCTCTGCTCAAACACAGTTCCTACTGTTGTTTTACAGCTTCACATTAAAAGCTTCTTTCCTGGTGAACTGTCAGGTTGCTTTTATTGTGAAAAAGTGACTGGCCATGCAGTGTGTTTGTCACAGTTATTGTTGAGTGAATGGAGAGAGCTGAGCAGAGCGGCAGACTGAGTCAGTGACTAACACACCTCCAACACGTCATCAGCGGTTTCACCTTCCTGTGTGGAGAAGAGGGAAAAGTGTCGACCTAACTGTGAACCTCAAATGATAGTAATCAATATCAAACAGTATTTTCCTTTGATCAATAAGTTTATCTCTGAATCTGTCCAATCAGCTGTCAGCTGTATGGTGTGAGGACAGTGTTGTGGGAGGATCAGAGGTTTACAGGTGAAGTGACTCTGTTCTTGTTTATGTCACATTTGTTCATTAATTCCAGATGTGTGTTAATCAACTGTAAAGATGAAACTGACTGAAAGTCAACAGCTCATTGTGTGTGTGTGTGTGTGTATGTGTGTGTTTCCTTCCTCCTCATGTAAGCAGGTCTGTCATTAGAAACCAAACTTGGTAGGAGTATGAACTGTAACAGCAGCTGCTCAGAGATGATGAGCTGCAGCTTTGTGATTAAGCTGATTGATGAAGCAGAAGATTTTACAGATTCAAAGCATGTGACAGTGATAGGCAGCTGCTCATTAGCTTCTTTTAACAGATCAGACAACGCCTCATCATGGAGCCTCTGCTTGTTTACTCAGCCTATAACCAAACAAAGCTGACATGATGCTGACACGTGTGTGATTTCAGATCAGAATCGGAGACGTGATGTCAGCATCTGTCCCACCACGATGTCTCTCCCTTTTACACAGAGGTCGATCTGGCTCTGTCCCAGCAGCTGTGCACCCTGAACTGCAGGCACACAGAGAGACAGACAGGCACTTGTTAGTGTGTAGTTTGGTGGCTGCATTAGAAAACAGCTTTCCTAGGGGCGCCTCGGTGGTTCACCTTGTAGAGATCGTACCATTAAGGCTCAGTCCTAACCACAGCGGTCCGGGTTCAAGTCTGAACCGTGGCCCTTTGCTGCATGTCATCCCTTCTCTCTCTCCCTGACTTTCCTGTCACTCTCTCAGTGTACCTATCTAATAAAGGCATTAAAAGGCCAAAAAAATAACTTTAAAAAAACACAAAAATCAGAATCAGAATCAGAATCAGTTTTATTGCCAAGTATGTTTCCACATACAAGGAATTTGTTCTGGTGATTGGTGCAGTTGGAGGTTCTTGGAGGTTCTTGTAAACAACAGGTTTACACAGTTTTAGTTTCTGCCTGTATGTGGGAATCAGGTGGACCATGACATGGTCAGAGTGGCCCAGTGCAGCCCGTGGGACGGCGTGATAAGCACCACTGATTGTGGTGTAACAGTGGTCCAGAGTGTTCCCCTCTCTGGTCGGGCAATTAACAAACTGTCTGTATTTGGGCAGTTCGTGGCTGAGGTTCCCTTTGTTAAAGTCACCAAGGACAATAACTAAGGAGTCCGGGTTGGTCCGCTCCACACACAGTATCTGCTGTGGCCTGTGGTGGGATGTAAACACCGACCAGGATGAATGAAGACTACACATGACTACATTTCAGTGTTAAACTCATCTCTTCTTCTACGTTTCAGTTTTAAACTCGTCTCTTCTTCTCCGTTTCCTCCTCCGTCCACTCTCCTCCAGAGTCTTCAGCCCCTCAAACAGAGACATTCAGAAACGCTGCTGGACCCATTTTAGTCTAAAACTCCAGGTTGTGTTGTAGTCTGGACGGACAGAAACAGAGACCTTTGGAAGCGATGATGTAGACGCCCACGGTGGCTCCTGATTGGCTCTTGTGTGAAACCACATGGATAATGAATGAAAGTGTTACTGTCCTTGTTGTCTTTGCAGCAGCTGTTGTTCAGCTCAGTTCTGGATTTGAACTCTACAACTGTCTTTGCTGTTCCTCCTTCAGAGGATTTACTGTTGTTTTTGTTCATTACCTGTCTGACCTCTGTATGATGAAAGACCAACAGTGGGTTCAGTAAAGTTGTGACATGTAGATCCAGGCTTCATTCTGTGGCTGCTTCAGTGGAAGATGAGTCAAGTTGAACTGTCAGATCAGCACCTGACTGTTCAGACAGGTCTCTGTCATTAGACCAGCTCTCCCTCAGACTCCGAGCTCTGATCTCCACACACACTGTTGTTAATCCTGACTCATCATGTGTAGTAGGTTCAGGCTGAGGATCGAGCCAAGCTGAACAGGACTTAAAGCCTCAGGGGATTGAGTCGGTGTGGTTGTGGTTCACACCTAAGCTGTCATGGTCCGTCACTGACGAGGCCTGAGTGAGTGGGTTTGGCTCGGGCACGTCACAGTGGAGAGTCTGACTCAAGGCCACAGTCCTAAACCAGGTTCTATCTTGAAGACAATCCAACAATCACACACACACACACACACACACACACACAGTGATTATCAAAAGTGTGATAGGTTTGATCTTTTCTCTCAGAACACAACTGTTTCTGGTTCTTCTCTTGTGTACATCTGAACACCTTCAAGCTGAGACGTCTGAGCATGTGCACCTTATATTTTACAATTCATCATATCTTGCTCATCTCTTGACGTCTGCCACATGTTGTGTCGTAGAGCTGGTTTCAGTCAGAGGGTGCATCTGCACACCACTAAAGGAACATTCAGACAGGGACAGGCGTGGCGTGGCGTGGCGTGGCGTGGCGTGGCGTGGATCAGGAGCAGAGGATGGCTCTGTCATGATGCTACACTGTAAACATTTCTCTGCTAAAACCATGAATCCATTAGTTAAAGTGTGAATCACAATCAGGTCTCTGTGCAGACCTTCACCTTCCATCAGCTGATCCCAGTGTGACAAGGCCTTCACACCATTTGTTAAATACAAACAATTGTTCAGAGGAGACAGTCCCACCCAAAGCCCAAATGTTTCAAAATGTGATCCCACCCCCACAATCACCATATAAGCTGATATTCATGAGAGCATTAACACCTCTAAAGAACACAGAGGGAGGGGCTGTCACTGCTGATGCTCTGTTGTCATCTGATCTTTGTCGTCACTGTTTCGTGAGTGTGTAGAGGACGATGTTGAGAAAACACTGAGCTGCAGGTTACAACATGTTATATCGTCAGGTTACAATATGTGTGGAATAAAACTTGAACTGCTGTTTAGTGGCAGCATCACTTCTACCTGAAACATCACATACAATAATATAATTATGTTTTATAAATATGATAATGTTGTATATGGTGATATTTGGGCTGGACTGTATCACGATATAAAGAACTCTTCCAGGCCTGCTAAAGATCTGTGTGGGTTGTCCCTCCTCAGCCATGTCAGCAGCTATCTGATGAAACCTCATCACTGCTCAGCACACTGTCAGCTCAGCACTGATCCATCAGCCTGCACAGACTCACCTCCACCTCAGCTGCTGACAGAGGCCTGAGGAGACACACCAGCTCTAACTAATGTGTCTCTGTTTGTAGATCTGTTGTCAGTGTGTGGTTTTTTTAACCTACACTTCTAATATGTGTCATGAAGGTGGCAGGAGGTGTGTGATATTATTCATAAGCACAAAGTCCCTGTTTGTCTCTTTACTCTCCTGTTTCCTGTCTGCCCCTGTACGTTCCTCTCTTCAGCAGGACTGCAGAGACAGGACAGTACCAGCTGACTCCATCACTTCAGACCCTGTATATTATTACTATACTGTCCCCATAGAGACTGAACAAACACCTGATGAGTCTCAGTACTTTACAGTCAGGCTGACACACTGGGATTCATGTATATACTGTACCATGTCACTTTATCTGCATTTACCTCAGCTTTAATTCATCACAGTAACATACACACTCTGCTCAGCAGTGACTGTATTCTAACTGATCTCAGTATAAATCTGTGTCTCTCTGTGTCTGAGGCTCCTTCAGTCTCTTTCTCCTCTCGCACACTCTGTTTGCTTTTCACATGAATCCTCCAGTGACCACGATCCTCTGTGTGTGTGTGTGTGTGTGTGTGAAGGTGTGTGTGCTTCTCTTCTTTTGTCTCCACATCTCCACAGTTACTGAGGCAGCAGCAGATGAAATTCACCAGAACATCCTCACTCAGAGACAAGACAGCAATGAGTGACCTGTAAAAGAACAAATATATTCAGAATAGTTTCTTTTTATTAGACAAACAGAAATAACTCCTGTATTTTCTGTGTGTTTTAAATATGTAAAGATAAAGTCGGCTGATAACTTGATGAGGATTCATCGTTAATGAACACCTCAGTCTCTCAGTTTATCTCAAAGTAACACACGTCCAGGTAAAGGACACGTGTCACACACTTAATGGTCTCAATCTATCTAACAGAGACTGAGAGCCTGACTGTTAATCCCTATTGTGTCCCTATATGGTTGTAATAATTAACCATTAATACTAATTTTGACATATTAATACTGCATCATTTAAACAGTTAAATATCCTGGGACATCAGTCCCATCGGGGGGGGGGCTGTCCTCCACAGGTCTGACCATTAACAGACTGAGGACCAGACTGACCCCACACAGTCGACATGTTGTCTGAATAAAAACCATAACAAGCTGTCTGCTGAGGCCTTAGGTCGGCCTGAGGTCTTTTTGTTTTACTTTGAGATTTAATGCCGGTCTGACTCTGTGTTGTATGAGCAGCAGCCTGGTTGTTCACACCAGAAGATCATTTCTCCGCAGCTCAACCAGTGATTCTGCTCCTCTGCTCTTTTTAATTCCACGTACAGCTGATCTTTATAATAACCTCATCAATCTATAACATGCAGCTTTGTGTGTTCCTGGATCAGTGGGCTTCTCTTCTGCCTCTGTGTGTCCGGATCGTTCTGGTCCATTTTAACACTACATATTATTTAAATCTTGTTGGTTAATAGTTGATTAACACGTGTCAGCCATCAGTCAGAACAAACATTCAAAATGAACATCCCTAGATCCTACATTTCCCATGATGCAGTCCACTGCATCTTTCTGATGAAACTGAATTGCCAATAAAACTCCATGGCATGTTTTCAGGTCAGTGAAGCGTCCTGGAACACACACACAGCCTGCACACCCTGAAGCACAGGCACACACACACACACACACACATACACACACACACACAGGGTAGAGACAGGGACAGTGAGAACTCTATGGATGTGACGATGAGGCTCCTGATGGGCGGTCAGACTACGAAGTGTTTTATTCACTCGGGTGGTGCTCGTGTCCAGTACACTGGTGGTCAGAGTGTCGCCACATGTCTCCACCTGTATCTGTAGTTTCAAAGTAAAATCCCTCTGCAGAGTCATGCAACTTCATGACATTGCAGCTGTGGGCCACTGCTACAAAAAGTGGAAACACTTATCTCTCAGCCTCAAATGCACAGGACTCCTTCATCATCTCTGCACCAGCTAAGAGTCATGTGACCATCACAAAAAGCTGAAAACACAGCTAGAATAGAAGAATTCGGAGGCTGATGTGTAAACCTCATTACTTATTCAGCAAATACACTCCCATTCCTGCTTTCATCATAGTATATTTTCAAAGTAAAACACTTCCCGCTTCAGTAGAGTGCACAGTGTAATGATGCACAAAAACCCAGACTTACTCTGCCCTTCACTGTCTGACTCAGGAGGATTAGTTCTGTACCAATGGTCCAACAGTTGGATATTTATAGCTGATTAAATTATGTGGACTAACACTAACCATCAGCCTGTGTGTGTGTGTGTGTGTGTGTGTGTGCGTGCGCGCGCTGTTAGAGTAAGGCCTAGAAAAATGGTCCAACTCCTTCAGTCATGCAGAAACACACAGACATCCTTCAGTCATGCTGGTTTCAGATGTCTGTGTCATAATTGTATTTGAGAGTATTTGTACGTCCACACACACACACACACACAAACACACACACTCACACGCACACATACACACACACAGCTTCAAGTTCTCATGGGGATTGTAAATGACATCCAATCCTCTTACAGCACAGGCCAGACTACACACACACACACACACACACACACACAGATAAGAGAAAGGATAGATCTCTGTTAGATATAGCCCAGCTAAGTCTAAAGAAGTGTGTGTGTGTGTGTGTGTGTGTGTGTGTGTGTGTGTGTGTGTGTGTGGCTTGTGTTAGAGCACCATATATAGCTCAGTGTTACCTGTGGTTGAGTGTGTGTGTGTTTTATCTCACACACACACACACGACTGATTTGTTTGTGTTGCACATGTATGATCTTTCTCTCTGAGTCTCTGTGTCCAACACATCTGAACCTCTCACACACCTGAACCATTGTCATGGAAATGTTTACATCCACATCTAATCGGCTGCTCATTGTCAGGTCTGGACCTCAGCCTGTAAAGAGCCTTGAGATAATGTTTGATTTGATTTGGTGCGATACAGATATGAAGTAAATATTATTATGTACTGATGATTGTGACTGTGCATGTATAAAACTGTATGTGACACATTTTAAAACAACCATGTATATATATATATATATATATATATATATATATATATATATATATACACATACATATACATATATACACATACATATACATATATACACATACATACAATGCATCCGGAAAGTATTCACAGTGCTTCACTTCTTCCACATTTTATTATGTTACAGCCTTATTCCAAAATGGATTAAATTCATTTTATACCTCAAAATTCTACACACAACACCCCATAATGACAAAGTGAAAAAAATTTGCTTGAAACTTTTGCAAATTTGTTAAAAATAAAAAACAAAAAACATCACATGTACATAAGTATTCACAGCCTTTGCTCAATACTTTGTTGAAGCACCTTAGGCAGCAGTTACAGCCTCAAGTCTTTTTGAGTATGATGCTACAAGCTTGGCACACCTATTTTTGGGCAGTTTCTCCCATTCTTCTTTGCAGAACCTCTCAAGTTCCATCAGGTTGGATGGGGAGCGTCGGTGCACAGTCATTTTCAGATTTCTCCAGAGATGTTCAATCAGGTTCAAGTCTGGGCTCTGGCTGGGCCACTCAAGGACATTCACAGAGTTGTCCTGAAGCCACTCCTTTGTTATCTTGGCTGTGTGCTTAGGGTCATTGTCCTGTTGGAAGATGAACCTTCTCCCCAGTCCGAGGTCCAGAGCGCTCTGGAGCAGGTTATCATCAAGGATGTCTCTGTACATTGCTGCATTCATCTTTCCCTCGACCCTGACTAGTCTCCCAGTTCCTGCTGCTGAAAAACATCCCCACAGCATGATGCTGCCACCACCATGCTTCACTGTAGTGATGGTATTGGCCAGGTGATGAGCGGTGCCTGGTTTCCTCCAGACATGACACTTGGCATTCAGGCCAAAGAGTTCAATCTTTGTTTCATCAGACCAGAGAATTTTGTGTCTCATGGTCTGAGAGTCTTTCAGGTGCCTTTTGGTGAACTCCAGGCGGGCTGTCATGTGCCTTTTACTGAGGAGTGGCTCCGTCTGGCCACTCTACCATACAGGCCTGATTGGTGGAGTGCAGCAGAAACGGTTGTCCTTCTGGAAGGTACTCCTCTCTCCACAGAGCAATGCTGGAGCACTGTCAGAGTGACCATCTTCTTCTTGGTCACCTCTAAGGCCCTTCTGCCCTGATCGCTCAGATTGGTCAGGCAGCCAGCTCTAGGAAAAGTCCTGGTGGTTCCAAACTTCTTCCATTTACAGATGATGGAGGCTGCTGTGCTCATTGGGACCTTCAATGCTGCAGAAATATTTCTGTACCCTTCCCCAGATCTGTGCCTCGATACAATCCTTGCATAATTCCTTGGACTTCATGGCTTGGTTTGTGCTCTGACATGCACTGTCAACTATGGGACCTTATATAGACAGGTGTGTGCCTTTCCAAATCATGTCCAATCAACTGACTTTACCCCAGCTGGACTCCAATCAAGTTGTAGAAACATCTGAAGGATGATCAGTGGAAACAGGATCAACCTGAGCTCAATTCTGAGTGTCATGGCAGAGACTGTGAATACTTATGTACATGTGATGTTTTTTGTTTTTTATTTTTGATATATTTGCAAAAATTTCAAGCAAACTTTTTTCACTTTGTCATTATGGGGTATTGTGTGTAGAATGTTGAGGTAAAAAATGAATTTAATCCATTCTGGAATAAGGCTGTAACATAACAAAATGTGGAAAAAGTGAAGCGCTGTGAATACTTTCTGGATGCACTGTATATATATATGTATACATGCAGAGGTTAATTAAACGTAGCTTGAGCTTCCCCTTTCTTCTTTTTGTTAGCTCTGACAGCCTCAGACATTTTTATAAAACAATCTCACCACGTGAACAGCTGGAACACCCCCTGCGCTCCTCCTGTCCTCTTACATCACACTCATCTCTCTCTCACCTCCCCTCTGTGTGTGTGTGTGTGTGTGTGTGTGTGTGTGTGTGTGTGTGTGTGTGTGTGTGTGTGTGTATTTGTGTCTCAGGCTTCGCCACGCTGATACATTTTCATTTCAAAACAGTGTTTTTGTTTTAAAACTGAAATCGATGTCCATCCAGATAAGTGTTTTAGCTCCATATCAGAAATAATCACCATCCACACTATCACATGTGCGAGCCGGTGTAAACAGGAAGCAGGTTGTCTCCTCTCAGTTGATCAGTTACAGTAAATCCTCTGAAGGAGGAACAACAAAGACAGTTGTAGAGTAGTAGAGAACTGAACTGAACAACAGCTGAGACTAAAACTGAAACGTAGAAGAAGACATGAGTTTAAAACTAAAACGAAGTCGTGTGGATGTCGCCTCATTCACTGACTCCAGTCACATCTGAGCATCTCCAGCACAGAGCTGGAGTCAGGATGTGGTTAGCTTGGCTTTGCATAAAGACTGGAAGCAGGGGGAAACAGCTAGGCTCGTTCTGCTGAGTAAATTAAAAAAAAAAACACCCCTAAAGTTTGTCGGGGGGAGGGACAAGCTGGAAATATTTGTGGACAAACAGCAGTGTATTAATCAGCTGTACAGAGCTGCTACAGCACCATCAGCATCAGTGAACACAGGTCTGGTTCTGGTCTCTGTGCAGGTACGATGGTTCAGACCTGACAGTGAGTCTGAACGTCCAGGAAGCACGTGTGAACTCGTCTTTATCTCTGTCTTTACCCACAGAAACTGCCAGAGAGCTGGAGACCGAGCCGCTCAACCCAATGGAGGAGGCAAAGGAGAAGGAGAGTGGCATCATGGGACAAGAGCAAGAGGTTGAGGGCAAGAGTGAAGGACAGCCAGCCAGCACGAATACCCAGAATTCCACGACAGAGAAAGAGGAGAACTGTGTGGAGGTGTGTACAGAGATGGAGGAAAAGGGGATGGAGAAGGGAATGGAGGAGGACGAGATGAAGAAAGAGATGGAGCTGGAGGCAGAGGTGAAGGTGGAGCTGAGCCAGTCGGTGCCGGGCCAGCAGATGAGCTTCATCCAGGGCACCGACCTGTTCGGCTACGTGGGCATCGAGGCAGTGCTGGACCAGATGAGGCGCAAGACCATGAAGGCCGGCTTCGAGTTCAACATCATGGTGGTCGGTGAGTGTCCCCCAATGTCAATTAAACTCTGGGTGTTATTTGTCTTCATTGTGCAGGTATAAGCCACACAATGAAAGGAAAGAAAGGATAAAATGATGCTTGGCTTGTTGTTTAGGAAATCTAGGACTCTGTCTTAACAGTCCAAAGATCACAGTGCATGTGCATTCAGGACGTGTCCAGATCACGTTTGGTAATTTAACAGCAGAAAAAAACAGTTGCAGCAAAGACCAAACCGAAATGAGGTGGTCTAGTCTATGGAGGGTTTTCACTGTGCACTGTTACCATTGTGGCGCAAAATGCCGCTCTTGTTGCCTAGCAACCTTGACAACATATAACTTTTTTCCACAAAATTTTTAGGTTTTAAGGTCCTTGGTTTTAACAGTTGTACTGTTAGCAGGTCAACTTAGTTGAAACCCAGTACTTACATCACCATCTACAGGTGAACTTACCTGGTTCTAAACTGATGAAAACTGGTGACACTGCTACTCAATAATTCAGTAGGTTATAAAGGACCTGTTCACACCTGTTCACACCTGTTTTTAACATGTGTCTCCAGTGAACTCTTGTGATCAGCTGTCACTTCCCTGCTCTGTATGCAAATAAATATGTTTTGTTGTTTTTAGCCAATCAGACAGTGACAGACTCAAAACAATCAGTAGGGGATGCGGTCCGTCAGAGGACAGCAGTAGAGGAGGCAGTCCTTCAGTGTGGTCCAGGACACATTTCACACTGCTAAAAGAATTTGTCAACATGTGGTCTGAACAGTGTTACTTAAAGAAACCATCTTGTGGCCAACTCAAGGAATGAACATGAATTAGCTGAAAGTGACGACAACAACACTGCAGCAGGAGGAGGACGAGGAAGAGGAGCTGTCAGTCAGTGACTTTACTTTCTACCTCATCTGTAGAAAAGAGGCTGAAACTCAAGAACACACCAGCTGTGTTCACCTCCTCAGCAGAGCTGCGTCTCACTTCATTCACCTGCCACTGTGCCAGTTCTCACCCACAAACACACACACACACAAACACACCAGCTCCCTGCCTCTCATGCATCTTTTCTCTGTGTGTGAGCCAACATTGCTAAAATGTTCTTTCACTGATTTCAGCCACCCTGCTGTGACCAATCACAGAGCTCCTCAGTGAGATCAGCCTCCTCTGAACCAATAAGCAGAGCTCTCCACCGTAGCAAGCTTTCAGTCTGACCAATGGCAGAGCTCACACGATGGCCACCAGGTCACCGGTGTGTGTGTGTATGTGTACGTGATTTGAGCTGATATATTTTACCCAACATATTAGAAGAGGAAGCAGGAGAGTATGAGGAGGAAGTGGTTTGTGAGTCTGGGTTGGCTGCTCTTTCCTGCCACACTCACACACAAATACCCTCTGTGACTGTAAACAGGAAGTTATTATTTTTAATTCATGGATGCCAACACACTGAGATGAGCAGTCTGCTGAGTGTGATCAGGTACGTCTCCATCCACTCCAGAGGAAAACATCTGGCAGACACACTCTGCTGTTTGTTACTGAGCAGGTCGTCCCTGCCTGCAGCTGGAGACACTGAGCTGTCAATAATCCTGATGGTTCATCGTCTTTCACATCACACACAGTCATTTTATAGACTTGTAACAGAGATATCTTCATTAGAACAGCTTTAACAGCTTTACCAGCTTCTGTTGGCAGCACCTGCTGAGTCCAGACAGGAAGAACCTCAAGGCCACAGCAGGAACATGTCTTAACCCTAGAAATCCAACCAACCAACAAGGGAAAGAATAAAATGGCCCATGATGATTGAAAACAACAAATGGACCCAACCAGATCAAGACAAGCTGTTAGACGCCAGAGTGGCAGGACAAGAAGCTAGAGAGAAGGGATGGCAGACTTTCTCCAGTCGAGGTCGGCTGCAGAGGATTCCTGCACAGTCAGTGTGGAGGATGCTTACAGGCACTGGAGAGGGAAACAGCAGCAGGTTGGTGAAGGGAAGAGCTGAGCTGTAAACCAGGGGCATATGGGTGGTGAGCTGACCACTGTTACCAACCCACCAACAAGAGGGTCGGTTCAGGGTCGAAACAGCCAATGACGACATCTGCTCCAGGCTGCTCTCACCTGAACCCGCTCAGTGTCAGTGAAGCGGGAGCATCTTCATGTTACTGGGCCCTCTCTTACCCAACAGCTGTCACCTGAGGCTTCAGTGATATTGGCCTGTGGACACCGGGGATGTGTAAATACTTTCATGTGTAGATGTTTTCATGTGTAGATGTTTTTATGTGCACTCTGCTTGGAGAAAGCATTCTTTACGTTACTACGTCAGTGGTTTTCAAAGCAGCTGAGGCAGTAGACCTCCCCACAGCCTCAGCAGCCATGTTTGATTTCCAGCTTATGCACAGTTGGTACCTGTGTAGTGCAGTGTGTCTGCACCAGAACCTCCAACAATGAAACTTACCTCACACAGACCCTCGTGGACACTCGTGTACCTGTGTCTGCAGAAAATACAATGATGCTGTAACACTGGCTGGAAAGCTGTGCACATTAGGGCACGTACACATGGAGACTGGTGATGAGCCATGAGCTTCAATCTGAGGGAGTTGTGGTGTCTCTTGTTCCTACACACTCTGACACACACGTGGAGGTGGTTAATAGTGCTGTTTGTGTGTCCGCAGGTCAGAGCGGTTTGGGGAAGTCCACACTGGTCAACACTCTGTTCAAGTCCAAAGTCAGCCGGAAGTCCTGCACCCCCAACTACGAAGAGAAAATCTGCAAAACAGTCAAACTGCACTCAGTCAGCCACAGTGAGTCCACGCACGCACACACACACACATACACACACACACACACACACACACACACACACACACACACACACACACACACACACACACACACACATACTGACATAATGCATTCCCTAGCCCCTTACCCTAACCTTAACCATCACAACTGAGTGCCTAACCCTAACCCTGACCCTAACCTTAACCTCAACCTAATTCTAACCATAACTCTAAAACCAAGTCTTAACCCTCTACATGTGATTTGAAGGTGTCTCAAAAAGTGAGGACCGGCCAAAATGTCCTCACTTTCCCAAAATGTCCTCACTCTGTTAGTAAAATACTTTTTTTGGTCCTTACTATGTAGCAAGTACAAGTACACACACACACACACACACACACACACACACACACACACACACACACACACACACACACACACAGTTTCTCTTAGTTTGAGGAGTTTTATACCTCATGATCTCACTTCCTCCTTTCCTGTCACTTTTCCTTTCACTTCTCATCTCATGAACAGGAATCAGCTTCCACAGACCTGGTCTGTGGTTTTACAGCTGTTGCACATCTGTTTTAGATTAAACCAGTTTATTTCACACACACACACACACACACACACACACACACACACACACACACACACACACACACACACACACAGGTGTGGACATCATGGGTCAGCTGTGTTGTGTTGCAGGGTTTTTTTTAATCACACCCTCTGTGACCTGTTGTATAAATCCTGGTTTAACTCCTCCTCCTGCTGCACTGATGCACAGGTGTACTCCAGGTGTGTTTACAGGTGCCACAAAGCATCTGACCATACCCTGTGATGCTGGAATCAGATGACATTGTTTCCCAGTAAAGTATTATCAGAGCTGTAGCTGTCTCTTGTAGAGGTTCACAGAGCAGAATCTGCTGATCTACAGGATGTGATGAGAACATGAGATGATGTCAGATAACCATTAACACTGTGGTAGACCCTCGCCTCTGTCTCTCTAGGTGTATTGGGTCGTTATGGTCGTTATAATAAATCAATGAACAGGTCTGATTAATGGAATCATTAGATAGATGATTTCAGTGTAATGGTAGGGTCCTGATGTTGACTAGAGTAGTGGCTGTTTAAAATATGCTCATTAAGTCATCTAATCATCATCATCTGATTTCCATATCAATGCTGTCGTATCATCATTATGATCATAATAACAGACCCTATTGGTCAGATACCTGATCAGAAACTACTGGAGCTGAGATTCATCAGGTCCACTGAGATAAAACACACAGGCCCGTAATAAACCTGTTCTGTAATAAATCTGTTTAAGAGGATGTTGACTGATTGACGATTATAATCCTGGCAGTGCAGCATAATACATTATAATCCTCATAACAGGCCTGTTGTATTACACTGCATTAGTTCTGCCCCAGTGACTGTGTTCGAGCAGCTCTGTCCCTGAGCTGGAGAATCAGTATTTTTACTGAACAACTTGACTTAAAGTTCTCCACGCTTTGACCCGGTACAGCCATCTTTGCCATGGGCTGGTGTTGTAATTGATGCTGAGTGGATGAGTGGCCCAAACCCTAACGTCAGCACTGACCGTCGTTTCCTTTTTATGTTTCACTATGTTTCATGACACTGGACTTCCTCAACAGCACACACACACAGTCTGAAGTGGATCATGTGAGCAGGACAGACAGAGGTTTCTCCATACAGTGGGATGACCTTTGATGACATCAGTTGTGCAACAAGCGAAACAGACTGCTCTTATATAGCACAGATTAGCGAATGTTAGCGTGTTAAACCTCGAGTGTAAGTGCAGTCAACATCTCTACCTGACACAACCCAGACCAGATCTGAGGAGACAGTGTTCTTCAGAGGTTCTTTTAGAACCCTGTTCCTGTAATTAGTCTTAGACATCAGGTGTGATCATCTGTTGGTGTGAGGCAGGTATAGATAAGATGAAATATCCTGCACTTTCGCTCACACACGATACAGTTATTGTGTGATGGTGCAGTAACAGTTCAGTGATATGACACACAGGTGGAGGTGTGTGTGTGTGTGTGTGTGTGTGTGTGTGTGTGTGTGTGCGCGCATTTTTCGCTTCTAAAGAAAACCTCAGGCCAAAAACAACCCACCCCCCGACACACACACACACACACACACACTGTTAGAGGAATGCTCTTCTTCATTCGTCACTCCAGCCAGCCCCCCCTCCACCCCCCACCACCAGGTCTTCTACTGTTTAAATTCCTGTCACATTCAGGACACGTTCACATTAAAACAGTGAAACATGAAAACCTGTGCTCTGGTGCAGATGTACAGTAACAGACCGTGACGACAGCTTTGCAGCTAAAAGACTAAATATGGTCGTGATTTTCTTCCCATCATCCTCTGTGTTCTCTGACCTCTTCACAGGATCAGTGAGAGTGACAGAGGATCTGTGTGTGAGCAGTTAACACACTAACTCAGACTGTTAGAGGAGCTTGTCACACGTATGTGAAGGTTGACGGTCTCTGTATGTCAAAGTGTGATGAAGACAGGTATTTACCTAGAATGGAAGTCTAGAAGTCAGACAGTCCTATACACTCTGTTTTAAATCCAGATCAGTGCTTGAAGTGGGCTGCTAGTAGAGTCTGTCTATGCTTAGTAAAAGTTCTCTGATGCTTGTTTAATGAGCCAAAATGTGTCAAAGTGTGACAGTAATAATCACAAGGAGTAACTCCACTGCACACACCACATATACAATTTACAGTATCAAATTAATACTTTGGGAAATGGTTCCTTTGAGAAAATACATTTACTGTATATTGTGAACATAGCAATAACTTTATTTCATAGCATCTTTCATTTACTATAGAAATTTAGAATTTAATAATGTTTTGCTTTCATCAGCTGATGCACAGGTGAGCACCAGCACTCTTTTTTCCACTTCAAGCACTGATACAGATCCAAACTTTATTCCCTGAGACTTCACAACAATGTAAAAAACAAACTCACAATGTTAAGGAGAGTGTTAAAATAAATCCTGGATCGACATCTTTAACGATGATCGACACCAAAATGTAATTAGTTCTTCCCTGGTCCATGACCCATCCCTGCACCAGGTTTGTGAATCAGTTCTTTCTGTGTAATCCTGCTGACCAAAAAACACACTAACAAACATACAAACAAACCAACAGACAGACAGACACAGGTGGAGGTGAGGAGGAGGTGAAGAGTTTGCTCTGGACCACACATCAGCCTGAGGTCTATCGTGAAGTGAAGGTGGTGTGATGAGGAAGTGAGGCTCGCCTCCACATGACAGGACTGTCAGAGTGAAACTGGATCTTGATCTGTTTCCCTCTTTAAATCCTACATGAAGCAGAGCTGACTCTGAGCTCTTCATCACTGGTCAAACACTGTCTATCATTCTGCAACAGGATGTGGTCACCGTCATTCTTTTAAAGACAGTGATGTGTTTCTGTGTCAGCCTTCAGCCACACCTCTGACTCACACCTGTACAGAGAGCCTGTGAATATTCTCATTTGTCCAGGTCATAGTATCTCAAAGGAGTTTTAAATCGAAAGCAACTGGACTTGGTTATTTGTCTAGGAAGACGTTTCACCTCTCATCCAAGAGGCTTCATCAGTTCCTTCTCGCACCTGACCAGGCTGGGACTGGTCCGAGCCTGGATGAGAGGTAAAACTTCTTCCTAGACAAATAACCAAGTCCAGTTGCTTTCGATTTAAAACTCCTTTGAGATACCTGTACAGAGAGGTTTTACATGTACCACCTCTGCCTCAGGGTCACACTGAGAGATGTTCAGTCTCTTCACCTCGAGCTCTTGTTTCTGTAAAAAAATTCTTCTCATGGTGGAAACTTCCCTGAAGCTTCATCTCTGGAGTCATTCGTGTACAGTTGCTAACTCACTGCCTATAAATCCTGGAAACGACCCTCCAGCAACTGTAAAGTCCATTACAAAGTGTGTTATGTGTGTGTGTGTGTGTGTGTGTGTGTGTGTGTGTGTGTGAGAGAGAGACAGAGAGAAAGAGAGAGAGATCCCATGTGTGTCAAATAAAATCTCCAGCTGATTGAAAGAAGTTTCATTCTGTCAAACATCCCCAAAAACATTAAAATCACCACAACAGATGAACAGTAACTGATGTTAAAATGTTCTGCCTAAATATTGTTTATTAAAATGACATTATAATGCTGTACTATTGGTTCCCAATAATAACACAAGACAAAGTGCAGAAACTGCAGAAGCAATGAAACTGAGAAAAAAGGATGTAAAGTTTACAATAGAACAGACAGAAAGGTTGTTGTGTTTTAATTTTATGTCTTTTTATCCTGATTATTTTCCCCAAAACATCAGACCTGTGAACACAGACTCTGTCCTTGGATAATCTTGTGTAGTATGTACCAACAGACTGTTCTCCCAGATCTCTGCTCCATTTAACATCTTTAACAACAAAATTAATGAGCTTCATTATTATTTACAGTCCATAGTTTATCGAAATCAGGGGTTTCTGTGTTTGTTTCTGTCCAGGTACATTAATTTACAATTTCACACTATGAAGTATCTGATTTAAAAGTAGCTTAACCACCAAATCACCTGCTATTCATTAAACAATGAGATAGCTGCAGAGATCTGCTAAGCTAGCTACCTTTAGCAGGAGTTTAGCTGTCCTTTTCTCTTTAGCTGCTACTTTTTTAATACATTATCAATACATTATCAAAAAAGCAAATTGTCAGTTCTTCAAATTGTCTGTTTTGTTTCCAGTCAACAACTATTGGAAAATTAAGAATTAAACTAAGCTTTAGTTTAAGCTAAGGCTAGCAAGGCTGTCCCAGCAGCTAGCTTGAAAATGATGTGGCGCTCTCACTTCAGCTGTTTAGTTAGCTGTGCTTCTGTGGTAGAGACTGCAGTGAGTGAGGAGATGACCACACAGATTACCAAGCCAGACAATACTGTAACTAGCATTGGCTGAAAATGAGGAAACTAATCGTTTCTACTGGAGTTTGATACGTGAGGTACGTTTGAGCTCCAGGAAGTAGCCATGTGCACGATCTCTGAAGTCTAAAATGACAGTTTTCACCTTCGAACTAACTGGCAGCCAAATAAATGGAAGCATTGCAAACTGAAATAGTCTTACAGACCTCACCTGCTTACTGCGTGACAACCTTTAGCTCTAAGAGGGTAGTGACTGACACACGTTTTCCCCTCAGGACTTACTCTAGACCATTCAGTACTACAAACCTGTATAGAGCTCTGCAGGAATGAGTCCTACAACCAGAAATTAGTCACATTTTAACTTCTCTGGTCCCCTGGTCCTGAGTGTCTGGTTGTTTGAATGTGTTTTTGGTTGAGGACTGAAATGAAGTCTGTGTTTAACACCAGCTCAAGACATTGATTGAACAGTCCCGATTTCTTGTCTTGTCTTGTCTTATCTTTTCTGTCTATTAAAAAAGGCCGGTGTCTAGATGAGACTATGGAGGTTGTCAGGGAAGTTAAACGTCATCAGTCCAACATGAAACCGACCTCCTCACCAGTCCACCTTTACAGCCTCGCTGTGTTTCTACAACAAACTGTCACTAACTCTGTCAGAGGAAAGGCTTCTGTAGAAGAGCTCAGAGCTAAATCTAACTACAGGTTGAAGTTCAGTGGTGGTGACGGTGAAGTCATGTGACCGTGGTGCATTTGGTTTATAGCCTAACATGAGCTTTTTGTATTTAGGTTTCAAACATCATTAAGTGGTGTCATTAGTGAAGATTATCCTACTGAACAAAACCTGTCAGGATCAGAAACTGTTGCTTATTTTCTCTAATCACCCAAAACACAAAGGAGAAATCCTACAACAACAACACCTCCTGTACTCTCTGATCTGCAGCCTGTATGCTACAGAAAACAGAAGACACCATTTGGGAGCTTCTGCTCATCACTGTCGTTCACACACCAGAGTCACAGTAGAGTCGGTGCTTGTTGGCCTGTGGATACTACTCCTGATGCCTTTGGACTTGGACTTAGAACCCCTGCTGCAGTTTGCTTGATAGTTAGACTTTGAGAGCCTGTTAGTGTTCAGTGTTTTGACTTAAATACATCTGTTATCTTCAGGTTTTTTTTTATTATTTCTGTTACTGTGATGATGCAACATACACACTTGTTCATTTACTATAAAAAATAATGCACAGGAAGCACATTTATCACAGGAAACCAGATTTCATTGGTGATAATCGTCATGTTTTAGCAGGATAATGAAGCCTGTTGATTTACTCCACTCACTGCAGTATCATGTTCGTGTGCTCTGCACTCTAGTGGCCTGAGGGATGCTCAACACCAAATACTCAAACTACTCAGTTCATTTAGAGGAGTAGACCCAGGTCTACGCAGGAACAACATAAAGCTCAAACCTCCAGCACCAGCATGAACTACACAGCCCAAATACCGAGACTGTGTTTTTGTAGCCGCTTCAGTTCAGTCTACAGGAGAGCAGACGTCAGGAAGTCAGATACAGGCCGTAACTTTGTAGAGCAGGGTGAACAAACTGAGATAGTGTCCTCTGTGTGTGTGTGTCTGAAATCCACTGCTGCTGAACTGTGAACAGACTGAATTTGTCATTGAAGTGAAGTAATCAACATGGTTTATTCTTTGTAAAGTGTAATGTCTCTGTGACACTAATAGGTGACAGGTAGAACCAGGTGTTCAGACTGTGTTCAACACTGAAGCCTTTCAGTCTGCATCTTTCTGGATTGAAGAACATCTGAGAACCTCTTTCTGGTGGAGGAACTGAGGTCTGACAGTGTCTGTAACCTTCATAATCATCTGACAGTCATGTCTGCTTCATGAGGTGATTACCCAGGAGTGTGAACATGCACACACATGCCTGGCTGGCTCTTTCATACATATATATATATATGGAAGACATGATGACTGAGGAATCATGAAAACATTTAACATAATTGACAGTTGACATCATTAACTCCCTCATGTGGTGTATTATGATGATGATGATGATTCTATCAGGTCATATCTAACACAGACTTTAGATTCAGATGTGTGTTCTCACAGATCTAGTCAGATCTTGTCCTCAGGCTGAAGGTGTGTGAACCAGAGAAACCAGTCCCTGTACTGTGCTGTGGACTGGCTGACTGGTGTAGGCCCCACACAGGGGGACTTTATTGCAGGTTTGTGAAAATCCTAATAACCAGGTTCCAGATGTTTGCTGTCATCCTTCCGCTCAGAGAGGATTCCTGTGGCCTTACTCAG
Source organism: Trachinotus anak (assembly GCF_046630095.1). Classification (NCBI taxonomy): domain Eukaryota; kingdom Metazoa; phylum Chordata; class Actinopteri; order Carangiformes; family Carangidae; genus Trachinotus; species Trachinotus anak. The sequence goes on from NW_027273868.1 coordinate 2,098,369, forward strand.
CAATGGCAGCGGTCTCAAATGACAGTCTTTTCTTTCTTCACACACTCACACGTGGCCACACGCTGTACACCCACCTGAGTTACATATCACTGTGATGTCATCATCATACCAACACACTTCTGTTTGTCCGGTCCTGGGCCTCATCCCTGAACCTGACACTGACACACACAGGAGTCCAAGACTGGACAGTCCATGACCAAACTGAGCTGATTACCCATCACCCACTACTGCTCAACAAGGTCACGTTACTGTCTGCACCTACTGTCTTTGACATCAGTGTGTGTTGTGTTTTATTTTTTTACCTTTACCTGGAAACTTTACTTTGAAAATTCTTCCTTCCTCTCTCACAGTCTGTGGTTTATCTCCTGTGGTGGCATCTGCTTTTCATTTCTATTAGAAAGCAGCTAAGATCAGGATGTGATTTTATTTTCTGCTTGTTTGTGTAGTTGCACGCTGGCTGCAGATTTGACACCTCAGCATGAGGATTTGCTGAATGATAACCCCCCCCCTGTCCCTCTCTGTGCAGTGATTGAAGAGAAGGGGGTGAAAATGAAGCTGACAGTGATCGACACTCCGGGGTTTGGAGACCAGATCAACAACGAGAACTGGTAAGTGGCAGGAGGGCGGAGCCAAGGGAGGACAAGTGAGAGGAGGAGGTGGTGCTCTCCAGGACTGGATCATGTAGTGATGTTGTAATACACCAAGGTGCAACAGGCTCACCTGGCTTTTAAAGGGAATGGGACATGGAGATCTGATTTTATGTTTTATGTTCAATGAATGTTATGCCTGGGACACTCCCATGATTAATGAATGTAGTTCAAGTCTTTTGAACCATGAACCTGGAGCAGCAGTTTCCTCTGCTGGTAAAACAGCAAAAGTGATGTGGACACACTCTAAATGCACCAAACACACACTTCAGACCATCAGCTTTAGACTGTTCAAATAGAGCCTGAAGGCTTCTTCTTCTTCCTCAACTCCCACTTCAGCTGACATCCGCTCCTCCTCTCCCCTCCTCTCGTCCTCTCCTCTCCTCAGCTGGGAGCCCATAGTGAAGTACGTCAATGAGCAGTATGAGAAGTACCTGAGAGAGGAGCTGCATGTGAACCGTAAGAGGAGAATACCTGACAGCAGAGTCCACTGCTGCATCTACTTCCTCCCTGCCACAGGACACCGGTCAGTGCTGGTTCAAGGCTGGGAGCAGCATCACACTCCACTGTACTCTGTGGTCTCAGTCACAGTCATACACGTTCTCATGGAGGTGTCTCGGATGAATATTTGAACCATTTCAGGCTGGACCAGGAAAAGGGTGGACTCACTGACTGACTGACTGACTGATGACTGACCAACTGTCTGACTGACTGACTGACTGACTGACTGAGAAATGTTGGTGGGTTAGGATCCAGTCTGAGTTCAGGTGGACTGAAGTAGAAGGACCAGGGCACGTGTCAGTGATTCCTGAGTGTTCTCTTTATCAGTTCTCCAAGATGTATCAGGATGTTTTTTATGTTTTTTTTTTAATATTGTCATTAAATCCATGAAAAGGCCAAAACCAACATTTATGAACAGTATGTATTAGGGTTAGGGTTGGTGTTCTCTGTGTATCCACAGTCTTTGTTTTATTTCTGTGTAACACACGTTCATTGTCGTCCAAACTGTTTCCAGGTTACGTCCCATCGATATTGAGTTCATGAAGAGGTTGGGGAAGATCGTGAGCATCGTACCCGTCATTGCCAAAGCTGACACGCTCACCATCGAGGAGAGGCAGGAGTTCAAGGAGAGGGTGAGGGAACACACACACACACACACACACACACACACACACACACACACACACACACAGACACACACACACAACTGTCACTTTCTCTTCCTCCAGAGGATGTTCTGACTGTTCAACATGACCAAAATAATCTCCACCACTATTATTATTATTATTATTAAACTGGAGGGTGTGATGATTAATAAATCTCTCTCAGCCAATCACTGGTCTCATCACTCTGAAACAGCTGAGCCAATCAGGTGCTGCAGGACTTTAATGAACTGAAGAAGAAACTTTTCATCCAGTGTAAAACAGCTGTGGAGAACAGATACTGTCGGTCATATGAATTTATAGACAAGTTCCTGTTTTAAATACATCACACATTATTTATTCATTTTAATTAAACACATTCCGTTTTAATTAAATTAGTTAATTTACATTTCAAGTGTTTCATTATCGCTGCACATTTGCTTGAAGAATTTGACAAAGTGATGAGGTTGGCAGCAGAACACCACCGCCTCTCTTTGTGCGGCCTCCTCCTGGTGGCCCCTCTCCTCCACCTCCATCTCCACCAACACTAACAACAGACAGTGCAAATGTCATGTGTGGAAAACAAGGCCCATGGCTGTAAACTTGACCTGACCCCATCTCACATGTGTTTAACCTTTGACCTTTTGACAGATAAGACAAGACTTGGCAGCCAATGGGATTCATGTTTACCCCCAGAAAGAGTACGACGAGGATCCAGAGGAGCACATCCTCAACGACAGGATCAGGGTAATGTCTCCACCAACAGCTGACTCACAGAGCGCACTCACACCCGGGCTGTCTTCTCATTGTTGTTGTTGTTGTTGTTGTTGTTGTTGTTGTTGGTCAGTAAGAGGCGCTGTGAAAACTCTTTGTTAAAGGTCACACTGCTCATCACAGCTCACTGTTTTAATATTTATTCTTTCAATATAATTATCGTAGTTTACATTGTGATCATGTTGTAACCTGAGCCAGCTGAGAGATTTAAAGTGACTGAGTGGTCCTCACTGTGTCCAGGAGAGCATCCCCTTTGCTGTGGTGGGGACGGACAAGGAGCACCAGGTGAATGGAAACAAGGTGCTAGGCCGTAAAACCAAGTGGGGAATCATTGAAGGTAAGACATCACACCTGGTGTTAACATTTACCTGTTACTGTTACCTGTGTGGACAGAGTGTGATCTCACCTGTGGCAGAGCAGGTGAGCAGGTGCAGCTGCAGGTTCAGTAACTTCAGTTCATCTGCTGTCTCTGGAGGACAGGTGTGAGGACGACACCGTCACCTCCCACTGGAGTCTGACCTACAGGTTCTCCACAGCCACAGGGATGAAACCACCGCGGTGGCCCCTGTACCCACAGCAGTGATGTCATTTCCTGCTTCAGTGGCAACAATGTTTCAAAACTAGTCATGATATTTCATCATGTCCACACAGGGAGAGAGAGCTGTGTCCACAGTGGAACACCTGAAATACTTTTAACATTCAAGTCTCTTCAAACTCTCTTCCTTCAAAAAACTGAAATAGAAATAAAAAAGTAGAGTTGAGTGATGAAGTTACTCCATTGGTCAAGTGGCCAAGTGTTGGTCTTTTCATTTTGGCTGTTGCTCTTTCAAAATGACTTGGTGCAAACAGTCTCTATTACATCATCGGGTGCTGTTTACAGCTGATCCACAACAGTTTTTAGCTGCTGTATTTACTCAAACAGAGACCAGGGCCTTTATTTACATCACCTGCAGAAGGTAACAGGTGTTTATTAGAGACAGGTCTTTATTTCTCCCTCCCTCTGGTTGATATGTAGAACTGGCCATAGTGGTGTTTTAACCTCGTTTTGATCTGCTCCTGTTAAAGGTCCACCCAGTCTAAAGGCAGATGTCCATGTGTTTGTGATTATAAAGCAGGTCTAGGTTCTATATTAATACTGTGAAAGTATCAAAGCCTCAGTCCACAGAGAAATGCACACAGCCTGTATTCCAAAACTGAGCCTTAAAACCAGCTCCTGGAACTTTGTAATGTCACAACAAAGCAGTCACCGCTCTCAGAAAACAGTCAGCCAATCAGAAGAGAGGCTCAGATCCTCTCTTCTAATTGTCTGACTGATCTATTGTTACTAGAGCTCCAGAGAGAAGCCTGAGAGAGGAGATGTAAAACTACACTGAGATGGTTTTTGGTTCTTAAAACCACAAATATATCTTCTGATGATTAGTGTTAAATAAAAGATAAAATATGGAGCTTTAATGTTGCTGCATTCGTGTTAATACAAACAAAGTGCGGGTGCTGTCACTCTGATATTTGATAAAACATACAGATATATCCAATGGATTCCTCAGACCTATTCACTGTTTGTTAATTTGCAGCCTTTTGCTAAAATCATTTAAATTCATTTTCTGCTTAGTTTCAGTGATTTTAGCAAAAGACAAAGTGTGAAGTGAAGCAGTCTGAAGACTGCTCTGTATGTCAGTATTATGGTAATGGGTTGACTTCTAAATCCTTCTCTCTCTTCACAGTTGAAAACGTGGCTCACTGTGAGTTTGCCAACCTGAGAGATCTGCTCATCAGGTGAGTGTGACTGGTTCATCATAAAGGAGCTGGGATAGGAGTCCTCTGTGAGGGCCATACAAGTCAGGTGTTTAAAGGACCTCCACGATGTTCAGCATGAGGGTCAATGATAATGAAGGAGTGAACCTTTGTGTTTCTGCTCAGGTCTCACCTGCAGGACCTGAAAGACGTGACACACAACATCCACTACGAGACGTACCGCGTACGGCGGCTCAATGAGAGCAACATGGACTTCAGTGAACTGGGACTGACCCCCTGGCCCCTGGAGAACGGGACTGCTGACAAATGTGAATCAGAGAGCCACCTCTGATCTGTCCATCATCCAATCAGAACAAGCCTATTTTTACCACACAAAACATAAGGTGGAGAAATGATTTTTTTTAAATTGTTTTTTCCTTTTTTCATTATGGGACCAACTAGTGGATCATTTTAAAGTTTGACACAGGAAATGCATCAGATATGAATTTATTTTTGAATGTGAACTGTTTTCTGGAAGGATGGTGACATGTAGTGGGCAGGGGAGGGAGAGCAGGCAGCACAGTAACATCAGTGGTTTCACAGGTATGTGGATAGCCCAAACCCTGTCACCTGACTCCTCCAGATCCAGGACCTGGTCCAGGACCTGGAAGAGTCAGGTTACTGCCCATGTCACAGTGTCTGGGTGTCTGCATACTTTACACATGAGTTAATAAACGTTTGGCAGCGTTTCCTGGTCAGGTCACATGGCTTTCAGGAGAAACTCTTCATGTTGTTGTTGAGGAAAGATGTTGAGTTCATTTAACTACAACCAGACCAGTTACTGCAGGTAAAACTCAAGACATGTTTTTTGGCCCACATGTGTTTAAGCCGGTAGTCGACAGTAAAGTGCCAGAACACCAGAAAAATGATCAGAGTGGTTCCTCCTTCTTTAAAGAGCAGCTGTGGTCAGAGTACCTGGTCACAGTAACACACGGAGCAGATCAGGGACCAGCTTCCTCCTCAACCACAGACGTGCTGTAGATGCAGGGCTCAGTGATTTGAGCTGAGGGAGAGACAGAGCTCCTCCTCACAGCTCCTCTGAATTTAACAAAGATTCTGCAGGACACTTGGTGAGAGGTGAGGTTCTGTGTGGACGTCCATGTACCATCCCGTTGGTTGTGTCAGTGCAGCCTCTACTACGAGGCTCTACACTCCTCCAATCAGAGCAGAAATGAGTACAATAACAACAACTACGTGTCCGTGGTCTCAGTTGAGTCTTAGTCAGACTCTGGGCGGACACATCTGTCGGAGTGATGATCTCTCCTCTCATCCAGCTGCTGCACTCCGCTACGTTCTCCAGGAGAATGATGAGGGACTGTATCTGCTCACGAAGCAGGAAGTGAGATCGGGTCACATGTGACCACTGAGATGCAGGTGATGACGCATGTTGATGTCAGGTGTGAACAGGGGTCAGAGGACGTCATCAGCACTGTTGGCGTCCTGTGACAGCAGACTTTTCTTCCCGCCTCTGAGTGTGACCAATCAGAGCAGGTATAAATACTCATTAAACAGACTCTTTTAATGTGATTTTATTGGCCTCTGGCCTCCAGATACAAAACAGGCACGTCATTATGCCTACGCTGACCCAATACCCCACACATCTTCCTCACACACTGTGCAGCTATGAGGGTGTCCTCACCTGTACCAGTAATGAAGCTTCAGCTCCTCTTCATCACTGCAGGAGGAGACAGGTTGAGCCACTGGAGCTCAGCAGAAACGTGCCTTAGTTAGAGCCTTCAGGTCAAAGCTTCAGTCTCCTCAGACACGCGCTAATACATCTGTCTGTGTCTGACCTGAATGGGCTCAGACAGGGTGTGTTGTACCTGTACCACATCCAGCTCTACACACAGCTTTCAGCCTGGCCGGAGGATATAAGAAACCTTTGATTTTCAGATTCATCCACAATAGTGTGATTCACATGGCTCACGTCATGAGCCAGCACTGACAGCTCTCACCTCAGATTGATTGAAACAGTCGGACCATTCTTTACTGAATGTACTGACCACATGGTTTCTGACCGTCCCCATCGTGCTTAGAGAGAGTTTGCATGATGCATTGCTGCAGTTTTTGCATTTCTTATTTAGATATTCCAAAGATATTTTTTATCTTAGTAAAGCTGATTAAGCTTTCTGCGGTATACATGCTCCATTCCCAGTGGTTCCCAGTTCTCTACTGGGGATTCATGTCTGACTGTCCGTGCCTTGGTCTGAATTCATCATAGCTATATTAGACACCTTAAGTGTAATCAGACAGTTTAAAGTAGTCGACTTCAATCAGGACTCAACCCTATGGCTGCAGACCAGAGCTGAACCAGCTGTAGTTTGTGCAGGAATTACCTTAAATTTCACAATCACAGTATTTTCTCTCATTTCTACCTGTGAACCTCACAACAACAAATTACTGATGTTGAACTGAAGCAGCTCATCAGTATTTAAGGTAATCAGCCGCTTGATCGGCATGTGGTCTGTAAAGTTCTGATACCTGACCTGGAACCTGGTCCTCCCAGACGTGTTGTTGTGTAAAGCCTGACTCACATTTATTTCCAGTTTTACTTTATTGAGAAATGTCTCTCTGTGTCAGTGATCTGCCTCCAGGCTGGTCATACAGAGATAATGTCCGCGACTGCATTGGTCAGTAACATGGTAAACAAGTCTGCTTCAGTCTGGTCCAGGACTGCTGAGACCTTTAATCTGGACCAGTTGTTTTAAGTGAAAACTGATGTGAGTCACTGAGATAATCTTCCTCCTGTAGTTTATCGTAGTGACTCTCTGCTCAAAGCTTTGAATTTGTGAAACGTTCAGATGATTGGTGATGTTGAGAAGATGCTCAGCTGTGTGTCCAGGGATGAACGAAAAGTTAAAGGGACCTGTGGAGTTTTCTTCTACACTAACGGTAACACTCAGTGTTATTTGCCAAACTCACCGTGTGAATCCATCAGGACCATTTCCCATGAAGCATTTGAGAGGTCAATCATTGTTCCGCCTGTGTTCTTCTTCTCTGCCTCACAGTGCTGCACATTTCACTGTGTTACCTCCACCTGTAGGTCAGGAAGGTATAACCTGTCAGCTGCATGTGAAACTCCACAGGGAACCTTTACCTTTATATTAACTTGAGTGAGAGTTAGCTCCATGTTAATACGTTAGCATGCACAGTGTGGACACACTTAGCATTGTGGCTACATTTTTCCTGTGTAAGTAAAGAACAGAGGAGGAATCTGTCTGAGGCTTAACTACCTGTCATGTAAACTGTCAGTTTCCTTCTGCAGTCACCTGTCATCACCTGTCATCCACAGTGACTGACCACACCCACAGTCTCTTTGACTCAGATCATGTGCTGCATTTCAGACATTAGTGTTCCTGACCTCTGACCTCTCAGCTCCTCTCTGTATCCTGACCCTCCTGTCAACCTCCACCCTGTGTTTTATACATATACTAACAGTATGATCCGTATGATTATGTCTTTGACTATGTTTTTTTATTAGTATTAATGACACACATGTTAACACTGTTGATTTATAATTAAATACTTGTCACTTTCTCAGTCAGTGTAAAGTCATTGTATTAAACCTGCTGGTTTCGGTCACCCTGTGGCCTCTCCACCGTCACCACCTAATAGAGCCCTGGTTCACTGTGTGTTTTCACAATAAAGTTGTTCTTTATACTAAAACTTCAGACCACACGTGTTGCTGGTTGTGACTCTGTCTGTCATCAGGTTTGTTCATTTACTGCACATGTATTAGTGCATAAATTCAACAGTATCACAGAAGATGCTCCTGCTTTAGTGCAGAGTCCTGAGGCTCTGACCTGTCCAGAGGCACCGCATCAAAATCAAGTTGAATACCTTTAATTTTTGAAGTCATATTGTGTTCCCATCAGAAAAGGTTGTGTTTCATTGAAATTAACACAAACTATGTTACATATACAATGCACAGAGGGCAGTATGTGTGTGTGGTTGGGGGGGCAACAGCAGCTTTTTGCCCCAAACACTTTGAAAACAACAACCAACTAAATCATTTAAAGCAGCAGAGAGGAGAGGAGTCCTCCAGGGACTCACAAGACACAGGTGTAGAAGGTCAACATCAGATACAGTCTGAGAGACCCTGACCTTTTACCTCTACGTCCTGTCATTAGGTCCTCCCGTCCTCCTACCTCCTTCAAAGCTCAAGAGAGGAGAACTGATATCACAGTTGATCCCTGCTGTCAGCTCTAACAGGAGTTTCTGTCAGTCTGTCTGTGTCTTCTGGAAAACTGTGTGATTCCCTCATTACTCGTTTGTTTACAGTCACTTCAGCAGAAGACGCTGAATTGAACAGCATCTTTTATTATTGTAAGTTACATGTGAATATGAAGAGACCTAAATCAGCATGGAGCTGATCCCACTAACACATATTGTGTATGTGTCCAAAGCCTGATATAGAAACTATTAAAACCATGTTCCTTCATCACCATCAACACACACACACTGTAGTTTACTTTGTCTCAGTCCCACACACACTGTCCTGCTGCCACAAGAGCAGTAAATGTGGATTAATCCACTGCTGAAAATAGTCCCCAACAAATGCACCATTTCCTCCTGTTTAAGCAACGTTAGATAAAAACTACAGTGGAACTACTACTGGTTCACTGAGCCTTTATATCATTTGTGAGGTTTTTAAAGATGAACATCTTCAGGGGGAACCAATGGGATTGTAGCTGACATGCGTTATAAACGGATGGGACGGATCTGTTGTTTCTTCATTTACATGGTCTGGAGTGAAACTACAATGGTGTATTGCTTTAAATGTTGCTGCAGCAAAGAATCGTGGGACAGTATTTTCTGCTTTGTGTAGTTTAGTGTAGTTTATACTGTATTTACTAGGGCTGTCTGCATTAAGGTGTTAATTGCAATGAGATTAAGGACCACACATTATCACATTAATCTTGTGCCGTAAAAGATTCTTTATTTTACACCGTCACTGGTGCTGTTACCAAAGATTCTAGAGCACTACATTCTAGAGTCTCTGGCTGCTACTATTTTGACCCTTTGACGCCACTTACTTGTTGTCAAGCTGCCACAGACACGTCCTACAAAGACTTTACATGGCGGAGTGAGATACTTCATGGCAAGTCATGTCTATAGGAGCAAAAGGGGGGCGGTTCCGGTCTGCATAAAGGGGTGTGTCGGGAGACCTAAAGTGTTTAAATCCAATGCCTGAATTGTCATTGGTGAAGCTCAAATGAGTTGGAAAATAAAGATATAACTTACCCAGAGCTCCTCTATGGATAAATAAATGATCAGACATCTTCATAATTACACGTCAGACATGCTACCATTAGCTTCTAGTTCAGACAGACTGACGGTTATGTGTTGTCAAGCAAGAGAAAACAGTTCTGAAATGCAAAATAATAGAATTCTAATCCTATGATATAATATATTTCTATAACTGCGACTGGATTCAATTTTCTATTGACATAATGAGGAAATTTTCATTCATGTATTTAAGTTACAAATGTGTTGGTACTGAACGAATCAGTAAAATGTTTGTTTTCCACCAGAACATCAGATGTTTCAGTTGAGTCTCCACCTGTAGAGACTCCAGATTTTTTAAACTGGTTCATAGTTCTGTTCACACTCTCACAGATCCTGGTCCAGGTTTAAGATCCTGGTCTGGTACAATTAAAACAGAGAAACAGTTCACAACCTGTTTATTTACTTTTATCCTAAACCACCATCTTTACTGACCTGTACCAAAGAGCTCTGATGGGTTTCTGGACATGAACCTGGTCTCTGGACGTGACCCTGGTTTCTGGACATAACTAGGAGACAGAGCTGCATCATGTTGCTCTGTTGTCGGGATGTTGGCACCTGTTAGTTAGTTGTGTATTTGATGTCTGTCGGACCTCTTCATGACATCTTGATTAGTGACTGTCAGATTCTTATAGATATGACAAATTATGAACACATGAAGGTTTCATACGTAAAGGTCAGTTCACCATCTCCCATCTGCATCTGATCCCACTGGGATGCTTCTACTGTGCCCAGTTGATTGAATTAGCAGTGTCGGTCCTGGTCTTGTGCTGGGGCAGGTGCCCCTCCCACTCCCTTTCCGACTCCTCTCTGATAGGAGGCTGTGCTCTGTGGAGGTTGGTCTTCACCTCTGACCTTTAAGGTTTTCAGTGGTAGTTGGAGTTCAGATGAAGATATCAGCAGCTCACCATCCTCTTCCTCTTCACTGTGGAATAGAGTCTAGTTCCAGACTTTGGTCACACGATGACAACTGTGCAGGCCGATGAGGTTGAGAGCTCCAGGAAAGCTTGTGCAGTAAGTGGCCCTTGAGTTGAAGCATATTGTCAGTAGATGTGTAACTAATTGGTTAATAGTTGGTGATTTAGTTGATCCTGCACTTTACAACATGACAGTTCATTTTCTTCAGAGCTTAAACTTGTTATACAAGTCTGACACATCCAGTTCACCTGGTCACTGAAAATACTGAGGTGTGCACAAATCCAAACTTCTGGATCTGGCAATGACTACAGACACTGTACTCTGGCATGATGTTGGTGTGCTGTTGGTGTGATGTTGGTTGGTGTAATGTTGGTGTGATGTTGGCGTAATGTTGGCGTGATGTTGGTGTGATGTCGGTTGGTGATGTTGGTGTGAAGTTGGTTGGTGTGGGCATGATGTTGGCATGATGATGGCAAGATGTTGGTATGGTGTTGGCGTGATGTTGGTGTGGTGTTGACGTGATGTTGGCATGGTGTTGGCGTGATGTTGGCGTGATGTTGGTGTGGTGTTGACGTGATGTTGGCATGGTGTTGGCGTGATGTTGGCGTGATGTTGGTGTGGTGTTGACGTGATGTTGGCATGGTGTTGGCGTGATGTTGGCGTGATGTTGGTGTGGTGTTGGCGTGATGTTGGCGTGATGTTGGCGTGGTTTTGGTGTGGTGTTGACGTGATGTTGCCATGGTGTTGGCGTGATGTTGGCGTGATGTTGGCATGGTGTTGGTGTGATGTTGGCGTGATGTTGGCGTGGTGTTGGTGTGGTGTTGACGTGATGTTGGCATGGTGTTGGTGTGATGTTGGCATGATGTTGGCGTGATGTTGGCGTGGTGTTGGTGTGGTGTTGACGTGATGTTGGCATGGTGTTGGTGTGATGTTGGCATGATGTTGGCGTGGTGTTGCCATGATGTTGCCATGATGTTGCATAGATAAATCAAAGAAGGATGAGTTCAGGCACCAGCATGCCAAACACACTGACACTGAAGGAACACATAGATTCTGCCACTGTCAACATCATCAGTAAACTGTCAGTATTTATTTTACTTATTTAAAGTTGTGCTGTACAAGGGTTGTAACAAAATGGTGACAGATGTAGACCAAAGACAGAAGTGACAGGAAGTATTTACCTTAGAAAATGTACTTTAGATTAGGTACCTCAGAAAGGTCAGTTGTTAGTTGTTGAGAAATGCATGTCAGAGTTCATGATATGTAAACTTACATTGGAATCTGTCAGAAGCTCATTAAAAGCTAAAATACTGAAAGAGCATGAGACGAGTGTGTGTGCTGATCAGTGATCAGATTGTGAGCCAGGGCCTGAGAGTACAGGCGCAGAGCTGTTCGTACAAACACACTTTAAACCAGTGATGATCAACAACTCATCAGAAACAACTCTGCAGAACTGATTTTTAATTGTAGCATGAAAAATGTTGAAATGTCGATCTGACGCTGTAAATGAACTGAAGATAAAGAAAATGACTTAACTTTGCTCAATGAAAACCAAACAGCAAAATCAATATTTTCAAATAGATAATAAGCATTTGTCTGTCTAATCAGGCATGTTAGTAATTAGTTCTGTCAAACCAAGTCTTTAGTACAATTTCAGCTGCAGCCAATTAATGATGAACCATAAACAAACTGAAAACTATGACACTCTACAGTGACTCTGCAGCAGCTCCAGAGGACACAGTAGTAAACACACATCCAGTGTGGCCTCTAGGTGGCGGCCTCCACCTGAGTGGATGTTTACAGTAACAACAAAAGGCCTTAACGAGTGAAGTCTAATACTTAATAATGAAAACATACCACTGCATATCAGCACACTTGCCATCCTCAGGTTGTCTTGTATCATGGCACCGTGACGCTCTCCCAAACCACAGCTAGCAAGCACAGAGCTAGTGCTAAAGCTAGCTCCCTGGATCGTGCTCTGTAGTTGTGGGTTTAATAGTTTTGTCAGTAATAAGCTTCCGTAGATTCTGGTAAACATTGCGTAGCCGTGACAGAGGTTGACCTCACACTTCAAATGCTTTCATGTAAATCATCTGTGATTCTGACACCAGAACAATGACAGCAGAGATGACCCGTCACCACTGTCGGTCCCTTTGTTCTTTGTGAAGGAACAAACAGTGACACACACCTGCACACAGGAAAACACACTCCTGCCCATTAAGATTTCAAACTTTAAAACGTCTGTCTTAATGATTTTAACTGGTGTCTAAAAGAGTGTGTGGTAAATGTTCAGATCGTTTCATCTCAGGGTCTGAAAAGTCAGAAAATCATTTTTTTTTAAAAACAAAAAAACCAGCAGTTAATGCATGAGCTTGTTCAAATCAGAAGCAAGGTCCATAAAACAAAAACCCTTGAAAAATGTCTCTTCCATAAATAAATCACATGAACAAGATACAAATTAATTTAAATAAATAAATAGATAAATAAATAAATAAATAAATATACTTATGTACAATGAAGAGATGCAGAACAACCTTCAAACAGAAACGCAGACCAACTAAAAACATGCACGGTCTGCCGTGTCCGTTCAGTCCACCAGAGGCAGCCAGCCGCAGCTCATGCACTGCTGCCGATGCATTTGGCACAAACCTAATTAACACCAGCTGACACTGATCCAGGCCTCTCATCGGCAGTCAGCACGTCTGAGGACACAGAGGTAAGAGCAGCACAGCGGCTTGTCCACTCCCTCTTACATCAGGTGATGGTGGAGAGAAACATGACGACTGACGTCAAACACGCTGGTTTTTCCTTTGCAACACCGAAAACTTCTAAATCAACTGTGTGTCTTTTTCCTTCTCACACAGAGTCAGACTTTTTGTATCTGTGCGGGACAAAGTTTAGCCTCACTCAGCTCAGTTATGGTGTGAATCTGGGACTTGCACCTATTCTTCTCACCTGTTAGTTTGTTTACAACCAGTCGTAGCAGCGTTCCCACATTTCAGCCGGTATCTCTGTGGTTACTAACTGAACCAGTAAGACCCAGGTAGAAATAAACAATTTCTAAAGGAATGATTTAGATTCAGGTGACAGGTGGTTCATGGTCCTGTATGTGTGTAAGTATATGCTGGGTATCATTCAAAAATATTCAATATCAGTATTGATACTGATACTTTCACTTCAATGCAGATTCCTAGTGATACTTATTTTTTTCTTATCAATGAAAATTACAACACACATCGCAGTACAAATGTTTACTTTAAAGCTCTGTCTCTTTAACTAAACAGCCAATCAACAGCATTATTAGATGTTGGTCCAAGCATGCTGTGTGCTGATTGGCTCAGTGAGGCTGATGAGATTTACTCATTTACGCTTTAGCTATCGAACGACAAACATTTTTCACTCCTCAATAGAATCAAACCGATTCAGTCGCTCCACAGAAGAAGATCAAAGTTCGACACCCAGCTCCACAAACATTGCGTCTTTAATATTTCAAGCTGCTCTCCACGGTGCGGCGTTTCTGTTCATCAGCACTTCAGACTTTAAGCTTGGGTGTTTCCTCGAAACTACAGGGACTAAACACATCTTAGCTGCTGCAACATGCTGCACACTGTAGAGAGGGTTTCTCTACCAACAACACAGCGGTTGTAACATTGAACATCTGACCAGTCAACAAGTGAAATGAGTGAAAAAAGCAGCTTCTTTAGTGTGTTTTGAAACAGCGTGTGGTTTTAGGTTGGGTATAAACTCACCTGTCAGTTTCTGTGAGATCAGGAACATTATGATGTCGGAGCCACCATCAGCTGATGGGCTGGGTCATAATCTCACTGTTTCCAGTTAACTGAGCTGAAGCAGGCTCATTGTTCAACATGGTTTTCAAATACAAGTTTCTCTGACTCTGTGTTTGCAGGAAAAACTCCCACAATTCTTAGCTCCTATTCCTCTCTGACCCCGGCCTGTAGTGGACACTGTAGGAACTGCTCTACTGTTAAATACTGAAATCTCCCAGCCTCCCCTGTTTACCTTTCAGGTAACCTGACCTTAGCCAAGGGAGGGAGGGAGTGGGTGGGGGTGGGGCAGGGGGATCACATACAAGCAGCTCAGATTCAAACACCAAATTTCATGTGTTTCTATCAGCATTTAAAATAAATAATGAGTTTAATTCCAGATGTTTGATTCCAGATGTGCACCCAGTCTGGACAGAGCCCTCTCACCTGCTGCTGACGGAGGTTAAATATCATCAGTGTCAGTTTGAACCACGTTCAGCTTGTGGTCTGTTGATCAGCTGAGGGAAGCAGCGGCCGGTTGACGCCGCACTGCATCAGCCACACATTTCCCATCTACAACACGACATTCACAGTTTACCACAGCGTCGGTATCCGTAAATTAAATCATACAAAAATGAAGAAGGGAGGGAAAAAGAGAAACAATGAGCCAATCAAGCGTGCAATCCAACACAAAAACAATGTAAACAGTTGTTTGTTTTTTTTAAGTTTTCTCCTTTTGTTGATTTCTGAGAAGACACAGAAATGGAAAAAGTGGTGGTGTCCCAAAAAGACGGGAACCTGTGA
The DNA here is from genome assembly GCF_046630095.1 of Trachinotus anak. Classification (NCBI taxonomy): domain Eukaryota; kingdom Metazoa; phylum Chordata; class Actinopteri; order Carangiformes; family Carangidae; genus Trachinotus; species Trachinotus anak. Next base: position 2,113,495 of record NW_027273868.1, read on the forward strand.
GTCCATGACACACACTTCACACACAGAGGGAGGGAGAGAGAGAGTTCACTTCTTGAACTGCACCTTTAGTTCTCTCTGCTTCCTGTTTGTCCAGCTGACGCGTGGGGTCTGTCTCCGAACGAGAGAAACTGAACCCTGACGCCTTCTGAGAGAAGAACTACAGCAGTTCATTTACACAGAGCGACGGAGATAGAAACATCAGTACTCATGGTCTTGAGGACTTACATTTGTTTCACTTACCATATACAGTATGTGTGTGTGTGAGTGTGTTTACAGTGTATGAGCACATGTGCATGAGTTCCACCATATCAGCTCAAACACAAAGGTCTTTATTTCCCTTTTCTCCGGTTGTCTGCACTGCACACGTGTCTGCAAACATGACGCCAGTGTCTACTCAGCTCCAAAAAATCAAGTCTTTCAAGAAGCTCTGAACAAAATCCATCTGTTGGTTCTGAGAGAGACTCGCTGTCAGACAAGACGTCACACCGAGCTCTCCACACAGCATCTGTTTCAACGAAGCTCAAACGCCATCCCATCATCCTCTGGGTCTGGCATGTACCATCATCTGCCTTCCTGCCTCTCTGTCCGCCTGTGGGTCAGTCTACTCAATGGGTGTGGAGGAAGACGGGTGGGGTGGGGGGGGTGGGGAGGGGGGGTGGGGGGTGGTGGGGGGGGGCAGGTAATGGGGAACGGTGTGGTACAGTAGGAGCGCGTCAGTCTCCTGGCTAGCATTTGAGAGAAAAGTGGGAAGAGTAAAGAGGAGGAAGGTTGAAGTATGGCGGTCGGTCGGTTGGTCGGTCAGTGGGGGGGTCAGTGGTCTTACTCAATGACCATGCAGTGGGGCAGGTGCTGGGAGTAGTACTTGAAGAGCTCGGCCGTGGCTCCCGGGCAGTTGGTCAGCTCCAGCTCTTCCAGCTCCTGCAGCTGGATGAGGCCTGACAGACCAGTGGTGGTCAGCAGGGGGCAGCCTAAAGGGGGGGAGGGGTGGGGGGCAACAATCAGCTGAGGGTCACAGAAGAGAGGGGCACACACCAACAGTCCAAACCTCCTGTCACATTGGAAGCTAAAAGATGACTCTAACGATGATGTGTTTGTTGATCTATGAATCACTGAGTCGACCTTCAGCTCTAAGGCGTCTCCACTCTCCATCAGAATCTGATTGTCAGATCAAATCTTTTCTGTGCTCAGCTCACAAAGAGTAAACATTGTGATTGGATGTGGTCACCTTGACCCTGTAGGTCTAAAACAGTGGAGCAGCCACTAGATGGAAGTGTAGGGCCACAGCAGAGCACACAGGTGAGTATCATACACAGATCCCACCAGGAGTGGGCAGTAGCAGCGTACATTTACTTCAGTACTGTATTTTTCAGTATCTGTATTTTACAGTATTATCCATTATTATTTCTTTGTAAACTTCTGAATTTTGCTTCACTACATTTAAAGACAAATGTTGTACCTTTGACTCCCCTGCATTTCTATGAAGTACTCTTACTTTGAAGCAGAGATTTTATTTTGAAAATGTGATAGACCATAAACTGTGTTGATCACTGGAGAAAAACCAGATCAGTCAACTCCTCCACTGTCAGTCTGTCTGAACCTGTTAGTGTCCTAACAAAGTTTTGTGAGATAAAGGTTCCTCAGCACAGACCAGGACCTGATCTGAGGTTTGAGTCTGAAGGTTTAGAACCAAAGAAAGGTTCTGTAGTTTAAATGTTTGTTGTGTTTAAAAAGAACAAACTTCATCAGTGACTGAAAAAAATACACAGTCAGTTTATTCTCCGGGTTCTACAGTTTGTTTTTTCTCCAGGCTCTACAGTCTGTTCATCCTCTAGGTTCTACAGTCTTTTATTCTCCAGGCTCTACAGTCTGTCTATTCTCCAGGTTCAACAGTCTGTTTATTCTCCAGGCTCTACAATATGTCTATTCTCCAGGTTCTACACTCTGTTTATTCTATAGGTTCTACAGTCTTTTACTCTCCAGGTTCTACAGTCTGTTTATTCTATAGGTTCTACAGTCTTTTACTCTCCAGGTTCTACAGTCTGTTTATTCTCCAGGTTCTACAGTTTATTCTCCGTTGTCAACTCTGGACACCAGTGAAGTGTATGAAGAAGCTCAGTGAAGCTGTCTGTTAGTTTTATGTGAAATACTGTGTCTCCTCTTTATTTCTCATTTTCATTTCATTGTAACTTTATCAGAATCAGAATCAGAATCAGAATCAGAATCAGTTTTATTGCCAAGTATGTTTTCACATACAAGGAATTTGTACAAGGAATCGTGGCTGCTTTAAAAAAAAACATGTGATCACATGGTCAGAAGAATGATGAGGTGATCACAGTCTCACATTCTGTTTTGTGTGTATGCATCATTCATGCATCTGGCCCCAGATGTGTATGAAAAAAGGAAAAAGCAAGTGGACTGTGATTAATGATTGAATTCATAAACCTGGTTCAGTCTAGGTTTTAGTAAATGTTGTGTTCAGTGGTGTATTTGTCTTTCAGGTCCCTGACAGCTTAGCATGAGCAGTTTGAATGACTGTGATGAGTTCAGTAGATGAAATGAAAATCGCATCACATTTATATATCATATATACACACAACGTATCAGTCAAAGGTTTGGACACACTTTCTTATTCAAGTGAATTGGAAGGTGTGTCCAAAGATTTGACTGATACTGTATATTGTCATATATGTCGTTGGTTCTTTACTTCCTCTCTGTGACTTATAATCTAATGCACTAAACAAAGACAAAGGTTCTTATATTTAAAGACTGATGTTGTCATGTTTAAAATCTGCCTCTCAGTGACGACAGACTGTCACAGTGTAGCAGAGTCAGTGTCTGTGAAATCAAACCTGCGAGCGACAGAAGACGAAGAGTCCTCATTCCAAACAAATGCTGCAGTCCAAAGTCCTGCACCTGCACACACACACACACACACACTTTTCTGTGATTAAACTGCAGTATAGAAATATAAAAGCAACAAACCAATGGCTGGTTATATATTTTGCTACAAACTACACGTCAGAGTAAAGGTATAGAGTTAGTGTCACAGGAGAGGTCATGACATCATGACAGCTTCATCCTGTCAGCAGCGTCACTGTTCTCAGATAATTTCACAGCATCTGCTTGTTGGATATTTATAGTAATTTCTCAAACATTGTCCAGGTTTAAATCTGCTTGCAGTATCTAGAATACATCATGAAGATCCAGTGAATGAGTGAGTGTGTGTGTGTGTGTGTATGTGTGTGTGTGTGTGTGTGTGTGTGTGTGTGTGTGTGTGTGTGTGTGTCTGTGTGTTACCTGACAGCACCAGCGCAGATAGAGGCTCCTTAATGACGACATGGTGGACAGGTAGCCTAAGCCAGTGTCTGTGATCCGCACACACCTGAAAACACACAACAACACACATGAGCAGACCTTTTTACTGACTGGTGCAGTTACAAATACTGGGGGCAACAAAGCAACAACATTCACACACACACACACACACACACATTTACTTGATAAATAAATACTGAGCTCCACATCCAGAGGATCAGGTCAAACGCAACATGTGCTGACAGGGTCTCAGTGTGGTGGGGAAAATTGGCCCCTGGTTTAAATGCCCAAGCCTGGGGCCTGCACCATGAGGACAGATTTGTTGTGATCCAGCTGTTTGGGTTTTCCTGTATCATTAAGCTGGATCACTGTCAACTGTTAACTGTAGATCACCATGGTAACCTGTGCCGCACAGCTAACCTGCTGCAGGGGATCAGGTCAGAACTGACAGTGTGCTCCACAAAAAACCTCTGGGACCATGAAAGTCTCCTCCTCAACCGCTCGCGACTTCTGCCTCTGAGGATCGTCTCTGAGCCAAGCTTATGAAAAGTCGTATGAAGCCTGTTGACCTTATTCAGTTTCAACATTCAGACCAATACATTTCATGAAGGGGCGGGGCTTAGCAGGGCCATAACTCAATGATGATTTGTGCAATCATCATAAATGCAGGTGTCTACCAAAGCATTTGAGCCTGATTCCATAGGGGGCACCACAGTTACCTAATACAAGTATTAACTAAAATCTGAGGTACCATATTGATTGGCATAAGTGGATGTGGTCATATATTTGCTAGTAACTCAAGATGCCTTTGATCATTGTTGACTAGGGATGAAGGACAGACTAATGGCAGCATTAGAGAGAGCATTTACTGAAATGCTGCAGCTGTGATAGAGTGACTCCTCCAACACTGAAACCTGCTCGTTGCTGCTCGCTGCTTTAATTTTAATCCCTCCTCCCACACCTTGGTCACAGTGGAGCTCTCACACACAGACGGGACACATCCACACTCCTCAGCTATCACACACTGTGAGGAATCTACTTCCATTAAATCTATTTTCTTCTCCACTCACGTCACTGAGTGTAGACCACAGCTCATTGTTTATCTCCAACATAACTGTGGAGGAGCATCTGCTCAGCTCCCATCAGCGGTAACCATAGCAACCAAGGTTCCACTGAAGGCCCTCATAGATAAAGACAGTGGAGGAGGTGCGCGGCTGTGATTAAAACAGCTAGTGTCATTAGTTACACAAACCCTCACACAAGTTGACACAGGGACAGAGACGTACAACATGAGTTAGGGAGAACGTGTTCTGCTCCTCTCTCTTCTCCTCCATGGATCGCGCTTCAGGAAATGTTTCTGCCGAAGACGTCTGACATGCATCTCTGCGACTGACCACGTGTCTCTCTGAGTGTCTGCGATCTACAACCTGAGTCAGGTGAGATATGAGCTCATTTTTAGATGTGTCCAACAGTCTTCACTCATGTATAAGCTGGTGCCATCTGGGTTTAAACACCTCCAAAGGACAGCCTCAGAGGTCTGGTGGCTACTACTGGTGAACTTGCTGTGATGCTCATCACTCATCTCCTGACTCCTTGCTCATCTCCTCACTCATCACTTGTCTCCTCAAAGCATCGAGCGTCAACAGAACAACTGGTGAGTGTGAATTTAAAGTTCTTCTTTGTTTTTGTCTCATCATGTCTTTGTTTGACGGTTAATGAATAAACTGTCAATTTTCTGCGACATGTTGATTAAAAAAACTAATGAGCAGAAAGAGAGAGAACTTGAATGTGGCTTATGAAGTTATTAATAACTTCAGTGTGTGAAGGTCAATGTCAGTGACAGTGTGTTTGTGTGTGTTTGTTAACCCCCACAGCACCAACTAGAGTGGTGGCTTGCAGAGTTGCAACAAACCAACCATCAACCTCCAGCTCTTAAGATTTAAACCCTGCAGCTCCTCTAATGACCACTAGAGTCTGGCTCCAACAGTGAGTCAGTCCCCAGAGACTCCCATGTTCAAATGTCCAACTTTACAGCAGGAAGAAACATGTTTACAGCCTGGTACAGAAACTGTTCTGGTCTCTAGAGATCATTTCCTCCTTCATGACGACTGTATGGCTGAATTTTATAGAACTCACCTGTTTACATTTTATTAAGGACTAAAGTGACGGAGAATTGAGGGCAAAAACAGTAAATGTACTTTTATATAGCTCTTCTCTAGTCTTATTGATCACTCAAAGCAATTTACAATGTCAGCCACATTCACCCATTCACACACAGTCATACAGCACTTATATCTAAACATGGAGCTTCTACCATTCACACACACTCATACACTGATGGGACAGCCATCAGAGGCAATTTGGGGTTCAGTGCCTTGCCCAAGGACACTTCAACATGCAGACTGGAGGAGCCGGGGATCGAACCACCAACCTTCTGACAAGTGGACGAGGGGCTCTACCTCCTGAGCCACAGCTGCCTGCCCAAGGGCGTGGCCTCTTTGAGTGACAGGTGAGTGAGCATATCCTTGCCACAAACTGACATGCATGGAAGTCTCGGCTCAACACATGCCCCACCTCTTTGACCATATTTGGATTAGCTGGGGGTTAGGAGCAGAGTCAGGCACTGCAAAAATGGCGGCAGTGGAGCAGCTCATTCTGAGCTTCAGAAACCTGTGGGTGACGTCACAGAGGTTACGTCCATCTTTATTCACAGACTGTGGTTAAGACCCACAGTGGGGTTCTGAGGAGGCTGAAATGTGTTTTGTGCAGAGTAATCAGGACCAGTGGTGAGTCTGTGTCGTCAGCTCCTGTAGAGCCTGAGACAGAAGCTGAGCGGCTGAGTTCACACTGGAAGCAAAATTAAGTGTTTTTACTGTGACCTCAAATGTGGCAGTTAAAGAGAACAGAGAGCTTTGGTGCAGCAGTAGTGTTTACTGATGTGTGTGTTTGATGCATTCATGTGAATGTTGTAAATGTGGGTAATAATCAGTCCACAGCAGAGATTAGAGGTGAACCTGTGAATAATTCAGCAAAAGATCCTCAAGAAAAAAATTCTCATCAGAGACATGAATGTTCTTCTATCTCCCTGCAGACTGAGCTCAGTCCTCCTTCTGACCCAGTAATGGAAATCCAGTCTTTAGATGTGTGGCATGAATGAAAAGACTGTGATGTTGCAGAGTTTGAGGAGCCGAAAGGAAGAAGTATTCAAGTCCTTTACTACAGTAACAGTACTAACACATCAAAGTAAAAATACTGCATTACAAGATAAAGTCCTGCAGGAAAAATCCTACTGAAGTAAAAGAACATGAGTTCTGGTAAAGTAGTAAAGTCACAGTCTTGGTTTGGTCTGACTGATATATAAAAACACTGTAGGAGACCTGGAGACACAGGAGCTACAGACAGAGAGACTGATTGAACTTTACCGACAGTGAGGCTTCTAACTGTCAGTTCTGCTGAACGTCAGCAGGTTGTTGGCGTTACTGACCAACATCAGCAGCATTTGTGATCTCTGTCTGACACACACAGCAAACTGTTCAAGGTCAAAGACTCGTGTCCACATCTGACTGTAGCAGTGACTCCTGGTCCTGATCACAGACTGTAAATAAACCTGGATGTGGACTCTGGGTCTGAAAAGTGAAGGCAGTGCTGAAGAGCCTTAAAGCTGCATCTCTCTAATGACCATCAGTGGGCGACTCCACGGGTTGCAAAAGGAAGTCTGATTGTATAGAAGTCTATGTGAAAATGTCTCGACTTCTCACTTGATTTATTACCTCAGTAAACATTTTCCTAATGAGTTTATGGTCTCAGTTTCAAGTCTTCTTCAATACAACACAATGTTCATTTATTAAATTATGGTCCATTTAGAGGAAAATAGACCATAAAGCAGGTATGCATTAGGGTGGGGCTACACTGTGATTGACAGACTGTACCACACAATCAGGATAGAATACAGAGCAGGTCAAAGCCACCCCTCACTCCTCAGCTTCACCTTCTCTTCCAAATATGTTTTCTTCTGTTTCACAAGGAGACCAACCAAATGGCAGCTCACAAATCAGTGGGTTGGGTTGACTCCTGTTCCTGATCCAGAACATGTTGATTTTATAAGAAAAAACAGACTTTTCTGAATAAAACAGTGAAACCTTCAGTGTAGAATCTTGACTGGAGCTGTAGTTGTGGGCCCTGCTGGCAGCAGGATGTATGAACCTGTGCTGAGGGACAGGACTGTTTAACATGCAGGAATAGGGGGGTGAATGAAAAGATTGGTTCACAGTGGTTTACCCCAGGCAGCAACAACTAGTGACCCGATGCAGGACAGGTCAACAGACCAGGAGTAAAGACAGCTCAGTGAAACGTCTTCAGGTCCCCTTGTAGAGATGCACATAGATTTGGTGCAGAAGTCGTCGGGGTTATAAACCTTTGTTGGTGATTGTAGGTCTGTTCTCAGAGCAGGCTGAAGGATTCAAAGTGAACCTCAGACAACTGCAGGACTCAGACCTCATGAAGTGTTGATGTAGAGGCTGATGTCCACAGGGACAGTCCACTGAACCACTGTGCTCTGGGCTGATGAATATATGACTGTTAATTATGTGAGAAGACTAACAGAGAAAACCCATCTAAAACCATCAGAGGAGGATTCATCCATTTCCAGTGGGTGAGACTGTACTGATCAAACCTCTGGGGAGGGGCTGTGTCTCTGTCTGCTCGTGTTCACAGAGGAAACTGAGCTCTGGTGAGAGCTCTGTGTTTCAGTCTGAAGTCTGAGGTGAAACCAAACGTGAAGACTACCCTGACCAGGGTCAGGCTTGTTAGGAGGGTTAGGTTTCCATGGTAACTGAGGTCTGACTTATTTAAACCTCTTTTATGAAACAGAACATGGTGAAAGAAAGAGTGATTTGCTGAAGACAGCCTGGTCTATGAAACACAGCTCAACACTCCTCCAAGTGTGGATACAGGAAGCTCAACAGTCACAACAACCTGAGGCTGAAGAAGCTGCTGTGGACAGAGATTAGACCCTTATTAGTGGAGAATCTGATTTCTCCAACACTTGGCACTGCAGGGTTCATAAGGATTTTTATTTATTTATTTTTATGTATAATAAATGCTCAGTGTTCTGTAAGCTAAAGTTCATCTTTTACAGTATCACGACTTATTGATTATATGAAGTGGAACAGGTTGCCACGTGGCACGAACCCAGTTCTTTTAGGTTTAGGAAAAGATCGAGGTTTGGGTTCAAATAAGTTCTTTCTTAAGGTTAGCCGACCTCGGTCGTCATGGTTACAGTAATAAACACATGGTTAATGTTGTGGAACAGTCATAGATAAATATTTTGCCGACCCATCCATCCACCCCAACCTCCTCATGTGGAATCTGTCGCTCTTAATACTTAACACCTAACTTGCTCCCTTGGTCCTGTCATCATTACTACGACCACTAGAGGTCACCTGACAATAAAACCTGATGAGCTGCTGCTCAGTCGACCTCTGGGCTGGTTTCTTACTTGGTGACAGTCACTGTAATTGTTTCCATCAGTGTCTTTATCAAGGTCATCCTCTGTGGAGCCACTGTACGATTTAAGCTCCAGTTAGTCTCCGGAGAGTATGAGGTGTCGTCCAGGACATAATTCATCCTCTGCTGATCACATACAGCACCAGCATATACAGTCTGCTTTCAAACATGTACACACACACACACACAAGATCAACACTTCAAATAAAACACTGGAGAAGTTAAAACATGGACCTTTAGAATAAGATATGATGATAGATGCAGCTTTAATTAATAATGGCTTGAGGTTAGTGTGTTTGTACCAGACCAGCTGGCCTTATGACTAAGCTCATAAATTATGTGTAACACATCTGTGACAGTGTCAACAAAAAACTGAACATTACAGGCATCACTGAGTAGGCATTATGGTAAAAAGGTTGTAGTGGATTGAATGAGACTGTACAGGTGCAGCTGATGAAGCAGACACTTTCACCTCCACTCAGAAGTCTCTCTCAGTCCAGGACAGATGCTCCCCACAGTTGAGTTTCAGTAGCCTCTTCCAATTCAGCCACATCTCCGATTCACAGACAAATATCTGATTTAAAACTTGACTCTGTGTGAGTGTAAAAACCCAGCTGCTCACTTCCCATTTTCACCAGATGCCTCCTCACTCCTAGTAATTATTACTTTTATTATGACCACTTTTCTATGTTTGAATGACTGGAGAACAGTTTCGGCTCCTCTGCCCACCTCTGCACCTCAGACTGTGTTCACAAACACACTGACCTGTCCAGCACCAGTTCCTCCAGTTTATGCAGGTCACAGGCGATGTACTCCAGGGCCATGTCGGTGATCCTGGGGCACCAGGATAAGTCCAGGCTGCGGAGCTTACGCAGGTTCTCAGCCACCAGTTCCACACCATCATCTGTGATCTTGGAGCAGCCGGAGAGGCTGAGGGCGGTCAGGTTGGGGAGGCTGTGCACCATGTTGACCACACCGTGGTTGGTGATCTCCCAGCAGGAGTGAAGCCGCAGAGTGTGGGTGGTGTAGCCCTGAGGGTGGAGGGTGATTTAACTTCATTTGATCATGTCAGTGGAGAAAAGGACACTGATGAAGACCTGTGGCAGCGTCATCACTGCAGACATCAGCCTCTGCATGGCTCTGTTCGACTTCTGAATATGCTGCACTCATGGCACCATTAGCACCCACACACAAATGTAATATACATGTATGTACAGTATATTGAATATATCAATATGTGAAATATATGTACATGTGAAGTAAAAACATATCTGTACTTATATGTAAAATCATATACGAAACCTATTAGAACTGGAACAGTTTTATATATTGACATATATGTCTGTTGTATATGTTTATGTGTATATTCTTATATTGTAGACATACTGTATGTTATATACATCCATCCTCAGGCCTGTCAGAATATATTGATATTATAAGTGTAAATATAAAAGATGAACATAAATGTTTCAAATCAATAAGAAAAGATATAGAAGAATATAGAACTTTTATATGTATGTTGTTAAGAAATTTCCATATAATAATATAAATGATCTATTACTTTGTTGTGAAGCACTTTGTCCCGCATTTCTGGTATGAAAGGTGCTATATACTGTAAATAAAGCTTGCTGCTGTTGTTGTTGTTGTTGTTGTTGTTGTTGTTGTTGTTGTTGTTGTTGTTATATATCACATGGTCACAACAATCTAAAAGTTTATCATCCAGATATTTCTAACATATGTATAAATTTTACTATGGGTATTTCATACCTTTTATATCTTATATCTTCATATATCCAGAGGATGTATATAAGTGATAATAGAATATCCCCTTATAAGGAACATATTTCTGTATGGGTGATCTCTCCTATCCTCTCTGCAGCTGTGAGTCAGTAACAACAGTAAAGTCATTGTTGAGCAACTTTTCCTGGATCCTGGATAAAGTCAGAAACCTTCCACCTTCTTCATCCTCATTTAACTTAAACACTTCTACTACAACCTGAACAGAGGCCAACTGAACATTACCTGCTTCTCTTCCTCACGTTATCACTAAGACAGGACTACATTTCATAAATACATATTCACATGCTTTCATTGAGTTATTATTGATGGAAGTAATTATGTAATCATGGTTGTTTTAACCTTTATTTCCAAACTCAATTCATTTAAAGTAAAAACTGAGTTGATGTTAATTCTCTGTGTCTCTTCATCAGGACAGACACTGTCATTGATCCATTATTAAAGCTCCACACAGTCTAAAGGTAGATGTCCATGTGTTTGTGATTATAAAGCAGGTCTAGGTTCTATATTAATACTGTGAAAGTATCAAAGCCTCAGTCCACAGAGAAACGCACACAGCCTGTATTCAGAAACTGAGCCTTAAAACCAGCCTTCAGGACTTCTGGAACTTTGTGATGTCACAACAAAGCAGTCACTGCCCTCAGCCATGCCCCATGCCCCGCCCACCCAGACCCACCATCCAACCTTGCAGGATTTGGTTTCTCTGAGTGTTTACCTGAAATCTGCTACATTTTTATTGGATCACATAGAAAACAGCCAATCAGAAGAGAGGCTCAGATCCTCTCTTCTGATTGGCTGAATGACTTATTGTTACTAGAGCTCGAGAGAGGAGCCTGAGAGAGGAGATAAAAGTGAATGAGTAAAACTACACTTAGGTGGTTTTTGGTTCTTAAAACCACAAATATATTCTGATGGAGATCAACACTTATAAAAAATAAAACACAGAAGTTAAAATATGGAGCTTTAAAATAAAATATGATGACATATGCAGCTTTAATTAATAATGTCTAGAGGTTATTGTGTTTCTACCAGACCAGCTGGCCTTATGACTAAGCTCATTAATAATGTGGAACGCCGCTTTGTGTGCAGACTTGACGTCCACAGTGAGAGTTCAGGTGTGTAACTGTGAGCCCTGGGACACCAGCTCTGGTTCTGGCTCTCACCTGTTTGGCTGTGAAGTAGGCCATGGCCGTGTCGGTGACGTGGTAGGCCTGCAGGCTCAGTTCTGATAGGTTGGGGAGGAGCTGTGAGATAGCAGCGATGGCGTCATCCGCCACATTGATGCAGTCGCTGACGCTGAGGGAGGTTAGCCGGGCGTTCAGGCTGGACCACAGGCCGGCCTCCGTGAAGTCGTTGCAGCCTGACAGCTCCAGGTGCATCAGGCCTTGCATCTGCTCCAACATGACCTACAACATAAAGACCGCCAGTCTGAATCAGTGATGTAGCTGCTGACATGGGGTCACAGTAAGACTGTACCCGACCAATCAGAAACACAGCAGGTCTGGATTCAAGGACCTGAAGAACCAAATCACAGGAAGACAATGGCTGCACAGCGTCAGTGTGTGGTGATGATGTTTGATCAAACAGGAAGTTAGTGTCCACAGTTCAGCAGCTGTTTTACAAACCACTGTTTAATTTACCTGTCTAATGAGGGGGGTATCTGAGAAGAAGTATTCATACCTTTTACTGCAGTAAAAGTACCAACACATCAAAGTATAAATACTCTATTACAAGTACAAGTCCTGCAGGAAATATCCTACAAAAGTAAAAGGACACAAGTATCAGCAGTAAAATGTAATGAAAGCATTAAAGTCATGTTTGCTGTGTGAGTATATCTGACATCATTAATGACCCACAGACCTGTGATCTTTGATTATTGGTGAGATATTGGATCATCTGAACATTACTGAAGTGAAACCATGAGAGATGTTCAGAGGGAACCATCACTGTTTGATGGAGCTGTTAACATAATGTGACCTGACCACACAAACCACTGGTTTCATCTTTACCACTGTGATCAATGATTTAAGCTTTTTATATCATCCACTGTGTAACAGTATTCTTCTTCACAACTAAAGCTGTAACATAGAGAACCAGGAGCAGAGAGAACATCAGTCCAGTTTAACTTCCTGTTACATTCGGGAGAGATTTGAAGCTCCTCCTCCTGATAAACGAAGCCCCTCGTTGGCGAGGACCAAGCTGTGCTAACTCTCTGACTAACACTGAGACCTTCTAATGGTTTACTGGAGGGTCCAGCAGCAGCAGCAGCAGCAGGAGAATCAGGACGCAGCCTGTGTCAGTTACACATCTGTGGATCACATGACCTGTAGATACCAGAGAAGAAGAAGATCACTGAGTGTTTTAAAAGATACAAACGTATCTCCTCACTTGAGCCTTGGACTAACTCTGAAACTTTGCATTTTATTTGATTCTATATCATCCATTTTTGATTTATCTTAATTATTTATTTACTTCATTTTTTTGTTTGTTATTATTTTAACTCTGTAATGCCTGACCCCAGAAATAATGGACAGAAAATTCTGTTTTCTTGAATCTGGAACCTTTATTTGGCCCTTTCACAAAATTTGAAAAAAAAAAATTACCAAAAATTATTTGCATTTAGGTTTTTCAAAATTTTATATACGATTTTACTACATATTAAAATGCAAAAAATTATGTAATTATAACTTGCTTCAACAGATTAAGTGTTCATGTTAGAATATTACTAAAAATTTCAAAGAAAATGTCACTGGAAAATCGTAAAAATTGCAATTTTCTTTACCTTGATCCAGTGAGTTGGGAACTATCTGAAGGTGGCCAACCTGGATTGTCCCATGTACTGTGTTTGAATTGTTGTAGTGATAAAGGATCCACCAGGGGTTGGAAGACAAGTATCAGATTGGATACAAGAGGGTTTTGAGTGAAGTTTTTACCATAAGGTGATGCAATAGGTCTCAGAAATGCTTGTAATGTATGATGCATTTGGCATTATAGGGTTAATATGTTTCCATCTTATTTTACATGAATGTTTTTAACATATTTTTATGTTTTTAACATGTTTAAATGTTCATTTTCTGTCTTTTCATGTGATGCACTTGGTTCATGTAATTTCTTTCTTGTAAAGAACTTTGTGCAGCATCATTCCTGTATGAAAGGTGCTATACAAATAAAGTGTATTATTATTATTATTATTATTATTATTATTATTATTATTATTATTATTATTATTATTATTAAATAAATGTATTGAACTTTAAAGTGTTTCCCTCTGAAATGTACTACTGGAAAAAAAGTAGCATCAAATGGAAACATCCAAGTAAAGTACATGTACCTCAAAACTGTACTTAAGTACAGTATTTAGAGTAAATGTACAAACACCAGAGAAAAGGTGGGTGTGTACTGCACCATGTCTCTATCAGGACACACATCTGTCAGTGCAGCACAGGTTTTATTGTCTTCAGTGTGAAGGATCCATTCAATCTGGAAACACTCACTTCCTGTTTTGAGTCAGTCTAATAAAACATCATGCACTGCAGCCAGAGATGAGCTGCTTTTATATTAGATCTTGGAATGAATGCTGTGATACGGCTGTGATCCTAAAATCCTGAAGCGTCACAAAAGAGTCCTGCACGGGGCAAGAGCTCCTCTGTAAGTGGAAACCAACTTCCTGTGATCTCTGGGACTGACGGTTCAGAAAAATAAAAAACACTGAAACTAATTATTTTCATTTCATTTCTGTCCTTGTTGTTTTTCCTTCCTCCTGTTCATTTGATTTGTAGCCTGATGAATCGTTAACATTAATTTGCAAACCTATAAATGTATTTACACCTGTTCCATACAGTTTTAGTGAGTACCTCACCTGTTGTTAACACTGGTTCAGTCCTGAACAGTTGCTCTGTCAGTGAACAGTAAGTACTCTGTACTTTAACATCACATCTTGTATCAGGTCAGCTGAGCTGCTCTTCTTTCAGTCCTTGTCTAGACTCGTTCCTGATCCACTTATGCTGCTGGTGTTTTAGAGACAGTTTCAGTTTTATCAGGAGTTGCTGGTTTACTCCAGAGGAGCTGTGTTCAGTCTCACTCTCTGCACAAACCTTTATCTATATTAATGTGCATCAATAAGTTTGACAATGACACTATAAAGGTTAAAAGAGTGGGCTGTATTTTAAAACTGATTTCATCATGTCCACATACAGCAACACATATGAACTGGGTTGGGGGGGGGGGGTGTCGTCTGAAGGAGTATTAAAAAAGAGATCAACCAGATTTCTGATCCAACAGGTTTCAGACTGGGTATATCAGCTGATAATATGACATATGACAGATACAGATCTGATTGATTTATTGAGAAGTTTGATCTTCATAGAAAATAGAGTGATCACAGTGGCTGAAGCTGCAGCCCCCACCATGACGATGGGGTAAGAAAGGTCAGTACCATGGAGACAATCACAGCCAGATTATAGACAGGTCCATTACTACGAACAAAGCCACACCTCCAGTCACCTCCTTTTCTTTTTTTACTTTTACTTCTTTCATAGTTTTTATTTTACAGTTGTTTCTAATTGTGTTTTCATTTGTAGTAGACTTTGTGTTATTTGATGTGACCATGTACACTTCAGCTGCAGTGTTTGTTTGACACACGCTACAGTTATAGGAGAGTTCAGTTATGGGCAGGATGAGTGTGGTACTTTACAAAGTGCTTCACATTTTAATGTATCAGGAATTTTATTATGAACATTGGAGAAAAATGATCTCATGTTGTCTGGAACAGATATGAAAAAAACAAGTGTCTCCTCCAAGTTGTATGATTTGTACGTTAAAAAGTGTCTGCAGATTAATTATCAACAAACAGTAAAATATCACATGCTTCTCTCTGTCAATCAGGTGACCACACCTCAGCCTGTCACATGACCTGCCCTGGCTCCTGTTTGTCTCAGCTGACATGAAGAGAGCTGGGATAAAAACTGACAGGTCATAATAACCTGATGACAGCTGATCTACATGACTGTGCTGTAGATCTACACAAGATAATATGGTAATACACAAATCAGCACCCCATAACAGGAAAGCCCATATTTAGATCCTGCAGCCAACAATTCCATCTTTCTCCATGGCAACCATCCACTCATCCCAGAATAGCAGCGTAGCCTAGCAGGTATGAAGAGCCATCTGAGAAACACTCTGCATTATGAGCTTCACGCCTCCTTGTTCCTGCCAATGGAGCCTGACACCGTGAGGCCTGAGAGTCTCAGAGAGGAGCCGCACAAGGGGTTTCACATGAATCTAGATCCGACTGCTGCGTAAACATGAGCCCAGGCTCAGCTCCTAAACCAGGTCTGACAGGGAACCTCATCATCATACAGAGCAGTGGGAGGAGGTCGGGATGATGGTGGACCAGCATGCACTGGGGCAATGGAATGACCACTGTCATCAGTGTGAGTGGTGTCACTGTGATCTGTTGTAGACTGAGTCGGCGGGGGTGAAGCTGTGAGCAGGATCACTGAGGGTCTCAGCTCTGTCTGTCACCAATGAATCACATCCAGGAGAAACTGGTCCCTGTCACAGCACATCTGTTTCCCCTCTGTCTACTGCAGATCTATATCTATCAATAATCTATACATGATCAAACTTATCTCACAATGAAACTGGAGTGATCATGATTGAATCCAGCCTCTGTGTATAATATAAAGACTCAGTGGGAAGAGATTTCAGAGACTTCAGTCCTCATCTATTTGTTCCTCACATGGTGTGGAACAAATAGAACTTTGCTTAACTCTGCTTCCTAAGGCAGACGTCTGATTTTACTGAGGTGGAAATCGCCTGTAAATTTGTATTTCTGTAATCCAACCCTGATGTCATCATCACCTGGTTCCCTCCACTAACACCCAATAGGATTTCTCCGTTGTGTTTTGGATGATTGGAGAATATCAGCAACAGTTTCTGATCCTGATAATCTTCACTAATGACACCACTTTATGATGTCTGAAGCCTAAATGCAATCAGCAGCAGTAAAAAGCTCATGTTAGGCTATAAACCAACTACACCACGGTCACATGACTTCACCGTCACCACCACTCAACTTCAACCTGTAGTTAGATTTAGCTCTGAGCTCTTCTACAGAAGCCTTTTCTCTGACAGAGTTAGTGACAGTTTGTAGAAACACAGCGAGGCTGTAAAGGTGGACTGGTGAGGAGGTCGGTTTCCATGTTGGACTGATGACGTTTAACGTCCTGTCATCTCATTTAGCAACCGGCCATTTTAACAGATGGAAAAGATTCAAGAAATCAGGACTGAGGGATTTACTGATGGATTTTATGTCAGAGAATCAAACCTGAAAATGAGATCTGACCAAGGGACAGGAAGTGATAAGATATGACTTATTTCTGGTTTTAGGACTCACTCCTGCAGAACTCTATTAACTGTAATTACACAATTGTATAAGTCTGACCCTTGGTTTTACTGTTGTCTTCAAAAGAAAATAATAAAATGACCTGAGCTACAAATCTGTCCTCATACTGAGCCTCAGTTAAACCAGGTCTGCTTCAACCATCAACCCCCAGGTCTGAAACATGAAGCATCAACAGCGAAGAGCTAAAAGCTGCAGTTTCTCTAATGACCACTAGAGTCTGGCTCCAACAGTGAGTCAACAGTTTTGGTCTATAGAGCTAATTTCCTCCTTCATGACAACTGTACGGGCTGAATCAGGCACAGCAGCTGGTTCACACTAAACCACAGGTGCAGGTTCAGTGGGATAAAGTGATCATGTGAGTCGGACCCAGACAAAGACCTCCTAAACTTTAAACTGCAGCTCAGCTACTGACGGAGCAACGACAACACAGTGTCTAACACACTGTGTTACCATAACACAACCGCCAGGCTGATATACAAACATATCACCTCTATACAAACTATAAACTGACTGACTGATTTAACTGCAGGGCCTCCGTGTGGTCTCCACCTTAAATCATCCAGTCAAATACAGACCATTGTAAAAACACTGGGGATCCTGACCTTCATGGTGCAGATGGCAAATTCACCACTATTGTCTTCTTCTCTAATGATTGCCAATCACTTCTCCTTAGTGTTAACAAATCTCAACACTTCCTGTCCGTGTTTCAAATTAAAGGCAAAGAGATTTTGAGTGGCTGGAATGCTTTTAATGTGAAACTTCTATGCAGGAAGTGTTGAATTCCCCTGACAGTATCTTCACAGTATAACAGTAACAGAGACTCTGACATGTCTGCTGTTGTACTGGTTGAAAACACGAAGCCAATCAGAGAGCAGCATCCATCAGATGAAACATGATACAAAACCCGTAGAGATGTTGGTGTCTGCTCACAGCTGCTGACCACCTCCTCTACTCTGATGCTGAGACAGCAGGAGAGCTTGAACAACTCTGAGTATAGCTGTGAATTCTCTAATCTCCCAGGGACTCTGAACTACTCATCATCCAATGAGCTCAGTCCTCTCCAGACGTCCTGACTCACCTCCAGGCCAGCGTCTGTGATGGTGGATCTCTTGAGGCTGACGGAGCGGACGCCCTTCTTGGACAGAGGGTAGTTGTCGATGAACTCACAAATGTCCAGGTCTGACACACCCACTAAGCAGAAGGACTGGAAGCCACGCAAGGCGAAGGCCTGTAGACTCACAAACTCCTTCTCCCCATTGGGCAGCAGGGTGTATAGCTCCTTCGCATGCAAGATGGGGGTCACACCCTCCCAGAACTTGGGCTGGTATAGCACCTTGCGCCACGTCTTGCACACCTGTGCCAGCACACACTTTTCACCTGTGGTGAAGTACCAGAGCAGTCGGTTGAGCAGCTTCTCATCCAGGACCAGCTGGCGCTCCAGCAGCAGGGGTTTGGGTAGGGTGAGGGGGGGTAGCTGGCGAAGGGATGGCTTCAAGCCCACCAGAGGCTTTCCAGGCTCCAGGTCGGAGCCCAGGAGAGAGGCTGCAGAGTGGGGCATGCCGGGGCCGTCCAGGTGGTGGTGGTGGTGGTAGGGGAGGGAGGAGGGCGGAGGGGGCAGGATGGAGGGTACCGAGGAGGACTGGCACAGGCGGTTCTTGGCAGCGGGTGTCCCCTTGGTGATGCTCGCACTGCCCAGACCGTTGGGCTGGCTGGGGGGCAACTTGACCATACCGTTACGAGTCACACAGGGAGACTTCAGCTCGCTGGGGGTGGACATGTTCAACATTGGGAACCTGGGGAGAGAGAAGATCCATAGTCAAACACTGATGACCTGCACACACACACACACAGTGAAACAGGAATCACAGGAGACACACCACTGTAGATGACAACAGGACACTGCACATACATAAAGAAATAACACAAATAAAATATTTAATTCTTTTTTTTCTCCACACATTCCACTGGTCACATGATGACAGTTACACCATCTCCATGACGACTGAGAAAACTGTGACAGGCACTTGAAAAAAGCTTGTAAGCAGCTCTTGAGCAAAGACTGAGCAAACTAATATTTTGAGCTTTCACTCTGACAGAGAAGAGGATATAAACAGTGTGGTTTAATCTGTTCAGATGTTTGTGATGTGACTGACCCCAGCTCAGGTGACATGTCACCACACTCAGCAGGCTGTGTGAATAGGCTGCTGCTCTTTGTGGTGTGTGTTGAACAGAGCTGGACACCACAGTGTAAATGGCAGCCATGGCCTCATCAGCCTGTATGATCTCACTGTATCAGCAGCAGGAGGGCGGCTCAGTTATGTAACGTGCTGACTATTGGGCTTCACACACCACAGCATCTCTTTGTCCCGCTCTACTGACACGACCAGCTGCGCCATTCACACCTGCTACGTCCAGTTACACGCACGACTGCTTATACATATATGTACCATCTATGAGTTATCAAGGGCGTGTTTCAGTACGAGCACATCTGGCAGCGTTTCACGTTTCATCACTGTCAAGAATTTGTTGTCGGTCCCTAAGCAGATGGAGACTGGCTCTGCCTCCGCTGCAGCATCAGTGAGGTTCATCCATTACATAATAGTGTTGTCAACTAGAGCAAGCACTCACAAACACTCAGAGCGCTGATGGACTGACCTGTCAGAGAACACGAGGAGTATGTGCACAGTAATGTCACTGACCACGCTACAATACAATGAGTTTACTGTAAACTAACAATGTACAACTACAGTGCAACCTGTATTTACCTCTGTCTGTTATGACAGGACAATGTGACACCCCACCCCACCCTCTCCCCTTGCCCACCCCCTCCTGAAAACTCCAGACAAACTTAACAGCACATTCAGCAACGGACTCAACAACCCTGCTGCGTAAGGGACATTAAGTCGGTCCTGCCTGGTGCAGTCAGACTATGATGCATCTCTATCATTCCCCACCTGAACACTCTTACACATTGGTCCATATACATATACTTATTAGTTTTTATTTATCTACTTTCTCATTTCCATTGTATACATGAGGACTTTCTGAATATTTTTGTCTTTGTTTTTTTTTCGGATTTTATTGTATTTTAATTCAGCTTCTATGACAGTATAATTTCCCTCTGGGGATTGATAAAGTCATACATCCATCCATCAGTCTATCTATCTATCTATCTATCTATCTATCTATCTATCTATCTATCTATCTATCTATCCATGAGGCTATGGCGATCCTGCCTCTGATCAATAACAGGACGTCCAAATAAAACCCTCACCACACACCTGGACTATCTGTCCTGTAAAGGCAGCAGCCTACATTAACTTCACTTCATGTGTAAATCATATAACAATGATTATAAAAATGTGACATAGAAGTTAAGATAAAAAAAGAAAACAGATTTTAAATGACACCTGCTGACCTGCAGTGGCCTGATTATAAACCACCTCCACTCTCTGAACCCTGTTCATATCCACTGACTGCAGTTTCACTTTGATGGTTAATGCCCCTATTATACTGTTTACTGAAATTCTATTGTACTAAATCCTACCCCCACCCCCACAGTCTGCTAACCAAGCTGTTTTGTTTTAAAAAGAACCTAATGTATTTCTCCACTGATCCAGTTTCCATTCATTTCCCAACAGCCTGAAAATCAGATGTCAAAGTGCAAAAACCTAAGTGAAGTAAGTGTCCATTAACTTTTGTCATTAATAATCATCATGGAGGATCACTGAGCAGACGTCCCAACAACAACAACGTCACACTAACAATAATGAACGCAAATAACACACTGAGGCCTCAGTCTGTCCCTGACACTGTACAACACTGTACAACACTGTACAACACTATACAACACTGTACAACACTGTACCACACTGTACAACACTGTACAACACTATACAACACTGTACAACACTGTACCACACTGTACAACACTGTACAACACTGTTCAGCACTGTTCAGCACTGTACAACACTGTACAACACTGTACCACACTGTACAACACTGTACCACACTGTACAACACTGTACAACACTATACAACACTGTACAACACTGTACCACACTGTACAACACTGTACAACACTGTACAACACTGTACCACACTGTACAACACTGTACAACACTGTTCAGCACTGTTCAGCACTGTACAACACTGTACAACACTGTACCACACTGTACAACACTGTACCACACTGTACAACACTGTACAACACTATACAACACTGTACAACACTGTACCACACTGTACAACACTGTACAACACTGTACAACACTGTACCACACTGTACAACACTGTACAACACTGTACCACACTGTACAACACTGTACCACACTGTACCACACTGTACAACACTATACAACACTGTACAACACTGTACCACACTGTACAACACTGTACAACACTGTACCACACTGTACCACACTGTACCACACTGTACAACACTGTACCACACTGTACAACACTGTACAACACTATACAACACTGTACAACACTGTACAACACTGTACCACACTGTACAACACTGTACCACACTGTACCACACTGTACATCACTGTTCAGCACTGTTCAGCACTGTACAACACTGTACCACACTGTACCACACTGTACAACACTGTACAACACTATACAACACTGTACAACACTGTACCACACTGTACAACACTGTTCAACAGACTGCCCATGACAGAAACTTGTTCATTCATCCACATCAGATGTAATAACGTCCTCTGTTAGAGCATATATAACATTCTCTGTGTCATAACGTATTGTACATATGCACCCATGGTTTAAAGTCAACATTCACACACATGTATCACACTGTATATTCACGTATGGGAACTCCCTGGTCAAAGCTGTATTTCTGTGATGAAACGCTCCCAGTCTGTACAGCAGAGCCCCCCCTGCTGAGTCACATCAGCTGACAGCTCTCACTGGACTAAAAACACAGTGTTGAAGAGAGGAGTACTATCTCTGTTTACTGCAGAGAGCCTGGGGCTAAAGATGACCACAGCAACACTTTCCCTCCAACACAGTCCTAATACACACAGTGAGGCTTCACTGCAGAGGACCCGCACATGTGAAACAGAGCAGCGTGAATCACTCAGCTCCATCTGAGCCCCATCATTTACACAACCGCTGGGAAGACCCGGTTCATAATCTACAGGACCAACAATATCTGAGTCCTTGACCCAAACTGTCTTCAGAGTCCATGTCACTTAAAGATCCATATTTTAACAGTTTGAACAATCAGAAGAGAGGATCTGAGCCTCCTCTCTGATTGGCTGACTGTTTTCTGAGTGATCCAATAAAAGTATAGCAGATTTCAGGTAAACACTCAGAGAAACCAAATCCTGCAAGGCTAGATGGTGGATCCAGGTGGCTTGGTGCATGGCTGAGGGCAATGATTGCTTTGTTGTGACATCACAAAGTTCCAGAAGTCCTGACGGCTGGTTTTAAGGCTCAGTGTCTGAATACAGGCTGTGTGCATTTCTCTGTGGACTGAGGCTTTGATACTTTCACAGTATTAATATAGAACCTAGACCTGCTTTATAATCACAAACACGTGGACATCTGCCTTTAGACTGGATGGACCTTTAATAACAATTAGCTTAGTAGATGTAGATGTTTGAGTTGTTCACTTTTGTTTGAACCATCTTACACAGTTTCTTGTACAAACATGTTGGGGATTAACATCCTGCTCAAGGTTCACTTCAAGATCTGGATACACAGATCAAACCAACAGAACATTAAAGGTCCTGCAAACCAGATCGCAGCAAGCAACTATATTCTATGTAAAGATATAATGGAGTCATGGAGTCCTGAGCAGAGAATGAGGCTACATCCCCTCTGTGTGTGATGTAATCTGAGGTTCTCTTTGTTTTGATAGCCAGTCTGGTAGCGTGTGCATGTTAGTGCATGTTAGTCCCTCCTTTTAAACTGTTGGCCCTCCTCACATTTATAAACATACAGGCTCCGCCCACAGGTGAGCTGACACAGTACAGTACACAGCAATGAGGTGTGGCCAAACAAAGGAACCTTTAAAATAATGACAACGAACAGTCATGGATAATAGAAACAACATAAACTGCTACTTTTACATGGGAATCGAACACCGCTCTCCTGATACAGAGGTCACCATGGCCCTGCCCCCCTGAGTCATACAACAGTCAGCATCTGTCATCACATGAAGAACAAATAGGAAACCCTGTTAGCATGGTGAAGAACTGCTGCTCCATCATCTGCACATGCTCAGAGAGAGTTTAGCCATTAACACTGCAGAGTAAATATGAAACAATGAAACAAGGAAACAATGCTTCCTGAGGCCTGAGGCCTGTGTGCTGTTAACACACCAACAATGTGCACACACGCATACATGCACACACACACACAGTGCACCAGACTGTAGCTCCACAGAAATCAGGGACAGAGATCTCACAGTAAACAGCATGAGGTGATGATGATGATGAAGACACAGCCTCTGTTACATCCTGTTGATACTGATCAGATGATTTATTGTGGCTCCTGATTGGCTCACTGTCTCATCATACACCTGTACCCTCTACAGGAAACCTGCTGCTGTGATCACACATACGAGCAAAGAAATACTCCAGAGGAATAAATTCACCTGAACCTGCTGGAAACATTTAACTGAACAAACACTTTTACAGGTACAGAGAGTGGAGGATGAGAGTCCTGCTCTGATGTAAGACCACTAGACCACCAGAGAGAGCAAGTTACACTGAGTCAACACCACAAACCATTCACAGCTCTGCTGGTTCACCCAGTGTCCCTGAGCCAAACCAAAACCAGGACCAATTACATTTTGAGACTAGTTGGGGAAAAATTGACTGTTAGAATCTGAAGATGTGGTGAATTTATCAAAATAACACTGACTGGAAGATTTTTCCCAGTGTTTTAGTAGATGTGAGCGAGAGTTTAAATACAGAGATCGTTAATGAAGACCTGGTCCAGAGCCCAGGACCTCAGAATGGACTGAAGGTTCACACAGCCAAGACAACACAGGAGATACTCAGAGACAACTCTGAATGTCCTCGAGTGGACAGACCAGAGCCCTGACCTGAACCCAATCCAGCATCTGGAGAGACCTGAACATTAATCCTGTTTTCATTGTATCATCATGGATCTGATGTTTGTCTGACAGTAAAGTTTCACCTCGTTAACATCCACACAATGTTTTAATATATCAAAGACATACGATGAGTGAAATAATCAGTGACTGAGTGTTTCCACCCTGTCTCATAAAAACAGATTCAGACAGTTAAGGATTAATACGTCATAGAACCTGAGGAACCAATCCTGTCAACTTGTAGGGACAATAAAGGGAGCCAGAGTTAGCAGTAGCATAACCACTAACACTGTGTCAGCCACTGCCAGTTACAAGCTGACAAACAACATAAACAAATAAAAGATACTAACTACGTTAACCGTTCTGACCTGTCTGCTAGTCTCTGATTCTGGTCTCAACAGACTCCTCCTCTGAGTCTGGGTCTGACTGAGGCTCCAACATGAGGCTGAGTCTCTCTGATGTTTCCTCCTCTAACATCTTCATACTCTCTGCTCTTTCACCTGGACACCTGGAGCCAGCAGGTGGTGGGCGGGGCCAAGGCCTGATCCAGGTGTCTCAATTAGGAAGAAGAGAGGAAGCCAGTTTTTATGAAAATATGTTCAACAAAATATGAATCAGAGCAGAGGATTTTTACAGAGTTTAAAACATGTCTGGAGGAAGTTTAAAGATTCATGTTAACGTACAATGATGCTGCCTCTGTGGACTCTGCTCCTTTTAAACGGCTGCATTTACATTGTGTTTTTATCCAGACTGCTTTACAGCTTGCCTCATTCACCCAGTCACACACACACACACACACACACACACACACTCTGATAGCAGCATGCTACCATGTAAGGTGCTGACCTGACCATCTGGAGCAGTTTGAGGTTCAGTGTTTGGCCCAAAGGATGCTGGGAGTCGTACTGCCAACCTCCCAAGTAAAAACCTGCTGAGACTCACTGCAATGAAAACTGATACAACCTGTGTGTGAATCAACACAAAGCCAGTGTGTGTATGTGTGTGTGTATGTGTGTGTGTGTGTGTGTGTGTGTATGTGACACCTGATGTGTTTTTACTGTCTATATACAGTGAGGACACTGTACCTGTACCAGGTGTACAGACGTGTGGCAGAAAGAGCGGTGCCACAAATGCATGATGGGAGAAGACTTGTGTGATACAGTGAAGGGCCAGCATGGCTCATACAGCTGAGTCAATCTGTGTGAGCCTGGTCTGATCTGTGTCAGCACAACAACAACACATGACGATGAGCTGCAGTGACATCTCTCAGCAGCAGCAGCTCCTGCTCCGTCTGCAGCTGACACCAGCTCTCACCTGTTAACCAGGTTAACCAGGTTAACCAGGTAGTAGACTTCAGGGGCTTTTACTGCACAAGAGCATCAGTAACAGGCAGTGAAGTAACCAGCCAGCAGCCACAGTGATTTAAACCTGCTGTTGTTAGCTAACATCAGCAGCCTTTCATTATTAGATTGTTAATACTGATGCATCAGGTTGAACTGGTCTGTTAGCGTGTGTCATGTTATTTATATGTAAATATAGATCTTATATGTTAATGAACCACTCTGTTGACAGCATTAAGAAGTTGTTGTGGCCCCCACCAACCTACGCCCTCTGGACCAGAATCAACCGACCAGTTCAGTACTGATGCAGTACAGACCTCTGCTGACACTCCTTCCTTATTTGTTTTGTGAGCAGATACCATCCACCAGTGCAGTAGGACTCAAGTCCAACTTGAGTCCTGATTTGCTCCAGGGGTCAGCTCAGACACATTTGGGGTGGGTGGAGTTAGGGTAGTGTTTTCTTCTTTAAAGATACTGACAAGATAGGACAAGTTAAAGGGGAACAATTCACGTCACCTGTCATGTTGAGTACTACAACCTACAGTTCTTCAGTGAGACAGATTCATGCTGCAAATGTATCTAATCAACATTATTTAAGTTTATATGGGGTAAATAAAAAGAGGAACAGTTATTCAGAGAACTCAGCAACATAGCACAGTAAGGTATAAGGTGGTTTCATTGAAAATGAATATCTGTAACCAGAACATACTTGATGAGGAGAACGGAGTCTGAGTCAGTGAAACCACATCACCACAATCAGCAGCTCTTACTATATTAAACAACATTTTCAAATGAATTCCTCCTGTCTGTGTGAACCTGAACTTTTTACTGGGAGATTAGAAATTATGTAAATGCGACACATTAGAAACTCACTTCACATTTTCTTGTTTTTATTTTTAATATTATTGTTGTTGTTATTGCTGTTTTCACTGTATCACTGCTATCACGTTCAGGTCTTCATATTACCTTCAGTTGTCTTGTGTTCTCTAATATTGTTAATTTTAACATGAATTAGGTGGAGTTTGTATTTTGTTTCATTGTGAAAATTAAGAAATAAATAAATAAAAACCACCTAATCCTTTGAATATGTGCTATGAAACTCTGTAATCTTAAACATTTATCCTTAAGAATGTTTCAGATTAATACAAATTACATTTTCCTGCTCTGATCTAAACTCAGTATATCTTTATTATTAATCTCCTTACAGATTCTATCACTAACAAAAAGTGACAGTGATTAGGATATGCTAATCTGGATACACCTTCAGCTTTTGTCAGTGACACTCTGACAGCACACACACACACACACTGCACTCTTTTACAACAAGTCTCCAACCTGAGCGACTACACAGGTGGTTGGACCCCCTACCCTCTGATACGACCCATAGGAGGGTCTCCTGAAACAGCGCCCTGCAGCAGTCTGTCCTGGACCTTTATCACAGTTACAATAATAAACACATGGTTAAGGTTGAATGATCCCAGTTTGGTTTGGTTTGGTTGTGTTTAGGCACAAAAGCTACTTGGTTAGGTTAAGGAGGTAACTATTGTTTGGGTTAGAATAAGTACTTTGTTAAGGTGAGAGGACCTTCATCGTCATGGTTACGTAATACCTATGTGGTTAAGGTAGTGGAACAGTCATGGATAAAACAAACAGCATCTTCCTGTGTGAAACACATGTTTTGTCTACCATCCTAACATTAATATGAATTATAATTACTCCAGATCCACAACATTTTTCATTCTTAGACCCCTTTAGCACCTAGCAGCAAACCTAGCAACTTTCTGGACAAACCTCAGCTACGGAGCAGAGAGTCTCTGGTCCTGCCCTTTCTCTGTATCTAGTCTGTTTTTCAGTCAGCATTCTCTGTGTCTTCTAACTTCATCTTACAGTAAATCCAGCTGAAATCACAGCTCAGTCTTTGTCTGCAACTGATATGTTTTGTGATTCTGTCAGAC
The DNA here is from genome assembly GCF_046630095.1 of Trachinotus anak. Lineage (NCBI taxonomy): Eukaryota > Metazoa > Chordata > Actinopteri > Carangiformes > Carangidae > Trachinotus > Trachinotus anak. The sequence continues at coordinate 2,140,903 of NW_027273868.1, forward strand.
AACTTCGTGGTCATAAAATCAGGATTTTAGCAGCAGCTGGAAGTGACTGCTGGTTAACATGTCATCTTAATGGACCAGCTGATACTGGACTGAAACCAGCTGACACTAGACTGAGACCAGCTGAGTCCAATTGATACTAGACTGAAACAAGCTGATACTAGACTGAAACCAACTGAGACTAGATTGAAACCAGCTAATACTATACTGAAACCAGCTGACACTAGACTGAAACCAGCTGACACTAGACTGAAACCAGCTAATACTATACTGAAACCAGCTGACACTAGACTGAAACCAGCTGACACTAGACTGAAACCAGCTGACACTAGGCTGAAACCAGCTGACACTAGGCTGAGACCAGCTGATACTAGACTGGATGGTAATACAACATGATGACGTCTTGATTATGCTAATTATCACATTAAAAACATCTGGCAATATTTAGCGACTTTCCCAGCAGCTTTAGCTACTTTTCATAGTATTAAAGCTCCACAGTCTAAAGGTAGATGTCCATGTGTTTGTGATTATAAAGCAGGTCTAGGTTCTATATTAATACTGTGACAGTATCAAAGCCTCAGTCCACAGAGAAATGCACACAGCCTGTATTCAGAAACTGAGCCTTAAAACCAGCCGTCAGGACTTCTGGAACTTTGTGATGTCACAACAAAGCAATCACTGTCCTCAGGCACACCCCAAGCCCCGCCCACCTGGACCCACCATCCACCATCTGAAATCTGCTATATTTTTATTGGATCACACAGAAAACAGCCAATCAGAAGAGAGGCTTAGATCCTCTCTTCTGATTGGCTGACTGACCTGTTGTTACTAGAGCTCCAGAGAGAAGCCTGAGAGAGGAGATGTAAAACTACACTGAGATGGTGATGAGAACACTAGTCAGATTTAAAGAGAGTGTGCAAACTCTTCATATTCCTTTCACGTATTAGGTCCAAAAACAGAACAGGCAAGTTGAATGTTCCAGCCTCCTTCCCCTGAAGCCTCAGACTCCAGTGTATCACCATTAAATCTATTCAAGAGCACAGAAGCTCCAGCTGAACCATGTGGGCCAGGAGGTTTTCATTACTATTACATGAATGTTTCTTGTAAGAAACTGAATTCTCCATCACATCATCTGCTAAACAGGAGAACTGCCACTTCACATTTATACAACATAAACTTGATTTGTGGGAGCTTGAAAAAAGTTCCTCTGTCCTTTGCAAGAATTTGGTTTGTCACCTGTCAGTATGTGTCTGATGTATGCTTTTCTTTCCTGGCTTCTTTCTGACCAAAGCTTGTTTCCTTGTATCATGTCAGAGCATCAGGTCCTCCTGTTACCCCAGCCTCACTGAATCAAGCACAGCTCCTCACACACCAAGGTGATGATTCCACGTTACTGGAGATGTTTTGCTCAGAGGGGAGCTCCTTTCACAGTGTCAGCATTACACATCTCCTCTGAATCTCTGGACTCTTTGCAGGGAACGGTCTTTGGTTCTGGGATCTTGGCTGATGCAACAGGCAGCACCGTTTTTCATTTTTAGGTGTTTTAACATTCGGTTAGCTATGCTAAGCTAAATGCATGTGTTAGCATTTAGCGTAACTAGAAGAAGTTTACTTTACAGAGTCTGTTAGTTTGTTCACAAGCTGGTTATTTATCTCCAAACGTAAACACTGTTGGTCTAATGGCCACTCTCCATCCTCTAGTGACACAGCCTGTCGGCTGCCATCTTGAACCTCCCTCATGTAGGAGCTCTGTCAAGTCTGATGATGTCATACTGATGTTGTCAGGGTTATCTCAGTTTCAAGACTAGTTGCATTATGGGGAGTGTACCTCCCTCCCACTCAGAAAAAATGCTTTGCAACCAAACACTGTTTATGTCCACAGAAGCTTTTTTGATCAGCAGGGAATCAGAAAGTTTCAAACACACTGAGATGATTTATCAGAATTAAAGCTGCTTGAAGGAGGGTGGGGGCAGACTGTGTGTGAGTCCACAGCCATTAACTCTGTCATCATTAACTCTGTCATCATTAACTCTGTCATCATTAACTCTGTCATCATTAACGTTGGAGGCTATAAAGAGACAGAGACTGAAAACAGCTGACCGAGCATCAGATGTGGAACCAGGACAAAACACAAGCTCTGAGAAGAACCGTGTGGAGGAGAGAAATCACGCTGCTGCTGCCCAGATGAGAGGGGAAGAGGTTGCGTCACTGACAGACGCTGGCGTCATTGTGTTGTTAATAATACGCAGCTCGATGCGGCTGATCAGCGCCGTCTCCCACAGGCCGCACCGCGCACACAAAGAGCCGGAGCACCCAGACCCAGCGCCGCTCACCACATCCCCTCCTCCGCCTCGGCTGAGCGGAGGAGCCGCAGTGTGGATGCTGCTGCCATAACCCAACACCCATCATCCATCACAAGCACACATACACACTCACACACACACACACACACACACACACACACTGCGCCCATGGACGTATCCTCCGCGCCCGGCCTGTTTTTCCAGCATCTCTTACCTCTCAGATGAAGAGTCACTCGGGCATTAATCCATGATCAGCGCCGCTGCCTCTCGATCACGTTTCTCGCAGCGTTGCGGCGCAGAGAGGGCGAAATAAATAATTATTAGGAGGCAGCCCTGCCCGTTATGTCCTATCGGGAGGCGAGAGATGCGCCTGCCGAGCCCATACATACACGAAGAGCGGCTGGGTCCACAACCAGAATCAGCCCAGCGCAGGGGGACCGGTCCACGGCCTGCTCCCAAAAAAAGCCCCTTCAAATCTGAGCTGAACGGCGCCTCTGTTGTGTTTTCTGTCGCCTCGTCCTCCTCCACAGCAGAGTGGCCCTCTCTGCCTCGTAATTTCTCCTCCACGCACGCACGCACGCACGCACGCAGCGCGGAGCAGCTCCTCGCATTTAAAGAGATAGGATGAGGCCGCGGGAGCGGGCTGGGCCCGGGGCCGCTCCTCGCCGCTCCGCAGCCAGGCACAGGTGACTGCTTCACCTGTGTGACTCACAGGATGTGCCCCCCTCTGTCACTGGAGGGGGGCACATCCACCACACCGCTAACTGACCGGACATGTCAGCTGATGCATCCAAAAACACGCAGCACTGAACTGCTGCTTCATGCTGGGGAACATGACAACCAGCAGCAGAGTGTGTGTCCTCCACACACCATACACACGTCTGACACACAGTGTGATCACTGTCTACACAAGTAAACTCAGTGTGTTCAGATCAGGGACACACAACATTTACAAAACTGCTGCAAAGTGAGAAAGCAATCACACACTGACACACACTGCAAACACACAAAACCAAGAACAAACATTTAGTTGTAAACGCTGTGTATGTTGTCAGGTTGCTAAAGGTGTTTTCTTATTCGGCTTGTGTGCAATCTATACAGTGCTGCATGTTTTTTAGGCTAACCTAATCCTGGTTCCCTACACAAAAACATCTGTCCATTGGCTTTTGGATTACTGCAGAACATCTAAGCAAACCACGGGCTTCAGGAGGAGGGAGCTGGAGGGGCTGAAGAGTGCCTCCTGTCTGGTTTCAGGACTCCTTCCTGCAGCCCTCTGTCAGCATGTGTTGAGCTCAGAGCCGCAGGAGTGAACTGTTCCTAGATCAGCAGCACTGACCGTTATTTATGCTTTATTTAATCTGCTGATGGCTGTTTTCCATTGTGAGGTGATAACTATTTATTTTGTTATTAACCTGTTCATTCCTGTACTCCTCCCATTCATGTGTCTCTCAGTTACATCCACATATGAATGTTTTGCACATTTGATGTGAATAGATTAATAATAAATCATATGTAGAGTTCAGGTAAATACATCATCAGATCATCATGGTGGAAAATGGATAAAGAGCAATGATAAACATTTACTCCACCTTTAATTCAGTCCCACATGAACATGCAAACATGAAATCTGTCAGCAGACAATAACACATATATATAATATATATGATATAAATATATATATAAATATATAATATATATAATATATTTAGGAAAATAAACATTTCCAATAATAAATGAAAAATGAATGGACATTTACTTGGTTTAAATAGAGCTTTTCTTTAAAGGACAGTTATACATCCCCCTTTATTAGAATTGGGATCAGTAGTTCTTTTCAGGAAACTCTCCGCACATTATTAGGAAAATACAACATTACAAATTACAGCCTCCTCTCCCAGTTCAGGAGACTGGGACACAAAATTACTACATCATTATTATATTATAAATTATTATAAATTACTACATTATTACTACATTATTACATCAGTACTTAGTAGTCATTACTATATTATTACTACATTACCATGTGAGTACTCTCTATAGGTTATTAACACAATAAAATGACATTATTACTTTCTACAATATTAGAAAGTAATATTGGTCTTTCTACAATATTACACGAGTACTTTGGTCCTTTCTACAATATTACACGAGTACTCAGAGGTCAATACTACTAAAGATCCTCCAATACCATTTTCTTCTTACAGATACCAGTTCCGATACCAAGTACTGATCTGATACTAATGCAATAAAAAACAAATGTAATATCTGTATCAGCTGCATACTACTAACACTGTGTGGCTGTGATATGACTGTGTCATTGTTGTGTGGCTCATTGTAAAACATGAGCAAATCCATTAATAATCTCTTTTTACAGTGGAAACCTCTTATGCTGATCAGTTACAGTAACCAGCCATTTATATGGATCTAACAGCTCGGTGCAGAATCATTCCTACATAAATCCTGTTTAAATAATTAGTTCTAATTTCCCAGTCTTCATTCTGGGTCTGTACATACACAACAACAATTCAAAACTGTTGTAGCCCACTGCTGCAGCTGTCTTATGCTGAGGCTCTCCGACTTACGTCTCAGACTGCCTCTGTCTCTTCTCACCTTTTGTGTATCTCACTCACCGAGTCGCAGTGATTGGCTAAGTGGCATCACATGACTAGAGCCGCAAAGACTAGAAAAGCTGTGACGCTTTAAACAGAAACACACCATCAAAATGTAATGACAATTAATAGGTTATAGGTCCAGCTCTGGATAGGGCAACATCTGGGTCTGATCCCGGAGCGCCGTTCACCTCTTGGTGACCTCGGCCAAAGACTAACATTACAGTAGTTACCAGAAATCAGTTCTTCTTCACTGCTCTAGTTGCCAGTGGCTGCACAGCACAACTCCCTGTGTTGGCTACTGTTTCAGGGCAACAAAAAAGAATTGATTTCTGGGAAACCTGCCATTTTATCTTGATGTGAGAGTTTAAAGTTTATCTCTACAGTACGAGGCATCAGATCGGTGCATAGACTTGAGTACTTGCTTATTCGTGGTCCAGTGTTTCAGGCAGGATCAGAGATGTTTCTGAGTGTCAGAATGGGATGAGTACTCAGTGTTCATTACTACATTATTGCATGAGTATTCAGTACTCACAGGTGATACCACACCATCTTCAAACAGCCTGTAAAGTTTAGTGACTGTACCTTTCACAGCTGTGTCACTATCATGGTGACAACATCTGTCCACAGACAGACTGAAACCCCTGTTCAAAACCCCCTCTGTGTTGGTGGCCGCTACAGGAGGTGTCTCCAAGGCCATATTTTGCCATGATGACTCACACACAAACTCACAAGGTGGAAACTACACTAGCCATATTGTGCTGCAGCTGCTGAAGTCTGCAGTTTATTTGATATGTTTATTTTTTAGGACTTCCTCTCTTTTTACTGATGTATATTGTGAAACTCAGCCCTTTCACCTGTGTGGAGCTTAAAGTTTTTCAAATGAAACCATCTGAAAGGGAAAACCACTGGATCTACTCGCAGCTCACGCCCACTCACCTGTGACGTGAGGTCACGAGCAGATGTGGTTTCATTTTAAGGGAATCACTGCCATAAACCTCCTTCCTGGGGTTTGTCCTGTTATGGGCATCACCTCACGGAGGAAGTGACGCCATGGCTCACTGCCTCCCCTCCTCTTTCTGTCTTTCGGTCCAAACAGGCAGATAGCTGGAGAGCTTTCTATTTATAGAATCCCACCGCCTGTTCAGCCTCCCACCCCCTCCGGCACAAAGAGATACACCCACATAGACACACAAAGCAAAGCACAAAGCACCCATGGACAGCCTACATGCAAGCACAACACACAGGGTGTCACACCATATTGTAAAAACCATGTGCATGCACACACACACACACACACACACACACACACGAATAGAATGTGAATTTATGCATTTACATTGCAAATACAGAAACACAGTTTGCACACGTGAACAAATACAGGCATAAAAATGTCAGGAGCAAAGCAGAGCCCAGTAAACAACAGGAAAACGTCATTTTGCTCATACTACAGCATTAATAATGCAGCGAGTGAGCAGGAACAAGAACACTCCCTGTAATGGATATAGGGGGAGGGGACTTCCACTCCTTTACAGCTTCTAGCGTAGTGTAGCAGGACAATTACCTATCCATTCCTTTATCTACCCTGTGTGTGTGTGTGTGTGTGTGTGTTTGTGTGTGTGTGTGTGTCTGACAGATCCACCACATAAACACTGAAAATACCAGTGTGTTGCAGCTACATCCCCCTGCAGTCTTACCTGCCTGTCATGTGATGGACAGATGGGTTATTGTTTGTGTGTTAATGCCGCAGTGCAGATTTCTATAAAACTAGTGTTCTACAAAGTCAGCTTTGGTGGTGTTTTGTAGGTACCCTGTGGACTTGTGTTCACATTCAGAGTTTCTCACCGCAGCACTTAGGCCTCTGGTTTCATGGTGGTGTGTATGGTGGTCTGTACAAACTGGAAAGGTGGAGCTAACTGTGTGGGATGTTCCTCTACAGACAGCACTGATCACAGTTCCACAGACTGTCAGTTCACCACTGATCCATCAGCCTCCACACAGACTAATATTTACCTCTGAGGAGACACACTGCCTCCACCAGCTGACAGTAAAGAAACATGTCTCTCTGGGTTCTGTGGTATTTGTTTGATGAGTGGATTATTTAACCGGTTCAGTGAAAAATGAGAATGAACTGTATGTGGTTGGGAGCACTGCACACTGAACACTGCACCATACAATCTGGGAGGACTAGTTCACTTAGTTTACTGTTACAAGCCCTGAAATGTTTCCATAATATTCCCATAGGGATGTTACAGTGACACAGTGGAAACAAACTGAACTGATCATCAGCTTTAAGGTGATGTATTTAACATCAGTTGCTTATCTCCAGCAGCCACAGATCAACAGGATGTGTTGTGGTCTCAGTCTCAGTCCAGTGTTCCCTCTCTGTTAGCTCAGTGATTGGTCTCCTCCAGCTATGAGGAAACATCTGTTCTCCAGCTGCTCTCTGACTGAGTCTGTTTGATGAGCAGGTGGAGGACGGAGGCTGTTTACAGCTGTTTCTCTGTGACATCGTGAGAGTGAATCAGAACAGTAAAGTTGTGTCTGGACATAAACAATGAGCCGAAACTCATTAGTGGAAAGCTCTGTAAAAGCCATGGTTCAAATATCACTTATTAAGTTAGTTAGTAAGTTGTTATTATGTCAGTTTTAATGCATCACAACATATTGTGACATACTGTATGTTCTGTTGTTGCTACTCAACAGTCAATGCATAATTATCTCTCATGATATCAGCAATTGGAGAAAATGTAAAATGAATCCCAGCCCCACATCCTCCTGCAGCTGCTGGAGGTTTGACCGTAGTGCGCAGATGGAAGAAGCTGCTCGGTGTTACCACAGCATCATGTGTTTGTTGGTTTCCCTTCATGTGGTGTTTCAGTGGTGTGACAGTGTTTCCACAGTCACTCAAAACAATAACAATCTTCAGGGGTTACTGTCACTTTAAGACGGGGGAGGGGGTGGGGTCTTTAGTGGTGGAAGAGTTCTGCAATGCACTGCTCCCTTGGACAAGATGAACAGGAAAGATGCAACAGTGGATCTGAAAGTGATACACTGCTTTACAGCAATGAAAAGAAGAAACATCGTCATCATCATCATCATCATCTGTGACCTCGGAGGTGATGATGGTGATGATGATGATGATGCTCCGCAGACATTTTGATAATAGGTCATTATGTATAATTCTGCTGATCATATCCAAACACTGTGTGAAGATAAATGAATGAACACTGATACACAAACACACAAACACATGTGTGCTCATATAAGAGCACGCACTGCAGTGAGGATGAGTCAGCCACTAGTGTTGCCATGGAAACACTGCCTCTTTGCAATCAGTCTCTTAGTAACTGTGCGGTTGCCGAGGAAGGAGTCTGTGTGTGTGAGTGTGTGTGTGTGTGTGTGTGTGTTATGACACTCAGCTATTGATGTAACTGGATAGTTCACCGAGTGGAACTAAAATTAGAGCAATTATCAACTAAAGACTTTCAGTTGCTCTCTGTCGTTTTGTTTTTTTTTCTACATGATTTCAACAGTTGTTTATTTGTTTATTTCTGTTGTTTTCTAGTAAACACCCAAAGAAGATGTGAGTCAGAGAGAAGACACAGAACCCCTGTCACACACACCACAACCACTTCTTCTGATTGACCAGTCACACACTGTGTCATCAGGTCACAGCAGGAGCTCAACCTCTGGTCAGATGAATTTCTCATATTGTTAATGTGTATAATCATACTGTACTGTACCAGTGAGCAGCAGCAGTGACCCTCACAGATGAGGAGCAGGCTTTAACTGTGGCTCTGATACTGTGAAAACAAACACGCTATTTAATTCCACCATTCCATCAACACCCAGGATAGTCCATACAATATGATTTGACAAAACAAGATGGATAATTGTTATATAAGTCAGACAGCTGTTGGTGCAGTAATTTGTCTGTCATCACTTCCCATCACGCCCACGACAGGATACTGATTTTAAACTGAAGCAGGTCATCCATCATTTTCCTCCTTTACACTCAACAACATCAGGACTCCCACAGTGTTAAGGACTACATAACAAAATGAATAAATAAAGAGTTATGAAACACTGTGTCTGCTATTCAGAGTGAGGCCGCAGCCAGTCACATAAGAGGCTCCGCCCTGTTTGTCTTGATTGACACTTTGTGATGACTAGTGAGCAATAAAACAGTGTTTGAGGAAAATGCTTCTGTGAAAGAAAATGATTCCAGATTCCAGTAATTTGGTGTGAGACTGTCCTGTAATAAATGAGCCCAACCTGTAAGCAGGTGATAACGACCCATACTTAGGTTTTGTTGCTAGGCGACATCTAGTGGTTGTAGTAATGATGACAGGAGCAAAGGGAAAAGTGCGGTGATGTAGTTTATAGAGCGACAAAGTCCAGGTCAGGAGGAGGTTGGGGTGGATGGATGAATATGACACAGGAGAGCACAGGAGATAGTTGTTTCTATTACCCATGACCGTTCATTGTTATTATTGTAACCACCAGCTCGGTTTACATCCACCTGCTTTATGCTTTTTCAATTTCAGAATCAGAATCAGAATTGCCTTTATTGTCATTATACATAGTACAACGAAATTTGAGCGCTGCTCCCTTGGTTCAAACAATGGTAATTAAATAAAATAAATAAAAACCTAAAGAGAGCACAAAATTAAAAATAAAGGAGGTATAAAAAGGCAGGTAATATGTACAGATATTTACACGTGGTAAGAATGAAAAACCCGATTATTGCACTTTAGGCCCAGTTTTATTGCACAGGTAATTGGTAGTTATTCATTGTGATCATCCGGTCATCCGGATCTTTATGTCTTTGTTGACTGGAGTGATAGCCCTCGGGAAGAAGCTATCCCTGAGTCTGTTGGTCCTTGTTTTGTGCATTACAAAAACAAAAAGCCCAGTGACACTGGGAATTCAAAGAAATGGAGTGTTGCAGAAACATTTTTACACTTGTCTCAGGTGGAAAAGATTCATCAACTCCAAATGAAACTGGATGTAAAGAAAATGTAGCATTAACGCAATAAGAGCAGCTGTGTATCAGATCGTGCAGTATGAAAATGGCAGACAGTTCATGAGAGCTCTCTGGTACACTCCTTCCTCTTTGTCCCTCCTGCTCCCCCTCCCTCTCCCCCTCCCTCCCTCCCACCACACTCCATTCATGCGTTTCTGTTTTTTCTTTTCTCATTCACTGTGCTATGCTACCAGGCAAAGCTACAGCGGGGATGCAGCAGCTTACAGACCCAGCTAACCCACCCACAGCAGGCTGCTCCTCCACACAGAGCCCTGTGTGTTCAGATGCATTGACGTCACGGCTGACGCACGGCAGTCTGGAGTGGCCGGCTCCATCACAGGCCTGTATACTCAGGCCTGAACAGAGGTATTATTAGCCAGCAGAGGGAGAGATACACAGAGAATGAGAGGGGAGGGGGAGGGGGGTTGAGTGGGGGCTTTTGAATGAACAGCAGAATAACATGCTGTCACTTGTTCTCTAAGTGCATACATGTGAGCGACCCTGTCTCCTGGAAATGACCTTTCTATACAAGGAAACTACGACAGCAGGTGTGTTTCCTGTTCACCAGGAGGACATGTTGTTTGTTTATGTATCTGACAAATACACTGTCAAAACAAATATCATCTCTACACATTTTTATTTCTGCTCCCATTTTTCATGAGCAAAAGATGTGAGATTTTTCCCAACCACATAAAGGGCGTCTTCCTCTTCCACACCTGTACCTGACTGAACAGAGTTTACTTCATATCCAATCTGTAATAACTGTAATAACACCTCTTTATTTAGCTTTATCTTCTCAAACTAGCAGCAACAAATAGGCTACTACACTTCACCTCAGAGACCCAGACTGATCTTCAAAAGGATTCTTATCATAAATCAAAATAGACAGAGGCAAGGAGCTGCAGAGATGCTGACCAGCCACTCCTCTCTGGAGCTGCTGATATGACCTGTGGTCTCACCCGGCAGGACAGTCCTCACATCTCTGAAAATGCCAGAGCAAACAGGCGTTATTATATAACCTGACACAGATACAGAATCTGGTCAAATATCAACACTTAATGAAGTGATACAATAACAGTCCTGAGATGAAAACTGTCACAGCTTTGAGCCTCAGTCAGAATCCCTGCCACTGTCACTATTTGGTGAAAAATGCATTCTGCAAGTCAGGTCCCAATCCATCCACGATGGAGCAAGAACACATAAATTTGATGTGTACTTGGGTAGACTTTGAACTGGAGCAGTACCTGGACCAGCTGATATCTGGTGTGAGCACCATTACCAGCCTCACACATGTGCTTTGTACAGAGTTGTTGGACCACTCCTCTTCAGTCGGATAGTGACAAGAAGTGGATCATGCTGCTGTACACACACGTCCAGAGCATCTCAAAAATGTTCAGGGGGTGACATGGTGAGTACGCAGGCTGTGAAAGAAGTGGGATGTGTTCAGGTTTCAGGACGTGGGGCCGTGCATCATCGCACATGAGGCGATGGCGGTGGATGAATGGCACAACGACAGATGAGTTCACGTCCAGTAGTTCAAACAGATGTTCAGTTCATCGTTCATCAAAACGTACAACACTGTCACATGATTAAACTCAGACATAAACATCATTAGTATCACTGACAGCAAGACTGTTTGACCCATTACACCTGTGTCAGACTGAACGCATCACAACCTATCCCACTGCCCAACCTTCAACACTGACCTATCAGCACGGTGGAAACCAACAGTACTATCAGTCACAGCTTGTCCCAATCTGGGTCAATATTCCAGATAAATAAGAGGCCTTTTGTCTGTTCAACACGGGGACTATCAGCTCCCGGGGGCCAGTTGAAAGATGGCCTGTTCCTGACCTTCGATCTTATTAAACACTTTACATATCTACAGCTCAAAGAAGCCAGCGAGGAGAACATAACCATAGATAACATCCACGATGACACCTGAGTTAAAGAGACGTCAGATCTCAACACACAATAATCCACCATATGATGGCACAAAGTATATACAACATTCTGCAACACAACAAACACAGTACAGTGTCCAGAGCTGTCTAACAGCTCAGTCTGTCCTCACTGTCCACATGTCTCCTGTCTCTGCTCCAGCTGGAGGTCCTGAGCAGGCCCCCAGGTCCTCAGCTCACTGTCCACCCACTCCCTCCTCTGTGACCTCCCTACACCTCACACAACATTCCACACCAGAGGTTCCCAACTGGTGGCCTGCTGAGGTACTGCAAGTGGGCCAGCAGATCATTTGTAAAACAGTACAATTATAGTGAAAAGGTGTGATTACAAAAGAAATGAAGAAATCATGTTTTTAAATGAAATGTAAAACAATTAAAAATGCAAAAAAAAAAAAAAAAAAACTTTCACTGTTTTGTCTTCTCATAGACCTGACAGGAACCTGTCGTCAGACCACATCATGGACCTGTTGTGTGTCTCGGTCTGATTAAAAGATCACTGCTATGACACAAACTGGAGAAGCTGTTTAAAAACAGGAAGAATTAAAAAAAGGAAAGAGTCAGAGACAGATGGTGAATCAACACATGAGCTCTCCCCATCAGACACTAAATCAAACCTGATCTCCACCTGTTCTCATTTTGCTCTGAGGAGGATTTATCCAGCCTCTGTACTGTCACAGCCTCAGATGTAGACAAACAACATTTAAGAGGTTCTACTGGGACATGAGCTGGAGAAGGTTGAAACCACTGGTCTACACCTTTTATTCTAAAAGCATCGACAGTGACGAAGAAGTTCATACAGCTCAGCTGTGAGGACAGAACCACACTGGCTCAGTTTGTTCACAGAACATCATTCGACAGGGTTTTGATCTCGAGAATGAGAATAAGGTTGTATGTAGCTGTGTCAGAATGAAGTGGTGTTTCACCACTCCACCAGACCAGTGTGTAACCACATTCAGCACAGGTGTGTGGACTGCACCTGCAGGGACAGAGGGCTGCTAACATTAGCCACATTCAGCTAACCAATACAGCATGTACTGTTTCCCATTACATTGTGGTGGCCCAACAGTCTGATGTGTCCCGCCACAGATGTGTTCACTCCTGTGTGACATCCTCTGATGAACGCGGTCTGTCATCACCATCCCTGCACACAGACAGTCTCAGTCCAGACTGTTCTGGTCTGTGGTTCCCTGATGGTGGAACCAGCTCCTGAAGTCTATCAGAGCAGGGGCGTCCCTCTCTATCCTCAAGACCCTGTTGAAGACTCCTCTCTTCAGAGAGCACCTCCTCTCCTAACACCCCTAACACCCAAACATGTCTAACTAGCTCTGACTCTGACTTTCACTTTCACTTCTTTACCTGATCTCCTTCACTGATTAAACAGATGTAAAACTGAGACCTCAAGGTCTCTACTGACCTACTTCAGTGATCTCTGAGGAGAAAAGCTTCTGTCAGATGAGTGAATGTGAATATTTCCTTTCCATGGAGACGACAGGAAAATTACAGGACACAGGAAATAAAATTTAATCGAAAACAATGTAACAGGAGTAACAGACATTACTACTCAGATGACCAGAAACATGGATAAGGGATATGATACTCAGGTTACTCTCCACATGGACTGGTAACTACCTGACAGATGATGTTGATGACATCACAGAGCAGAAGAAGACCAAAGCTGAATAAAGTGACATCTGAAGTCATAACGAAAAAGTGAATGAATGCCAACAGACATCTCACCTCTAGCACTGCACCCGCACTGGTTCACTTAGTGGTGCTGTCACAGCCGAGGCCTGTCAGGTGACTGAGTGTTACCTGATTAGGTTGGATGAGATTCATCCCACATCCTCCCTCTACTGACAGGCATGTAATAGTGTGTATGAAATATTAAACTGAACCACAGAACACTGAATTTAGAATGAAACATGAGACTGAGAGGTTGAAGTTTTTAGAGTGTATTTATACTCTACATACACAGTGTAGAACTTTAATCCTACACCTGTCTGAGAGTCACACAGTGATACAGAAAAGACAACCAAGGACTGTGTTGTTGTTTTTTTTATGGCTGAGTGAAATAAACTGAACTGGTTACATCAATCACCTGACCACAGTGACCACTGAGTGTGGATCTGCTACAGAGGAGGCTGAGCAGACGTGGCAGAGCATCAGCAGTGTAGATACAGTGAGACAAAATATTATTATGACGGCTTCACTCACAGCTGTTACTTTCTGAGGTCTGAGATATCAGTGTCTAACACCTCTGCTGCCACCCACAGTAAATAAATATAATCTCCCCAAGCATATAAAGAGAACACAGACTATGGTTTTATATGACAGCATTAAAGCTGAGGTTAACGTGCGTCATCTTTTGTGGACTGATGACACCTAAAGGTTTTTTGATGCTCATCATATTCAGAAATTCATCTAACAACTAGTTTTGGTCAAAAAGCTATGATAAAGGAAAATTTATTTTTTTGACTGTTAATAACCATCCATCATCATTTATGGATTGGTTAATGACTTTGTAGATATTTCAACAGTCATCAATTACTCTGTTAATCTGTTATTTCCTGTAATTATCAAACCTCACACTTTTAACTGATGATAACAGAGAAGAGTCTTTAAATAAACACTTCTATATTTTGCTTAGCCTTCTCCATTCACTAATTATTTAACAGACTTTATTCATGGATGAAAAATCCACCTGTTTGTGTAAATATAACATTTACCCTGATGGGAACAAAGTGCCGCTGGCAGAGAGGACAGAGGTTGAGTTCTAAACCTATGAGTGTAACCTCAGTATCCTCTGTAAATGTAAACTGTACATTTTAACACATTTATTTTACATTTAAAAATCTTGCTCAACAGCATCTAATGACTGGATTTAAACATGTACTACATCTAAACTTAAAAATACTGCTGCAAGCAGCAATAAGTCAGTTCACACCAATTACTGGAATTGAAATAGAAATTTGTTAAACTATTCACTGGAAAAAGCTAAATTATTGTCAACAGTCAGCACTGGTCTCTGTCCTGGAATACATCAGTAATTAGAAATCTGAAAGGCCAGTGACAACACAGCAACTTTCAAACATCAGGCTGTGACACTAACAGTAACTTTTACACTGACACAGTCGTTGACTTTGGTCCATTTATGTTCTCGGCCTTTTGAAGTTTTGAAGTTGGCCCACTGGTGGGCCACAGAGGCATTGCAAGTGGGCTGACAAATCATTTGTGAAACAGAACAATTTTGGATGTAAGATGTAATTATAGAAAAGTACACGTATACATGCAGGCAGCTTTCTGACCATAAGAAAGTTATCTGAAACACTTTGTCATGTCTGTCCATGGTCCACCTGAGAAACTGCTCAATGACAGTTCAACAATGATGAGGTGAATAAAACTTCAACACAGAAATAAAGAATAGCTGCATACAGCCCGTAGAGCGACACCAACAAGATCACAAAGAAAGTGAAGACAAGTTAACAGACTGGGACATCTCCCTGGACTGAGCTCTCATGGAAAAGACCAGCAAAATGTCCACAGCTACAGTCCACACCAGCTGGTGTTTGGATAGAGTCAGAGTCACACACTGCCCTCTGAGATAACCAACAAGCCTCCAGCTTCAGAGGGCACCACAAACAGTGGACGAGTGGGAGAGGAACACATCTCTGCTTAACAAGCATCCAGAGGGAGAGGAAAGTACCAGGAGCTGGTCAGGATGGTGCAGAGGGGTTTGTCAGACATGGAGGAACCTGCATCAGATTACACTACCTCAGGCTGAAAAAAAGCAAACAGAGAGAGTGAAGATCAATATGTCATAAAGGAGGATGCAGAAAATGACACAAATATTCTACAGAGACAGGAGACGACAGGAGACGACAGGAGACGACGGAGAGGAAGACCAAATCCTCCCAGTCTCTCCTCTGTCTAATCTTCAGTCAGGTGCATCTTAGTAATTGTCAGGACTTACTATTTGAAATAATGACATCCAACAGCAATAAAACTGAGGTCACATTCATTTGGGCTCCTGCTCATATGGGCATTGTGGGTAATAAGAGAGTGGACACACAAACCACACAAGATGCTGAAAAGAAAACACAGGCCTCAGAGGGAAAGACCACTGTATGGAGGAAAATCAACACAGAGAGGAGCAGCACTGGGATCAGGGGAGAAGGGGAAGACATTTGGATTAATCTGAACAGCAGTTTTAACTCATGTCTAGAGGTGACACAGTGTGAATGTGCAAATCTGTTGCATTAATATTATAGTAATAATAGGCTAAGACATTCACTGCAGGCTACAGTTGAAGTTGAAGATCAGTCTATTTTGCAGAACCTTTATAGTCAAGTGGTTGAACATTAATAGTGACAAATAAACAAGACCTAGCTAGCTAACCACTGAACCTAGGACAAATAACTCAGACTACAGCAGGAGTCTCCAACCTTTTTTACTCTGAGAGCTACTTTGACAAAATAAAAGGGGCTGAGAGCTCCTCATGTCTTATATTACTGTTACATTTAGTCACATAATGTATCAAAACACTCAAACTGACCTCCAAACCAAACCAGATCAATAAGATAATTTAACAAGTCATCAAATATCAATATCTAAAACATCACAACATCTGAAACTCACATCAGAATCAAAAATCTGAGTCAGGATTCAGTCAAACCAGAACACACAGACATGATCACACCACTGCAGATAAACGTCCATAAACCTGCTGAGAAACCAGAGAGGAAGAGGAAGCTCTTCAGTCAGTAACCAGAGAAGAAGAAGAAGCTCCTCATTCAGAAACCAGAGAAGAAGAGGAAGGTCCTCAGTCAGAAACCAGAGAAGAAGAAGAAGCACCTCAGTCAGAAACCAGAGAAGAAGAGGAAAGTCCTCAGTCAGAAACCTGTGTGTGTATATTTGACTTTGTCACATTTGGAGTAGATTTACTTGTGCTGCATTAAGTTTGTAGGATGCACCCATGTCTTGTACAGACTCTCAGAAACTTTGGATGAGCAACTGTAGGTGAGCTACTGGTAGCTCATGAGCCACCCGTTGGAGACCCCTGGGCTACAGTCTCAACATTATCATGCAGCTAATTTAACCTGGGCAGCAGAACTGACAGGGCAAAACAATGTGACCCACTCCTGGGTGTATTCACCCCAGTCTAAGTTCTGACGGAGCGAAGTTTTAAATTCAACAACAATAAGCCCAACACAGGTGAATTCAGTAAACTGCAACTTCAGTTTGCTTATGAGCAGCAAAACAATGCAACCTACATCACATTTACATGAATATTAACAGTAAAAACTAGGCCCTTTAAACCTGAGAAAATGGTGCTTATATGGGATTTTCCAGAGTTCAAGTAACTTCAGTCTAAAACTGGTCAAAGTCAAGTTTGTTAGAGTTCAGATCAGATGAAGGTCTGATTTTTGCTCTTTAAGTATCATGTGTGTTGAAGCTGGTACCCGTCCAGGTGGCCGCTCCACTTCAATAACTGTTCATACTTAGTTCCAACTTAGCTTCAATAAATAAAATCATTAACTTCAAACTTATCTCAATAGTTCAGTTGTTCATAGTTTTACTCATTTCTATTTCCACTCATTTTTGCCCAGTTTAGACTTAAGTTGTATCCTGCTGGCCTAAGGTCTCAGTGCTTGCACATGTTGCAGAAAGTGGAGTTGATTTAGGTTCTGCAACAGGAAAACAACTCTACCTGTCTTTTGGGATGGGGGGTCAGATGGTGCTAAATGCACTTGAAAAATCAAAGAACATAATCCTCACATTACCACCTGGCTCATCCAAGTAGGAATGGGCCTGGTTGAGCATGTAGAAGACGGCATCATCTACTCCAATATGTTCCTCGTAAGCAAACTGTAGGGGTCTAGTGTGTGTTCAACCTGTGGCCTCAGAAGGCAGATAAGCAGCAACTCCAGGGTCTTCATGATGTGTGATGTGAGAGCCACTGGTCTACAGTCATTTATCTTGGCTGGGCGTCCTATTTTAGGTACAGGAACAAGACATGATGTTTTTCATAGGACCAGGACCCTCCCTGTTTGCAGACTTAAGTTGAAGATCCTCTGGAGGCTCAGCCAACTGAGCTGCACAATCCTTAAGCAGCCTCAGGCACCCACCATCCGGACCGGCTGCCTTTCCAGAACGTAGCCTCTTGAGCTCAGCCCTCACCTCATCCACTTTAAGGGACCGGAGACTTGATCCTAGTGTCTTGGAAGTTGCAGGTGCAGTGTCAGGGTTGCAGCAGTGTGAGGGAGATGATGTAGGAGAAGCTGCAGAAGCTTCCCAGCTGCGATGGGAAAGAGAACAGGTGATGGAGAGACTGATTGGTTGGGGTGACTATGGTTCAGTCTTAGAGAAGTTCATTTGAAGGTGGCGTTTCTTCATCCATGTGGATATCAAAGAGACAAGCCGAGATCCATGCAGAGAATGTGGGTTCATCTGGCATGAATGACAGGTGTAGTTGGGTGTCATCTGCAGAGCAGTGATATGAGAAGCCACGCGAGTGGATAATTGGACCCAAGGAGGTGGTGTATATTGCAAAGGGAAGGGTTGCCAGTACCAAATCTTGGGGAAGGGTATGAGAGTGATAGAAAGAATGATGTGCCCTTAACTGAGGGAGACTGGTCGTCTTTGAGAGGCTCAGAGAAAATGACAACTGATGGCTACCACCTTTTAAAGTTGAGGGCAAAGATATCAGCTGAGAGATTTGTATCTGGTGGGGCTGGTGGAGGATTGAGTAAAGTTTTGAAGGTGGAAGATACCACAGACTGTCTGTGGTACTGCTAATCTTATACTTTTTATATATCATTATATAAAATAAGGTTTTGGTAGCACTGATGCTGGATGAGAAGGAAGATAGGAGCAACTAATAGCCCCTACACCATTTTCTCACAGCAGCTCTGAGATCTATGCACAGCTTTCAAATAGTGTCAGTCAGCCATGGGTAAGGCAGGTTAGAGTGGTCAGGTTTGTGGATGGAGGACACAGGCTACCCAGGCATGAGGTCAGTGTAGAGCAGAGAGATTCTGTAGCAACAATGACCTCTAACAAGGAAAATGTGCTAAAAGGAGGTAGAACGGAGGTGACCATAGAGGAAAGGTGGATAGGAGTTGCGGAGGTTGCAGTTGAATTAAACCAGAAGTGGTGGGATGGATGGCAGTTTCAGGAGGCATACGGTGAAGTGAATTAAATAGTGGACCTAGAGGTGCAGGGGTGTGACTGTTGACAGGCTGGCAGTCTGTGGCACAATTTTGGGTGAGAGTGAGGTCAAATTCTTGATCAGAGAAGGAATAGCCAATTGTAGACTTTATTAATTGGGATGTTATTCTACAAGAGCATATAGAATTATCATTTATTTTCAAAAGTTCATTTTATTTATATGAAACCTTTAAATATCTGAATTAACATGGAACAACAATCTAATATATTCATAATGTATGAGTCTTTACACAGGGATAAAATAATAGGTAATTATCTGAAATGGAAACAAACTTCTGCTGAAAGACGTTCTGCTAGACAAGCTACGTCAGAGAAATCTGATAATAAGGAGAAGCTTGTTCCACATTGACAAGCGCAGACAGTGAAGATAATTAGACAGTGGCTGTGAATAAGATCAGTGTCGGATTTATTCTTGTTGTTTGTTTGCTGCCTGATAAATGAAAAAGAAGAAAAAAAGGGGGGAAAGTGCTGAAATATATCTGAACCAGCGTAAGACACTTCTGTGTCTGTCACAATTAAGAGCATTTTTGAAATTTGATAAATGGCTTTTAATCTCAAATGTTTAGGTAGGAGTAAGAATGGAAGATTTTTACTTTCATCTTTCACTTAAATTCAAAGTCTGACTTTCAAAAGTTTGATTAATATGACCCCAGGACGAGCGGAATAATCTGACGAAGCCGACGCTGTAGTACATGTGGTGCTTCCAGAAGGTGGCAGTAATGCAACGTCAAGGATGCCACCTGCCGTTCAACCTCAAAGAAGAAGAAGGAACCTACCTTCAGCTAGCTACAACGACGAGTAGCTAACCGACTTGTGGGACTTGACAAAACCTAATAGTGAAAAATAATCCTGAGGAGAGACACGGTAACCGCTGCCAGCGGGTCATGCAGCTCTCTAAAAGGTAATGAGCCGTAAAGCCTCGGGGTCTCGGCTCAGCGGCGCCCACAAACTGCAGCCACAGTGGAATGACTGGCAGGCCAGGTTGGTGTTGGGCTCCGGGGGAGGCTGGGTACAATAAAGCGGTGACTCTTTGGGCCTGTGTCGTGCTGCTTTATGAACTTGTGGCCACATGGGAGAAAAATATTGTGTGTGTGTCTTTACCATGACAGTTAACGCTCAGGGTTGTCTAGCTGTAATGTCCTTAGGTCGTACTCTCGACGTAGCCCGTCACGCAGTACACCCGGAGCCGAGCGTTGGCCGTTAACGAGCCGCCTCGCGGAGCCCTGAGCGCAGAGCTAACGTTAGCTCGCTCTGTGTGGGTAGCTTTGATTAGCTACATGTTGATAGGGTGCTGCTAACTCAGTTAAAGCAGAAGAACAAACGTGACTTCCTGTTAGCCCCAGTGACGAACCAAGTTAGTGATTTTAAGTAACCACAGGGTGACAGAGTAATGAGCTGTGGTTGTTATATTTGTGGGCTACGGCGTTTAGCCGGTTAGCGTTACTACGGTACTGTTTGCACTGGCTAATGCTAGCCAGCTAATAGCAGGAAGACGCCACCCTGTTCTAACGTTATCAACTTCCCAGAAAACTTCTGGCTGTAGTTTTAAAACGTGTTCACAGAAATGTATGACGGCGTCGGTCTCGTAACTTTTGAGCTCATAACAATTAACTGTAAAAGTGGACACGGCGGTTATTGAGGCAGTGGGGTCCAGAGTTAGCGTCACATGTGTTACCGTAGCTCATTTCATGACATCTGTACCACCAGGTGCAGAGTGATCCTTGTCAGGGTGGCTGCTGCCCCGGGGTCGCAGCGGTGGCACCAGTTAATTTGTGGAATCTGGATAAATTGAACATTTGTTTGGTAAAATGCTTCACTGGTGACTCCTGTACCTTTACCAAGCCTTGAGGCCCTGTCTTGACACAGGGGCCCCGTGTCAAAATACAGTAACTTGCTTTTAATATTGGAGTTGACAACTTGCTTAGTGCAGAATTATTTTTGAGTATAGTCAAAGTGTCACAAATGATAACTAAATTGTAGGTGCTGTGTGAGGGAGCTGGATATTGGCCCAGTAGTTAATTTTAGCCTGAGCTCCTCAGGTAGGTTTTTCTGGCCCTGTGTATCAGCTCTTCACAGACAATTTGTAACTATCTTGAACAAAGGCTGAAACAACACAGGGCTACAGGTTAACACATTGACAGGGCGAGCAGAGCAAGTGTAATTCTAAACGTGTTACACCAAAAAGACACTGCTGCAAGTTTTCCTCAGCCATCATGTTAACCCCCTGTTGACCTTTTCCATTTTGACTGACTGCGTGGTGGGAGTAACAACTGTCAGCCACATGCACTGAGTTTACATTCAGTACAAGGGACACTTGATTGAACACAAAAATTGTAAGGGTTAAGGTAAAAGAACACAGTCAGAGCAGTTTTTTAACATATAGACAGTGATGTGATCCCACATGGAACTCCCTCACTCCACAGACCTAAAGACTGGCTCAACTGTACTTGTCTGTTTTGGTTTTCCATACGGCTAAAGTTGTGGATAGTACCTGGTATTCTTTTTTTGATAAATGATACCAAACAGTGATGAATATGCTGTAGATTGGTCAGAGAGAATCATCACTACTGCATCATCACTGCAGACGATACCATGCGGTGGAAAAATGGTGTTACTAAGTACAAAACAACCTGTGCATTAGTTAGGCCATCTAGAAGGGGATAACCACCACAGTAATGGTGGCATCAGTCCAGAGGTTCTACGTTTTGTGGACAGCGTATAACTTGACACATGAGAAGAAAGATGTGTCCATTGTTCAGGGTTTCATAGCTTCATGTTGGGACAGTTGGAGTCCAGTTTTAGCTACTGGCTGACAGCCATCTGTGTGTACAATGGCTGACCAGGTGACACTGTGTGTTGTCTGTCTACACACTGTCTGTTCATTGTCTTATGGTCCCTTTGTTATCACCAGTCAAGTATAATCCTGGGCAGAGTTGTATCCAAGTTTAACTACAGGCATTTGAACTCTGAGCTGTTCAGCCTTCTGGCAGTGTGGTAATTTAACACTACAGTGAATGTATTCTGTAGTATGTACAGCTTTTTAAAAAGAAAAAAAACTTCACTTTTATAGCAGAGGTTTAACTACATTCATTTCCTTTGGCTGCACAGCATTGGCTTATATAGCTTTGATCTGAAATACATAATTCAGGTGATGCTGTGCGGTCATCCCTCCTATCAGTTATAGTGAGTACTTACCGACACGCTGAGGATGGAGGATGTGGTGACCACCGTTTTCAGTAAAAAAAAAAAAAAAAAAGTTAACAAATTAACAGTAAGGTGGTGCCCAGACTGTCATGCACTGGATGAGTATAACGGGTATTTCACATGTTTTAAATTGCATAAACATTGTGCAGGTGACTGACAAGAGATTTAACTAGAAACTAGTACCTGGTTATCTGATGACTCCTGATCTATGTAGTGGTTTGTCAGGATCCACAGATTTAGGCAGTAAAGGTGGGGATGGGAAAAAATGATTTATATAACAATTGTGATTCTTGAAATCAATTCAGAGTCCAGATTCATTAATAATTTATATGGTCTCTTCTGGTGACACACACACACACACACACACACACACACACACTCTCTCTCATCAGGGTTTGTCCTCAGTGAAGGAAAGTGAATGTCTCATACAGACAATACTTCTACACCACCACCTTGAGATGACTGTGGAGTGGCATTTACTGCACCACTGTACAGCACTTGTAGTTCGTTGTGATTGTGTGAGGAAAATGACTCAGTCCACTGCCAGTTTCACTTTCTGTTCCGGGTAATGACGGATTTTCAGTGGGACTCCTACACAAAAGTACCAAGACTTCCAGCCAGTGATGGTGGTCAGTAAACGATCCTTTAGCTTCATTATTCTCACTCAGACAGAAGACTGTAACATACAGCTCGCACATTATTGTAGTTACATGTTTCAGATAATTAAGAAGCTGCACCATGCTCCACCACATGTTTCTCTGCTTTACTGTTGAATTGAAGAATCAAGAATCCACACTGAATTATGTTTTTCTCAAAGGTTCCCTCTCCTTTCATTTGCAGAGTGAAAGATAAGATGGGGACCCAGCACCAAATGAAAAATGAAACCACTATCTTCAGATATAGGACCTAACTTTTTGTCGTGTGTGTCTGTCCCTGTGTTCAGAGTTGACAGTGTGTCATCCAGCCAGGACGCAGTGAAGTCCAGAGAGCTTGGTTCAGGAGCGTTGTACGACGTGTTGCCCTCCACCTGCCCTGAACAGCCCGCGGTGCCCAGCGATGCTTACGCTGCTGCAGATACACTCCAGGAAGAGGGTGAGGCCTGCTGGATCTCTTATCAGATATGCTTTAGATTTCACACCTGGATCATCAAGAGTTATTACAGCGTCAGACGTCTCCTTTTGAGTCGTGTTTTGTATTAAATCTGTTTGCGTTTGTGGCTGAGAGGCGTCCAAAGTAAGTGGTGTTCAAGAGGCTGTTCAGACCTGCAGACAACACTGTCACTGCTACAGTCATACCCCTTGCGCCAGTTTAAGCAGAACTGAAGTGAACTTGAAATTAATATTTTTTTCATTCATCCTTTTTCTGCTGCTTATCCAGGTCCTGGTTGTTAGTTAAATTAATTATGTCATCAGGAATTATTGTTGTTTAGTGCTGAAAAAGATCCTAATCCCAGACTATATTATCTGTATTTGTTTCCCGTCATGCTTCAATACTTTGACTGGTATGAGCCTGAAACACATATTTCATTGTATGTGCTATAAAAGAAAAGTCTTAAATGTGGTGAACCAGTTTCATCATCGGTTTCATTATTTATTTCATAGGCTAACAGACTCAAATATAGAGTGGTGGTCAGGTTACTGATTTGGGTTTTTCCTGTACCAGAAGGCAGATTTTTATAGACTGATCTGATATGAGAGGGTTTGGCTCCTTCACTTCCTGGTTTAATGAACTAAGTTAAAATTCTTTGTCAGAGACTGTGGTGATTATTCAGACGTGAGACCAGATATGTGAAGGTGCCGTCATATGATCTGTGCCAGATGCAATACAGAGATTTAGAGTCCCTACCTGAGAAAAAAACTGTTCATGTTGATGCAGATTTTCTAACTTAAATCAAAATTTCAAATATACATTAAACAAAAGTTGCTTCTCTTTGTTTTGTGCAGTCTTATGTCTGCCCAGGCTTTCTGTGTCTTAAACTGGTTTATTCCAACATGGTGTGTGTCCCGTAGGTGGATATGAAGCTGGTCAAGGTGTCTGTGATACTACGTTTGGTTGGAAGTCGCTGGGGCAAGAGTTGAGGCCCAATGACGTGACGACGGATTTGACTCCTTTTCAGCATGGAAACCGTGCTTTAGCTTCAAAGGACATGAGGAAATCGCAGGGTAAGCTCTCTGACACCTATCAGCTATTCTCAGACCATGCTCAGAGCAGCAGATAATCCAGATTCAAAGAAACTGAGGCTAAATTCTAATTAGTGAATAAAATAAAACAACAGCTGAGAATTAGTCTAAAGAAAACCGAAGTCTCATTTAAAAATAAGGATTGTGATAGATCTGGAGGATCCTACAGTTTCATAGTCAGTGAAGAATATAATGGTGAAATATTTTATTTGTATTTTACTGCTGATCAAATGTATACGATGGCATCTCAACACTGACTTCTGCTGGCAGTTTGAACAAGACAAGGGCAACATGGTTTGGACACGATAAAAGATAATTTACAACAAAAGGTTATGGTTGGGTCACGTGATGCTAAACACTGCTAAATATAAGCATTTTGAATGTGCACATGGCAGCGTGTGATGGTACCGAGACGTGAGAGTGTCGTCACTGACGTGTGGCGCTGTCGTTGCAGACAGAGGGGTGGCTCACTCGGAGGAGTCTCGGCTGGCCAACCTCCTGCGCCGAGTCTCCAGGGAGGACGATCGCGACCGCAGGCTGGCCACCCTCAAACAGCTGAAGGACTTCATCAGCCACGGAGAGAGTAAAGTGGTCAGTCACATCTTACTTTTGGCTTCACACGAACGCCTCCCAGGCTCCACATTGTGGTGTTACGGAAGTGTTCACAGGTGTCACTCATCACCGTAACTGACCAGCTGCCTCAGACTCTATTAAACAAGCAATTCACACCCGCTCACACCTAGTAAGACACATGCCAGTTTCCATTAACCTGCTTAATGTTCAGTTTGAAATTCTGAAAATAGAATTTCATCTCGAATGCTGTAAAAACATGTCTCAACTCGTGAGGTGATTTTTCCAGACTATTAAACAAAGCAATGTTTCACAAAGGTGAAATGGAAACACTTTTCCGCAGAGTCACATGACTAGAGTAGTCACATGACATCCAAAAACATTGCTGACTATTATCTCTCATAAATCCCTGATGTGTAGCTGCTGACAGAGATAACAGGTTTGTCTTTCTGTCATTAGCTGCACCAGACGCCATCTTCACCTTCAGTAAAACACTACACCAGCTGCTGTGGAGGAGGAATCGTCCCAACAATTAGCAGATGCTGGAAATCAGTCGCCATGTTTAATTGGAACAATATCACGAGAGGAGAAAACTCAGCTTTACTCTCATAACATCTGTTGCAGATTCACAATTGTGTTTTGTCGACTGAGCTCAAAAAGCACTTCTGTTTTGCGCAGAACTGAAATGGAAACACAGCAACTGTCTTCATCCATGATGATGATGGGACTGTGACCTTGGAGGTTCTTTTTAATAAAACTGAAGGTGAAATAACATTGACACTCACTTCAGATGCAGCTTCATCCTGGTTATTAGTATCTGTCAGCTGCAGATTGTTACATACATGATGTTCAGGGTCAGTCAGTGAAAATGATCACCACCTGCTTAATGTTTTGCTGGTGCATTCTCCACTGAAAGATTCTTAGCTCTAATTACCTAAGACTGGTAAATAAGTTTGCCAGTTTTACCACAGGTGAACACAGATTAACAACACAGGTACGAACTGAGCAGGACAGGGCTGCAAGCAGCAGGGATGTCATGAAGCTGTTGCACACACAGTGTGTTAACACACACATATATCCACACCTCCATGCAGTCAGTGTACAGCAGCAGTTTAAACTAACTCGGTGACAGAAGGTCAGTTTGATATTTTAACAGATTGAACAGTGATGACTGTAGCTGCTAATGTTGTGAGCACCCTGCTCATGTTATGAGCTGTCACTACATTAGCCTAAATACATTAGCCTGTTTGGAGCGTAGCTACAACAGATGTCAGTGTCACAGACACTAACAGAAACAAGTTGTTAATATAAAGTGAACATCATATGAAACCATTTGGTTGTAAATCCTTTGTGGTCGACGACTGAAGTCTTGGACCTACATACAGTAGGGTCCAAAGGTCTCATTGAAGTGAATGGGAGGGTGGTCTCAGACTTTCAGACCCCACTCTTAATAAAAATAAACTGACTTCTGGTTTGTTTCCCGCTGTCCTCCAGCCAGCCTCACTTCCTGTTGGTTCAGGGGATCTTTGTGTTTGTTCTAGGCCCAAACACACACTCAGCTGAATTTAGACTTGTTAGTTAGGAGCTTGAATCAGTTTGACCATACATTTTAAACTGTGTACAGCAGTTTGTTTACATGTGAGAGGCTGTGTGTACACTGGGTCAGACTGTTATGGACATTATGTTTACGGAAAGGTGAAGAATACTGTGGTTTACCTGCGACAATCTCTGTCCTGCTGTACTGTCCTAAAATGTAGACACAGAGTGTATGTCTGAGTCCTACAGTGTTCACCCAGTTTGGTTATGATCACACTGATGGTGAACACGTCAATATTTAATTTCAAATGAAACAGAATCTAAGTACTCACTTAAGACTTGTGTTTTCTCTCACACAGACCCTGGTCAAACAGTTGGACACCATCCTCAGCACCCTGAATGACATTTTGAATGAGAGGTAAGAGGAGGCTGTGTTTATTGGACTGTAGGAGGAGTGGTTGGATCAGTTTTCTCTCTTCTTGATGTGTGAACTGGGGCTGGACCAGAGAGTCCACCCGAAACATCAGTTCATGAGAAAATTTGCACCAAAATTTGCTTTAATTTAGTAGTTTTACATTTAAAATAACCATCTCAGTGAAATAAGGTCGTTAGTTTAATTTCAACAGCCTAATGAGTGTCATGAGTCTCAAGGGGGTGCAGTGCTCACTGTAGACCCCTCTGTGGCCCTGTTCAGACCCGGTGTTAACCTGAGTCTGAGGTGTTCAGCTCTGAGTTCGTCTGTTCACACCTTATTTAAAATGAGGCTCCACATGAGTGACCACTTGTGATCTGACGACAGAGACAGAGAGACAGAGTGTTGGACAAATCAGACTTTGTCAGGGGACGTCAGTTGAGGAGGCGTTCCTTCAGTGTGACCCAGGACACATTCGCGTTCACACTGCTTATAGAATGTGTCCACATGCGGTCCAGACCACCTCAGAATGTGGTCTGAGTTATCGGATCTCAAAGGTGTCCTGAGTGCGTTCACACCTGAACTCAGAGCTGAACACTGGTGATCCAAATGTTATTACCAGGTATGAATGGGGCCTGTCTGATGACATTACCAGACCTTTAGAGCACAGCCTGCTGTTGCAGCAGTGCCTCCTCTCTGACTCTAACTCCTGTGGTGGTGTTGGTGTGTGTAGCAGTAAGCTGCTGTGGGAGCTGCGTCAGGACGCTGCAGCCTGTCTGGGCCTCCTTTGCACCATGCTCAGCTACGAGGCTGAGCGCATCTTCAAGTGGCTGTTCCTCAAGTTCACTTCCAGCAGTCGAGACGAGGTGAAGCTGTTGTACCTGGTGGCGGCACAGCGTGCTCTGGAGACGGCTGGAGAGAGGAAGGCCTTCTCTCATGTCATGCAGGTAACCACCCACAGAGGACTCTGGCTAGCCTAGGACTTCAGTCTTTTTTTATGTCATGTACATTTGCTGTACTGTACTTTAGGGCATGTGAGGTTGGGTTCTGAGAGCCTGGTCCATTTAGGATCTGTGAGTAAAATGCTGTGATGTTTAATGCTTCAGGCCCAGTGAATCTCTCCCCTCATGCTAGTACAGAGAGAGGACAGTGTGTACTGGCTGGTGTTGTGGTCTGAGTGTGTTGTGTGTTTCAGCTGGTGATGAGCAACCTGCAGTCCATCCTGGAGAACGTGGACACACCTGAGCTGCTCTGTCAAAGTGTGAAGTGTATTCTTCAGGTGGCTCGCTGCTACCCACACGTCTTCAGCACCAACTTCAGGGTGAGTGTTTCAGCAGCGGCTGGTGCTGCTGCAGATGTTTGAGGCACACAGGTCACCTGAGGTCAGATCAACACTCCTTAAATGTTTGCTGCCTCCACAGGACACAGTGGACATCCTGGTGGGCTGGCACATTGACCACACACAGAAGCAGTCCCTCACTCAGCAGGTCTCAGGTCAGTTTCTTATTGTGTCAGTGTTCAGGCTGGAAACTTGTAATTCAGTGTGATTAACTTAACTCCTGAGTTCACTGCACTGCCTGTGTGGACAAGCTGTGTGCTCTTCATCTGCCACTCTGCTCCTCCTGTCTGTGTTTAGGCTGGTTACAGAGTCTGGAACAGTTCTGGGTGGCAGACCTGACCTTCTCCACCACTCTGCTGGGACAGTTCTTGGAGGATATGGAGGCATATGCAGAGGTGAAGTTAGTCCAGAGTCAAATCTTTGTCACTATCGCTTAGAGCTGATGAGCTCTTTGTCAGAGACTTGACTGAGTCTGTCCTCTGTTCAGGACCTGAGCCATGTGGTGTCAGGTGAGGTGCTGGATGAAGACATCCCCCCTCCCTCAGTGTCACTGCCCAAGCTAGCTGCTCTGCTGAGGGTCTTCAGTACAGTGGTCCGCAGTATCGGAGAGAGATTCAGCCCCTTCAGAGGACCACCCATAACTGAGGCCTACGTCACTGATGTAAGAGCCCCACACTGAGGGTGGAGCAGAGTTCATTTTGCTGAAGGTGCACCGAGATCCAGTTGACTCAGGGGAGAATGAAAACATGTCAGTGTAGAGAGGTGGTGGTGAGACATGGTCGTTAGTATTGACATGTTTTGATTTAGCTGTGTCACTGCATGTTTGCTCAACTCTCTCTCTCTCTCTCTCTCTCTCTCTCTCTCTCTCTCTCTCTCTCTCTCTCTCTCTCTCTCTCTCTCTCTCTCTCTCTCTCTCTCTCTCTCTCTCTCTCTCTCTCTCTCTCTCTCTCTCTCTCTCTCTCTCTCTCTCTCTCTCTCTCTCTCTCTCTCTCACACTCACACTCACACTCACACACACACACACACACACACACACACACACAGATCAGACAGCAGACTGGCTTCAGAGCAGAGAGGATGAAACAGTTACATTTCAAGTTGTCGAATACAGTTGTGTCAGTATGAGCAGTTTATCAAACACCTGCTGAAGAAGCAGAACATAAACGTGGACGTGTTTGACAGCTCTGCCTGCAGGAGCTCACTGTCCCTCTCAACCTACAGCTGCTTCAGTCTGATTAGTATCTGAACATTGAGGCTGAAACCCCGCAGCCCCTCTGCTCTGTCAGTGTCTTCACATCAGCAAAGAGGGAGCAGGACAGAGCAGAGGATCAGCCACAGGGATGGATTCAGTTTATTGTTAAAGGCTCTCAGTATTCCTAAATCGTGACGTCCAGGGTAACAGGAGGGAACCAGTGATCAGTCTTAAGTCATTCTAATGGTGTTTGCAGCCCATGTGTGATTCTCAACAAGCCTGATATCATTAAGTCAAATAATAAAAAAAACTGAGTTATAACTCTGTTATTGTCAACTTGTTTGTAGTAACCTAATCTAGTCTGTAGTACAGGGATGGTGAAGGCTCTCTAAACACTGAAGTAACTTTAAGACTTGTCTTAAAGTTACTTGTCAATCTAAATATAAATCTATTTATTTTCCTCTTCATTTATAAGATTAATTTTATCGATTATCTTTTTGTTGTCCCAACGCACAGATGGTTATCAGCCTGTTTATCTCCACTCCCAATGTGATTGAACAGATCTATAGCAGATATAATGAGGTTTATGGACATGTCTTCCAAAGTTGATTAACTTTTCTTTATTTTGTATTGATGTATTTGTTTGTCATATTTGCAGCTGTAAAATGATCAGGAGAGGTTGTTAAATCTACCTCCTGCCTACTTGATACGGACATGTCCTAATAAACTTGTATATGTTCCAGTCAGTGACTGTAAATGTCTCACCTGAGTTGTGTTTTATTCCTCTCTTCTCCGTTCCTCAGGTTCTGAACCGGGTTCTGGCCTGTGTGACCACAGCGAAGCAGGTCCAGTTCTCCGAGGCGGTTCTCACAGCAGGGAACGAGTGTGTGGGTGTGTTGCTGGCCAGTGTGGAGCCCTGTGGTCAGCTGATGGAGGCCGTCCTGGCCTATGGCCTGGACCAGCTGGAGTGCTGCCAGGCCTGTGGCACAGACTACAACCTGGCAGTGTTGAGCCTGCTCACTCTGGTACAGTCACACCTGCTGTTTGTTTCACCTCACACCACACTGATCCAAACACACTATATTGGAGCAGTTCTGGGGCTGTTGGCCGTAGATGTTCTGAGCATTATTATTATTCCCTGTATATTCAGTGTGCAGACGTCTTCTGTAACTTCAGACATGTTGGTGTGAACACTTTTTAAAGGAGACATCATTGTCATGCAGGACTGTCGCTCTGAACTCAGCCTGCCACACTGTGTACATCTCAGAGACAGAGGTGTAAGTATTTCCTCTAACATATTGTTGACTCTGCTGTCAGATTGTGGACCAGATCCACACGAAGCTGCCTGCGTTCTTTGTGGAGAAGTTGTTGGCTCCTGACTCCCAGCTGCTGAAGCTGCGCTTCCACCGAGAGAAAGAGGTGTGTGAGGCATGTTTCATGTTTTCTGTACAGAAAATACATCACAGGCCAAACATAGGTGGTTACCCAAACCCTCCATTTATATGTGGCAGTTGAAGGTGTTTTTAAAACCAACAGTAATAATGTGCTGCAGCAACAACCTCCACTGCTCTGGAGACTTTCCCCAGATGTTTGAACCTGGCTTAGCTACTAAGGGTGAGGCTGCTGGTGGTCATGATTGAGGTGAGGTCAGATAAAACAAATATGATCATGTCATCTAAAGTGTGTGTGTGTCTGTCTGTGTGCGTTCCTGCTCTCCACAGGTGATGTCAGCTGTTCACGGTGTGTACCAGGCGCTGCTGAGCCTGAAAAACATACCGACTCTGGAGGCAGCTTATAAGATGGTACTAGGTGAGATGGCGTGTGCCCTGTCCAGCCTGACGATCACCCTGGAGCCCACTGATAGGGCCTCTGCCCCCGACAGCCTGTGCCCCTCCATCCAGCACCCTGCTTTTGCTTCCCTCACCCTTCCACTGGAGAAGGCCCAGTTCACCCTCATCTTCAACCTCAGCACCCTCACCACCATCGGCAACACCAAGAACTCCCTCATCGGGGTGAGACACTGTACCTTCTGTACTGCTGATCACTGGACATCACAGTGAATAACACCCCAGTGTCACAGCACAGGTAGCACAGGTTAAATGGTTTGTGTTAACAACCAGTGTTCCAGCTGCACCAGCTGCACCAGCTGCAGCAGGACGTACCTAATGTCTTGGTTACCTCTGAAGACAGGTGCAGGACTCACCTGCTGCACTTGAGCTTGGCTAGCTGTTGCTTCACCTGCAGACAACAAGCTTTACACTGAAGCAGCCAGTGAGAGGCGGGAATGCATTTTCTCTGTGGGGGAAATAGTTGTAACGTCCACATGACAGTTTCCATCCAGTCCCACTGTGAGCAGCTGAGTTCAGAGCCTGTGGTGTGGACGTGGACCACACAGTTCATTTTTAATTGGACGTGACTGTTAAACTGCAGTAAACATCTTAACACATCCCATCACCCCATCAACCCACTGTCTGCTGCTGTTTCACAGCTGTTAGGTGGAGTTTTCCAGACAGGCCCAAGGTACACACACACATATTCTCATCAAACAGTGTCAGCACCTTAAGGAGACCTGTTTTTAAGGAGCGAGGAGGTGGCTGTTTATCACTCAGGCTACATGAAACACCAGCTGGCTGCTGAACAGGTTTAATGGTGAATCTGCATCAGGACGTTTTCAATGTTTCACTGACAGATGATGAACTGCTGTTTATGGAGCCATGTGTGTTTTATGTTGTGTGTTTTATCTGTTTAGATGTGGGCATTGTCTCCTACAGTCTTCGCTCTCCTCAGTCACAATCTGATGCTGGTCCACTCTGAATTAGCTGTCTACTACCCTGCCATCCAGTACGCTGTCCTCTACACCCTGTACTCCCACTGCACCAGGTAATACACACACCTGTACTGTGTTCTGCAGAATACAGCAAGTACTGCATAGACTTAACATTGTCCTCTGAGAATGACAACGACACACCTGTACTGAGGACATGTGAGTGAGCACATGAACTTCACAGTTTGTGATGAGGAATGGGCTGCAGATATGTGATGTCCATCAGTCATGAGTCGCTTTGGATAAAAATGAGTAAATAGAGACAGAGACAGATGTGTTGAGTTCTGGTTTCTATCTCCTAGATTTCATCAGGTGCAGATCTAAGACTTTCTGTCTGTGATGTGGTTTTGTTCCGTCCTCTGCGGAACGTCTACCCAACAGGGAGATTTGACAAGCAGAGTGTTTACTGCCTGACCTTGTTGATTTGGTCATTTTTTCCTTGATGTATGTGTATCTGAAACGCATCACAGTCTGAATGCAACGCAATCGTCCCCAGTGGAATCCAGGCATCAGATTACTGTGATAAATGTAATATTATCTCAGTCGTCTTCTCTTATACGTAAAGAAAATAAGATCAGTTTAATAAACTGTAGTTTTCCCTCAGGAAGTTTTATGGAAATGTTAGATTGCCAAGCTCATAAGATGTAATCATGACTTTTAAATAAGTGACTGGGGTTCCTACACAGACACAAGGTCAACGTGTTAAACTGGTTAATCAGATCAATGTGAAGAGGCTGTGTCTGAAAGGTGCTTTACAGGGTGCTCCAGTGTAGTTCTACCACACTGCATAAAATTTGGGCATAAAACAAGAGTCAATGTTGAGTCAATGGAGAGGCTGAGATATTCTGACTTTTAGTTCCTGATCTGCATCAAGCTCCACAACCTTCATCATTTTACAACTTCTCACAAGACCTGTACACCTCCAGTTTGTACCTCAGGCCTTCAGTTAGAACGAGTCACCTGACCTTCATGTGTAAAACCAGTGGAGCGTTCCTTTATTCACCTTAGCTACATTCAGACGAGTCACTGGTGCAACCCATCCTCATAGTGCTGTTTGTGGTGGGTTCAGGAATATGTTCTTCTTCTGTGGTTTGTATGTGTTCCCTGAGGAAGTGCTGACACTGACGTGTTGTCAGTTTGGTCAGAGTGTTAATGGTCACAGTGACTGCTGTCATTAACAGTGACGTGTCTGCTCTGTGGTTACTCTGTATCTTCTGTTTGTGTCCAGACATGATCACTTCATCTCATCCAGCCTGTCCTCGTCCTCTCCCTCCCTGTT
Source organism: Trachinotus anak (assembly GCF_046630095.1). Lineage (NCBI taxonomy): Eukaryota > Metazoa > Chordata > Actinopteri > Carangiformes > Carangidae > Trachinotus > Trachinotus anak. The sequence goes on from NW_027273868.1 coordinate 2,174,565, forward strand.
CGACGGCGCTGTCATCAGTACAGTGACCACGGCAACTAAGAAACATTTCAGCACACTGCTAAGCCTTCTGGGAGGTCTGCTGGCGAAGGAGCACCTCTACCCTGAGGCCAGGTTCTTCCTCTCTGTCTGACTCAGTTTAATTTGGAGCGTTTCTAAGTACAGACAACATTTAGTGGAGACAGCTGCTCTGACTCTGTTGTGTTGGTATTAGGAGGCTGCTGCTGACCTGGGCTCAGGAGATCTCTGTGCTGATGAAGAAGTCCGACACTTACAGCCCTCTCTTCTCCCTGCCCTCCTTCAACAAGTTCTGCAGAGGCCTGCTGGCTAACGGTGAGCCCAACATGTCCTCCACATCCATCAGAGATCTGGTCACCTTCCGCAGGTTGACGGGTCATTTTCAAAGACACATCAGCTTTGTGTTCAATGTTCGTCCTCCTTGTTTCTCTGCACAGCTCTGAATGAAGACCAGAGTATCTGTCTGCAGGCCTGCCACAGCTTACAGGTCCTGTCTTCATCTCTGTCCACTGAGCTGCTGCAGAGGTGAACAATACGCACATACACACACACACACACACACACACACAGTAACAGAATTTAAAATTTCATCTCTAAGTTAATTGTAATCTTGCTTGTCTGTGTGTGTCCATCAGGTGTGTGGACGTGTGCAGAGTGCAGTTGGTCCACTCAGCAGTGAGGGTGAGGCAGGCCTACGGCAAGCTGCTCAGGACAATCCCCCTTGATGTGGCTTTGAGGTAAGACCCTGGTCCGTCTTAGACCTTTGGACTCCACTGTATGAACTGAAGGACGCTCTGATGTCAGTCAGCTGTCACTGTAGATGTCAGTAGATTCATTCCCATGTTCAGGTGTTATCAATGAGGTGTGTGTGCTTCTTTTGTCTGTCCACAGTAACCACAGCCACCCTGAGATGAGGGAGATCTCTCTGGCCATCCGCCACCACATGAGCCGAGCACCAAGCAGCACCTTCCACCCCCAGGACTTCAGCGACCTCATTAGCTTCATCCTATATGGGGTCCTGCACCGTGGAGGGTACGTGTCACAGCGACAGGGGTCAGCTGCTCAGATTTTAGACTTTTTTCCGCACTCCAGGTACAGAGGTGGATACAGCAGCTCACTGTTGACAGATTATAACACTGTGTTAAACCTCACTGAGCTCAGCTCATACTGAACTACTACTGTGGGGTCTGTTCAGTTTTCTATATGTAACATTAATTTAACCTCAGTATTTATTTAGTGTCTTTCGTCATTTTCTGATTCCTCGAGATCAAAACTTTTTCTCATCTGTTAGTGAGGAGTTAGACACACTGGTTCACAGAGGAGAGAAAAGGTAGAAGAGATTTATTTATTTATTTTTATTTTTATTTTTCCGAATCAAGACATTTTTAACCCTCTGAAGCCCGCAGGAGTGTATACACTCCCAAATATCATCTTGTCTTTAGACTGTAATTACTCTGTTGTGGTCTGAGTTAGACACATGTTGTTTCTTTACATTAAACTGGAGAATTGTCAGTTTCCAGTTCTCTAGTAAACTAGAGAACTAGTTCTCAATAAACTAATATGTAAAGTTAGAAAAGATTTGGATGGTCCTACCTTTTGAACGGTGCACTGCTGCTTTCTCTCTGTATGTTTATCAATCAAGTTTCATCCGCCATCTTTGCATTTAGAGTCACGCCACTGAATTATCCCTTTTTACAGTATACAGAAGTCTTGATTTAGTGACAGATATAATTGTTATTTATTAGCTGAGGTTGTGCTGATTCTGAATCTTTGTGGATCTTGGTGAAACTTTAAAAATGACAAATAAAACTCAAATGTATGGAAAAAGCTTCACGTCTCATCACCACAGGAAGGACCCCTGGCTGGAGCGTTTGTACTACAGCTGCCAGCGGCTCGAGAAGCGGGATGTCCGAGGAGGTGCAGACAGCAGCAGGCCGGGAGTGGTTCCACGGGCGCTGTTGAAAACTGAGGTGGTGCTGTGGCAGTGGGCAGTGTGGGAGGCTGCACAGTTCACCGTGCTGTCCAAACTCCGAACGCCACTGGGCCGAGCTCAGGACACCTTCCAGACCATCGAAGGTAAAGGACACGATGAGTCTGTGTTCACAGTGACAACCTGTGCTGTTGTCACAGGATTTTGTAATGTTAATAAAGGACATGTGGACATGGTTAGATAGAGATAGACCCAACCAGTCAAGGCAGACGGCCGCCCACCCTGAGCCCAGTTCTGTTGGAGGTTTCTTCCTGTTAAAGGGAGTTTTTCCTCCCCCCTGTCGCCAAGCGCTTGCTCGTTGTGGGAACTGTTGGGTTTTTTCTCTGTAACAAAGTAAGGTCTTGACCTGACCCTGTAAAGTGCCTTGAGATAATGTATATTATGATTTGGCGCTATACAAATAAAATTGAATTGAATTGAATAGATGGGGAATGATGGTGATGGTAGATGGTGTCCTGGTTGGACACTTCGTCAATGGTTCATGGAGGTTCATGGTCTTCACCTTAACCTCCAGACCACCAGCTCCTCTCAGCCTGCTCTTATTTTTCTTGTGTACCTGTGTTTCAGGTATGATCCGGAGTCTGGCTGCCCACAGTCTGAACCCAGAGCAGGATGTTGGAGCGTGGGCTGGTGCTGGAGGTGACGGCGACGGTCACCACTCCAATCAGCTGCGCCTCGCTCTGCTGCTTCAGTACCTGGAGAACCTGGAGAAGCTCATGTACAACGCCTATGAGGGCTGTGCCAACGCTCTCACTGCCCCACCAAAGGTGAGCAAATGCTCTCCTCCCCTCAGTAATAGTCTGTGTATAAATAATGACGACTCCTCCTCTGTGTCTCAGGGCATCAGAACATTCTTCTACACCAACCGTCAGACATGCCAAGACTGGCTGACGAGGATCCGCCTGGCACTGATGAGGGTGGGTCTTCTATCTGGCCAACCAGCAGTGACCATTCGTCACGGCTTCGACCTGCTCACAGAGATTAAGAACAGCAGCTCCCAGGTCAGTACAGATACAGATCCATTTTTATACTGGAGAAGGCAGCTCTCCCCTGACTCTTTCGCAACTTTTACATATTAAACTTTGGCCTCTGAAGCCTCATTAATACTCTACAACCACTGACCACTGTTTAACTGACACAAACACATCAGCGACGTGACTTTGATACAGATGTGAAACACAGCATCGCTGCTTCACTTCAGTCAGCAGAGAGTCGTCCTAACTCCAGAGCAGTGGGTTCATACCTACTTCTCTCACGTTGTCCCCCCGTTGGTGGAACGCACTACCACTTCCTACCAGAGCAGGGGCGTCCCTCTCTACCTTTAAAAGACCCAGACCCAGCTCTTCAGAGAGCACCTTCTCTCCTAGCACTACATGACAAATCTACACTTAAAGAATCGTCACTAGCACTTATTGCTGCGCTAACACTTCTTATCGCACTTAAACTTGATTGTTCCCCTTTCTGTAAGTCGCTTTGGATAAAAGCGTCTGCAAAATGACTAAATGACTAAACAGTTACCTCTCACTGTGCTGGTAAATAAAAAAGTAGATCAGTGTAACAGCTCTGTGGTCATGTCTGTATGTAAACATTAATATTTTTATTAATGCTCCAGGTTGGATGGATCCTTGTACAAGTCACTGCAGCAGTACCTGAAATGTCCCTAATGAATCGAACCTGAATCAAGTCAGAATTTAGGACCTTGTGAGTCAGACATGAATTGACTGAGGGAGTCAGTGGTGATACCTGGTCCTACTCTACATCCACATGTGTGTGCAGACATGTTGAAGGCAGAGGGCTCTGGTGGAGTCTCTCTAGTGTCTGTGTGTAACTTGTAATATCAACATTTATAACAAACATATCTGTGTGTATTTGATGGTATCTTCTGGTGACTGAATGGCATGTTTTTGTATCCTCATCAGGGTGCTCCGGAGCTGGAGGTCCCTCTGACATTGCTGGTGGAGGCTCTGTGTGAGCTGCGTTGTCCTGAGGCCATCCAGGGCCTGGCAGCCTGGAGCCTCACCACCACCGGCAGGAGTCTAGGCTGGCTGTCGTCAGTGGCCTTGCAGGCTGAGGGACGGTAAGCTACACCAACTCAACCAGACACTCTCACACCTCAGCTGAGCACTCAACTGAATCCTGCACATCCACATCTGTGCTTCATTCGTTTGGTTATCCTCTGTGTGCGTAGGTTTGAGAAGGCGGCTCTGGAGTATCAAGATCAGCTGTCTGCGGTTACAGGGATGGACTGCAGCATCAAAAGCTCTGAATGCTGTCTGCTCAAACTCTCCAGCAACATGAGCAGCCCCAAGCACAGCAGCAACGGTAACCACCACCTTTACTCCACACCCACTGCTGTAAAATAAAGTTAGTAACCCAAGATTTGCTACAGCTACATAGCTAACATTAGCAGCTGTTTATTCACCAACATCTGTCTCCAGAGGTGGAGACAAACACCAATGTTAACCCTTGTATCTGTCACATTAGCATGCTAACAGCTAGCCCCAGGTGTCCCCTCTCATAATACCACTTTGTGATAGAAAGTCACTGTAGCATCCAGTCTGCCCTCAGTTCAGAGAGGAGGAAGAGGAGGCACTGATCAGGATATATTCTAACCTCTGGTCTTGTAAACATGATGGCTGAAGTAAACAACCACCATCATCATCACCACCACCACCATCATCACCACCACCACCACTGAAAAAACTTGCATATAGCCCCTTAAACCCTTGAGTTACCAGAACATGAGGTTCCTATTCACCAGCAGAGTGAGTTGAAGACAAAGGACCTCTGCGCTGCTGGATATCTGTGACTCTGAAGCTCACCTGCTCATTGTAATGATGGATTAGACTCAGGTGGAGCACAGCAGGAGGTTTGTGACAGCTGGTATATCTGGACCACAGCTGGTTTCCTTTGTACCCATTTTAAGTCCCAGTCCCGCTGAACAGACATTACCAGATCTAAACCTAAAGTGGACTTATTTAAGACCAACTGTACACTAATATGATGATGTATCGGGAACTTAGCTCCTTGTGTATTTATTGAGTCAACATGTTAGAAGAATATTCTTTCTACTTACCACTGTTAAACACTGTGAAGACTGTAATGCATTGCAGCATCAGACAACTCCTGCTCAAAGAGCTCTTTGTGGGTGGGGGGTTTCCTTCGAAAAGGTGACAGCAGGAAGACCGTGCTGCTGAAGTCCAGTGAGTGCTCTCCTGAGGTGGTCAACTTCCTGGCCAACAAAGCTTGTCAGTGTTACGTGGCACTCTGTGATTGGGCCTCAGTGAAGGAGTGGCAGGCCACCGTCCACACCCTCAAGCAGAACTCCACCAGCCCTGTTAGCATCAGCCTGAGGACGGATTTCAACTACATCCAGGCTCTGAGCTGCTTTGAGGAGGGGGATCTGGCAGAGTGTGGGTCTCAGCTGGAGCTGCTGCCTGGAGAGGACTACAGCTCACTGTCCAGCACCAAAGACAAGCTGGGTAAATGACACCTTTAGAAAATAAGTTTCCTGACTCTGATTGTTTGAAATGAATAATGAAAGAATAAACAATGAGATGTCACTTAGTTAAAAGGTTTAAAGACTTAGTCCACCTGTCTTTGTCAGATCTGAAGAGGCTGCTACCCTCCATGAGTCCAGACCCAACTGAGCTGCAAAGAGCCATCGAGGTGCAGCTCCTTCGAAGCGCTGTCAGTGCCATGACGAAAGCCAATCAGCAGCAGGAGCAGAGGACCACAGCCAATCAAGAGTGAGTATAGCTGTTGAGGTAGAGAAACCTCTATCAGGTCCTGAAGTGTTCAGGGATCCATGTACAGACAGAGTGTACTGACAGTAGCTGGTTTTCTGGTCTGGTTTTTACTGGAGAAGCTGCCGTGGTTAATTCCTGACTGAAACCAGAGTTTCTTATTGTTGGACTAAATACGGATGTGAATAGTCTTTTATTTGCAGCCCAGCTCCACTCATAGCTCAGAGTGGAGGTTCTTGTAGTAAACCCTGTGCTGTGATGTTATAGTACGTTGGTGCGCTGCCTGAAACAGACTGGACGGATCTGCCTGGGTCCTCTTCGCCTGTCCACCCTCACTCTGTCTGCTGCCCTGCCCACCCTGCCCACTCTGCAGCTCCATTGCACCGCCACCCTGGAGAACACACTCACTGGACAAGAAGTATGTTTACACACACTGTTAATATGACTGTGCAGTATGAATGAAATGCATTTACAACAAGAACGTTTGTGCAGCTTTATTTATTGTTCACTGGTTTGTACAGCAGAGAATGGAAATTTAAGTTCATTCTCTGCTCAACACCAAGAACTCAGAGAACAGTGTAGTTCATGGAGTGTGTTGCTTGAACAGAGACTGTGTGAGCCTAAAGCAAACACCTCGACTTTTCAGACCTGTCCAGAAGAGAAGCTGGAAGTGTAATCCCTCCCTGTGTTGTGTGTTTTGTTTGCAGGACTGTGTGATTCCTCTGTCTAGTGAGGCTCTGAGCTCCTGTAAGCAGCAGGACATCCAGCCTTTCCTCCAGGCCCTCAGATACACCATGTTCCAGAGACAGCTCCTCCACAAGCTCAAAGGTAGAGATCAGTGAGAGGGCAAGGTGCAGCACATAGCTGTACTCATGACTCGTGTAAACTCCTCCACACTCCGCATCGTAAAAGTCGATGTCAGAGTGTGGTCACCTGACTCCACATGTGCAGGGGAGTGGATGACATATTCCTCCTCATCATCTTCAGTAATAATGTTGAGTGCGTATAAAAATAAAGAGCATAGATAAGAAAAAGCATGAACCACAAGCACCTGAAGATCCCTGTATCTGTCCACTTTCCCTCTGGTCCAGGTTACTCTTCCTCCGTAGACGGACACCTTGTTGAGCTTTGTTTGACCGCCGTCAAATTTGCCCGGAAGAAAGGCAACATTGCCCTTGCATCCCACCTGCTCAGCCAGTGCAGTGACGGGACACTAGAGGAGAAGCAGCAGGACGAGCTGAGCCCGTCCTTCAGACGCATCAGTCTGGAGGGAACTCTGGGAGAAAAGTGGGGGCCAGAGCTGCAGATAGAGAAAGCAAAGGTCCTGAGAACTGCAGGTGAGGAGCAGCAAGCACTCAAAGTCTGTGCACTGGTATTATTATGATTTCAGCTACTACAAAGCTGGAAATCTTTATTACATGTGTCCAGCTGCAGCACACAGCCACAAGAATAACATTTCTCACCACAGTGTTGAAGACAGTTCATGTGAATATGTTAAAGGAGCTCAGAGAATGAGCTCTTGTGAACCAGCATACATAACCTAGAGATACAGGAAACTGATTTTTGAGGAGGCTAACAAAGACACAAAATCCGCTGACAGGTGAATTTCCATGTGACTCCAGTAGCTCAGCTGTCAGAACCCACTGCAGTGTGTTGATGTTGCTCAGGTCACTGTGCTCAGCTTCCTCTAAGCCGTGTCTCTGTCCTCAGGTCAGTCCATGACAGCCATGGAGATGCTGAGCAGAGCCGCTCTGTCCTACTGCCATGTGGGGAAGAATGAAGGCGCTGCCTGCCGCTCACTGCTGACGCTCTGCAAATGGCTGCTGGCTGACTGGAAGGACATGACACCTCAGCTCAAACAGGTACGCTAACCTATCACTACAGCTCACCTGTCATCAGTACAGTACAGCTCACCTGTCATCAATACAGTACAGTTCACCTGTCATCACTACAGCTCACCTGTCATCAGTACAGTTCACCTGTCATCAGTACAGTACAGTTCACCTGTCTACAGTACAGCTCACCTGTCATCAGTACAGTACAGCTCACCTGTCATCAGTACAGTACAGCTCACCTGTCATCAGCACAGTACAGTTCACCTGTCATCAGTACAGTACAGTTCACCTGTCATCAGCACAGTACAGTTCACCTGTCATCAGCACAGTACAGTTCACCTGTCATCAGCACAGTACAGTTCACCTGTCATCAGCACAGTACAGTTCACCTGTCATCAGCACAGTACAGTTCACCTGTCATCAGCACAGTTCACCTGTCATCACTACAGTTCACCTGTCATCACTACAGTACAGTTCACCTGTCTACAGTACAGCTCACCTGTCATCAGTACAGTACAGTTCACCTGTCATCTGCACAGTTCACCTGTCATCAGTACAGTACAGCTCACCTGTCTACAGTACAGCTCACCTGTCATCAGCACAGTACAGCTCACCTGTCTACAGTACAGTTCACCTGTCATCAGTACAGTACAGTTCACCTGTCATCAGCACAGTACAGCTCACCTGTCATCAAGTACAGTACAGTTCACCTGTCATCAGTACAGTTCACCTGTCATCAGTACAGTACAGTTCACCTGTCATCAGCACAGTACAGTTCACCTGTCATCAGCACAGTACAGTTCACCTGTCATCACTACAGTTCACCTGTCATCACTACAGTTCACCTGTCATCACTACAGTACAGTTCACCTGTCTACAGTACAGCTCACCTGTCATCAGTACAGTACAGTTCACCTGTCATCTGCACAGTTCACCTGTCATCAGTACAGTACAGCTCACCTGTCTACAGTACAGCTCACCTGTCATCAGCACAGTACAGCTCACCTGTCTACAGTACAGTTCACCTGTCATCAGTACAGTACAGTTCACCTGTCTACAGTACAGTTCACCTGTCATCAGTACAGTACAGTTCACCTGTCATCAGCACAGTACAGTTCACCTGTCATCAGCACAGTACAGCTCACCTGTCATCAAGTACAGTACAGTTCACCTGTCATCAGTACAGTTCACCTGTCATCAGTACAGTACAGTTCACCTGTCATCAGTACAGTACAGCTCACCTGTCATCAGTACAGTACAGTTCACCTGTCATCAGCACAGTACAGTTCACCTGTCATCAGCACAGCTCTACCTTTTTCCTTTGGACTGAATTCAGTGTTTAAAATGTTGTGATGATGTCACTGAGGTGTTCATTGGTTAAAAATGACCTCACTCACTCTATTTAGCTGTCCAACATAAAGCAACTTTTCTGATTGTACTGTATCCCCCCTGAACACCCAGTGTGCTCTTGGTGATGATTTTATCAAAGACTAAATTAACTGGACTGGTGATGTCACAGGTGGTGAAGAAGTCAGGAACCGTAAATTCATCCAACGCTGTGGGCAACATGTCACCTCTGAGCCGGAACATTGCTGCCCTGCTGGAACTGCCCCTGGAGGACCAGGGCATCCCCCACATCATCGCTGAGATCTCAGGTAACATCTACAGCACAGGCACATCTGGATTAATACAACACAGTTATGGTGAAGTCAACACACGTTGAAGTCTTCAAACCTCTAGACAAACTGAGACACATCCTGATAGGTCCATATTAGAGGAATAACATCAACTTAGTCTGAATGAATTCACTGATTTTTGTAATAATGGTTAAAGCAGAACTGAACTGGGCTCAGTACAGACCAGTGACAGAGTACTGTGCAGACATACTACAGTCGTCCTGTAATTCATCTGCAAAGACGCAAATATTCATCTGCTGTTTAGAGTTAATGACCCTAACCTACAGAATAATGTTACCTTAAATGTCATTATGTTCATAAAGAAAGACGCAGAGGAAGAAGATGCTTCCAAATTCATTCAATTCAATTCAATTCAATTTTATTTGTATAGCGCCAAATCATAATATACATTATCTCAAGGCACTTTACAGGGTAAGGTCAAGACCTTACTTTGTTACAGAATAAACCCAACAGTTCCCACAAAGAGCAAGCGCTTGGCGACAGGGGGGAGGAAAAACTCCCTTTTAACAGGAAGAAACCTCCAACAGAACCGGGCTCGGGGTGGGCGGCCGTCTGCCTCGACCGGTTGGGTTTAGGAGAAGATAGAAAGAGGGGGAGGGGGAGGAGAGGGGAGAGAAGAGAGAGAGAGAGAGACCAGGAACAGCTGTGTAGGTAATGGTGTTATCAATAATAATGACAGGTAACAGTGGTTAATAGTAATGATGAGTAGTGGTGGATCTGGGTCCTGCCGCTCCCGGGGCAGAGAGACCTGCAGAATGAGGACAGAGAGAGGGAGAGAGAGGAGAAGCACAAACTACGGGAGAGAAAAAATACAAAGTTAATGGCATGAAGTCATCGAGAGAGAGAGGGGGAGAGAGACAGAAATAGAGAGAGAGCGCCCAGTGAATCATGGGAATCCCCCAGCAGTCTAGCTCTATAGCAGCATAACTAAGGGATGGGTCAGGACATACCCGAGCCAGCCCTAACTATAAGCTTTACTAAACAAGACAGTTTGAAGCCTGATCTTAAAGGTAGAGAGGGTGTCTGCCTCCCGAACCCACACTGGGAGCTGGTTCCACAGGAGAGGAGCCTGATAGCTGAAGGCTCTGCCCCCATTCTACTCTTACAAACTCTGGGAACCACAAGTTGACCTGCATTTAGAGAGCGAAGTGTCCTATTGGGAAAATAGGGAACTATAAGCTCTCCAAGGTACGATGGTGCCTGACCATGAATGGCTTTGTAGGTGAGGAGGAGGATTTTAAATTCGATTCTAGAGTTTACAGGGAGCCAATGCAGAGAAGCTAACACAGGAGAGATGTGATCTCGTTTCCTAGTTCCTGTCAGTACTCGTGCTGCCGCATTCTGGATCAATTGGAGGCTTTTTACTGAATTTTTGGGACATCCTGACAATAAAGAGTTACAGTAGTCCAGTCTTGAGGTAACAAATGCATGAACTAGTTTTTCAGCATCCTTTAGACACAGAATGGGTCTGATTTTAGCAATATTGCGCAGGTGGAAGAAGGCTGTCCTAGAGACTTGCTTTATATGTGAAGTAAAGGACAAGTCCTGGTCAAAAATGACACCAAGGTTTCTGACTGTAGCACTGGAGGCCAAGGTGATGTCATCCAGAGTCAGTATATTATCACATAGTGTATCTCTGAGGTGTTTTGGGCCAATTACAATAACTTCAGTTTTGTCTGAGTTTAAGAGTAAGAAATTACTGGTCATCCAGGTTTTTATGTCCTTAAGACACACCTGAAGCTTGACTATCTGGTTAGTCTCACCTGGCTTCATGGATAAGTACAGCTGGGTGTCATCTGCGTAACAATGGAAATTCATCTGGCGCCTCCTAATAATGTTTCCCAGAGGGAGCATATATAGACTGAAGAGCATTGGTCCTAGCACAGAACCTTGTGGAACTCCATGACTAACTTCTGTGATGATAGAGGAGTCATTATTAACATGAACAAACTGGAGTCTATCTGACAGATATGACTTAAACCAGCTTAGTGTGGTTCCTTTGATGCCGACCATATGTTCTAGTCTCTGTAATAAAATCTTATGATCAATGGTGTCAAATGCGGCACTAAGATCTAGCAGGACAAGTACAGAGACAAGTCCATTGTCTGAGGCTATGACGAGATGCTATGATGGACTCTAAAACCTGACTGAAAATCTTCAAACAAACCATTCCTGTGCAAATAATCACATAACTGGTTTGCAACGACCTTCTCAAGGATTTTGGAAATAAAGGGGAGGTTGGATATAGGTCTATAATTGGCTAAAACATCAGGATCAAGAGTAGGCTTTTTAAGTAGAGGTTTAATTACTGCAACTTTAAAAGCCTGCGGTACATAACCAGTTGATAAAGATAAGTTAATCAGACTTAATATAGAGGTGTCGATTAAAGGAAAAACCTCTTTGAACAACCTTGTTGGAACGGGGTCAAGAAGACAAGTCGATGGTTTAGATGATGAAACTGTTGAAGTGAGCTCAGAGAGATCTACAGGAGAGAAACAGTCAAAATATAAGCCAGTTACAGTCGACTCTGAGGCTGCTGAACTGGACAGTACATCTGAGCCAGCTGTGGGGAGGAGATGGTGAATTTTTTCTCTAACAGAGACAATTTTATTTGTAAAGAAGCTCATAAAGTCATTACAGCTGAGGGCTAAAGGATTAGATGGATCAACAGAGCTGTGGCTGTCTGTCAGCCTGGCTACAGTGCTGAACAGAAACCTGGGATTGTTCTTGTTTTCTTCTATCAATGATGAATAATAGGATGTTCTGGCTTTACGGAGGCTTTTTTTAAATGCCAATAGGCTGTCTTTCCAAGCCTTTAGAGATTCATCCAGGTTAGTAGAACGCCACCTTCTTTCTAGTTTCCTTGAATTTTGCTTTGAAGCTCGTGTTTCTGAGTTGTACCATGGAGCTAGCCTTCTCTGACTCACTACCTTCTTCCTCAGAGGGGCTACAGTGTCTAGAGTTGCACACAGTGAGGCTACAGTACTGTCAACAAGATCATCAACCTGTGTGGATGTGAAGTTAAGAGAGCTGTTCCCTACTGCATTGATACATAGCAGTGGGCTAAGTACTGATGGGATTCTTTCTTTAAATTTGCTGATGGTATTGTCAGACAGACACCTGCTGTAATAGATTTTTTCCCCAGATGCTGTGTAGTCCATGACTGAAAACTCAAATGTTAACAGAGAATGGTCAGATAAAAGAGGGTTTCTGGGAGAAACTGTTAGATATTCGATGTCAATCCCATAAGTCAGAACCAGATCATGGGTCTGGTTAAAAGAGTGAGTGGGTTCATTAACATGCTGAGAGAAGCCAATTGAGTCTAATAATGAATTAAATGCAATACTCAGGCTGTCACTTTCAACATCTACGTGAATGTTAAAATCACCCACCATGATAACTTTATCTGTGCTGAGAACTAACTCAGATAAAAAGTCTGAGAACTCAGATAAGAACTCAGAGTAAGGGGCAGGTGGACGATATACAGTAACTAGTAGGACTGGTTTTTGTGTCTTCCAGTTTGGGTGAGACAGACTAAGAATAAGGCTTTCAAATGAATTATGATTAACCTTAGGCTTAGGATTTATTAGTAAATTGGAGTGATAGATGGCTGCCACCCCTCCTCCTCGGCCTGTGCTTCGAGGGATATGAACGTTAACATGAGTGGGGGGTGTTGATTCATTCAGACTAACATATTCATCCTGCTGCAGCCAGGTTTCAGTCAGACAGAGCAGATCAATGTGATGATCAGTTATCAGATCATTGACGAGTAGAGATTTAGATGAGAGTGATCTGATATTCAATAAGCCACATTTAATTTTCCTGTTATTTGGTTCTGGACTAACAGTTGTGTTAATTTTTATTAGGTTTTCATGTCTAACTCCTCCTCTGTTCACTTTTGATTTATTATATTTAAATGTAGGTGGTGGGGGGACAGACACAGTTTTTAGGGGGTGAATGGCAGCGACTGCTCTAAGAGGCGCAGAGAAGAGTGTAAGACTGCGACTCTGCCTCCTGGTCTCAACTCTGGTTTGTCATGGCTTTGGCTTCTAATAAACTCAGTGAAGTTTCTAGATAAGAGAGCAGCTCCATCCAGCGTGGGATGTTTGTTTCTAATCAGACCAGGTCTTCCCCAGAAAGTCTGCCAGTTATCAACAAAGCCCACATCGTTAGCGGAACACCAGCTCGATAACCAGCGGTTGAACGATGACAAGCGGCTGGACATGTCATCGCTGGTCAGGTTGGGGAGGGGCCCAGAGAAAACTACGGAGACCGACATTGTTCTAGCATAAGTACACACCGACTCCACATTAATCTTAGTGATCTCCGATTGGCGTAATCGGGTGTCATTAGTGCCGGCGTGTATTACAATCGTACTGTATTTACGTTTATCCTTCGCCAGCAGCTTCAGATTTGATTCAATGTCGCCCGCTCTGGCCCCAGGAAACATGTGACTATGGCCGCTGGTGTCGCTAACTTCACGTTTCTCAGAATAGAGTCACCAATGACCAGAGTTTGCTTCCCAGCGGGTGTGTCGCTGAGTGGGGAGAACCTGTTGGAAACGTGAACAGGTTGGTGGTGAGCCGTGAGCTTTTGTTTAGGACTAAGCCTCTTCTTGTTACGAACAGTCACCAGCCGCCCTGACCTCCCGGCTGCTCGGGAGCTGCTGGGGGGAGAGAAGGAGCGACAGAAGGTGCTACACCGGGTCGGTCCGCACCAGCTGCTGGGGGCTGGCTAACTGGAGAAGCTAAAGATGTGGTTTCATGGTGCTGAGCCGGGATTCCAAATCATTGAGCCTCGCCTCCATAACTGCAAACAAACTACATTTATTACATGTACCATTACCACTAAAGGAGGCAGAGGAGGAACTAAACATGAAGCAGGCTGAGCAAGAGAGAGCAGGAGAGGGAGAGACAGAAGCCATCATTAACTGCTAAGCTAAAGTAGCTAACAGAGCTAGCGTGTAAACAGCTGTGTTTTAATGAGAATCTCACGAAGAGAAGGAGAGAGCTGAGAGTGATCGAACAGAAGTTCGACAGTACAACAGATAATTAGCGGTTGTATACAAAGATATAACTAGGATCAGCTGAGTTCAGGGAGAGCAGCAACAAACACAACACCACCAACACCCGGAAGTGACACAATACGCTTACCGCAGCACGTGAGGACAGTCTCTTCAGGCTTCTGAACACACACCATCATGAAGTTAACTTGAATAAAAGCTGCAGAGTCTCAGCTCACCTGTCACAGCTTTTATTCAAGGGTCAGTGGATTCCATCATGACACAAGATTCAGAATCAAATCATGAACCAGATTCCCACCTCCAGTCCATTCAAACCTCTGAAGTGTAGAAACACCAGGGCTGTGTTTGTCAGTCAGAAGCTTGTTTAATGGTTGTTTTAATCTTCCCTGTGCAGTGAGTGTGGGAGTCGGGGAGCCAGACTTCGTGTTGGGCCAGCTCTACCAGCTCTCCACCAGCCTGGCTCCAGAGGTGGCTAAGTCCTGGGCCGCCCTGGCCAGCTGGGCTTACCGCTGGGGCAGGAAGGTGGTAGACAATGCCAGGTTAGTGGAGCCAGTGGCTCGTATGTGTAGAAAAGGTGCTGATTTAACTCCATGGTAACTCTTGATGCTGTTGTATTGGACTGCTTTATATTGTCTGGTATTTCCAGGCCCATAATACTGTGATTTTATTTTCCTCCTCAGCCAAGGGGAGGGATTGCCTCTTCTTCCTGGGGAAAAGAAGGAGATCGAGGAGCTGCTGCCAGCAACCACCAGCGAAGAAGACAAGGACACCATCTTCAGCATTCTGGGACAGGCTATGTGTCGACCCACTGGCATACAGGTAGAGAGGTTTTTATTCTTTATATCTGATTTTAATCTTCTAACAGATAAGACATCAGATAACAACCACAGATCTCACCTCCATCCACACTCTCTTTTTTCTGAAAAGAAAGAATAAATCAATAAACAATAAGTAAACAAAACAAAAAACAAGAACTGCAACATTAATGACACTATGAAAGTACAACCAAACCTGATTAACTGACTAAAATGTAATTATTAAAATCAAAGTGAAGTTAATGGTGGTTCTGGTGAGGTTTGTGGAGTCCATGCTTCTCTGCTCTGCAGTGACACAGCAGACTGTTAACGTAGCGATGTTTCTGTGGTGAACATCTGGAGGAAGATTTAACTGGTCGATTGGAGGTGAACGTTCCTCCTCCTTCTGACAGCAGCACTAAAGATGGCCGACACAAAAGATAGCCGACTGAAAGTCGGGTCACCGTTACATCCTCATCCACAGCTCCTGATGATGTGACGTTAGCTCATGTTCTGTAAATAATGTGCTGCCTGCATGTTGTCAGTTTGTCTCAGCTGCTCTCTGTCTGAGGCTCAGTAGACTGTAGAGGAGACCATAACTCTGTTTGTTCATCAGAACATCGCCAACATTACAGTATTACAGTGTGTTATTCTGCAAATGCCGGCAGGTCACTGTATAAGAGTTTTCATTGAAACAGGAATTAGTTTGTTCATCTGTCACATCATCATTTAGTTTATATTTTTGACAAACTTCAAAAAGTTTGTCATAATTCTCTTTTCAAAAGTTACTTAATTTTATTTAGTTCTACTTTTTACTTTTAGAAGTCACCAACAAATAAGACATCAGTCACACAACAGTGAATACACTGAACTACACAATGACTCTAAGTTGCTCATCATTGACTGTGTAGACAAACACACACAGATGGTCTGATGGAGGAGGGTCATGGGCTTGGTCACTGTTCTGCAGCAGACTGTCAGATGTCGGTGCAGGTGGTTCTGAATCTGCTCCTCTGTGGTGTGTCAGGATGAGGACATGGCTCTGCAGCAGGACGACGATGAGGACGACATGGTAGACGTAATCTGGCGGCAGCTCACCGCTTCATGTCCCTGGCTGGGGGAAGTGGGCCAGCCCGTCACAGATGGTCTGATCCGGGTCTGGAGACGGGTTGTGGACCGCATCTTCGGCCTCTACCGGGTCTCCTGCCAAGCCTATTTCACCTTCCTGAAGCTGAATGCAGGACAGGTGAGACTCACACCTGTATGAACCTGATGACTGGAGTGAGAGCAGCTTCATCTTCAGTTCCTCATCCTCAGTGTGTGTTGTGTGTTTAGGTCCCTATAGATGAGGATGACCCGAAACTCCTGCTATCCTGTCACAACAACAAACAGAGCAATGACGATGTGATCGTCATGGCAACCCTGCGTCTCCTCCGCCTGCTGGTGAAGCATGCCGGTGAACTGAGGGAGGGGCTTGAGCTGGGCTTAGCCTCGACCCCCACAGCGCCCTGGAGGGGTACGTCACACATTCCCAGAGATTTTCTCTTGCTCCTGAGAGGAGAATGTTTAGAGCTGAAATTAAAACTCACACCCTCCTCATGCAGGGACTGACCAGGTGTGTGGAGGTGAGAAAGTAAGAAGGGGTTTAGATCATCATATAGAAACCATTATCTGGTCTCCCTCCCTCTGTGATGAATGTATTTCTGCCACCTGTCAGAACTTCTGCCTCTTAACTAGTTCTCCTCTGACTTAACCCGACTGTCACCACTGCTGTTCTGATGATCTGTGTCCTCTTCAGGGATCATCCCCCAGCTGTTTTCCCGCCTCAATCATCCGGAGGCTTACATCCGACAGAGCATCTGCAGCCTGCTGTGTCGAGTGGCCCAGGATTCCCCACATCTCATCCTCTACCCAGCCATCGTGGGTTCACTGTCCCTGGGGGGGGAGGCTCAGAACCCAGGTATTTATTTTAATTGTGTTGACCCAGTCATGTGGAGTTCCTTTAAAGTCTGAAATCATCATGTCTCACTCATCTGATTAGAAGTAATTTATTCTCATTATCTTCATGTTGAATTCAGCGACAGTGGAACAGAAAACCTCCCCTGGAACTGAAACTATCCGTTCTTCATGAGACTTGACATGATCAGTGATGCCAGGAGAAATGTAAATACACTGGATTTAATTGATTGATGTGTTGACAGGGAGCAAACTGCCGTCAGCTCTGCCCACTTTCCTGGGCAGCATGCAGGGGGAGGGCCTGGGTGGTGAGGAGGATGAGCAGCCAGAGAGCGGAGGACAGGAGGGAGCTGCAGAGGAGCTGCCCACCTTCTGTTCCAGTCAAGACCAAGCCATGATGCAGGACTGTTACAGCAAGATCGTGGAGAAGCTGTCCTTAGCCAACCCCACCATGGTGCTTCAGGTAGAGAGAACTGTGAAGAGTGAACTTTTTTCTATTATTAAAAGGAAGATGGTGTGTCTGTGTTTGATTGACAGCCGCTGGCAGGTAAACAAACCTGTGTTGTAGCTACATGTCAGGCTCAGACAGGTGTTAGTGGTACTGAAGAGCAAGAACCACAGCAGCATGTGGTGACTGTAACATGCTGTTTAATGAGCTTCATCTGAGCAGCTGTGATCCCACAGACTGGCATCAGTGTGTGTTTGCTTAGTTCAGCAGGTGAAGGTGCAGGACAACATGTGTGTTCATGTTTATAAGTTGGATAAGATGGAGACTTCAGGTCTATACAACACTGACTTTACTGACTGACATTTGATTGGCTTTATTTTTAATAAGGTTTACATCACGACTGTCACTGTTTATTCAAAATTCAAACATTCATTTGGATGTGGTCTAAAAAAAAGTTTGCCTTGTGGTCTGCAGAGGGCACTCTTACCATCCCCTCCCAGCTTGGTTTATTTCTGACCTGTTGATCAATGAACTCAGCTGTTTCTTTACCAGCCGCTCACAGAAAAAGTTTTCCTGTCTTAAAATGCTAAAACTTAACAGGATGAGGAAGCTGTCAATCAAACAGTGTGCACAACTTCTTCCTGAGAAGAGGTCTAGTCAGCATGTAAAGCATGTGTTGGTGTACCTGTGGTGTTCTGGACCTCACCAGTCTGTGTGCTGAGCAGGTGCAGCAGCTGGTGGGGGAGCTGCGCAGAGTCACCTTACTGTGGGACGAACTGTGGCTGGGCGTGTTACAGCAGCAACACATGCACGTCCTGCGGAGGATCCAACAGCTAGAGGATGAGGTCAAGAGGGTGCAGAACAACAACACACTGCGCAGGTGAGGTTCACCTGCTTACCTTTAAAAGCTGGGGTCTGTCGAGCTTTTGTACACTCTATGTATTTATAATTAAATGTTTAATTTAGCCTTGAGTCAAAATGCTTTCGTCTTGTCAATCTCCCTGTTCATCTCCATCCTTACTCCGTTCATCTTCGTCTCTAAAAACACCAGATTTTCCATCAGAAGTAGTTCAAGACTGTCAAAATCATCATTTACAGACAATGCTGCCAAAAAGTTATTAAAAATTTTATTTGTCAATTCATTTTTTAATTATACAATTATAACCCAACCGTCAGGCAGATCCCCCACCCTACCCTCACACCCCCACCCCACCCTGAATCTGGTTCTGTTGGAGGTTTCTTACTGTTAAAGGGACTTTTTCCTGGTTTCTCTCTAAAACATTGTCAGGTCTCGACCTTGAGATAATGTCTGTCATGGTTTGTCACTATACGAACAAATTAAATTGAATTTTGAACCTGTCTCTAAGCTACATTTTACATAAAAGCTTATAAATCAAAATTGACTAAAGTTACTTTAACCCAACTCAGTAACCATGTTCAAATGCTAGGTCCTAGCTTTGTTGCACAATCTTGTAATATTCTGCCTCTAGGGGGCAACAAATGCTCAATGTTTATATCTCATAATCGGCTATCTGGATTTGTTGCACCTGGTTAGTTTAGGTCTGTCTGTGCCTTCTTGTTAAACTCTTCTCTTCCTCCCAGGCTTCCAACAGCCTAATGGTTAGAGGTTTGAGTTTTTTTTATCTGTAAATGTGTAATTTTGGAGGTAACCTGCACTGATGGATAAGAGTGGAAGAGTTAGACTAAACTCTGCCACTTCGTGTCTCGCAGATGAGATGAAAAGTAAGACAGAGACAGTACTGACTCTCCTTGGCTGTGCACTGCAGGTGGTGTGTCTGCCCTAACGTACAAACGATGTTAAACCACTTGTTAACTTGTTGAAGGCCGATTCAATAATGCTCTTGGTTTCTCAGTCACTCTGTGTCTCTGAGCCTCTAGACTGCTGAATTGCTTGGACCCTGTTATACGTGCTTACTGTCTAGTTACTCTCCTCGTTGTGCTGCAGGGATGAGAAGATCGCCATCATGCGTGAGAAGCACTCGGCGCTGATGCGTCCCATGGTTTTTGCCCTGGATCATGTCTGCAGCATCACTGCAGCTCCAGCAGAGACGCCACATGAGACCTGGTTCCAGCAGACCTACGGGGACGCCATCACCACTGCCCTGGAGCGCCTGAGGAACCCGGCCAATCCGGCAAACCCCGCCAGCAGCTGGCTGCCGTTCAAACAGGTGTGTGCACATCTGTATGTTTGGTAAATCATTCTGCATAAATATTGTCTCATTAATATGCATGATAGTGTCTACACAACAGCCTTACAGTCATTATATGTTGTACACATTAATGTAGTAGTGTGTGTGTGTTCAGATCATGATGAGCCTGCAGCAGCGTGCTCAGAAGCGAGCCAGCTACCTGCTCCACCTGGATGAGATCAGTCCTCGCCTGGTGTCCATGACGACGACAGAGATGGCCCTGCCAGGTGAGGTGTCTGCCTCAGACGCCGTCACCATACAGAGCGTCGGCAACACCATAACCATCCTGCCCACCAAGACCAAGCCAAAGAAGCTGTTCTTCCTTGGCTCAGATGGACGCAACTACCCGTACCTTTTCAAAGGTAGGAGAGCAGCTGGGAGGGAATGAATGAAGGAGTAGATACATCCTGTGTCCAACCTTTTGTGTAATTCTTCATGCTCAGGTGAGAGAGTTTGCCGGGTTTGAACTTCTCAGCTCTGTTTTCATTTGTCACATCTGTCTTGGCTCTTTCCATGTGGAAAACATTATATTTCACTCTGTGTCTGTCACCTGCCTCCACCTCTGTACAGTGGAGGTGAATGGAATTTAGTTTGTGTTGCTCACAGTATTAAAAACCTCCGACTCTGCATAACACAGAAGCAGGCTGTAAATCAGATGAATCCAGATGAAGTTTGCTCCGTGAATGTTTGATTCAGATGTGATTAAACCCTTGTCTCTCAGGTCTGGAGGATTTACATTTGGATGAGCGCATCATGCAGTTCCTGTCTATCGTCAACACCATGTTCACCAAGATCAACCAACAGGAGCAGCCTCACTTCCACGCCCGCCACTACTCCGTCACCCCCCTGGGAACCCGGTCAGGACTGATCCAGTGGGTGGACGGAGCCACGCCCCTCTTCGGCCTCTACAAGCGCTGGCAGCAGAGGGAGGCTGTGCTGCAGGCTCAGAAGGTGATGCTCTCCTCTGTGCTATGCTGCACTGCGGACAGACACTGGATCAGGTCAAGATAAAAATACTTTTTGTTTTTTGTCTTTTTGTCCTGACCAGGCTCAGGACTCCTTCCAGCAGCAGCCAGTGCCTCCAGTTCCCCGCCCCAGTGAGCTCTACTACAGCCGCATTGGACCAGCTCTGAAGGCGGTCGGGCTGAGTCTGGATGTGACCCGACGAGACTGGCCTCTCAGCGTCATGAAGGAGGTGCTGAAGGAGTTAATGGAGGCTACGCCCTCCAACCTGCTGGCCAAGGAGCTGTGGTGTTCCTGCACCACACCCAGCGAGTGGTGGAGGGTCACTCAGGTAACCATGGCAATTTAAGAGTGGATGTAAACACATTAACTGTGAGGGTGTGGGACGCTCTGACAGTCGTCCACTCAGTGTCTTACTGATGTTCCTCTTCTTTATGCTGCAGTCCTACGCCAGGTCCACTGCTGTCATGTCCATGGTGGGATACATCATTGGCCTTGGCGACCGTCACCTTGACAATGTGTTGATTGACATGACCACTGGAGAGGTGGTGCACATTGACTACAACGTCTGCTTTGAAAAAGGTCAGTTTGCTGGTAATGACATAAAAACATAATGTCCTGTCAGTGTGTGGACAATGAGCCACTGCTGATCACAATTGTGTGTGTGTGTGTGTGTGTGTGTGTGTGTGTGTGTGTGTGTGTGTGTCTGTCACACACTAGGTAAGAGTCTGCGGGTGCCGGAGAAGGTCCCCTTCAGGATGACCCACAACATTGAGACCGCTCTGGGAGTCACAGGGGTGGAGGGCATCTTCAGGCTGTCCTGTGAACAGGTCACTGACATGTCACACTCTGCTCTGCCACACCTCCCTCACTGGGCCTCATTACATTCACACTGAATGTGTACATATGTATTTACAGTTTAGGACTTGACTATAGAACCAGAAGAGGAGCAGTTGGTGTTCAGGACCTAGACTTGATCTTGAGCTGAAGTCAAGTGTGTCATTTTAGGTTGTTCAAATGATGCGTCGGGGCAGAGAGACCCTACTGACCCTGCTGGAGGCCTTCGTCTATGATCCCCTGGTGGACTGGACTGCTGGGGGGGAGGTGGGCTTCGCTGGTGCAGTGTACGGAGGAGGAGGCCAACAGGCTGACAGTAAGCAGAGCAAGAGGGAGATGGAGCGAGACATCACACGCTCCCTCTTCTCCTCCAGGGTGGCTGAGATCAAGGTGAGGTATCAGCCAGTGATGGACTTCCTCCTGAGGTTAATTATAATCCTAGTTCTTCAACAGTTAAGTCGCATTGTGTAAATGAAGATACAGAGGTTCTCTCAGTCTGACTAGAAAGAAGTTCTGTAGGTGAGTATGATGATGATGCTGCTGCACAGTATTGGTGTATTAGTATTAGTGTAGACCGCCGGGTCCAGGTGAGGACAAGCCTGTGGTTGAACAGTGGGAAATGAAACGAGCAGCTACTGTAACACCAGAGTGTGACTGGTGGACTGTGTACAGGTGAACTGGTTTAAGAATCGTGACGAGATGCTAGCAGTGCTGCCACAAGTGGAGGAGGCCGTGGAGGAGTACCTGGTCCTGCAGGAGCTGCTGTTCCAGGGGGAGAAACTACAGGCCAAGCTGCAAGAGGAGATAGCCTTTCTGGAGGGGGCAGAGAACCACCCAGACCATCTCATCCTCACCTTGGAGCAAAGGTCTGAGGCAGCACAGAGTGGTTTTTAAACTGATCTACATTTATAATGTCAGTCAGAGAATCATAAGCAACCATCGTCCTGTATCTGTTCTCAGTCTTCTCTCTCCGTCTGTATCTAAAGTGTAGTTAGCAGCTCAGCAGATGTAGACACTGAGGCCAAAAGATACACAGCTCAAGTCTTTTTTTCTTCAACTTAATAATGAGACCATATAACACTTTATGTGTCGGGTTTGATCAGGGAACACACACACATTACTGTCGTACGAAATCCAAATCTTCACTAAACATTTTGATGAATAATTTTGACTTTCAGTTCAGATGTTTGTTTTTCATTCAGTTTATGTTCAGACTTCCTCACCTCACTGTAAATGGAGGGGGAGCTGCTCCACTCTCTGATGGCTCATTGATCCACCTCCACCCCCTCTTGTCACAGGTACTCTGAACATACACAGCTGCAGTCGCGGCAGCGGACAGTGCAAGAGGCCATCCAGAGCAAGCTGGCTGACCTGGACCAGTGGATCTCTCAGTACCAGGCTGCATTCTCCAACCTGGAGGCCACCCAGCTGGCCAGCCTGCTGCAGGACATCAGCAGCCCCATAGACCTGGGTTAGTCCCACTGGAAGTGACGCGGGATGAACTGGTTTAATTTTAGTAACATTTCTTAATGTATAATACTGATCCTCAGTTACTGGATTTCATGTAGTTATTGAGCTAGTTTGGGTGTTAATTAGGTTAATTTATGGTAAAACACAGATTGTGATTGAAAAGAGGTTTGTGACAACATGTGATAAAGATATTCTCTGGCTGTACTGAGCTCGATCAGAGCTGCCAGCAATGAAGAAGGTCTTGTAAAGGCTGCTCGTTTTTTAGGACTAATTTAATGTCTCTAAGTTTCTTGTTAAAATACCACACGGAGCATTTTATTTACTTTAGTGTCTTTGACACCTTGTTGTTCCAGGTCCCCCCAGCTACGTGCCAGCCACAGCCTTCCTGCAGAACGCAGGCCAGGCCCACCTGATCAGCCAGTGCGAGAGCCTGGAGGCGGAATTGAGCTCCCTGCTGCAGCAGCGCCGTGGGGCTCTGCGTGGCTGCCTGGAGCAGCTGCACAGCTATGCTACAGTGGCTCTGCTGTACCCACGGGCCACTCTGCTGCTCCATCGGGCCCACCAGTGGAAGGCCTGGTTGGAGGAGCTGCTGAGAGACATGACAGTTGAGCACTGCCAGCACATCTACAGACAGTAAGGAACCTCAGCAGGCCCTCCCCTCTGCTGTCATACAGACTGTCAACACCTTTATACTGTTCACTGGCTCTGTTTTGATGGTCAGTAGACCAGAGATTTACTGGCATCTTCTATATTTTCATTTTCCTGGCAGCCAAAAAATTTAAATAACTTTTCTTATCATTTATATATTTATAGATAGATAGATAGATAGATAGATAGATATACACACACTAAAAAGATATTTCAATCAGTCCCTCACACTAAAGGACATGAGATAAATAATTATATGATCAAACAGTACAGTACTGTATACTGTATAGATGTTGTTATAAGTATTACTGTTGTCCGTCTCTGCCTGGTACAGACTACCTCTTGGAGACTGAGGCAGACGCATCTTTACAGGCGCTCTGAGGCGAGGAAGTAGCCAACAACACTGTGATCTGATGCCAGTAACAGCTCATGGAAGTCCCATCACTTGCTATGACACTATGAAACATCAGGACTTGTTTTGTCTCTGCTCGGGAGGTTTATTCAAGAAACAACTGCCTGTTAAAATCCCACAGGCTCCACATGAGCCAGTCGGCTACAGTCACAGTTGGTGTTAGCTCAGTATGGTCACTCAGAAGTCCCGATTCCTGGGACCTAAGATTAGCAGTTTATAAGCAGCCTGTGTGTTGTGTTAATTAGTGGTACATGTTTTCTCACTGACAACAGCAACAGTAGTTAGAGGGAGAAGTCTGATATTTTTATTTGAACATTAGTACCAGACACTTAACTTAAAACAGACTCAAAGTGACTGGAGCTGTTTAACTTTACACAGCTGGCTACATGGTTATTTAACCACAAGTCCCTCAGTGAAGTTTCACATTGCAGATTTACAGTAGTAGAATTTTAACTGACCTTTGACATACCACACCAGTGATTGATATCGAGATCCCACATCCACTCCCTTCAGTCTTCTCCTAAGCTGACAGGTCAGTCTACTTGTAGTTTGCTCTTCATAAACTGTTACTGGCCCCAGGTCAGCAGTGATGTCAGAAGTCCAGCCTGGTGCAGCCTCTGCTCTGACTTGCTCTCTGTTTCATGGATGAAAGGCTGTTACTGTCTGTAGCTAGTACTAAGCAACATGTTCTCCTCTGTGTTGAGTTACTGAAAGGTGGATTCACAAAAAGCATGATGTCTTAGTTCTTCAGGATAGTCCACAGACGCCATGTTCATCAGTACCTTCCTGTCATGTAACTGATCCCGCCCCCACCTGAGCTCTGTTTCCTGTTCCCCTCACAGGTACGAGGTGCTGTTTGCCCCCCAGCCTCCTGCCGCCTCCTGCCAGTTCCTGTCCAGTGTGGAGCTGACTTTGCAGCACCAGGTGGCTGACACCAACGACCGCGTGATGCACCAGGCAGAGCGACTGAAGGCCGAGGGTACCACAGCAGCAGCCTGTGAGGAGCAGCTGCAGGAGATCGAACACTGCATCACAGTGTTCCTGCGGGAGAACGGAGAACCCGGCTCCCTCAGCCTGGCTGGAATCATCACCTCTGCCCTCTGCACACTCTGCAGGTTTAACTCATCTTTCAGACTAATGGAGAGTAGAGAAAGTGGTTTAGTAACTGTTCATATCTGAAACCTTTATAACCACAGTTACACAGTTGTGGAGCTTCTGGACAGGGGACAGCAGGAAGTCACCGTGTTTTATTCTCTTCCAGGAGGAACATGGTGATGGAGGGAGCAGCAGCCAGCGCTGGAGAGCAGCTGGTGGACCTGACATCTCGGGACGGGGCGTGGTTTTTGGAGGAGCTCTGCAGTATGATTGGAAATGTCAGCGCCCTGGCAACACTGCTACAACGCTGCCCACTACTGCCCCATGACCTGGAGCTGCCTGCACCCTCTGCTACCACCCAGGCTGTGTACCTGGCCAACACTGTGTACACCTGCTTGCAGGTAGGTGCACCCCCACAACTGTTTTCTGGATGAAAAGCAGAAGCTTTGTTTTCATAGGGATGTAAATGTGTCTCATTGTTGTCTGTAGGAACTGAACACCAACTTCCGTCAGATCATCTTTCCAGAGGCTCTGCGCTGTATGATCAAAGGAGAGCCCACCCTGGAGTCCATGCTGGCTGAGCTGGAGCAGCTGGTGGAGCAGAGCTCTGATGGTCTCGGCCTGCAGGGCCTGGCAGACAGTCTGCAGGCTACCACAGGCTTGGACCATGACGGGCACAACCACTGCCTCCACATCTCCAGGTCAGTAGCTGCTGTGATTGTGGCTGTGCAGCACTGGTTAAAATAATTAAACAAACACTTAAAGAACCATTCCAGTTTAGTTCCTGGCCTCTGTGGGTCACTCTCCACCTTTGCTGTAGAGATCTGTCTGTGCCTTACCTGTTTTTTACATGAGTGATATCTGAACATTTGTGTTTGTGCTCAGGATGCTTCGTGCTCAGTACTCTGAGCTGATCCAGCCTCGCAGCATGGACGGACCAGGCCAGGACACACCGAAGATGTCTGCAGGTCAAATGTTGTTGGTGGCCTTCGATGGGATGTTCACGCAGCTGGAGACAGCCTTCGGACAGCTCACAGAGAAGGTAGCGGCAGGTTCTCCTTCACATGTAGAGAGTGGAATAACTGTGAATGACAGTGAGTTCTGTCTGATCCCTGTTATATTAACGTTTTCATCCTCTAGAACCTAGGCTAGATTCTTATGTAAGCTGTCCTCCTCAGACAGCCACAGAGATGCAGTAACTTAAAGCATCTTTGTCTGACTCTGAATCCTTTATCATCAGCTCCAGAGCTTTTTCACTCTGGATTTAAAGTTTTCAGACTGCTGATGTTACTACAGGTTTCTCCTCATAAGTGTCATAACTGTGAACTGTGTGAACACTGGAGTAAGACTTTACAGTTTCTGGCAGACTGAGGCACTGTCACAGGGACAGCACAGCACATTAAAAAGAAGCTGTGGCTGCAGAACACACAACAAGGGAAGGAACTTTACAAGGTCCTGGTTGATGGTTGATGCCACTTAATAATTAATCCAATCAATAATCTATCTGATCGTTCAATCAATAATCTACCACAGGTAGACCACAGGCCCTCACAGACCACAGGTCCACACACCACAGACCACAGGCCCTCAGACCACAGGTCCACAGGCCCACACAGACCACAGGCCAACACAGACCACAGATCCACACAGACCACAGATCCACACAGACCACAGATCCTCACAGACCACAGGTGCTCAGGCCCACACAGACCACAGGTCCACACAGACCTGTACCACAGGCTGCAGACAGGAGCTTTGTCCAGTGACTGACTGTACATTGATCTACTTTGAGCCACCAGCCAGCATCATTTCCTGGTTGACTAAAGGGCATTTATGCTCATCATTCCATCTTCCTCTGCTCTTCCTCATCCTCAGCTGAGTTCTCTGGAGGTGCCGTCAGCCTGGAGGAAGGTGGATGTTCTGAGGGAGGCTCGGGCCACACAGCTCCACTTCTTTGACAGTCTGAACCAGAGACAGCTGATGGAGGAGGTGTTCTTCCTGAAGAGACTGCAGACCATCCGGGACTTCTTCAGGCTCTGCTCCTCCTTCGCTCAGACTCTGTCTGGTAAGAGCCATGTGAGGTGAAGGCCTCAGGATGAACCTTCAGGTTTTCTCAGACCAGTTACAGGCACCCAGAGAGACTGGCTGATGACCACTCACTATATACAAGACCATATGTTAATGTTATTGATCCTTCTATAAAATCCCCACTCTTTAGACCAGACCAGCTGTACAGAAGCTTGTAGAGTGTTTGTGTGACGATTCCTCTGTCCAGGTACCTGTCCCTCAGCCGAGGACCTGTTGCCCACAAATGGACCAGTGGGTTTGGGGAAGCCGTTGTACCGGCGGCCCAGTGCCACAGGGTCTTCAGCGGTGGTTAGTGAGGAGCAGATGACCCGCCCCATTAAGGCCTTCACAGCAGAGTTTGTTCGGCAGATGCTCATGGGTCTGCCCAGCCAAGCCCTCGGTCTGGCCCTGTGCAGCACACTGTCCGCCCTTGGCCTCGACGTCGTCACCCAGGTGGAGGCTAAAGACTTCGGTGCAGAGAGCAAGGTACAACAATTGTGTGTAGTTTCTCAAATGTTGGCTCGTTAATCTGACATCACACCGTTGTCAGAGTTATCAGCCCTGCTCATCATGTTTTAGTAACTAGTCCAAGGTATTACCAGCACTGTGCTGACAGTATCATAAACTAACCAAGAGGAGAACTTGATGGAGGTCCCTGTCATTGGTAGTACACAGACTCAGTCAGTATCTGAGCCATACCTGATCTGGACCTGACCCTCTGTGGCTCTGCAGGTGTCTCTGGATGAGCTCTGTAAGAAGGCCGTGGAGCAGAGCCTGGCTTCAGGCCGGGTCTCCCAGCTGCTGCTCAACAGAGCCACAGTGCTGGCCTCCTCCTACGACACGGCCTGGAAGAAAGTGGACCTGCTGCGGAGGCTGGACGCCAACCTGGAGGCTGCCAAGGCCAGCCTGCAGAGGAGCCAGCTGCACATCGCCATGTTCCAGGTACACAGAGGAGGGTGGAGGCTGCTGATTGGCCAGATTCACATCCCGCTACATAGATAACAGAACCTACAGAAACTTCCTGCTGAAGACGAAGGGTTTTGATTTGTTAACTTGTGTGTCAGTGACTCATTGAATTGGTTTATTATTGAGGGTCAGTCGTGTGATAAAGGTTATGGAGTCAGGTGTAACATCACATGTTGTTGTTTTCGTCATCGTTTTCCACCTCCAGTGGCAACATGAAGATGTTCTCAGTCCCAACAATCAGCCTCTGAGTGTCAGCATCCCTCCTCGCTCCGTCATCCTCAGCAACATGAAGAAGAAGCTGTACAAGCTGAGTCAGGACGAGGGGGCCATCATCAGCATCCAGGTCAGTGTCACACAACACACACCACCTTGTGCTGAATCACATGTCTTCACCCAGACACCCTACCAGACTGGAGGTCGTGTTTTTTGTTTTTTTTTATCATACGGATCGTTCTCGCTTTTTGCTGTTGTATCAAATGAAATAATTTTTACACTGGAGAACAACAGAAGTTACATGAGCATCATTTAAAGCTCCAGTTTTAGTGGCCGCCCTGAAGAGAAGAAAAACTAAATCTGCCGATGGTCTCTGCCTCCTCAGCTCCTCTGCTCCCACAGGAATGAATCCTTTCTGTTACATCTCTTCATATCATGTATATGATTGATAACATAACACTCCACCATCACAGTACTGTCTCCTCTGAGTCAGCACTTCACACATGTTCACTCAGACCTGTCACATATCCACAGTTTATTTAATGTACTGATAAAGTGACTCAATCTTGTGTTTGATTCGTCCTCAGGTCTCTTTCAGAGGAGAGATTCCCGGAATAAATAAAACCTTAACTTAGTAACTCATTAACCTGTGATTGACGTGCACTTCCTGTCTGACTGCTGTTGTCTCAGGACAAGCTGGCGTCTCTGGAGGCCAGCATTGAGCAGCGTCTGAAATGGGCTGGTGGAGCCAACCCAGCACTGGCCCCGGTTCTGCAGGACTTTGAGATGACCATCAGGGAGAGACGCGGCGTGGTGGCCAGAGAGAACCAGCGCACCAGTCAGGTAACGTGACGAGACTTCCTCTGGCCACAGCACTTTATACACGACCAGTGTTAACAAAGGTTTTCTTCCCGTGCTGTTCCAGGTCACCTTCTTGTGCTCCACCATCCTGAACTTTGAAGGCCTTCGGACCCGATCCCCTGAGGCCCTCAACATGGACGCTGCGCTGTTTGAGCTCCTGAAGCGCTGCCAGCAGACCTGCTCCTACGCTGCCCAGTTCAGCAGCACAGTGTCTCCACTGGAGCTGCAGCTGCTGCACCGACTGGTGGGTCTGACCTCTGTCCTGCATACAGCCTTTCAGAAACATGAGCATCAGGTCTTTAAGTATTTGAAACCCCTCCCTGTTGTCCAGCTTACAGTCTTCTCCTGCCTCGTGTCACTGATTAAAATCTGCCCACAGCTCTACCACAGGTCAGAGGCTCCACCTTTAAGCTCTTTGTCATCACTACAGAGTCCACTGCTGGACCTGCCCATAGGCAGTCCTGATTGGCTGAGCTGTGCCCAGAGGCAGCTGGAGGAGGAGCTGAGCTTGGAGCGGAGGACTCAGGAGGAGCGGGAGCAGCAGCTGGAGTCCTGTGGAGAGACGCTGCAGCTTCTGGTCGACTCCATCAAAGCCATTCTGTCCAACCACAACCGGCAGCTGGCCGACGTCAAGAACCTGCTGAAAGCCATGGCTAAGGTACCAAAAAGCAGCTCCTGCACATCTGCACTGCCTTTCATCAACATGCACTTATCATCATGACTGTGAGGCAAAAGCTACATTTAATCTTTAAATCAGTAAAGTGCAGGAAGGGAAGGAGTCTGGATACAGATCCTGGTCCAGGACTCTGTCAGCTGTAACCTGACACTCCTCCTCTGTCACACAGGACGAGGAGGCGGCGTTGGCAGATGGTGAAGAGGTGGTGTATGAAGGCAGCGTGCGTCACTTCCTATTGGAGTACAAAGCATGGCAGGACAACATCCAGCTGGTCTTATTCACCGTGGTCCAGGCCAGCGGGCAGCCCCGCAACCAGGAGCAGCTCGAGCTGCTGGAGGAGATTCCTGCCACCTTGAAGGAGCTGCACTCCCAGAGCCAGAGGTACACACACACGCACACGCACAAACACACATATATGCACACACACACACACTCACACATCCACACACACGCACTCACACATATCCGTGCACACACACACACACACACACACACACACACTCTTCTGATGTCTCCATATAAACCTGTATTAACCCTGTGTGTGTCTCTCAGTGTGTATAATGGCCTGGTGGGCTTCGCCTCCCCCCTGGTGACGGACAGAGACAGTGAATGTGCCAGTCCTGTGTCTGCAGCACAGACGAGCTTCGCAGCAGGTACCAACTGACAGGAACATACAGTCCCTTTCACCCCCTCACCCCTTCACCCTCTCACCCCATCACCCCTCTAATGCTGTAAAGACACCACAGCTTCCTCCTGTAGCTCAGAGCAGCAGCTGTCTACAGTTAGAGAGAAAACATCCAGAGAAACATGTGAAACTGCTGCAGGAGCCATTTGACATTTGAACGCCCTCTGCAGACCTGAGGACACAGGGACTAGATACTGTGTAAGGATGAACATGGTGACAGTCACATTAAACACAGACTGTGTGGCTTGTGTCCACCTTCAGTCTCACAGTGAGCAGCACTGAGAGCAACCTAGAGCCTCTGAGGGCGAGTGGATGAGTGATGTCACTGTCAGCATCATGACCAGTTTAGTTAGAGTGAAGTGAGTGAGTCATGGTGGTAACATGAATGAATTAAAGCTCAGATCATCTCCTGTAGAGACAGATGTCTCCTCCTCCACCTCCATCAATCTTTAGCAGTGATGAGAAGACGTACAGGAACACACAAGGTTTACTTCCTGTCTTAGTCATGTGACCTGCTGCAGACTGTTAAAGGCCTCATCAGTCTGATCCTGATCAAACTTTTTCTCTTCACTGTTTTCTCTCACACCACGTCACATGACTCCAGCTGTGAGGTGCAGTGGGGTGAAGACCCAGCCAGACTCAATGTCCCAGAATGCACGCAAGGGTCTGCCACGTAACCTCGGGACCCCCAATGACACCCCACCGGGCACTCTGCTGATGAACAGCAAGGGCCTCAACCCCAGCCCCAAGAGGGCTGTACGAGACCCCAAAACAGGACGAGGTACGGTTCTCCACACTCTTTACTCTGACGGTCGTTCTGAACACACACAATGTAACACATCTGAACACACAACAACAGAGCAACAGGTGTGACCCTGAGGATTCACACAGGGAAGACACACCTTCACAGCGGTGGGTTAGATTTAGTCTTTGGTGAAAGTCAATGATGTGTTCATCTCTTTTCTTCTCACTGGTGTTACCGTCTGTGTCCAGTTACCGTGGCAATGGGTGTCTAATGCAAACCAAACTTAGTGAACTGTTCTCTCTGATCTGATCCTGCTCAGCTTACAGCAGGACTGGATTCAAACCTGAATGAATGAATGAACGAGTGAGTGAGTGAGTCAGTGATGTTGATGGTGGTGAAGTGGTGACTGCTCTGAACCTGCTGCTCTGTGTGTTACAGCCGTCCAGGAGAGGAACTCGTACGCAGTCAGTGTGTGGAAGAGAGTGAAAGCCAAGCTGGAGGGCAGAGACATCGACCCCAACAGGAGGATGAGCGCCACAGAGCAGGTCACACACACACACACACACACACACACACACACACACCATCAGTGTAACACTCAGTGTCCCTGTCAGCTGTGTTTACTCTTCACTATACTGAGGATATACAGTTACCTGTTTAATGTCTGCTGTAAAAAGTTGGTGTGTGGAATTTTAACTTGACTGAAGTAGAGAAGACGAGTTGAGATAACTTAATAAACTGCTGTCAAGGCTCATGGAGCTGCTTTGATCAACTCAAGCTAAGCTAACTGTTGTCGAAACTAAACTAGCATGTAGCATGACCACCTCCTTCTGGACCAATGACAGATGGATGACATCTCCGCTTCTGGCTTCACTTTGGGAGCTGTGATGTCATCCATCTTCATACAGTCATTATTCTGGGCTGGGGTGCCGTCTCTGATGTCATCACCTGTATTAGTGTGTAAATGAGGCCTGTTGAATGAATCTGTATCTGACAGTCCGGTTTTATCTTGGACCTGCTCTGGAGTCAGACCTGGTCTGGAGTCAGTCAAAGGCTGTGAAACATGTTTCCTGTCGTTTGGCTCCAGGTGGATTTCGTCATCAAGGAGGCCACCAACATGGACAACCTGGCCCAGCTGTATGAGGGCTGGACTGCCTGGGTGTGAACGCTAGCTGCTTCATGTCTTTGGTCCAGCGAAGGCTTGGAGATTCACCAGCGTCCAGCGGGTCTGGGGTGTCGGAACAGCAGCACCGGGCCACACTAGGGGGAGGAAATGGGAAGCGGATGCTTCGTCCGCCCTCCCAAACTCCTGGGCACCCAAACTGGGGCAGCGACCTCGTAGCACCGCTGCAACCACACTCCCCCAACCATCGGCGATCGGGCCAACACAACGCTTAGTGGGCCTGCGGCCCCGCCTTCCTTTCTGGGGTTTGACCGAGCAAAGCGGCGCCAAATGGGGGAGGGGGGAAGGAGGGCAAAGGCCTTCTCACCCTCGACTTGGAGATACCTTCCCCCCTCACCTGCGTAGCTCACTATCAAGTTGTACCCATAAACATCAATGCATCCTGTTGAGCCAATCAAATCCACCTGAGGGCAGGATGAAGCAGGAAGTGAGCACACAGCTGACAGGCTGTGGGTGGGACTTCACCAGGGCTACAGCTCAGGTGGACGGGGCGTTTACACGGCCACACTCTTTTTCTCTAATCTTTCCTCGACGGCTTTGGTTCTGATTGGCCAGTGGGTGACACGGTTGGAAGGGAACAATGGAACGCAGGTTTGACGGCGTTCTGGAGGCGACAAGGACACCCAGCTGAACCCTGAAATGAGAAGAAATTCAATAATTAAACTGATTGATACTGATTGATGACCAGTCTGAGTGTTTTTCAAGAGGCTCTGTGTGGTCAGACGTCCTGTGGTGGACTGGATCTGGACGAGGGGACTCGTCAGACGAGCAGAGCCTCAGTCTGACTCTTCTTCAGTGTAGTCTTGTGCTTTGTGACGAACTTAAGTAGAGTAGACTACTTCTTCTTCTTCTTCTTCTTCTTCTTTTCACCTGCCTGTTACAGCTGTAGCTGACCTAATGTATTCACCCCCCCCCTCCCTGAAGCTTGCATTTTATTAACCTTGACTTTCTAATTTTACCTTTTTAGTGGGAGAAGTTATGTTTTTGGTGATGGTGCAAATGTGAATTCTTAAGGCTTTTAGAAGACGAATAAACATGGAACTGAGGAGAGTTGACTTTTATTTAATCAAACTGAGTCACAGATGAATAAACCTGCAGATACAAGCTTCAGTGACGCTCTCATAGTTCACCAGTTTACCACATGGTAAAGACTGTCAGAAGTTTCAGTCTTTTCATGAAAGATACAGTTTAAAGAACACGGCTGTGGTTTAAAATGGATCGACGTCTTCTCACACTATTCATGGACGTTAGCTGTGAACAGTGAGTTTGTAGGATTTTTAGAGGTGAAAGTTTGCAATAATTCATCAGAGAAAAGTGAACAAAAGTCATAAAGAAGCAAAAACCTCATTTTGTCTTGTTCTGCTCCTGGAGAACAAAATACTGAACAAACACTGTCAGTTAGACCAGAGGTACTTATCACATCAGGACCTGAACTGATACAAATTACACAAAGAGCCTGTCTGATAATTCAGCTCAGTTTTATTTGTATAGCACCAAATCCTAATGGACGTTATCTTAGGGCTTCTCACAGGGTCAGGTCAGACCTTTTATTAAAGAGAGAAGAAGAGGTTTTTGCTTTTAGATGTTTTCAGTACAGTCAAACATTTTGTCTGGGACTGAAAAGAAAAAATCACATTCTGATTATTTTGACAGATACTGTGATGAGAGTCATGATTATAGTGGGAATGATCATTTCTGTCTCACTGAAAACAAATATAAAAATGATGTGATTTTTGTTCGTTTCTATAGCAACAAAATTTTTCATCGATGTTGGTTGTTGTGACACATTTTACCTTCATCAAAAAAACTGCAACTCCTGTCATTTGGATGTTGAACTTGGCCACACTGTAATTTAGATAATACTGTATTAATTGTTCAGTCAGTGTTAGTTAGGAGTAAAATTATGGTGAAAATAAAATTGCTGGGGACCCCAAGGAACCCCCTCAAGGACCTCTGTGGGTCCCTGAACCCAACTGAGAGAACCACAGATTTAGAGGAAACATTAGATAGAAGTGAATGTATGTACATGTGCGCGCACAGTTACACAACATGATGGCTGACAGAGGTTGCACTGGAGCAGGACTGTGCCAACTTCTGCAGACTGGAACTCTGATCTGGTTCTGGGTCTGAGCTTTGACCCTGACTCTGTCCCTCCTGATGGGGATCATTACTTTGCTCTTGACTGTGTGGGGGTCAAGGTTCACCTGCAGCCAGCACCTTGTCATGATTTAACACAGACAGGTATAAAGGTCCAGGTGGTCCAGTCTTCCGGTTTGTTCCGGTCTAACACGTTATCTAGTGTAAACTGAGCTGAGCTGAGCAGAGACTCGCTCAGAAGTCCTGATCACAGCTAAGAGTCCTGCTGCAGGTTAATGATTACACAGCTGTGTGTGAGACAGTGAGCTGCCTCAGTGTTGTGGTGGTGTTGTGTGACAGCCATGTCAGCGCAGCGTGTGTGTGTGTCCGACTTTGAGGAGGAAGCCAGGAAAGTTCTTCCTAAAGCTGTGTATGATTACTACAGCTCAGGAGCTGAGGAGCAGAGGACGCTGGCTGCCAACGTCGCTGCCTTCAACAGGTACACACACACACACACACACACACACACACACACACACACACACACAGTGTTTCAGCAGCAGCCTCAGAGCTGTGACTATTCACTGTCACGTGAATGTCGTCTAACACCTGTAGTTTTTCACATGTGGACCTGCAGCTTCACCTGTCGTCCAGGTGTGGTCGTTAAAGTGACTCGTCCCTGGTTCACTCTGTGGTTAGTCTGTCACTCATCATGTTCATAAATCAACGTGTTGAACTTGATGTAGTTTTACAGTTTACTATAAAATGTGCAAGTGACCATGCAACCACTGTGTCTGCTCCTGCTGCTCTAACGTTAGTGAGGCACAGAGACAGGACTACAACACCCACAATCCTCTGGGTTTGTTCTTTCCTTTATTACATGACTTTATCTTGTGTAAACTGAGCAAATTAAGGAGAAGGAGGAGAAGCTGATGAAGCCTCCAGCAGGTTAATGATTACAGCTGATCAGCTGATCAGTTAGCTATTTTTGGTTGAGGGGACTCTCTCTCTCTCTGTGTGTGTGTGTGTGTGTGTGTGTGTCTCTGTGTCTCTCATGTGGCTACTTTTGGGGACAATTTTCAGACTAAGACAATAAGAAAAAAATCCCCTCTAACCTAATGACCCAGAAACATGCAGACAGATACAGGAAGTCGATCTCCCAGTTCCTGCTGTTGCCACAGGCAGAGTTAACAGTCAGTGTTAGAACAGTGTTAGAACATAGAACAGTGTTAGAACAGTGTTGGAACACAGAGCGGCTTTAGAACAGTGTTAATGCACTGTTAGAACATAGAGCAGTGATTGAGCAGTGTTAGAAGCGTTAGAACATAGACCAGTGTTAGAACAGCGTTAGCAGTCTTAGAACATAGAGCAGTGTTAGAACATAGAACAGTGTTAGAGCAGTGTTAGAACATAGAACAGTGTTAGAACATAGAGCAGTGTTAGAACATAGAACAGTGTTAGAGCAGTGTTAGAACACAGCAGTGTTAGAACATAGAACAGTGTTAGAGCAGTGTTAGAACACAGCAGTGTTAGAGCAGTGTTAGAACATAGAACAGTGTTAGAGCAGTGTTAGAACATAGAACAGTGTTAGAGCAGTGTTAGAACACAGCAGTGTTAGAACATAGAGCAGTGTTAGAACGCTGTTAAAGCAGTGTTAGAACATAGAACAGTGTTAGAGCAGTGTTAGAACATAGAACAGTGTTAGAGCAGTGTTAGAACACAGCAGTGTTAGAACATAGAGCAGTGTTAGAACGCTGTTAAAGCAGTGTTAGAACATAGAACAGTGTTAGAGCAGTGTTAGAACATAGAACAGTGTTAGAGCAGTGTTAGAACATAGAGCAGTGTTAATGAAGTGTTAGAACAGCGTTAGAGCAGTGTTAGAACATAGAACAGTGTTAGAGCAGTGTTAGAACATAGAGCAGTGTTAGAACACAGCAGTGTTAGAACATAGAACAGTGTTAGAGCAGTGTTAGAACATAGAGCAGTGTTAATGAAGTGTTAGAACAGCGTTAGAGCAGTGTTAGAACATAGAACAGTGTTAGAGCAGTGTTAGAACATAGAGCAGTGTTAGAGCAGTGTTAGAACACAGCAGTGTTAGAACATAGAACAGTGTTAGAGCAGTGTTAGAACACAGCAGTGTTAGAACATAGAGCAGTGTTAGAACACAGCAGTGTTAGAACATAGAGCAGTGTTAATGCAGTGTTAGAACAGCGTTAGAGCAGTGATGTCTGATCTACATCTTAGAACAGCCTGGGGTTCTGGATAACGACGTATCTCTAACAAACAGCACAAAGGTGGAGCGGAGTCTGTTGGAGAGTAAATCTGCTGAACCACCTGAAGCATCTGTGGGACTCTTCTCTGGCTGGAGAACATCAAATACGTCCCCAAGGATCAACCAAAAACACTTCCTGTAGTTTTAGATTTTTCACCTTCACAGCAGGGACATCACTTTTTGTGTTGTTGTCGGTGCTGCTCCAGCATGTTTCTGTATTTGTGCTGTGTGTATTTGCATTGCATGTGCTGTCAAACTGATGATGGTGTGTGTGCAGGTGGTGTCTTGTCCCCAGGGTGTTGAAGGATGTATCCTCAGTGGACCTGTCTGTCTCTGTGCTGGGTCAGAGGCTCAGTATGCCTCTGTGTGTTGCAGCCACAGCGATGCAGAGGATGGCTCATCCTGAGGGGGAGACGGCTACAGCAAGAGGTGAACACACACACACACACACAGAGGTGTGTGTAAATCACTCCCTAATCACTATATTACTGTAAGCTGTACGGTTGCGAACAGGTCTGCAGCCTCTCAGTTCAGTTTGATTTCCAAGGCCTTATCAGTAGTCACACACCAACATGTGTATGGATGTATCTGCATAGACCTGCAACCAATCAGAGCAGAGAAATGTGTGACAGACTTCAGCTGTTTGTTCCTTTAGAGAAAATATACATCAAGATTCAGTTCAATCCAGGTCCAGAGTTCAGTTTGTTCGAGATCTCAGATTGAACTCTGCAGCATCACAGTTCCAACATCAAACTCAGCCTCCTCCAAACCTCTGTTCACACTCCACTCTACACTGAAGACACTGTTCTAACACTACATCACTGTTCATCAGACTGTGGCTCAGTTCCTCTGGTTTCTCTGTGAACATGGAGCCAGACAGACACAGAGGTAAACGGTCTACAGAGGGTTTACAGAGGGTCTATAGAGGGACCTCAGCCCCACACAGGGAGAAGACAGATGTGGTGTTTTGTGCACCTTGGATGAGATGACCTCTTGTTGTTGGTGAAGCTGTGTGGAGAGCTCTGTAAGCATGAACTCAGTTTGAACAAGAACTGTGAGTTAGCATCAACCTCCATCATCATCCTACAGTCCAGTCTACCTATGTCTACCCAGCATGCCGAGCAGTGGGAACGGGGATGATGCTGAGCTCCTGGGCTACCTCCACTATAGAGGAAGTGATGTCATCAATGACAGCCTCACTGGGTGGGGGGGGTGTCCTGTGGCTGCAGCTCTACATCTACAAAGACAGAGAGCTCACACTGTCATTGGTACGCCGTGCTGAGGAGGCGGGCTATAAGGCTATCTTTGTTACCGTGGATACACCATACCTTGGGAGGAGATGGGATGACATGCGCAATCACTTTAAACTTCCCCCACACCTGAGGTAGGAACCAAATACAACAGCAACATTTCTCAAATATCACCATGGAGACCATGTTAACTCTTCACTGTGTGTGTGTGTGTGTGTGTGTGTCTGTCCGTCCATCCGTCCGTCCGTCCGTCCGTCCGTGTCCTCAGTATGTCTAACTTCTCCACAGCCTCCCTGGCTTTCTCTGAGGGTAACTATGGAAATGACAGTGGTTTGGCTGTTTATGTTGCCAAAGCCATCGACCCCACACTCTGCTGGGACGACATCAGCTGGCTGAAGAAACACACACATCTGCCTGTGATTGTGAAGGGAGTACTGAATGGTATACACACACACACACCAGCCAAACTTGTTTTTAACCCTGTGAGAACACACTGACATTGTGTGTGTGTGTGTGTGTGTGTGTGTGTGTGTGTGTGTGTGTGTGTGTGTGTGTGTGTGTGTGTGTGTGTGGGGTCAGGTGAGGATGCAATCCAGGCCGTGAACTATGGTGTCAGTGGCATCCTGGTGTCCAATCATGGAGCTCGACAACTGGATGGGGTTCCTGCCACGGTGTGTGTGTGTGTGCTGTTACTGAAATATCTCTGACAGTGTGAACTACTATAGATAATATTGTATCAAAATATGGAATAATCAAGAAGTCTGGACACAGTGAGGTCAGCTCTCTGCTGCTGGCTAGAGAAACATACAATATCACAAGGCAACGTTTACATGTACTTTATGTGACAATATAAGGTGTGTGTGTGTAGCTGGATGTGTTGGAGGAGGTGGTGCAGGCGGTGCAGGGTTGCTGTGACGTCTACCTGGATGGAGGAGTGAGGCGAGGGACAGACGTCCTGAAGGCCTTAGCTCTGGGAGCCAAGGCGGTCTTCGTCGGTCGACCGGTGCTGTGGGGCCTCGCCTGTCAGGTGAGGCACCACACTCACCCACAGTCTCATCAGACTCAGTCAGGAGGGGGGCTGAGGACCCCAGCCCCAGTCACCCTGCCAAACCCTCAGAGCAGTTTCCTACACCAAACAGTTGTTTCCTTTGTTTGTGTGTCAGGACTGAAATTGGTTTTTGGTTTTCTGAAATTCAGATCCACTGGATGAGAAACTGGATTTTTTTATGTTTGTGTTTAGACCTAAATAATAAAATGTGGTCATCAACATCATCATGAAACAAGTGCTTATGGTTATTATAAACATGTGTGTGTCCAGGGGGAGCAGGGAGTTATTGAGCTCCTGGAACTTCTCAAAGAGGAGCTGCGACTGGCTATGGCACTGTCAGGTAACACACAGGCACACACACAAAAATTAAATCCCCACCTGTCAGCATTCATTCATTCATTTTCTCGGGCCAGCCCTTCTGTGTATATGTGTGTATCTTTGTAATATGTGTGATTTGTGTGTGTGTGTGTAGGTTGTCGCTCTGTGTCCGAGGTGAACAGATCTCTAGTCAGGAGAGTGGACTTCACCTCCAGGATGTGAGAGAAGAATCAATAATCAATAACTCCTCTGATGGATCACTGGTTGTAATCATCTGTCACATGTGTTTTTGTGGTGTCTGTATTTTTTTCTTCTTGGTTCTATTGAGCTTGTGCAGAAAGCTGTTTCATGTGATTTGACATGACTGTGATGTCAGTTTGAAGGATGTGGGTTTTTAAAGCATCAGTCAGAGACAGCGTAGTTAAAGACCTGCTGAGTTGCATTATGGGAAATATAGGATCCTGTGTTTTGGAGTTTTTCGCACACTACCCAGATGAGAAGAGCTAAAGGTTTGGATATCTCACTCTTTCCTGCAGTGCCCCGTTAAGTCCATACTTAACGGGGCACTTTTACTACACAACCTTTTTACTACACGAGAAACAGTCACCTGCAGTCACCTGCAGTCATGTCCTGTATTAGTTGTGCTTCACAGTAACCTTGTGTCTCCTTCCTCTTTGTTCCTCATTAAAACTGAAGCTGTAAACGAGGAGCAGTGCAGTGTGTTTGATGCGTTGCTCTCAGTCTGTGTCTCTTCATATCACTGCATTTAAAACCTCACTCTCATGCTGTAACTCAGCTGCTGCACTGACAACCTCTCCCCAACCAGAAGACTACGTTACCAGCTGCCCAAGCTCCAGGCTCCAGGCTGACTGCATGGACACCAGCTGGTGTTAATGACACTTATTTTCTTTAATGATCAGTTGAATGGTCTGACCAAAAGTCACAGACTTATTCTATTAAAACGAAATGAATTGGTGTGAGACCATGAAAGACCCATTTAAGATTACTGTTCTGTGGTTTTATCAAGTCAAATTGAGACTTGAATGAATTTTTAGATTTTAAAAAGCTAAGTCTGAAGCGTTCGAGTCAAGTCTGAAGTCCTCGTTTCTGTGACTCAGGTCTGGCTCAAGTCAAAATCTCAAGTCTACAGCTGTGGTCCAGAGGATCTGATCTTGGTCTCTGAAGACACTGCTTCATTCTGCTGCCTCCTTCCTTGTGTTGTTGTGTCAGATGGTGTTTCAGCAAATCTCAAAACCTATCAAACCAAACCACTTAAATACCACTACCACCTGTTTTTACTGATGTGTATTGTAACGTTCACTTCAGACACTTCCAGAATAACCATACGTACATACGGATCCTCCAGACCTGTTATAGGAGCTATAATTTAAAACATTTCAATTTGTCTGCATCAAAAAAAAAGAAAAAGAAACGCTTTATTTGGTTCCGCCTGAACGGACGTTTTACAGCGTAACACAGGAGAGGGACGCCTGTTACAGCGGTGATCGGTAGAGATGAGCACAGAGGTGCCGGGAGGAGACCTGTGTGCTCCGAGAGGAACACCTGTGACGTCTGTAGGTGTGTCCCCTCTCACCTGAGTGTGACTGAGCTCACCACTGTACCTGCAAAGGCACACAACCTGTCACTCACTGTCTACTGTCTGACGGGAACAGAGCAGCCAGCTTAGCGACAGCACTGGGCCCTGTCAGATGACCACCGACTGTTAACGCTGATCAATAACATCTCAATAATCACTGCCTGTATTCATACAGAGGACAGTGATGATATTCACATCTTTTGTGAACCCACCGTCCTCCAGCAGAGGGCGCCGCTGAGCCTGTAACCTCCAAGTCTGTGTTGATCGTCTTAGTTCCCGGAACAGAAGCTGTATCTTAACTGTTGCAGCCCGGACACGATTTGAGAAGGCACTATTTTGATATTGAGTGGCAGTGGCAGCTGAGTGGTGGGGGCGTGCTCCGTGCTGCTGTGACAGAAACGGTAAGTCCCGTCGGTTCATGAAAACCACGATGAAAACCCGCCGTTGATCCAACCTGGTCTGTCTGACAGGAGCCTGGCGGGAAGAGTTAACGGCTCCCGGCGGTGTGCTCTGTTCAGGGTCTGTGGGAACTTTAATCTCCGGAGGCGCAGAGGTAAAGTTTCTGAATCCAGACGTCCGGACTCCACCTGCTGAGCCGCAGATTTAACGGGACTGTTAATCCGTGTTTTCATTTACACAGATGAGAACTAACGTGATTTATTTAATTATAATTCAAACGTCACTGAAAACAAACCTAAGAAACCAGTTTCTGAGTCATGGGACTATATTTGTAGACATTTTTTTTTTACCCTAGTCCCATATAATCATTATTGTTATTTTCGTTACTCAGCAGAAAATCAAGTGATTCTGCTTTCTTTTTTTCTTTTTTTTTTTTTTAAGGAAAACAGATCTCCTGTTTTGTGATTTCATTCGTCTAATTTTCTGAATCACAGTGATTTATAACTGGGGCACAAGGCTCAGCTGCTGTACCTGCAGATCACTTTAGATTCAATATCATTTATTTTCCCATGTTCAGTGTGTAGATTGGATTTCATAGAAAAACATCAGCATTGAGGGTGATGTAGGTGCCAGGTGTTGACGAGGTGGAGGAAGGTGTAGTTGCTCTGGTTTTGCTGCTGTGTCTGTGCGTGCTCAGTTTCACTCAGCCTGTTGTGCTCGGTGTCTCCAGCCTGTAGGAAGCAGATCACTGGGGTGAACATGAACCATCGGCCATGGACCAGATCACTTTTCATCATGATACCGTGCTGTCAGACATTCACATGTTCCTGCCTAATGCATGCCACCTCATGACACGCCTCAACCATGTGGGACAGCCCGGTGAGTGTCACGTGTTCACGTGTTAGAGGAAATCAGCTGTTTCACATTGATCACGTTTATCAGCCAGAAGTATTCACACATCTTAAATAGTAACTTCACCTCTGATATTATTTGGATATTTTGGGACATTTTTAAAACAAGAACACAGGAGCAAATGAAACAGGAGACAGAGAAGGTTCATGTGCTGGAATAAATGTGATTGATGTGTGCCCTGTTTGTCTTCATCCATCCAGTCTTCATCTCCAAATTCAGGATCTTGTCAGGTGTTGAAAAGCATGACCACAACAGTGATCGAGGGAAAAGCGCAGAGGAAGAGAAACACGATGACCTGAGGGCAGACGAGGAAAAACGCACAGCTGTCACCAAAGAAGACGCTGGACAGGAAGCTGGAGGAGGAAGTGTGGAGCTAGGCCTGGATAAGGACGGTGACCTGGATGTCAAACACAGGTGTGGACCAGCAGTGGCCTGTTCAGAGAGGGTCTGAGGCCGGACCAGGACCCGGACTGCATTAATGTTTTCACTGTTCATGTACCACACATGAAACATGCATGTGGTCACACACTAACTGATACACTACCCTACTCATGACCCCCAGACCAAGGAAAAACCCTGTGGAGGGCAGCGGGCGAGATCTGGTTTGTCCCATCATTCTCAAACAGTCTGAACCTGGACAGGAGGAAGAGGAGGAGTGTACCGATGATGAAGAAGATGAGTGCTCCAAAGATATTATCAGGATTGGTAAGAACCCAGATGTTTTCATCATCATGAATGTCTCACCAAAGTCAAGTGTTTAAATATCCGTAAAGGTCTAGAGCCTGAGTGCTGATGGTGAATGAAGGTGTTGACAGAATTCAGCTTGGAGTTCATATGAGGAGCTGCTGTTTGCCATTGCCCCCTCTGATCATGGTGATGTCTGCACTAATACCCACTGCTGCTGCTCATATAACATTTCAAAGGCTCCACCCCTCCCCCACCTGTGGGGTATCACCAGTCTCTGGCATGCTGAGCTCAGTGTTTCTGTGTGAGGATGATGAGGTCAGAGTTGAGCTGTGGACACTCTGAAAGCTTCTGTGCCAGGACAGAGATGTTATAGGAATAATCTGAATAAACCAGTGATCCAAATATCTGATGACTGAAATCCTCCATCTGGTTTAAATATAGAGTAAAATAGAAATGTGGCTTAAAGCAGGATAAAAGTGACTTTGTGCCTAACATGGTCCGTCCTGATAGCTGTGGA
Organism: Trachinotus anak; assembly: GCF_046630095.1. NCBI lineage: Eukaryota > Metazoa > Chordata > Actinopteri > Carangiformes > Carangidae > Trachinotus > Trachinotus anak. Next base: position 2,218,176 of record NW_027273868.1, read on the forward strand.
GGGTTAGCTGATAACTCTGGGTTTTCTCATCCAGCTACAAGCTGGTTCACATGAAAGAGGTAGAGTTGTTCAAATGAAATGATTATATTTGATGATGATGCTGTAGAAAATAATGTTAAACATCTCAGAGATGATCCAGAGAAAGGAGAGGCAGCTGAGCACAGTAAAGTGTCTGAATACTTCTGTAAACACCTGAGGAGTGACATCACACTCAGCCTGTGTTTAACCTATGAGTCTCTTCCCTCTGCAGAGCACACTATGGCCACGCCCCTGGAGGATGTCGGCAAACAGGTCAGTAAAATTCACTTACCTGTCCGTCTGTTGCCCCTCCCCTCACCATGAGCCTTCTTCTGTGTCACATGACTTGCAGTGGTTTCCCATCAGGACTTGGTGTGTGTCTCTTTTACCTGCCCCAGGTATGGCGAGGGGCCTTCCTCCTGGCTGACTTCATCCTCTCTGAGCCCGCCATGTTCAGAGGAGCGACAGTGCTCGAGCTGGGGGCGGGAACAGGCTTAACCAGCATCGTCATGGCAACCTTAGCCAAAACAGTGTACTGCACAGGTATAACGCCATCGAGCAGGCATCCTGATGAAAACAGACACTGACCAGCTGCTGTGTGTCCTCAGTGAATTAAACTACTGTGAATACACCTGAGCTTTGAACAGTGTCTCATGGTCTTCATCAGTGCATGGAGCATCAAGGCAGTGAGATACTGTTGAAACCTCAGAGGAAGAATCAAGACAGATCCTCAACGATCACATTCAGTCACACAAACCTGAGCTGAGCAAGAGATTCAAAGATACACAGGACATGATCAGCTGTGTCATTAGCCTTGGCATTAGCTCTGATCTTAGCCAGAGTCGTAGCCTTAGCATTAGTTCTGATCCTAGCCGGTGTTGTAGCCTTAGCGTTAGCTCCCCAGCAGCATTTCCCTCTGGGTGAACAGGTCAGTGGATGTACCAGTGGACAGGACTACGTCCTACAACACCTGGACTCCCCAGGGACGAGTGCAGGTGGACTGCAGCTTGGCCTCAACACGTCCTCTCAGAAATCCTCCTTTCCAAACTCCCCCCGCTCACTGTGCGCCCTCCTCCTGTCTGAGGTTCGCACACTGACTGAGCGTCTTGTCTTGTGTATCATACATCACACGTCACATCAGCCTCTGATTCCATCATGTCCAAACATCTGGACAGCGGAGGCAGGAGGAGCTGAGTGCTCCTCTGCACTGTGAACATGTGTGAGACACTCATCTCATGCACACACTTTACTGTCATTTTGTCTTACAGATGTGGGAGAGGACCTTCTGAGCATGTGCAAGAGAAATGTGACATTAAACAGACAGATGACGGAGTCTGCAGGTGAGATGACTCCTCCTCAGTGACCTCCTGCTGATACAGAGGACAGTGTTTGTGCAGTTGGCCTGAGGAGCTGTGATGTTCCTCCTCCAGCACAGATGAAGTTAAAGCTCGTCCTCCCCATGCAGCAGTGAGGATTTCACTAGGAGAGTGTAACGAGTTAAAGCTGTCTCTGCCAGACGTTTTGATAATGTTGTAAAGGAATAATGACAGTAAGAAAATGTACACCTGTGTTCACCTGCAGGTGGGTGGAGCTTCAGGACTAAACCAAACAAAGCTTCCTGCTGCTCTGGATAAAAGCTTAAATGTATTTACTGTTACTGTCTGTATATGAACTTCACACCAAACCTTTATTCTCATCACAGTTGATTTTATTATCGATTCACTGATGATTTATTTTATTGATTGCTCTTTTCCATTAAAAACAGTGAAACCTCCAGAGAGGCCTGTTAATCTGTGTGTGTCTGTCCCTCAGGTGGTGAGGTGAGAGTCAGACAGTTAGACTGGCTCCAGCATGACCTCTGTACAGGTAACACACACACACACACACACATACACATACATCTTTGTTTCTTCTATTTGAAATCTATTGATTTTATTGATTTTATTTTTGCTGCCCTTGTCAAGTGCTTTATAACATTTTCTAAAAGTGTTTTATAAATAAATATTTATTATTATTATTATTATTATTATTGTGTATCTATACCTGGTCCACCCAGCTACAGGAGGATCAGTGACAGACATGGTCTCTGATGTCTCTCTGAGGTTTGACAGTCCTGAAGAATTCAGTCATACCTCACAGACAAAACAATGAGTAACCGCGTTAGATAATGAGACTCTGTATATAACCTGACATCTCCCTTACTTTGTACTCATTCACTCATCTCATTCCAGAGAGTGCTGTGGGTCTGAATGAATTAAACTTAGAGAAAGACAAGAGTTTGACTTTGTGCTTTATTCAACAGAAATTGCCAGAACACACTTGAACTGTGATTTACTGTAGAAGAATCAACAGTATCTTATTAATACTTTCATTACTGCAGTAGCTGATTTATTTAAACCAGTTCTCAGTGGTGATCATGTCTTCTTCATGGTACTGCAGAGCTCATGTGTTGTAATCATGATGAACATGATGAGTACCCCTTCACACCAACCTGTCTTTACCAAGACCCTGAAGACTGTACAGACTCATGGATCCAGATTATGCTGGTCCTTAATGTGGACCAAAGACCACTTGAGTTCACTGTTTATTCTCCTTTGATATCATGTCTTTAAGAGAAGTCAGTAACTAACCCTCCAAACAGCTACATCTTGAACTAGCCTAATGCTCAGTGGGTAACCTGAGGCTACCGGGATGACATCATCAAAGACCTCCTGAAGAACCGCCCCCTTCTGACAATGTGTCCTTCTGATCTGTGCAGATGCTGACGCTGAATTCAGCTGGACAGAGGAGGAAGTAGCTGATATGTACGACAACACCAGCTTCATTATCGCTGCTGACAGTAGGTCACTGCAACAACAACACACAGACACACACACACACAGCTGACACTGGAGTGCAGGAGGAGCCTGATGTGTCCTCCTGACACTCACAGGGAGTTAATACATGTGATGATAATAAACAGTGAACTGATGAACTGATCTTCACCTTCTCACAGACACAGGATCAGCTTCACTTTATTTAACAAATGAATCCATGAAACACACTGAGTCTTTACCTCAGTCAGCTGAGAGCAGACTCCTCCCACCACCAGGTGGTTAGGGATCACAAGTGACCATCCAGACCAGTTTTCTCTGTGAGGTGGTCTTAGGTGGTCTGAGGTGGTCTAAGCGGGTCTGAGATGGCCTGAGGGCATCTGAGGGGGTCCAGCTGCTCATTTCTGAGGCATTCTCCTTTAAAAACACAGAAACCAGTTGAACAGGTCTTTGTGTTTCCTGATGTTTCTGCTCGTCTGTAGTGACGACCTGTAAATGAACCACACAACACAACATCTGGATTTACACACTGACTAAAATCACTCTGTAATTTCCACAGGTTTCTAAGAGATTTTCTTCCTAAAATAGTCATGGAGATCATTTATGAAATACTTTCATTTATTAATTCAGTCCAAATTTGACTGTATTAGAATAGAATAAGAATCCTTATTCCATTTTCACTAAAGTATTAAATCTAATGGAAGGTGATTGATGTGAATAATGTCTGGAGTTTCCCTCCACTGGAGTTTCTCTCCACTGTCACCTGTCAGGTGAACTGTTCATCTGTCCATTTACAGAATGAACAGGAACTGACACCCCCACTGTACCACAGGTTCATTACTGTCAGATGACCTGGACAGTCTGTCCCACACTGACAGAGCAGCGGATGAAGGTTCACACTGTGCTTTGTGTCACCAGTCTGTTACGACGACGACCTGACCGACGGCCTCTTCAGGACTCTGTACCGACTCTGCAGTAACTTCACTCACAGCTGCACCGTCTTCATTTCCATAGAGAAGAGGTAAGAGTCTGCTCCTCATCCTCTCACTGTGACAGGGTGAGTGTCTCCACCAGTCCAGGTGCTGGGAGGCGTTCAGGAACATCAGAGCTGACGTTCTGTCTGGTGCTTGTGGAACGTCCAGGTTGTTTCTCTCCGGTGATGAGAATACCTGTCGTCATCATACAGTTGTAGGAATGGTCTGATGATGTGTGTGTAATCAGAGGCTGCAGATGTGTCCACGTGTGTCCTGCTGCCTTCAGGTGCTGCAGGAATTTAATGAAGTGAAGGAGAAACAGCTGATAAACTGTAAACTGTCTGTCTGAGTGGTGGTTGCTGGTTGTGTCTCAGTCTCACAGCCTCTGCAGTGCTCAGGTCTCCTCCTCTGTCTCCATGTCTCTCTGCTCCAGGATGAACTTCACCCTGAGACACATGAATGTTTCCTGTGAGGCCTACAACCACTTCAGCCTGTGTCTGTCCCAGCTGCAGGAGCTGGTGGACGGACGGTGCAGATTCACAGTGGAGCAGCTTCCTGCTGATTTTCCACAGTTTCTTCTGTATGAGCGAATAGAGCAGCTGGTAAGAGAAACGCTCTCGTACGTCTTTGTATTTACCTGTAAACAACCCTGGACCCAGAGTCCAGCTCCTGACACAGGTGACCTCCACAGGTGTCTGAACACCTGAACACATCCTCTGCAGACTCACACAGAGCCTGCAGAGATTGTAAGTAACGCACACAGAGCTGTGTGTATGGAAGTCCTGTATCTCCCCAGTCCTGCTCAGTTTGGATGGATCAGATGATTAATTTTTATTCTGGTTTTCTGTAGGAGCTGTGGAAGGTGACCTCCACTCCACTTCCATGTGACCGAGCTCAGTCTGAATCTGAGGTGGTCTCGACTTGACTGGACTCACATCAAAGCAGTGTAACACTGCTGTCCCCAGAATCAGATCTACAGTGTGCTGCAGGAACAGGTGAAGGTTTGAAACTCGTGGCAGCATCACCTGTTCCTACCTGAGTAAAATGATGTCATTTAGTTCATTCAACATACAGACAGACATCTGGACAACTAAAGCTTGTCAGGTGTTTTTAAAGTGGCTCACTGATCCATTGCATGGATGTAGAATTATTTATTGTTAAACTAGAGTCATGCTTTCTGACCTGACCTTAACAGAAAGACTTTTAACTTTGTTAATGGAAAGTCACCTGGAGCTGGACCAATTGAAACAAGGTCTAATAAAAAATAATTTCTCATAATTTCTCTTCTCTCGGAATGCTATTTAACCATTTAAAACTATTGTTCTTATTATTTATGTATTGATTTAGTGGCAGCTCAGAATGCTGTATGATTAAGTTGCTATTAAAACATTTTTCATTCACATGGCAAGGAAACTACATCGCAGCATTAAAATGTTCTTCTGTGTTTTATTTGAAGTGTTGATCTCCATCAGAAGATATATTTGTTATTTTAAGAACTAAAAACCATCAGTGTAGTTTTACATCTCCTCTCTCAGGCTTCTCTCTGGAGCTCTAGTAACAACAGGTCAGTCAGCCAATCAGAAGAGAGGATCTGAGCCTCTCTTCTGATTGGCTGAGTGTAGAACCTAGACCTGCTTTATAATCAGAAACACACATGGACATCTGCCTTTAGACTGTATGGACCTTTAAATATTTAGATTTAGAGTTAACATTTAACATATTTATTAACATATACACATTGTTAACAGTTACATGTTTTTTTTCACATGAATTTCTCAAATGTCTCAAATGAGGAAAATGAGCTAATTAAAAGTCAGCTAGATATTCACAATATATCAGCTATAAAAAATGTAACTGAATTTTTACATCTGACACCTCATACATGCATAATTGACCCATTATATTAAATGAAGGAGGACACAGTGTGTTATGGGTCTTCCCTGGCCTCCTACCAGCTGGACAGTCCAATGGAAAGTGCCCAGAGGCGTCCTGATGGGGGGATGGATGGCATAAAGATAAATGAAATGACACGTCTAAATGAATGATAAAAGAAAATGCAGGCCTACTTGCATTATAATGAAAGCATATAGAAATAAAAAAACATTAACTTCCACAAGCCCTTTGTCAGCTGGTCATAAGAGAACCTGTAGTGGTAGCTTCTGTTTTCTTACCATGAAACCCTGTTTACTGTTGGAGCATAATAAATGATGACAAATGATGAATGTTTAAATAATAACAAAATTCTAATTTACCACTCAAAGATGTTATATAGTGTTATGTTATCCTGAGCTGCACTGATGAATTTAGTGAAAAAGTTACCTGAACTAAAATCTGTCAACTAATTACGGTGAATGAGATAAAACATGATTCAACAAAAGATTTTGGTTCCACAGAGACTACAACATGTTTATTATTCAGAAGTGATTTAAACATATCCATTGTCTCTTCTCTGGTCTTCATATAATTATCTGATGCTGCCATCTGGTGGTGCCCTGACAGTATTAAACAGCCATACCCTGTCAGCTTGTGAGGCTCTTTAGGTTTTGTAATAGAGGGAGTGCAGGGATGGTACAGTGTGAAGGCTGTTATCACCAATAACAACAAGGATCATACATTATCATATTTTATCATATCACCAATAATTCTTTCTCAATCCAACACAGAGCATCACAGCAGAACAGTGGTCTCCACTGTTTCAGATATAAGAGCTTTATCCTGGATCATCCTCCAGGAATAATGTGTTAATACCTGTTTCTATGTCTGATAATATTTAAAGACCAGTTAAAAGATGCCATCAGTGCCAGGTGATTTACCGAAGAGGAAGGAATAAATGGCATCCAGTAAGTCTCCCTCACCCCTAGATTACTGAGGCACAGAAAGAACATGGTCAAAGATTACTGAGCAACATCGACATTAGAGGAAGTGAGACGCTCTGACTGCTTCTCAGAAGAAAATAAGGCTTTGAGATGTCTCGACACCTGGACTGGAGTCCAGCTGTGGTGAATCAGCTGATTGGACACACTCGAGGAAGGAGCTGCTGCAGAGCTCAGAGACAGGATTGTGACGAGGCTCAGTGAAGGTTCAAGAGCTCAGTGGTCTCCATCATTGAAGAATCATGAAGAAGTCTGGAACAACCAGGACTCTTCTAGATCTGGACCTGGACTAACTGAGACATCAGGAGCCTGATGTGCTGATCTCCAGAGATCCTGTGGAGATGGAGAAACTTCCAGAAGAACAACCATCACTGCAGCTCCACTGATCCTGGACTTTATGTCAGAGGGTCCAGTTGAAGCCTCTCCTCAGAGACAGACTGCAAAGAAGCAGCTAAAGGACTCTGAGACTGAGAGAAACCAGATTCTCTGGTCTGATGAGTACAGAGAGATCCTTAATGAAGACCTGGTCCAGAGCTCAGGACCTCAGACTGGACTAAAGGTTCACACAGCCAAGACAACACAGGAGAGACTCAGAGACAACTCTGAATGTCCTTGAGGGGGCCAGCCAGAGTCCTGACCTGAACCCAATCCAGCATCTGGAGAGACCTGAACATGTGTGTCCACTGATGGTGGAAAAATAAGTAACATTGTTCACAAATCACACTGCTGACGACACCTGAGCTCACCTGGAAACCACACCATTTCACATTAGTGATGATCATTAGTATTTATGATGCTGCAATAAATTATATCAAGAAAATATACATACAATAAAGTTCACCTCTAATGTGACAGCAGCCTCTCTCAGGTCTGTGGTTTGTCTATCAGCACAACATCACTCAGCTTTATCAAGGTGTCTGCGTGACACCAGCCACAAAAACAAGACTCCAGCATGGATGAAGGAAACATCCTCCTGCAGCTTCATTTCTCTTAGTAACATCTGCAGTCTGTTGGAGTCTCTCTGTGGCTCTGACAGGTTCATGATGTGTTGTAAATGTTGTGTGCAGCGACAGATGGACGGGAGGACACCCAGCTGAGGCCTGCAGAGCCTGGCTCTGTTATCAGTCCCTGAGCAGGAGGAAGTCATCGTGTCACTGAACTCCATGTTGACCAGCAGCAGTCAGGTGATTGACCAGATACACTGATGAAGCATCTGACAGACAGCTGCAGGCTTTATCTGAACCAGGGACACGTGTGTACATTATGTGAGCCAAGATACATACAAATAAAAGAATGATCTTCACGTCACCGTCATTCTTGTCAGATCCCTGCAGAAATGTCATTAGGCTTCAGCAAATATTCAATAACACTAAATATCACGACATTTTGTGTATAAATCGTGATATATCCTTGTTTTTTTGTCTTGCAGTTGTGCAGTTTCACAGTCTGCTCCGCTGTGTCCGAGCCCCCCCCCCCCCCCCCTCCCCAAGGCAATTTGCAGTAAATTAATGTTTAATACTCTTAATCTCATCTGCTGAGTTTCACTGTCTGAGCCCACACCGTGTTCAGGGCTGTCATCACCGGAGAACTCCTGCTTTCATCGGCCTGTGTGGTCTTTCAATACAAATAAAGGTTTCTCTAAAAAAGAGGAGGAGAAGCCCCTCCTCCTGTGGAGAGCGGGCCTGGCTGCCGGAGACCGGAGACCGGAGACACTCTGCGGCCGTCCGACCGTCAGCCTGAGCGCGGAGCTCCGTGCAGACTGTGCTGCTGCCTCTGGATCCTCGGTAAGTTTCTGCTCAGCCTCCAGCAGCGGCTCTCGGCTCGTCGACGACTCGGGCCCGGATCAGACCGCTGTCTGTCGGAGAGCGTCTGAGCCGCGGACCCGTCGGGATGCGCAGCAGCGTCCATGTCTGACGCCGCGTCAGTCTGGAGCAGCATCACCTCAGAAAGAGCAGAGAGGCTGTGAGTGGGTTCTAGCGGTTCTGATCCAGAACCTGCGGTGGGAACCAGTCAGATCCAGTCGGAACCAGATTTTTCAGAAGAAACTCAGACCCGCGAAAAACACCTGAACAAACAAAATCCGTGTAAACAAGTTCCACAGCCTCAGTCCCGCTCCGTAAAACCTGGATGAGTCAGTCTGAGCTGAGACCTGGTCTTCATTCTTATTGATCCAAGAGGATCAGAGGAGCCCTGTGGTCCTGTGATCCTCTTGGATCCAGACCGAGTCCAGCACAGAAACCCTCAATCAGAGAAGTTGATCCGGTGCAGCTGTACCTCAGTGTTTTAATGAAGAACTGCTGTGTATCAGGAGGTGACATATTGTTTTATAAAGCAGCTCCTTGTTGGTGTTGTTGTAGGTCCCCTGCTCTGCTAAGGTCTCTGGAGGTCTCTGGAGGTCTCGGCACCCTCGTTGGAGAGCAGAAACCAGCAGGTAAGAGATGTAATAATCAGTGAGTTAGTGGAGAGGAGTTCAGGACTCAGTCTGCCAGGTGACTGATTGCAGCTCTGTAGTATTGGTCACATGTAAACAGGAATGACAGAGATGTTTGTCCACCACAGTAGAGACAGGTTCATGTCTCCACAGTCAGTGTCATAAAATGTGAGGGTCACATGACAACAAATAGGAACCTGATGACAAATGACTGTTGTTGGAGCCAGTGATGAAATGAGAGCGAATATTGGCTGATTTTATCATTATTGGTTATTTCACCTCTCACTGTCACTGTACACCTCAAACATCTTCAGGGGTCAGGGGTCAGGGTCCTGGGACCATAACGCTGTGACAGTTCTCAGGTGACTCAGCTCATCTGTGCTGTTAAAAACTGTTTCCTATGCCATCAAAAACAAAGCATCACTATGGAAACATGGTGACGATGTGGAACGTAGCACTGACTCTGCTGGAGGATTTGGATTTTGTGTTTCCATGACAACAGATGTTTTATTTCCTGTTTTCTGTCACATAAAAACAATAACATTTAACACAAATAAGAGAAACACAGTAAAGACCAACAACAAGTCTTTACAGGTAATGGTGACAACACACCACACCCTGTGATTCAGTCACCCACACTCCCCAGCTCAGTGCACAATAGCTTAAAACTACACAGCGGTAGAAACACTGAAGCACAGATCTACTGTGTCTACTGTTTGATGACACTGTGTTCGACTGTGCTCAGGTTTACCTCCACTGTTCTTCACATGCTTTCATGTTTACTCTGAGCTGTTTTTGAAGGTGGATCAGCTGAACTCTTCCACAGCTTCACTGCACCTGAAGAAAACTGGTTCACCAGAGACCAGCCTGACCCTGACCCTGGTCCTGGCGCTGGTCCTGGGGTCAGGACAGAATCCCTCTGTTTGCTGCTCCTGTGTTGACTAAATGTCTTTCTCTCTAGGAACCAGCCTTTTCCTTTCCTGTTCAACGTGTACTGTAAATAGAACAGGTTATAGTAGGGATGCAAAGAATGCTGGGATACATACTGAGGAGGTAACACAGTAAGTTACTTCACATGCTCACCTGGCAGATTAGTTATTTAGCCAACACAGGAGAAGGCAACAGAGGGATTCTGTCCTGACCCCAGGACCAGGACCATGTTCTGAGGATCTGATTGGCTGACTGTTTTCTGAGTGATCCAATAAAAAATGTAGCAGATTTCAGGTAAACACTTAGAGAAACCAAATCCTGCAAGGTTGGATGGTGGGTCCAGGTGGGCGGGGCTTGGAGCGTAGCTGAGGGTGGTGACTGCTTTGTTGTGACATCACAAAGTTCCAGAAGTCCTGACGGCTGGTTTTAAGGCTCAATTTGTGAATACAGGCTGTGTGCATTTCTCTGTGGACTGAGGCTTTGATACTTTCACAGTATTAATATAGAACCTAGACCTGCTTTATAATCAAAACAGTGTGGTGCTTTCACTGTCTGCTACAGGAGATGTAATCTGATGCTGTGTGATGTGGATTTCTTGGCTGTGGCTAAGACACGTTTCCTGGTCCATGTCTGGTCTGTGGCAGCAAACGCTCAGAACAGGTAGACTTCAGAAATCAGGAGCTTCACTGAGTTGATGTGGACGGTGGAGTCCAGCAGCTCCACTCAGTGACACCACACTGCAGCTGTGGTTACACAACAGTGTTTTTATCAATGTGAGCTCAGGTCACCAGGGGACAGTAGATCTGACTGTCCCAGACCAGCTTCAAGCACAAACCAGGCTAACCTCTCTCCACACCCACATACACAAAGACCAATCAGAGTGAGGAAAACCCACAGGAGCACACAACTGTTTACAGCAGGACCAAGTTATGTGACCCAGGGTCTGACAGGTTTGGACCAGAGGGTCAAGGTGGTGATGAGGAGCAAGACAACAAGAAAACTCTGAAACAAACCAGAATCCAGTACGAAGATCTGAGAACAGCTGTCACGTGTTCGAGCTTCAGTCGGTCATTAACTCTTGAACGAGAGGAGGACGACATCAGAGTCCCTCTGACCAAGGTGTTTTCAGACCCTTATAATGGTTCACGTTTCAGATGTGGATCTGGATCCAGGATAACGTCCATGTTTCTGGACTGAATTCTCCAGTGGGTCTGGGTCAGGGTCAGGGGTCCAGGTCTACTGGACTCGTTACTGGTTGGTTGGACCGGACTCTGACTGACTCTCCACACTGAGGTCAAGGCTCAGGGGAGGAGTCTGGATCTCTGCTGGGCTGCCTGTTTACATCTGACCTGATGCTCACCTGTCTGTCCTGACTGCAGCCTCACACACACACACACACACACACACACACACACACACACACGTTCCCATAGCAGTCATGTTGGTTGTGTCATGTCTGAACCTCCATGGTTAATGACAGATTGACCACCTCCAACACACAGCAGAAAGCCGTGCTCTCATACCTGTGTGGTGGGACCTGTTTACTCTCAGGTGCGCTGCAGCCTGCAGGTTTCAAACTGCACCGTGTGATGTTCTAAAATAGTTTCTCCTCCTCCTCCTCCTCCTCAGAGGAAGCAGAAACCTGCTCTCTGTGATCATCTCTGATGAATCATAAATACTGAATATTTGAATTCCAGTGATTCGCCTGTGACCTCCTCTGCACCTGAATATGCCAGCTGTCACTCACTCATGCTCTTCATCATCATCCTCATCAGCAGAGCTCAGTTCTGCTTTGCTCATAAAGCAGCTGTACACATTAACAAAGAAATAGATGTAGTGCAGGTGTTTCACCTGTGTCTGAACCAGCTCCAGATCTGACCTGACTGCAGCTGGTTCCTCAGCAGCAGCTTCATGATGAGTCGCCTGAGACTGTGCTCCTGTAAGAGGCCGGCCCACAGGATCCTCTTACAACCCACAGTGCTGGTTGATTGTGAGGCGACTTCTAGTGGTCACAGTGATCATGACGGTACTAAAGGAGGAAGTCAGGTGACCGCTGTTTGTTTCCTTTGTGACACTGATTTCTTGTGTGACCTTCCACAACCTTAACCTTAGGTCTCAGCCAGTGTAAACCACCACCATCCTCTGCTGGTTGGCTGAACTGGCTGTAGTAGGCTGTGTATGGTGGTTACCATACACAGCCAACAGTACAGTCATCAGGATAATGGACTGACACCACGTCTCTCTGGAGCAGTTTGTCTTTATGAGCCACACCAAACAACCATCTCTTTTTGTGCCTATGCTGTTGCCATGGAGACCGGTTGGAGATGTCAAGCTTGGTTCTGACTCACTGGTGAGAATCAGTGACATCATATGAACGACCCACACCTCGTTAATGACTAGAAGTCAAGAGAACATGTGGTCTTAGAAACCAGTAACTATATGTGACTATACCCTGGTGTATGTCCTGGTCCTGGGACTGGTCCTGGGTCTGGTCCTGGTCCTGGTCCTGGTCCTGGTCCTGGTCCTGGGTCTGGGTCTGGGTCTGGGTCTGTAACAGGTCGGAGTCATCTGGTAAAAGAGAAGAAGGAGCAGTGCTCTTTCCTGCGAGTCACCTTTCACCAACAGGCATCACTCTGTCTCTGTCTCTGTCTCTGACTCTGGCTCTGGCTCTGTCTCTGTCTCTGTCTCTGACTCTGGCTCTGGCTCTGGCTCTGACTCTGACTCTGTCTCTGTCTCTGACTCTGACTCTGACTCTATCTCTGGCTCTGGCTCTGACTCTGTCTCTGACAGAACCTAACGTGAGTTAAATTAACCATAGTAATCAGCCACAGTTAGAGTGGTGATTAAAATTTAAGCAGTGACACTGAACATCCGCCATTTTTACTGTGATTTAGCGTGAAACTGGAAACTCGAGTTAGTCGATGAATCGTTTGAGCCTTACTCAGCTGCAGCAGGTGTGTCTCTGCCTGATGTCCCAGCTGTTGTCAGAGTTTGACCCAGGTGAAGCTGATCTGGGGTGTTTATGTATTAAAAGCTCCTGGTGTTCAGTGTTCACTGTAGACACCTCAGATCAGTGTAGACAGAGCTTCTAAATCATATAATGAAGACAATAACAAAACACTGATCAGGGGATTTGTCACTTTCTAAAATATAAATTAGTCTGATACCAGAGGACCTTGGACCTTAGTAAAATGTGTATTTATTTTATTTTCATGTGGAGTCAGTGAGGAGCTGCTGCACCTGTTCCATCATAAAGATCCACAGTGTGTTTTTATGCCTCTGCACCGACAGCCACAAACGTACTGTTTTCAGGTTGTTCACCTGGACCAAAGGACAAACTGATTAGATTTTGATGGTCAAGGGTCAAGGCCAGTGTGACCTCATAAAACACTTTAACCATTACTCAAGACTTCACAGAACAGTATGACAAAAGCTTTACAGTAGTTAATATTTAATCTGACTCTGGATAAACTGAGTGGAGGAGGGAGACGGTTACGACCGGCTGACTCTGGTTTGATTTTCTAATCAAACCAGTTAAAACAGGCAATGTATCTTTAACTTACTCAGTCGAACCACAGTTTTACAGGTCATCACACTTTGGTGCGGAAGACTCAGAATAAACATTTAAAATGACTCAGCACAGTGAAACACACCTGATATAATGCAGCTCCTCCTGTTGTCACCATCAGCTAATCTCAATACATCAGAGTTTCATCAGAGGTTTTCCTCTAAATGTTGATAAAGTTTTAATATTGAAGTTTTCTTCCTCTGATGATAAACGTCTGTTGGTTGTGACAGAGCTGCACTCTGTAGAACTGACACACATACTGACACGCACACTGACACATACACTGAACAAGTGGAGCCGGCAGGTCATTCCAGATGTTGTTAAATGTTTATGTCCAGCTGTGTTGACATGCTGCCGGTTGGACAGGTGTGTCCAGGTGAGTTGTGCTCTGTTCAGGATTAACTGTGGTGGTTGCAGTGACGAGAACCTCTCTGGATCTATGAAAGACTGAAAACCAGCGCTGTTCTCTCTGAATTTAAATGATTGCCCCCCATACACACACACACACACACACACACACACACACACACACACACACACACACACACACACGTGCGCGCACGCACACGTACGTGATGACCTGCTTTTCAACCTGTCTTACCCAGACTCGCCCAGATGTAAATAAGACACAGGCCTGATGATGTAAATCACATTTTGATGTCAGTGGTGCATTGATGATCAGTCAGTAAACTCCAGCTTCATGGACTGTGGTGATCTGTGATGAGGACCACTGAAACCTCCATCAGACCTCGGAGCTGTCGCCCTCCTTTGTGTTCAGATTCCAGCTTATCCCAGTTCAGACCCGCTGCGTCCTCCATCACTTCATTATGCACCCCCTCACATACCCCCCCACCCCCGAGGGCATAGGAAGATGTAGTCTTGTGTAACTCTCGTACTCTAAACCAGTTTCATCCAGTTCATGAGGTGTTGCCAAGAAACCGTGTGTGTGTGTGTGTGTGTGTGTGTGTGTGTGTGTGTGTGTGTGTGTGTGTGTGTGTGTGTGTGTGTGTGTATGTGAATGTGAATGTGAATGGCCAGGGTTCCCTTTGCTGTGTGAAAGCAGATAACTGGAATTTTCCTGTTCTTGCTGCCAGTGTTACATAAGAGGATGAGAGAGGGGGGAGAGAAAGAGAGGAGTGGCCAAGCTCTAGTTTCTCTGCTCAGATTCCTCTTTCATTTCTCCTTTTGTCATCGGATAATATTAATAACAACAACGTGTTCATTTTAAAACACACCACCAGTGGTTAATGGGATAGAGTGGTTAAATAGTGTGAGCTGCTGATGCCTCCTGTTCATTGTGAAGCTGATGGAGTCAGGTCTCCTCAGGCGTCTGTCAGCAGCTGCAGGTACAGGTCAGTTTGTCTGGAGGCTGATGGATCAGCAGTGAACTGACATTTTACTGACACACTTGCATTTAACCTTAATGACAATCATGATGTCAGAGGCTCCTGAACCTAAACGTCTGTGTCCATAACATAAACCAAGTGTTTTTATCGGTCTAAACTTAACCAAGCCTTCACTGTATAAAACACTCAACTGATTAACCTTGGTTAAAGTGGGCCGGAACAATCCAGAACCGTGTTCCAGCACCAGAACAAGGAGTGCTGTTAGCAGCTTGCTATTTGACAGTTAATGTGGTCTGGTTACCAATTAGCTGTTTGAGAGTTAACGCAGTCTGGTTAGCAGCTAGGTGTTCGAAGGTTAGAGTGGTCTTGTTAGTGGCTAGCTGTTTGACAAAATGGTCTGGTTAGCAGCTAGCTGTTTGACGGTTACAGCGGTCTGGTTAGCAACTAGCTGATTGACAGTTAAGGCAGTCTGGTTAGCAGTCTGTTTATAAGGTCAGATCACCAGCACTAGTTTCATACATAATGTGGGCCAGTGCACTGTCAAAAAGTCCATAGAGTTTAACTCCCCCTCACATGGACTGCCTCATGTCAACATCTTCTCCACAGTGTAATGCACCAGTGTCAGAGGGTGAGATGGAACATATAACAGCAGACTAACTGCTGGTCAGCAGCACCGTGAGACGTTGATACTTGGTTGATTGTAGGTTTTGACATTTGTGAACACAACTCAATATCAGGACAACAGCAATTTGATGGGACTCAATAGGACTCTGACCACAGCTGTTGCTGGTGTTTTGTTGGATTCAAGTTGTGTTGTTAAGAAAACAAATTCCAATGTCTTTCAAATGTCCACACCATCTAAACACAGAAAATATCAACATTACTGTCGTGAGCAAACGCCTGCTAAACGTCTGCTCAGCGTCACAGTGTTAAACAGCCAACGCTGGGTTTTGAAGTGACCCTTATTTTGATTTCAATATGTAACATGAACGTCTCATTGATCCGGTGCTGCTGGGATAAGGAAACTTGGTGCCAGGTAGATGAAATCACTCAGTTTCAATTTAGGTGAATCTGACATTAAAACCTTATTTCACTCTTTTCTAATTAACTAATTTTTGTCCAAACACCTGAGTCCTGCAGCGTGTGTGCTACTTTTGTTTCATACATGTTTCTTTCTGCCTACATCTGAGGTGTTCTGGGGTCATCTGTAAATTGTAGCATCTACCAATAGTCTGCCTGTGAGGAAAAAACCTGGTTAACACTCCTGC
Source organism: Trachinotus anak (assembly GCF_046630095.1). Classification (NCBI taxonomy): domain Eukaryota; kingdom Metazoa; phylum Chordata; class Actinopteri; order Carangiformes; family Carangidae; genus Trachinotus; species Trachinotus anak. The sequence goes on from NW_027273868.1 coordinate 2,234,397, forward strand.
TCTAAGCTCAGCATCTGCATGCACATTGGTCACATGACACACCTCCCACCACCACAGGTAACTCTCAGCCTGTTAGGAAACACCCTGTAAAGGGTCATATTGATATTTTAAATGTGTGTGTTCACTGGCTGATGTGGCTGGTGGTAGCGACAGGTGTGTCGACATTCAGGAGTCACCTGTGTTGTAGAGGTGAGGCTGTATACAACATCTGAAGTCAGGACATCTGGAGAGCTGTGTGCAGTAGGGTTGGGCGACTAGACGAATATATTGGCTCTCAGCGATTGGCTGAGTCCATCACTGGTTGGTTTTTTGGGTGATTTTTGTCATTTTATTTAGCTAATTTAAGGCTGTGCCTCCTTCAGAATTCAATTCAAGTAGTGTCAGAGCTGCTCCACCTGTCTCTACAGCTTATTACTTATCAAAGATCTCAAGGTGATTTATTTTGTTTTGCACCGCATGTTTGCAAAGACGGCAGATTTGTTGAGGTCCCTAGTTTGCCAAACAAAATAATCGCAAACAGGTCATTTTGTGTTTTTTTTTGCAACTAGCTCTTCCATGATGTGCAGTTGCAAAGGCTAATGCAAAGATAACTGCTAGCTGCTCAGTAAACCCCTGGAGCTGCTGCTTGTTACACTGCAAGTGTGTGTGTGCATGTGCGTGCGTTTTGGTGCTTGTGCGTACATGTAGGATTTAGAGTAATGAGTAACTTCCTCTCTCTCTCTCTTTCTCCTCCTCCTCCTGTAGGTGACCAGGTGAAGTTGAACCCTGAAGGCAGGTGCTGCCTCTGTCTCACTCTACTTCCTGTCTGTTGACAGTGTTGCCATGGCGTCCTCCTTGATCAGCCGTCAGCTTGCTCTCTCCCTGCAGAAGAACCTGTGGCTCAGTGCTCCAGGTGAGTTTACATCAGGTCCTCTTGTATGATCCAGTCAGTGTGTGACATGTGACTTTGTAGGTTAACCTAGACATGCGTTGTTCTTTACATTGTTGTTGTTGTCAACTTTACATGTGAGTGTGTAGTTGGAAGCCACTGTGAAGACCTGGGACTCAGTCACAGCAGAGTCTGAGAGCAGGTCATCAGTGAACTGTCCAATCACTGTGCCTCACTGTAACACAGCAGCTCGCCCTGCTACACCTGCTCCACCATGTGAGGGGTGTGTGTGTCTGTGTGTGTGTGTTACTACTGATTTCAAACTTAATTTCCAAGTCAGCATGTTTGTCGACTCTGATCAGTTTCTCTTCAGCTCCACATGAGACTAGTGAAAACACAGCTGTTACATAAGCAGTGTAAATGTTTCACTGACCTGCGGCAGGATGTGGTTATCAGTACCTGTGTTCATGCTCCTCACTGACTGATGTCTCAAGGGCCTCTCTCCTGTCAATCATCAATGGACCAGTCTGTTATTACTTCATTTACAGGACACTGTTGATCAGGATCCAGACTGTCAGAGTGTCTGGATGCACATAACGGCACCACCTCACCTGTAGCCCACCAGCAGGTGGAGGTCAGATAGTCTGAGATCAGACAGGTGGTTTGTCATTGATGCAGCTGTGATGGTGTCAGGTCATCCACACAGAGAACCTTCACCTGTCACCCGCTCCTGATTTATCTGCTTACGAAATGAGAGAGTCTGATACAGAGCATCTAGCTCTTGCCCGTCTTTTCTTTTGTAGACAGCCCAATTTTTCCCAGCCCTGATCCATAGTCCATGCTTTAGTTCTTAGATAGTGAGTTAGTCTTTCCATTGAGTATATTTCCTCACCAATGTCCAGCCTCTGTCCTGGGCTTGGAGGGTCACACTTCAACCAGTTCCTTGTAATGGTCAAAATCTTAAAGAGATATACTGTTGTCAGGTATCAGACCCAGGTACATAGTCTGTGGGTTCCTTGGTGTCTCGTAACCTAAAATCTCCTCGATCATCTGGATCTATTGTCTACTTTTAATTTGGGATGTAATAAAGAAGCAGATTAAATTCTTTCGTCCAAATTCTCTCCATCTTTTAGAGCTGGTGGAAATTTGTTGTGTTCTACACATAGAATCCCAATCACTCTCTGATCATTTAATGTTCAGTTCTAGCTCCCATTTCAGTCTCACATATAATGAATTATTTCTATTTCGTTTTTGTAAACCTCTGTACAGTTCAGAAACAGGTTTTGCAGGTGTTTGTTTATATGCATTTACCAACTCTTCAATCACCTCATTTTTTTCTGCTGAGATTCCCTTTTTGACTTCTGTCTCAAAAAAATGTCTTAGCTGTAAATATCTGAACAGGTCTCCATTTTCCAAATCAAACTCTTGTTTGAGTTTTTCAAAAGTTTTAAAAGCCTTTCCCTCTGAGAGAGTACACATTACTGTTATCCCTTTTCCCCTCCACCTTGTAAATGAGTTATCCATCTCTCCGGGTCTGAACCTGGATGTCTGAGAGGGCCAAATCAATCAATTCTATCTCCTTCCAATTTATATTATTTATATTTATTTTTTATATTTTTAACTATCTCATACATAATTTCAAATGTATTTTCAAAGATATAGTTTCCCCCCTTTTGGGCTTTGTATTCTTTCCTGCCTAGGTTGGCCTGAGGGTGAGATTGGTCAGGATTTAGTTCCATGTGCTTCCATCTAGCTTGGTAGTCAGATGAACACCATTAGACAATGTATCAATTTTACTCTTGGTCTTGCTCCTGCCCATATAAACCTGAATAACTGTTTATCTCATGAATCTCAACTGAGATTCTGGAAGTCTGACTGGTAAAGATAAGAAGAGGTCAGCCTTGGCAGTAGGTTCATTTTCACTGCCTCTGTCTTTGAACTAAAGTCTAATACAAGTGTTGACCATTTTTTGATATCTCCCTTTATCTTAACATTTATTGTTTTATAATTGGTTTCATATATTTTATTCAGATAATGAGTGATTAATCCTCCCAAATAATAACTCAATGAAATATGATCATTGAACTGAAGTCATGACTTGTATCACAATATCTGCCAAAATAATTGCAATATGATTTTTAACATATTGTTCAGCCCTAGTTCTGTTTGTTCTGGTTGACTCTGAATTCATTCCTCTGCTCGGTGTCCTGAGTCCTGAGCTCATCAGTAGAACCTATCTGCTAATTTTCTCTGCACCGCTTGTTTTCTGTCTTTCAGTGCGAGCACAATGCATGATGGTATATATTGCTTGGTTAATGACCACTGGTTGTACACTACTTTTCCTGATGCATTGTGGGATAATAATTCATTCAATAATTTCATTATACATTCAGACACAGCCACTGTTTTTCATCAAGACCTTAATACATTTCTAATAATGCAAATAAAAAGTGTTACATCTCCTTTTTCCAGTCACTGTCCGTGACCTTTGTTACCCTCTGCCTCCACCAACCAGCAGCAGTGTCCTGATGTCACTTGAGTCAAGTCATGAACTGAAGAAGAAGCTCTGGGCACAGTCTGTTATCAGCCTGTCTGTGGTTGAGTCAGTGGTTTCACCACTCCAGGTCAGAGCGTCTCCACACAGTGAAGCACAATAACACACAGTCTGTTCACTCAGCTACAGTGAAGAGGAAACATCACTGTGAGAGACTGCAGAGGTTACAGCTGTGTAAGGTCACACCACAACATGACTCCACTCATGGCCGCAGTGTGTGAGACTGTTACATGGACCCAGGTTCAGTCTCTGTGCACTGCTGCACTGACTGCCGGCGCTGGGCAGAGCTGAGGTTAGGCTGATGCTGTCGTCAAGGAGACGAGCGACAGACATTGGTGGACTCTGCTGTAGGTACCTGCAGTCAAGATTTGATGATGATGATGATCATTCTGTGTGATCAGCTGTGAGCTACAGACCTGGAGTTAGAGCCAGGGGATTTCCCTTTTTTGAGGTGATCACTGTGTGAAATACACGACTTCCTGCAGGTCGTCTTCACTCTCATCAGACTCCACCTCCGTCAGAAACAAGTCACGGTTCTTTAGCGGTGTTTCTATCGACACCGTAGCCTCAACGTTGTGGAGGTGCATCAGCTACGACCTCTGAGTCTGTGCACGGAGCCACTATAGGTCTCCACAGCTCCAACACAGAGACACAGCTCCAGCTGTACCATGTCAGTACAGTGTACTGGTCCCCAGCAGCTGCTACATCTTCAGGAAGAGCTACAGACTAAAGAAGCAGACAAGGTCATATCTAATCTTTAGTCAAGAGAAATGTATGTGTTTGAAACCTTCAGCTCAGACTCAGTGAGGAAGATCAGAACAGAAATGATGGAGATCCAGGATCCATCTGAGCCGGTCTGGTCTTCGTACCTGTGAGGTTTCATCTTTAATGAAGTCACTGACAGTCTCAGGTGGAGGTCTCATGTGGGAGCAGCAGCTGGTCTCAGAGTGTGTCTGTTCTCGTGTCAGGAGCTGACATGTGGGTTCTGTTAAAGAACAGTGTGTGTTTGAACCCTTCACTTCCCACTTCCAGGACTCTGTGTCAGACTGTAGACATGTCCTGCACCTCAGGATGCTGCTGTTGACTGGTCTGTGTGTAAGGCTTCAGTCAGAGGAGACAGACTCCATCACAAGTACAATACAATGATATAATAATGCAACCATCTCCTCCAAACCCTGTCTAGTTTTCTCTGTGGGTGGGGGTATCAGTGGTCCTTTCAGAGATGGGGTGTGTCTGTTGAAGTGTCAGGTCCATGTCACTGAGACACTGAGGTGTTGTATGTGAATGTTGTTCAGACTTGAGGCAGCAGAGACACAGAGGTGAGTTAACGCTGTCAGGACGTGAAGGAGGTTCCTGCTGTGATAATGAGCAACACCTCACTTCCTGTTACTGGTGTCAGCTCAGTCTGTGTCAGGTGTGCTGGTGATTCATCAGAGCAGTGGACATGAAACTACAGGGAGACTGTAGGTGAGACTGTGTGGTTGTAGATCTGATTTGATCTGATCTAGTCTGGAGTCTATGGGGACTGACTCCCTGACTCCAGTGGTCATTAGAGGAACTGCAGGTTTAGCTCTTCAGTTCTTCATATTTCTGACAACATCAGAAAAATGACAGGAGCTCGTCAGTCAGCGTTCACTGTGTCCACCATCATGATGGACCTGTGATCAGACACCTGGATTAGGTGTCATCAGGTCACCTGGTTTCAGCTCCAGGTAGATGATAAAACCTGGAGAAAAGGTTGATCCAGAATCCTGAAACCAGAACCTGGTGTTCACATGTGCAGACAGTGATGTTAGAAGTGTGTGAGTGTGTGTGTGTGTGTGTGTGTGTGTGTGTACTTGTACTTGTACTTGCTACATAGTAAGGACCAAAAAAAATATTTTACTAACAGAGTGAGGACATTTTGTCCGGTCCTCACTTTTTGAGACACCTTCAAATCACATGTTGAGGGTTAAGACTTGGTTTTAGAGTTATGGTTAGAATTAGGTTTAGGTTAAGGTCAGGGTCAGGGTTAGGCACTCAGTTGTCATGGTTAAGGTTAGGGTAAGGGGCTAGGGAATGCATTATGTCAATGAGTGTCCTCACAAAGATAGAAGTACAAGTATGTGTGTGTGTGTGTGTGTGTGTGTGTATGAGTATGACGAATTACCTTGTCTCCTCCAGGATGCAGATACGTCAGTAAAGCAGCACCACAGACCCAGGTGGACTTTGACTACGATGGACCCTCCATGAAAACCTCAGTTCCAGGGCCACGATCACAAGTAACACACACACACACACACACACACACACACACACACACAGATGATTAAAAACACAACCATGTTTTTACTGATCATCACTAACTAAATTTTTTTATTTCAATCTGTAGGAGCTGACAAAACAACTGGGAGAAATCCAGGTGAGCTGGTGTGTGTGTGTGTGTGTGTGTGTGTGTGTGTGTGTGTGTGTGTGTGTGTGTCGCGCCTTCTCTGCTTGATGTGAGTTTGGTTGGAAGGTTGTAGTCATGGCAACATAAGAGCATGGTGGTGGAGAAGGGCTGAATGTCAGTATGTCCACTCAGGTGTCACGTTTCCATCACTGCTGATAAACACTGAGCCTCCTGCAGTGATTTGACCTGGGACTAAAGGAGAGACCTGTTCACACTGAGACAGACCCAGGTGCTGGTGGAGGAGACAGTGGAGCTCAGACCAGATCATTCACAGGAATCATGAAGAGTTTACTTACTGTAGCTGGACTATAACGAAGCGTGTGTGTGTGTGTGTGTGTGTGTGTGTGTGTGTGTGTGTGTGTGTGTGTGTGTGTGTGTGTGTGTCCAGTTGGGATCTCCAATTATATCAACTCAGTGAACTAGTTAAATGCACCCTGCAGCGATGATGCTGTTCCACATACAGTGCTGCTGGAATCTGCAGAGGACTGAGTGTGTGTATGTGTGTACTGACATGCAAATGTTTGCTAAATCATGTCTCCCTCATGTTTTTGCACATGCAAAACAAAAATCTGCATGTGTTCCTGTGACATCAACAAGCTAAGCTCCAGGTCCATAAGCAACAATGTTTGTGTGTCATAAACAATCATTTGATTAGTGATTGATCTGACTTGGCTCATATACAGTATCATCATCATCATCAGTGATACAGAGAAATTAAGCTTCACTGAACTGATCACATCAGAGCTCATGTTCTCTGAAGGTGTCTCAGTTTGGAGTCCGGGCTGTAACCCTAATCTGGAGTGCAGTGTAGGAAGAATCATTTATTCCTACATTTATGTCTTTATGACAGACAGGTTTCATAATAAAAGAGACTCTGTGTTCCTGTTTTACAAAGAGTTTAACCTGAGCCATTCATCAATCAACTAATCTTTATTTGTATAGCACTTTTCAGATTAGTACAGTTCAAAGTGCTTCACACATGACTGATAAACTAAAAACAAAAGGACAATCAAGTAAGAAAGCTGACAATGAGATACGATAAAATAGATTTATTGTATCTCATTGTTACATTGCTATAATAATGTTAGCAAACAAAAACAGACATAAGAAAATTAATAGTTCATAATAATAGAATAGATAAACTAGAATTAAATACTATTTATCACAATGACAGCCGTCACATCACATCCACACAGGGTCAGTAATATACAGCTGTTAAGTATCAGATCAGTGCTTGGTATCAGTTGATACACAAGGTCAGGAATCAGGAAGAAAACATCAGAACATGTGTAGTTTTAGTCCTCGATGATTGTAACGGCTGCTGTCAGATTGATCCTGGTCAGTCTGATTGATCCTGGTCAGTCTGATCCTGGTCAGTCTGTGGTCAGAAGCTGCAGGTACAGCAGAGACAAAGACTTGAGGTCTGTTTCTACAGGTGTTGACTGGATCTGTGGAGTTGTTGAAGTTCAGATGTGTCTGACTCAGTAACTGTGTGTGTGTGTGTGTGTGTGTGTGTGTGTGTGTGTGTGTGTGTGTGTGTGTGATGACTGTTTGATGTTTGATGTTAACTCTTGTCTCTTCCCAGAACGTTGGAGCCGTCAACTTCTTCTGTAACTATGAGGAGAGCAGGGGGAACTACCTGGTGGATGTGGACGGGAACCGCATGCTGGATATCTACACCCAGATCTCCTCCATCCCCATTGGTCAGTACCTAACACCCACCCACACTGTAGGATGTGTAGTGAGGCTTCAACCCTCTGTCAGGGTGTGTGTCATTTTATACTCAGTGTTGATCGTGTTTTGATATTGATGGACTGGTTGGTTGTTCCTGTCAGCGAATCTCCACCTTGCAGACAGGTTCATCTAAGTTTGACTCTGTCAGGTCTGTTTGGGTCTGAGAAGATCGATGCTGCTCTGTTTGAACAGTCAGTGCGAAGCTGCTCAGCTCAGCTCAGCTCAGAAACTAGAAACAGTCCAGGCTCCTGGTACCAGCCCCAGACCCTCTTCTCTGTCTGAGGACAGAAGCTTCATCCAGCAGCAGGTCACATCAGCTGTTTCCTGCAGGATCATCTATTAGTGAAGAAGCCCCACTCTGTACAGTCATAAGTGGAGAGAGACTGTCTGAGGGTCTTGTTGTAGCCAATGAGCTTCTGTCCTGTTCCCGCCAGCCCCTGCAGGGCCACACGGTCAGTGAAGCAGCTCGTCAGGACTCTTTGTATAGAGCCTTGTATGTGATGAGAAGTGGGGGAGGGGCTGAGACGCTGCTGGGAGGAGGTCTAGCTGAGGGAGCAGCTCTGGTTACATGTCATATGAAGCATCTGTGCTGTAGAGCCACTGACCAGTCTGATCACCTTTTCCTCTTCAGCATTCAGCCCCCCTCCTCTTTGAGTGCAGCCCACAGACATGATGATGTGATGAGTTCAGCAGAGACAGGGGTCATTACAGTGAGGAGCCTGGGGGCTGGTGCTGGACAGAAGTCATGTTTTTATGTTAGATCTTCTTATTTCACAGTTTGATGAATGCAGATGGTCAGAAGAAAACCCAGCATGCACTGCTTCACACTGAGGTGAAACATGACTGAGAGACACCACATGATGAACCAGTTAGCCTGTGAATATTCTCATTTGTCCAGGTCATAGTATCTCAAAGGAGTTTTAAATCGAAAGCAACTGGACTTGGTTATTTGTCTAGGAAGACGTTTCCCCTCTCATCCAAGAGGCTTCATCAGTTCTTTCTCGCACCTGACCAGGCTGGGACTGGTCCAACTGTGTCCAACCAGTTAAAATCTCCTCTCCTCTGTTTCTCCCTCCTGTTTGTACAAACCAAATAAAGTTGAAAATAAAGTTGTGCGACAGCTGGAGACACTTGATGGAGCTCGACAACAGGCAGGGCGAGTGTCATGTGACAGACAGAGGCAGCTGTAGGCTGGTTAGCCTCGCTAACTCTGCAGCTAATGTTACTGTCAGACGGTAATAAGAGCCAGTGGAGCAGCTAGCCTGTAGCAGCCAAAGCTAACCCTCTGTGGTGGAGCTGCAGAGTGATTTTACGTCTGTTTGATAGTTAGCATGCTGCTGCCCCTCTGTGGACTGTTCCCTCAGAGTAAATCACACGTCAGGATGTTTCACAGAGACACCGTAACACTGTCCAGCACAATAAAACAATTCACTGTTTGTAAATGCTGTGATTCTGTCTCTGAAGCACAGATCCAGATGCTCTGTGGAGCAGAGACACACCATGTGTGGTGAACAAATATTTAATCAGTCAGTGGTCTGTGCCCCAGGCCTGGGGGCCCTTTTGACAGAAGGGTTTGTTCATTAATTCAGTAGTTAAAGGGCCTGTCTGTTCAGTGCCAACACTTCTCAGAGAGGGGGGTTCATGTCAGACCTCAGTCAGTGCTCACTTCCTGGATCTGGCGTGACATCATGACCAGGACCAGGACGTTGTTTCCATCAAGAAGCTCCCCACCAGTGTAACAGGATGATTTTAGAAAACATGTTGGTGTTCAGGTAGTGAGAAGTATAACACAACAGCATCAGTGTCTGTCCCACCATGACGACCTTTAACACAGGCATTGATCTGGCTCTGTGAACCCCCCCCCCACCCCACCCCCCTCCCTCCTCACTCCCCTAACCATTTTCTATATACCTTTTATACAGAACAGCAAGAAGGAGTAGAGGCCCAACATTCCTGCTCTGAATAGGCTGTGTGTGTGTGTGTGTGTGTGTGTGTGTGTGTGTGTGTCACTGTGGTGGAGGTCTCCAGGGTTTGTGGACTACAGATTTGCCCTGCAGCATTCAAATGACATGGAAAACAGAAGGAGCATGAGGCCCTCACTTCCTGTTCTCTCTTCCTCTGGTGTGTGTGTGTGTGTGTGTGTGTGTTTGTTTGTGTGTGTGATGATGTGAACTAGATGCTGATGTCAGGGCATTGAAAGATTGCACATCAGGTTCATGTGAAGCGATGTGTTTCAGCTGTAACGTGTGTGTGTTACATGAGCAGAGGTGGACACGCTGTCCTTCTTTATGGTGGATCATTCACCTGAGAAAAACTGAACTAAAACTGAGAATGTGTGGAAGCCTCAGAGCAGCGGGAGCTTCACAGCTCCTCTCTGCCCTCTGCTGGCTGCAGGAGGAGCTGCTCTTTATGTAACTCCGCTGCACCAGCTTAGGTAAGATTCAAGATTCAAAGCTTTATTGTCACTGTGCTCAGAAGACAAGTGTGTTTTCACTAAGGGTCCACAGACCAACCCCTACCCCACAGTGGAGTCGGCCCACTTAGCTCTCCACAGCAGTAATTAGGTGGCGTTCTCATTAAGACCAGTGTTTACCCAGAAACCCACAGTGAGGATCCTGACGGTTTGAGTTATTTAAGACTGAGCAGTCTCCAGAGCAGAGAGAACACAGACTCTCTGAAGTTAGCTGGACCTGATCCTGCTCCAGGTACTGGAGCTGATTTCTGGTCTATTTTAACAGACTCCCTGCTGACTCTGTTCTCTGCTCCATAATCCTCCGGAGACCAGGATCCACCACCTGCCATTGATCTTCTGTTTCAACGTGTTCACTTACCCTAATGAAAATCACTCATTTGTGCTGCAGAAATATCATCATCATCATCATCATCATCATCATCATCATCATCATCATCGTCATAACATGTGAAGCTTTGCTCTAAAACACTGACTGGTCTCTTCTGTCTTTATTTGGTTTATTTCTTCTGGACTCTCCCAGTGAACTTAAAGACCCTGATATCTGAATCTGATGTTGTTCAGGTCACATTAATGAAGAAACTGTTTGGATCTTACAGGATGTTTATCAGGACGTAGTGTTGATGAAGAGTCACAGTGTAAACAATGTTCCCTCTTCTTTATCTTCATCTTCCTCAGGCTACAACCATCCTGCTCTCCTCAAGCTGATGTCCAACCCCAACAATCTGGTAGGTCAGCACCTCGCATGTCATCAGCTACAGTGACAGTGTGTGTGGTTCTCTATGGTTCTGTCTGTTTCTGTCTGTTTCTGTCTGGTTCTGCATGGCTCTGTCTGGTTCTGCGTGCTTCCGTCTGGTTTTGCGTGGTCCTGTGTGGTTCTGCGTGGTCCTGTGTGGTTCTGTGTGGTTCTGTGTGGTTCTGTGTGGTACTTACAATGGTCCAATCATCCATGAGCAGTTCCTCATCATGTAAAAGCTCTGTGACCTTTCATTGCTTCTGTAGTTGTTCATATTAAACCAGTGGTGAATAAATATTAACTGGGTTTAAATGGAGTTTTCCTCTTATCAGTGTAATTAATATAAATCAGTTACTGGAACCTTTCTTCTCTCGTTGTCAATAGAACGTCAGTAAAACATGAAGGATGTGTGTGTTCATTCATTCATTCATTTGTGTTTATTTTGTGTGTCTCTCTCAGAGCACATTTGTGAACAGACCTGCTCTGGGAATCCTGCCTCCTGAGAACTTTCCAGACAAGCTCACTGAAAGTCTTCTCTCAGTCAGTAACACACACACACACACACACACACAGAGTTGAGATGATGGTGTTTTGTTATTGATCTGATTGATGGAAACCCCCCCCCCCCCTTTCCCCAGGTGGCCCCCAGTGGGATGACTCGTGTTCAGACCATGGCCTGTGGCTCCTGCTCCAATGAGAATGCCTACAAAGCCATGTTTATCTGGTACAGGGTGAGTGACTGGTTAAAATGCTAACATGCTAACAGCTAACGGCTGTGACATGAAACACAGTGAAAAATTTTATTTCTGTATTTCTGCATTAATTTCATTTATTTATTTCTACATGGATGTAATTATTAATGTAGTAACGAGCTAAAGGTAAACCTCCTGTGGACCACTTAAGGCAGTACTAATCGATCCAGACAATCAATCTCATCACTGTAACCAATCCGGCTTTAGGCTGAGGTAGGACCGCCCACCTAATTAACATACAGACACAGACATAAATGAATACATGTAGAAATACAGAAATAGCATTCTTCACCACTAAAGAGTATTTATTTTTCATTTATTTCTGTATTTATTTATATCTTATGTCATTTTTTTCATATTCATGATGAACATTAAAACTTAAATTAATCTCATCATGTAAATGTGAATGGAGCCTCCTCTCTGTGAGTCCTGACTTTGTGTTTATCCTTTGGTATAGAACAAGGAGCGAGGACACAAGACACCGTCTGAAGAAGACGTCAGCAGCTGCATGATCAACCAGGTGAGGGAGAGAAAGGTCACTACACAGCACAGCATTCTGGGATGTCCTCTTACATGGTACTGAATATGCCCCCCCCCCACCCCCCCCCACCCCCCACCCCCCACCCCCCCCCCTCCCCCTCCAGGCTCCAGGATGTCCAGACCTCAGTATTTTATCTTTCATGGGAGGTTTCCATGGAAGAACTCTGGGTATGTTCAACACAGATCATGTGACTGTTACAGCAGCTGTTTCCATAACAGCCACATCTGCACAGAGTCAGAGTGAAGTTGTTTACTGGCTGATGCTCAGTGTCTGGGGCTGGGTGGAGCATGTGGAGTTCAGTGGGACAGTGGTCTGAGGGACTGTTGTGCAGATTCATGGCTAACACTGTGCTGTTGCTTTGTTCAGGCTGCTTGGCAACAACACACTCAAAAGCGATCCACAAGCTGGATGTGCCCTCTTTTGATTGGCCGATCGCTCCGTTCCCCAGACTACAATATCCACTGGAGGAGTTCACCAGAGAGAATGCACAGGAGGAGGCTCGCTGTCTGGAGGAGGTGGGCTGAGAGAGAGTGTGTGTGTGTGTGTGTGTGTGTGTGTGTGTGTGTGTGTGTGTGTGTGTGTGTGTGTGTGTGTGTGCGCGCGCTGGTTATTGTATGTTCAGTAACACTACCTGATGAGGTTAAACCAGATTGGCGAGGTCACCTGTGTTGACGCCTGAGGTGAACCTGTCACCACTAACAGTGGCTCAGGTGTTTCAGTCATTATCCTGTTAGTTAAAGAAAGATGGAGCAGCAGCCATATTTAGTTTAATTTAACTGATCTGTCACATCATGAAGTTGTATATACTTTCTCACTTAAACCTGATGCTACAGAAACGTTTCTTAAATACCAGACCTTTGACTGTATACATTTTGATATTTATAATTTTGATTATATTTTGATATATATAATCTTTAGTTTTCCTTCTCTTTTCTCTGTCAGTCTTTAAAGTTATCACCTGTACCTGTCCCTCATTAAATCAACCAGACCTCTGTTCTACATGTTGTTGAGTTGTGTTCTTACATCATCACTAATGTTTCCAGAGAAATCTGTGATTTTAATGTGTGTGTGTGTGTGTGTGTGTGTGTGTGTGTCAGGTGGAGGACCTGATCGTGAAGTGGAGGCAGAAGGGGAAGCCTGTAGCAGGGATTGTGATTGAACCGATCCAGGCTGAAGGTGGAGATAACCACGCCTCCCCAAACTTCTTCAGGAGCCTCCGCAACATTGCACGCAAGGTACCAGTTATCACCATGGCAACAGGTCCTTTAAAAAGACTTTGTTAAGGAGCTGTGCTCAGTCTCAGCTGCATCAACATGAAAGGTTTACTGGTTTACTAGCTTCAGTCACTGTGAGGTCAGAGTGAGATCAGACTGAGGTGAGATCACAGTGAGGTGAGGCCAGTGAGAGGTCAGAGGTCAGTGTGAGGTCACAGTGAGGTCACAGTGAGGTGTGCAGTCACCTGTGGAGGACACAGACCAGGGCAGACCTGAAACTGTCCCTGTCCTGAAGTGTAGCTCAGACAGACCTGAGTGGACATCAGGTCTTTGTGAGCTCAGGGTTTCGTCATGGCAGCAGTCCAGTTTCAGGACTACTCTTGAAACTGGTTTGGACCAAGTGTCCACATGGTCCTGACAGGAGGGTGGTAGTGAGTGGTCTGAAATCCTGGTGGTCTGGAGGATGGTGCACATCCTTTTTCAATAAAGTAAATTGTCTTGTGTTGAACTGATTTATGCTCAGAGTGTATTTATTTCTCTCCTCCTTACATCAGCCATCTGTTGGCCATGTCTCAGTCTGTTAACCCTTTATCTCCCCAGCATGGCTGTGCTTTCCACGTGGATGAGGTCCAGACCGGTGGGGGGTCCACCGGGAAGTTTTGGGCCCATGAGCACTGGGGCATGGATGACCCTGCTGACATCGTCTCCTTCAGCAAGAAGCTTCTGACTGGGGGCTACTACCACAAGACTGAACTACAGGCTGATAAGGTGGAGCTCAGACTGAACTCATCAGTGAGGTTTTATGTGTCCGACTGAACGAGACAAACACCTGAAACCTGAAGCCTGCAGTGTTCACAGTATGAATCTGCTGATCAGCTGTTTCTCCAGGGCTGGGGCTGAAGGTTTCAGTGGGTGGAGCTATAGTCACTGAACATGGGGTCAAAGTTCATCATCTGGGTAGCATGAATGTGACCTCCTCATAGACTGTGTCTATGAGGGGGTCAGTAGTGTAGTTCATTAGATCACAAACAAACAACAGTGAAGAGCTGAAAGCTGCAGCTCCTCTAGTGACCACTAGAGTCTGGCTCCAACAGTGAGTCAGTCCCCAGAGACTCCCATGTTCAAATGTCCAACTTTACAGCAGAAAGAAACATGTTTACAGCCTGGTACAGAAACTGTTTTGGTTGTTTTTGAGCTAATTTCCTCCTTCATGACGACTGTAAAGCTGAATTTTATAGAACTCACCTGTTTACATTTTATTACAGACTAAAGTGATGGAGAATTGAGGGCATGGCCTCTTTGAGTGACAGGTGGATGAGGTTATGATTGCCACAAACAATCTACACACAGACCCCACCTCTTTGACCATATTTGGATTAGCTGCCAAGATAGCGATGGTGGAACAGCTTACTCTGATGGCTATGTCCATCTTTATTTACAGTCTGTGGTACAAAGTGATGGTTCTGACCTAATCCTCAGCCCAGAGGTCAGAGGGTCATCAGACAGTTTCCTCTAGAGACAGTGAACACCCAGAAACCAGTTCTTAGTCCAGAGCACTGTCCATCCTGAACTCTGCTGTCCACTAAAATCATTTCTGACTGCTCCTTCAGTCTGATGCCATATTGTGATGAACCTGAGGTTTGACTGTGACCTACATGTAAGAAGATGTCTATAAGGTCATTGTCATTACTGACACGTGTGCTCTCTTTGTGTGCATTGTGTGTTTCCAGGCGTACCGTATCTTCAACACCTGGATGGGGGACCCATCAAAGAACTTGTTCCTATCTGAGGTTCTCAATGTGATTCGCAGAGAGAACCTCCTGGAGGAGGTGACCCGCTCTGGGAGAGCCTTGCTGAACGGTCTCTATGAGCTGCAGGTAGTGTATATCTCTGTATATCTATCCACCATGAGGCCCTCAGTGTTTGTCTCCACTAGCAGACTGACTATAGCTTCTTGGATCATGCTCAGTGTGAATATGAGATGAATGTGTGTGAATGTGACCTCAATGTTTCTGTCTGCCCCCCCCAGGCTCAGTACCCAGGCATCCTGAGCCGTGCTCGAGGACAGGGGACTTTCTGTGCCATCGATATCTGTGATGATGCAACACGGACCAGCATCCTGCTCAAGGCCAGAGACAAAGGTACGAAGAGCGTCACTGTACTCTCAGTGCGGCCCCTCTCATGTTGAGGGGCTGCCACGGTTCACATTAGTGTGGACAATCATGGTCTGGCCCTGCTGCGGGGAGACACTGGGATAACTGAGCCTGGTGGAGCTGAAGGTCTCTGTGGTGACTGTGCTGCTGTCTCTCTGGACTCCTACCGAGTCAGACTGACTGCTCTAATTACCTGTTCATTAAAGGAACAGGTGAGCTGTCAGTGGACTCCAGGTGTACTTACAGATGAGGCCTGTACATTAGTAGGCAGGTTGATAACATGCTGAGTGTTGACCTGAGGGGCAGGAGTTGTTATAAGACAAATTCAGGTCAGTCTCAGTCACTGCTTCAGTGTTGTTAATGTCCAGTCTGCAGACACTGATTTGATTGATGCAGTAGGATGTCAGTGGACTGTTCTCATCAGGTTCTCATCAGGCTCTCATCAGGTTCTGTCAGTCAGACAGTCGATGTCTCTTACCAGTGACAGTGTGTCTCTGACAGGTATCCTCCTGGGAGGCTGTGGGGATCGATCGATCCGTTTCCGTCCAGCACTGGTCTTCAAAGAGTACCACGTCCACCTCTTCCTCAACATTTTCAACGACGTGTTGGCCCAGCACAAGTAGACCCTGACCCTGAAGGGACCTGCCTGACTCTACACGAGTTCATCCAGACAGGAGGGTGGGAAACAGCTCATGCCACGATAAGCACAATCCACACCATAATCACGCTGATATCCCATATGACCTTTGACCCCAGACACAGGAACAGCCCAGTTCCTAACAGTGAAGGCCAGTCTTCATCCTCTCAGCCAGACATCATATTGGTGATGTCCTCTTACCTTTGTTACCATAGAGATGTGCCCACTCAGCACAGTGGCCACAGTGGCCCCTGTCACAGTAGATTTCACACATGTTAATGTTTCTGTAAAACAGCTCTAATAAATGGCTCCACCTCCACAATCAAGTTCATGTAGACTGACAAGACCTGCAGGACTCTGGATCAGGTCCTGGCAGATGGTCCATGATCTCCGTCACCTTCTGTTTCACACCTTTTACTGCCTGTATCGTTGCTCCCTGACAGCATCGTCATTAAAACAGTCTGACGTCATGGAAACAAAGTCTGGACTGGATGATGTCGATCGACCTGAGGTTCTGTTCAGGTCTCGTCCTGTCACAGATCAGCTGACGTAAACCTCTGCTCATCTCATCCACTGTTTGTGGTTCTGGCTCAGACAGATGACGTCCCCCTTCTTAATCTGGCCTACAGATAAATTAATGTAAATAAGATCACAGCTCCTAATGGCCCTCAGTCACTGTACGGGTTCAGCTGAGGGTCAAAAAGGTTGTGAGTTTGTGACGTGAAGTTGACAGATCTCTCCACAGTGTGTAGCTATAGATCAGATTTCAACCTGTGGAATAACTTTGTACATGAGGAGCAGAGGAGACACACTGTCGTCCATCATAAAGACCCACCACACCTTTCAGAACCACCTGCCCTCTGACTGCACTCTGCTGTGTGTTTGGACTGTCACTGTCCAATCAGATTCAGGGATAAAAACAGGGTTAAATTTCATACTTGTAACCTGATCACACAGTGTGACTGAGATTTACACAGTTTAGTATCAGTTCACACCCTCTTTGTGTGACCTCATCACTGATGTCATCACCACATGTACAAACATAGTTGACAGGTTGATCTAAACAACACACTGGGAGCAGCTCAGAGCTTTTTGACCCTCAGCTGAGCCCATACTCACCTCAGAACAAAGTGCTGTGTTCAGTTTCTGTCAGTGCTCATGTGTTTCATCCTCATAGGGAGGAGGCAGACACACACCTGTGTGTCAGCGATGAACACACCACACAGCTGAGAGCCGCCTGCATGTGTATCGCCACCCATTAGAGATGTCCCTGTGCTCGCTCTGTTGTGCTGCTCTTCATAGGAATGAGATGTTGTTGACTCTAAACTGGACCATGAAGATGTCTTAGATGAGTTAGTGCCTGCATGTTCTTCACTCTGTGTTTCTGTTCTCTGCTCCGTCACTAACTTTAACCTGTAACATCACTTCATATCTACATTAACACTGACTGTGACGTCACACTCAACACAGACAGTGCTGTTAATAACTAACTAGTAGCCGGTTAGGTTGGCCTCTGTGGGACGGTCTCATCCACTGGAAACACTCAGAGTGAAGCACACAGCTCTCCTGTCTTCTTCCTCTTATTACTGCCCCTTACACCTGAGGGCAGTGAACTCCTACAGGTACTGGACTGTAGGTGGGGGGTGGGGTGGCAGGCAACAGTGAGGCTGTCCCACACCTGAGAACAACCTGACAGGAGATTTATAGGTGAGTTCTGTGTTTTACCTGAGGTGTTTTCAGGCAGTACTTTTCACTTCCTCCAGAGGAAAGACTTGAAGGATGACAACCACCTCTGGCTGGCTGAGCGTTTCTATGGAGACCATGCTCACACTGCTGTAAACAGGGTGGTCCACAGACACGAGGTCGCAGCTCTGTCCATGTGTCTGCAGTGAAGCAGCTGACTGTAGAACACCTCAGAACTCATCGGTGTTTGTGAATGTTCATGGAGCTTTTAGACCAGTGTTAGAATGTGTACTAGATTTAATGAAGATCTAATAAGGTCAGGAGGGTGTCAGGCCTGAGCAATACGACAGTGATGATGATCATGATCATGATCATGATGATGAAGAATATGGTGGTGTCGGTCAGTATTACATAGAGTCTGTGATGACCCTCTTTAACTCATGATTGATGTGATTATTGTAGATGGCTCTGTTGTTGTCCATGTTCTGTGATCAATAAATTAAGTTTGACTAATGCACCAGAGTTTTTGTTTCTTCAGTCTGAAAGTTTGTGTCTGACCTGGGAACAGAAGTTTGACAAAAATCAATAAATCAAGTTTCACGTATTGGCTGTGTGCAGATCTGTCTAATCTAGTTCTCTATCATAATCAGATCTGGTCCAGTAGATTTTTTTAAAGACATTTCTTTTGGGGCATTTTTGCCTTTATTCAACAGGATACTATACATGTGAAAGGTAACAAGATACAACACAAAAATTACAGCATAAAAAAGTCATCATAAAAATACATAAATACATATATACATCGAAACCAATGCAAATCCATGGAATTGAGCAATAGAACCCTATAAAACGATAAAAACTATACTAAGATATATTAGTCATTGTAGTGATTGTAACTATTTATTATTTTAGGATATCATGTCATTATTTTAGGATGCTGCTATATGGAGTGCTGCTGAACCAGATTTTGTTGTATTGTTTTATCAGCACAATGATAATAAAGTATCTATCTATCAAAAAGTGTAAAAACTATAAAACTATCAACACAATAAAACTATTGAAACTATAAAACTATCAACACCATAAAACTAGAAGAACTATCAAGGGCTTCAGTTTTGTGACTTGCTATGGTCCTGGCCCTGTCCCTCATACCTCTCCCTCTCTTACAAGTCACCACAGGTGGCCCTGTGAGGTGGCCCTGTGAGGTGGATCTCAGACGGTTATGTTGAAGAACATGTCTGAGTTTTAAATGATTTATGTTTTTAGTTTCAGGGTGCACTGTGGTGCAGTAAATCAGATGTTTGGCTGTTTTATATCTTTTCTTTCTCGTTACTTGTGATGTGTTTCATGGTGTTGGATCAGAAATCAGTGGTTTCACACATCACTTCTGCAAACACGTCACATCAGTGGCTCCTGAGTGACGTTGAGGGAGAACCCCACCCCCCCACCCCCCACCCCCCAAACGGAAGCTGGGACAAGAAATATTTCAAAAATAAAAGCTGTTCATTTTCTACATCGTACAGAAAACTGCGTCCGCCTCGTCTGCCGGGACACCTGGTCTACCCCAGACCCGTTCCCGGCCTGGTCCGTAGATGTATTATCCACGGCCTGCTCCAAAGAAGGAGTTTCATCAGCACCGGAGCGAACGCTGATAGGGCGGCATCACGGAAGTGAAACGTGACCGCTGTTTCGTGAGACGTGTTTGCGTGACAACGTGGCGGTTAACAGCCAATCAGAACGTGTCATAAATGACCTAGCTACAACCTCCCGCTTCTTATTGGTCAGAGTCCCCGTCAGGGCGCTGGTGATTGGCTATCTGAAGACCAGGGCCCGCCCCCCTGAGGCGGGTATTTAACGGTGCGGAGTGCCAACGCGGACTGACCCACTGCCCACTCATCACGAAGACCCGGTGTCACGAGAGGCCGCCGGACGCTGGTGAGTGTGTTTGTTACCCGTACCTGAAGGTGGGGGAGGCGGAGCTGGTGAACCTCAGCAGGTCCATGATCTGAACTGATGTGGACTGATGTGGACAGATGTGGACTGAGGTAGACTGATGTGGAGTGATGTGGACTGAGGTAGACTGATGTGGAGTGATGTGGACAGATGTGGACTTATGTGGACTGAGGTAGACTGATGTGGACTGATGTGGTCTGAGGTAGACTGATGTGGACTGATGTGGTCTGAGGTAGACTGATGTGGTCTGAGGTAGACTGATGTGGCCTGAGGTAGACTGATGTGGAGTGATGTGGACAGATGTGGTCTGAGATACACTGATGTGGAGTGATTTAGACAGATGTGGACTGATGTGGAGAGGTGACCGTGGCTCAGACTGATTATTGATTATTGGAGCCATATTTGATCAGGGACCTGCTGTGGACAGAGACTGATGAGGACAGAACCAGAGCCAGGACCAGACTCAGTTAAAGTCAGTTAAAGAAACGTGGTCCACACTTCACCTCCTCACAAGACTGAGTAGACAAAACCTGACAGAACCACTAAGCCCTGCTGCACAGTCCACACTCTGAGGCTTCATGTTTTATGCTTTAGGTATTTTAAAGTTTTTAAGTTTTTAAAGTTCTGGTCTGGTCTGAGCAGTCTCTGTATTCTCTGTCCTTCCAGTCAACCATGATGCTGCTCCAGTCTCTAGCATCCCTCTGTGTCCTGGTCGCTGTCGCCTTTGCCGTCCCCGCTCAGGAGAAGCGAGTCCATCACCAGGCTGATCTGAGCGACCACGCCCACGATGATGCTCACGGCTTCCAGTATGACCACGAGGCTTTCCTGGGCAAGGAGGAGGCCAAGACCTTCGACCAGCTGACCCCCGAGGAGAGCAAAAGCAGACTAGCGTATGTTTCTCTGACACCCCCCCCCCCCACCCCCGCTCTCCTCTCTCTCTCTCTCTCTCTGAACTGTACTCTGATTTTACTTCTCAGTGACGTCACACAGCAGGTCAAGGTCAGGGTTAGGCTGCGGGTGAGGGTCAGGTCAGGGTCAGGGTCAGGGTCAGTGATCTGTCTCTAGAGACCTGAGGAGCAGGTTATAGGAGGAGGAAATGAAGTCAGAACTACTGTAACATTACTGTAATAATGATGATGATACAGTGGGGGAGGAGGAGACTCTCAGTGTGGACAAAAATGGAAAAGTAGATAAACAGTAAATGAACTGTGTTGTGATGTAAACTGATGAAGAGACTCTCCCTCCTCCTCCTCCTCCTCCTCCTCCTCCTCCAGACTGGAGCTGTGGAGAAATCAGTTGGGTCTTGTCTAAACCTCATCCACCACTCTGACCCCGCCTCTCCCCGCAGGAAGATCGTGGACCGCATTGACACCGACAAGGACGGCTACGTGAGCCACGCAGAGCTGCACTACTGGATCAAACACCGGCAGAGGAGGTACATCGAGGAGAACGTCAACAAGCACTGGAGCGACTACGACAAGAACAACGACGGCAAGATCGCCTGGGAGGAGTACAAGAATACCACCTACGGCTTCTACCTGGGTAAGACAGGTCCTCCGTCCTGACTTCTTCTGCACATCCTCTTGTTTCCTCCTCTGTGAGTTCAGACTGGTTTCAGTGTTGTCATCACAGCAGTGACACAGCTGAGGTTACAGAACATGAACCATCTCCTCCTCCATCTTTCCTTTGAGTGAAGTGCCTCCTGGTCAGGGTGGGCGGAGCCTGGCACAGCAGTCTGTACACTCTTGTTTTTTGGAGCTTTCAGCAACTGATTGTCTTCATCATGTGTCTTGAGTTGGATTTATCTCAAGGTCAGATGTCGAGAAAAAAGTCAGTAAAACAACGTCAACTTCCATTTATTAGCTTCTCTGGAGCTTTCAGTCATAGCACATGGTCTTCATCAGCAGATGGAGTATGCTCAGTTGGATTTTAGTGGATGTTGAAATATTCCCCAAAATAAAAGCCTTGTAGGGACAGATGTGTGTTAGTTTGGACAGATGACTGATTACTCAGAAGTTCTTTAGGGACCACCAGGACCCCCACAGCTCTGAAAACTGCAGCTTGTGTTTTTCAGATGAGGAGTTTGATGACGTTGAAGACAAGGCCACCTACAAGTCCATGCTCACCCGGGACGAGCGGCGCTTTAAGAATGCTGACCAAGACGGTGACGGCATCGCCACCCGGGAGGAGTTCACCGCCTTCCTGCACCCCGAGGAGTTTGACTACATGAGGGACGTGGTGGTGCAGGTAGGACCTGGTCTCTAACCACAGGGGTGGTCTCTATGTGGACCCCCTTGCTGATCTGGCTCTGCTGTCATATTGTAAACCATGTCCTCCAGTTGAAGCTGCAGCCCGCTGTCACCAGGTGTGTGAGAAGGTGGACAGGTGAACAGGGTCAGGGGGAGCTGGGGGGGCACCTTCAGTCTGGTTCAGATCTTTTCAGGGACTTGTTGTTGGCTCATTAAACAGCAGTGACACAACTCAATTAACAGTGAGATACTACAGACAGGAGACTTTTCACAGGCCCCTCCTCCTCTCACAAGTGTCAGTGTTCAGGACTGAGAACTGAGTCTCTGTCTTTCAGGAAACTATGGAGGACATTGATAAGAACGGAGATGGAAAGGTCAACATGGATGAATACATTGGTAGGTAACTCTGCCTCTTTCCAACCAGCCTCCCCTCCACTGCTCTCCTCGAGGTGGCCTGTCCTGAATCTGTGTGTGCTGCTCCACAGGTGACATGTACACACCTGAGAGTGGGGAGAGCGAGCCTGACTGGGTCCAGACGGAGAGGAAACACTTCTCAGACTTCAGAGATTCCAACAAGGTAAGAGCTCAGGTCCTCTGAGGTCAGAGAGACGGCAGGAGGAGACGCTGTAGCTCACAGCTGTGTGGGGACAGGTGGTTGTTTACCTGGGGGGTCAAGGCCAGACTGAACACGTTTAACATTTAGGAGTGTGTGGGACTGAGTTCACACCGTGCTCAGTGTTTCTCTGTTAAGCATCCAGCTGTTTTCAGAGAAACAGCTGTTACAGCCACAGCTGGTGAGCTGCTGCCCCCTGGAGGACAAGGTCACTCACTGCAGGTTGTCTTCTTCTCCTCTGTCAACCCCCAACTCCCTGATGACATCATCCTGACATCATCAGAGTTATTTTGTTGACAAACCCCCCCCAACAACTGAAGTAATAACTTAACTGAACGTCCTCTGTCAGAGTGTGGTGAGGAAAAGGTCCTCCATCATCAGCTCACACTCCTCCATCATCAGCTCACACTCCTCCATCATCAGCTCACACTCCTCCATCAGGTGAAATCACACTCCTCCATCATCAGCTCACACTCCTCCATCATCAGCTCACACTCCTCCATCAGGTCAAATCACACTCCTCCATCATCAGGTCAACTCACACTCCTCCATCATCAGCTCACACTCCTCCATCAGGTCAAATCACACTCCTCCATCATCAGCTCACACTCCTCCATCATCAGCTCACACTCCTCCATCAGGTCAAATCACACTCCTCCATCATCAGCTCACACTCCTCCATCAGGTCAAATCACACTCCTCCATCATCAGCTCACACTCCTCCATCAGGTCAAATCACACTCCTCCATCATCAGCTCACACTCCTCCATCATCAGCTCACACTCCTCCATCAGGTCAAATCACACTCCTCCATCATCAGCTCACACTCCTCCATCAGGTCAAATCACACTCCTCCATCAGGTCAAATTACACTCCTTCATCATCAGCTCACACTCCTCCATCAGGTCAAATCACACTCCTCCATCATCAGCTCACACTCCTCCATCAGGTCAAATCACACTCCTCCATCAGGTCAAATTACACTCCTTCATCATCAGCTCACACTCCTCCATCAGGTCAAATCACACTCCTCCATCATCAGCTCACACTCCTCCATCAGGTCAAATTACACTCCTCCATCAGGTCAAATTACACTCCTCCATCATCAGCTCACACTCATCCATCAGGTCAAATCACACTCCTCCATCAGGTCAAATTACACTCCTCCATCATCAGCTCACACTCCTCCATCAGGTCAAATCACACTCCTCCATCATCAGCTCACACTCCTCCATCAGGTCAAATCACACTCCTCCATCATCAGCTCACACTCCTCCATCATCAGCTCACACTCCTCCATCAGGTCAAATCACACTCCTCCATCAGGTCAAATCACACTCCTCCATCATCAGCTCACACTCCTCCATCATCAGCTCACACTCCTCCATCAGGTCAAATCACACTCCTCCATCATCAGCTCACACTCCTCCATCAGGTCAAATCACACTCCTCCATCATCAGCTCACACTCCTCCATTATCAGCTCACACTCCTCCATCAGGTCAAATCACACTCCTCCATCATCAGCTCACACTCCTCCATCATCAGCTCACACTCCTCCATCAGGTCAAATCACACTCCTCCATCAGGTCAAATTACACTCCTCCATCATCACATCACACTCCTCCATCATCAGATCACACTCCTCCATCATCACATCACACTCCTCCATCAGCAGCCTCATCTCCATCAGCTGCTGCAGGCAACCTGGACCAGCTTTTCTTTCTGCTGCTGGACTGTAGACCAGACAAGTAAAGGTCCCGAGGACCAGAGAGGTCCTGTCCTGTGGACTGGTTCATCTTATATCTCAGAGACTGAAGCCCAAGGTTCAGTCCAGCAGCTGATGAGCTCATGATGAAGTCAGACAGGTCTGTGGAGGTGTACATGTTGTACAGTCTGTGGCTGCCAGGTGAGAAGCAGCAGGTGACCTCAGGTGACCTCAGGTGGATTATGTGGTGATGAAGAACTGATGATGTGTCCGCTGGTGTAGTATGAAGTGTCTGTCTCAGTGTCTCTGTCCTCACAGCTCTAACAGTCAGTGTGTGTTGTTCAGGACGGATACCTGGACGCTGCTGAGGTGGCCCACTGGATTTTGCCAGGAGAGGTTGACCACGCTGACAACGAGGCCAAACACCTGATCCACGAGACAGACACTGACAAGGTACACCTGATCCTGGGTCAGACACTGTGATACAGACAGGGTCACCCCACACACAATGATCATGTATCAATACCTGAAGCCTGAAGGTTTAGTAGCAGAGAGGTGACAGTGCAGGTAGTGACCGTTATGATGTGAGCAGGGAGTGTTCAGAGACGCAGCTGAATCTGTTCAGTTTGTCCAACACTCTGATTATAACTGACAGAGGATAGAGCTTTTATTGTGAAAGGGAAGAACCAGGGACATGGTGGTTCAGTTAATTTAACTGTATAAACTATATGTGCAGAACCAGACCAACATCCAGACCTGGATCTGAACCAGACCTCACTACTGCACATAATGTGGATTAATCCGCCTCTGAAAGTAGTCCCCAACACAGACAGACAGTCAGACAGATGGAAAGACCATATGCTTCTCTGAACAGTCAATACTGATGTACAGTGAGTTGTTAGTTTATTAGGAACACCTAGGTCAGTGTTGTGTTGTCTGATACAACAGACTGTTACAGGTTGTCAGTGGAAACACAACAGAAAACAGAGACAGACTGCAGTGACACACAACACACAGAGCAGAGCCGATGATGTGATAAACAACACACATCAGTAATACACAATGAGTGCAACACAATGGATCAATGAATGGAGGGTGGAGTAAAGAAGCAGGACCAGAACCAGGACGTGGACCTGGACCAGGATCACACTGTTCGCACAGTATACTGTGCACTACACATACTGCTGCATGGTAACAGGGAGAACTAGTCTCTTCTGGTTAACATGGTGGAGGTAATTGGGGTAATTGTGGGTTAATTACTGGTTGATTAACAAGCTTCTCTGTGTCTGTCTCTCACTCCTGTTCTTCATCACCTCATGTCCTCCTCCTCCTCTTCCTCTCAATCACAAACCAATGAACCAACAGGACGAGAAAATCACCAAGAAGGAGATCCTGGCCAACTGGAACATGTTTGTGGGCAGCCAGGCCACTAATTATGGAGAGGACTTAACGAAGAGACACGACGAGCTCTGATGACCCTCATGGTCCAATGGGAGAGGGGAGGAGGGTGGTGGGGGTGGGGTGGGGGGTGGGGGTGGGGGGGGTCTGACTGTGGGTGACACCAGAATCAAGGGTGGGGTCATGGACCCTTATATATACACACACACACACACACACACTTATCTCAGCATGCAGTCACATACTGTGTATGTGAACAAATCATACTGATGATGATGCACACACACACACACACACACACACACACACACACACACACACACACATGTCTGTTACATGTCAAATTGAGGTGCCTGTCTAACACACTGTGTCTTCAGATGTCACTGACAATGATGTCTCTATCCTCCAGCTGAAAACAGCTGTTCTTATGATAAAGCCAGCTGTCACTGGAGACCACATGTTTTATCTGAGACATGGTCACATGGTCACATGATCAGGCTGCAGGTCTCTGCTGTCTGAGTTAGAAGGGATGACACTAAAGGGCTGTTACTGACTTTGTTTGAGTTTGACTCTAAATAAAGTTTTGTTTTTTTCTACAAATATAGTCCTTATTATTCTGCACCAACTGAAGCCTCCGTCACATGACTGTCTCATAAGGTCACATGACTGTATGACAGCTGTACAGACCAGTGTGGAGCTGTGGCTGCTCCAGTTTCCTGCCTCCAATAAGACACAGCACAGTTTGGAGGTGTTGGTGTTAAAGTTGCTGCAGTGAGGCTCAGCAGTAGATTCAGTGATGAAATATATTAAATCATCATATTTCTGTCATTTATATCAATCATTTCAATGTTTTTATATTTGATATTTAACTCATTTACTTATACAAGTTGTTATACGCAGATGATCAAAAGCACTGACTTGACTGATCATTTCATATGTAATTTTACAGATATTTACCATATTATAATGAGAAAGTACTTCATATTGTGGTACTGATCTCAGTGAGGGGTTCAGGTGGGTCCACCTGAAATCACTGAGCTACAACAGTTTTCTGCTGAGCCTCAGGATCAGCACATTCACCACAGTCTGAAGTGTTAACCAGCAGAGTAGACCTTCTCCATCAGTGTGATGATGATGATGATGATGATGATGATGTCTCCTGAGCTGAGCCCAGCTGTCCTCCATCAGGCTGCAGACACCTTCATCATTTATAACACCATTATCTTTATCTCAGCTGGGAGGAGTCAGTCAGTACCCAGGTTCCCCTGCAGGATGTGAAGGGGCTTCAGAGAGGCTGGATGGGGCCTCAGATCTCTGGGGGGCCAAAAGCTTCAGGTTCAATCTGTGTCAGATGATTTTTTGTCATTTGATCACTTTCAAATTTCATCGTGAAGAACATCAGCTGGGTGTTAGGTCACACTGTGGCTCATCTGTTCCACACAACATCTTTGTTATTGTAGTTCATGTTGTAGCTAAGTGACCTTCAGTGACCTTTATTAGGAACACTTGCACACCTGCTTACGTATGTAATTATCCAATCAGCCAATCACATGGCAGCAGTGTATAAACCTCCTGCAGATCCAGGTGAGGAGCTTCAGGTAGTGACTCAGAGACTCTGACCGTGACGTGACTGTTGGTCCAAGTGTTTGTGAAGCTGCTGATCTCAACAGAAGCATCAGTGAGCTCAGCTCTGTTGATGAAAGAAGTCAGAGGTCAGAGGAGAATGGACAGGCTGGTTGGAGCTGACCGAAAGGCTACGGTCCCTCAGATAACCACTCTGTAAACTGTGCTGAGCAGAAAAACTTCAGAGTGAACAACACATCATCTTGGAGGTGGATGGACTACAACAGCAGAGACCACGTCAGAGTCCACTTCCTGTCACTAAGACCAGACTCCTGAGGCTGCAGTGGACACAGGCTCACCAACACTGGACAGGTGAAGGCCTGGTCTGATGGATCTGGATCTGCTGAGGCAGCAGATGTAGGGTCAGAGTCTGGATCCATGGACCAACCTGTCCAGGTGGTGGTGGAGGTGTGATGGTGTGGGGTTGTTTTCTGGACTCACTTTGGGTCTTAACACCAATCAATCCTGATCTGAATGTCTCAGTCTGTCTGATTGTTGTTGCTGACCATGTTCATCCTTCATGGCCTAGTTCACCATCTTCTAACGGCTACGTCCTGCAGGATAATGCTCCATGACACAAACTGGTTTCATCAACATGATACTGAGTCCAGTTCAGTCTCAGACCTGGATCCAGTAGACCTCCTTTGGGGTGTGGTAGAACAGGAGACCTGCAGCATGAATGTGACGCAACCATGTCAACATGGACCAGAGTCTCAGAGGAAAGTTTCAACATCTGGATCCAGGACCTGAAGACCTGAGGAGCTACCTGTGTCAGTGTGTTGTTCCTAATGAAGTGATCACTGAGTGTATGACGAAGCTGCATCTCTGTACTTGTCCTGTTTGTAGTTTCTGTCAGGTTGACAAAGCTCCTCCTCTCTGAACATCAGCTTCCTGTTGTTGTTGTTGTTGTTGTGTTCATGATGAATCAACAGTCTTGTAGTGAACCACCTGTAATTAAACCGGAGGTTTAACTATATTTAGCAGCAGCTCACTGGTAGTTCAACCAAATAAGTACCTAACTAAGTAACTAACTAACTAGATCAACCACATTCATATGTTCATAGTGATTCAAGTAGTTTTACCATTTTAGTGTAGTTAATGACTGACACTACAGTTTGAGGCAATAAAATGAAAGGAATTTGCTTATTTTTTCTTCTCTAGTGTAACTGAATGTTCTCTGACCAGCCCTCACCTCTGTTATGTCATAACCAGTGAATACGTTCATCAGGCAGCCACCTCCACACACCTGGTGTCCGAAAATTAGTCACTTCTCCCTCTATAGTTCACTATACAGTGAGAATTATTATACATATATACTATATACTGGACTCATAGTATCACACAATGCATCATCAAGAGTAGTGTACAACCGATGGTCACTAACCAAGCGACATTTACCATTGTGCATTGCACTCGTGGTGAAAGACTGAAAAATGATGCAGAGAAACTTATGTAGCGTCCGAGTGTTTTTCAGTTTCACTGATGAGCTCAGTGTATCGTCCTCTACAGAGACCTGTCTGAGGGAGGAGGGAGGAGGGAAGAGGGAATGAGTGAGGGACTTCATACACAACCTGATCTTTGAACAAAAGGTGTCCGTGCTCACACAGTGACATTATCGTGATTGATGAACAGTAACATCATCATGATGGATGACCCTGTCAGCCTGTAGTCACTGTGGTCAAACTGAAGCTGATGATCAGCTCAGACCGGTTAAAGTGCAGTCAGCCTTACTGCGAGTTTCTTCCCTCAGTGAGCTGTGACTGATTCTTTCACACAGAGTGACAGTACAGGAGCACAGTGTAAAGTAAGGCCTCGGCCTTTCCCTGTAAAGAGCCTTGAGATAATGTATGTTATGATTTGGCGCTATACAAATAAAATTGAATTGAAAATTGAATTGAATTGTAACACACACACACACACACACACACACACACACACACACACACTGTTTACCAAAGGAGAAAACACAGTGTCAGTGTTTGTTTTTATTCAGGTGTAAAACTTTATTGAAGCAGTGTAAATTGTCAGTGGTCATTACATCACTATTGAGGCCATACATATGATCTGTACCCTGTGAACATTTCTAACCCTCCCTGCCCCCTACCCCCTGTCCCCTACCCCCTGTCCTCTGTCCCCTGTCCCCTGTCCCCCGACCTCTGTCCCCTGTCGTCTGCCCCCTATCCTCTGTCCCTTGTCCTCTGCTCGTCAGGACAGTCGTCTCACTCTGTCTGAGATGTTGGATAAGATGGACTTCATCAAGACCAGCACCATCACTGACTACGGAGGCATGAGGGTGGATGGCCATGATGAACTGTGAAGAGAAGTGATTGACGTCCATCTGAAGTGGCCAACAACAGCCAGAAAGAGGCGTTGCAAAGACTCAAAGAGGCGCTGCAAAGCTGCTGAGGAGAGGATGTCAAGATACATGTTCACAGATCCACTAACTGGAGTTTGTCTGATGCTGAATTCAATCTGAATCTACATCCAATAAAAACAGCCAGATATGTGTCTGTGCGTGTTTAATGTGAATCACATGAGACCTGCTGAGAACACTCACACAGACACACTCACACACACACACACATAGGTCCTGCTTAAACCAACATGAGGAGCTGGTTTCACACAGACCCTGTCAGATGCTGCTTTTGTGAGGCTTTAAGTTATAATATATAACTTTTCCACATTCAAATGTCTAAAAATGACCAGACCTGTGTTGAACATTTTTGAGTTATGTACTTACATCATCCCAAATGTGTCCCAAATAACAATTCCCAAACCAGAGAAATAGTGATATTATTTACCATAATGGTCCATTTCATCTGGTCACCTGTCAGTTTACACTTTACACCTTGGTCGTTTTCTACTATATATTTTAACCGGATGAAGGATTTTAATCATCAGAAGTCTGGCTTTTCAATTCAATTCAATTCAATTTTATTTGTATAGCGCCAAATCATAATATACATTATCTCAAGGCACTTTACAGGGTAAGGTCGAGACCTTACTTTGTTACAGAGAAAAACCCAACAGTTCCCACAACGAGCAAGCGCTTGGCGACAGGGGGGAGGAAAAACTCCCTTTAACAGGAAGAAACCTCCAACAGAACCAGGCTCAGGGTGGGGGGGTCTGCCTCAACTGGTTGGGTTTAGGAGAAGATAGAAAGAGGGGGAGGAGAGGGGAGAGAAGAGAGAGAGAGAGAGACCAGGAACAGCTGTGTAGGTAATGGTGTTATCAATAATAATGATGACAGGTAACAGTGGTTAATAGTAAAGATGAGTAGTGGTGGATCTGGGTCCTGCCGCTCCCGGGGCAGAGAGACCTGCAGAATGAGGACAGAGAGAGGGAGAGAGAGGAGAAGCACAAACTATGGGAGAGAAAAAATACAAAGTTAATGGCATGAAGTCATTGAGAGAGAGAGGGGGAGAGAGACAGAAATAGAGAGAGAGCGCCCAGTGAATCATGGGAATCCCCCAGCAGTCTAGCTCTATAGCAGCATAACTAAGGGATGGGTCAGGACATACCCGAGCCAGCCCTAACTATAAGCTTTACTAAACAAGACAGTTTGAAGCCTGATCTTAAAGGTAGAGAGGGGGTCTGCCTCCCGAACCCACACTGGGAGCTGGTTCCACAGGAGAGGAGCCTGATAGCTGAAGGCTCTGCCCCCATTCTACTCTTACTAACTCTGGGAACCACAAGTTGACCTGCATTTAGAGAGCGAAGTGTCCTATTGGGAAAATAGGGAACTATAAGCTCTCCAAGGTACGATGGTGCCTGACCATGAATGGCTTTGTAGGTGAGGAGGAGGATTTTAAATTCTATCCTGGAGTTTACAGGGAGCCAGTGCAGAGAAGCTAACACAGGAGAGATGTGATCTCGTTTCCTAGTTCCTGTCAGTACTCGTGCTGCCGCATTCTGGATCAATTGGAGGCTTTTTACTGAATTTTTGGGACATCCTGACAATAAAGAGTTACAGTAGTCCAGTCTTGAGGTAACAAATGCATGAACTAGTTTTTCAGCATCCTTTAGACACAGAATGGGTCTGATTTTAGCAATATTGCGCGGGTGGAAGAAGGCTGTCCTAGAGACTTGCTTTATATGTGAAGTAAAGGACAAGTCCTGGCTTTAAGTTCACAGAGGAAACAGGTAAATGGCAGCTCAGGTCCCGTCACTCATGGATGTCCATGCATCAACTCTGAGATTTCCTATGTCACTGATTCAGAAAGTGAAACTGTTTGTTTCTTTTAATCCCCTGGACCGTTATTTACAGAGAGGAGGATGGAGCAGATAATTCAGCTGCTGGTAAAAAACCTCCTGAACATCTGGTTCATATATTAGCAGTTAGTTAGTTAGATAATCAGCCTAAACTCCCGACTCCTCCCTGATGTCCTGTGTCCTCTGTACAGTGTCAGTCAAACACTGACTTTAAATGTGAAACTTCATTTCTTACCCTATTGTATCTTAGAGAAAGTCTATCTCACAACTTTATTCAAAATGTACTATTAAAACGTTACAAACTAAATATTTAAAATTTTCCATAATCCCTAAAGCAAAAGAAATCCACTTTAAAATTCTAAATTAAGTGTACCCTTCTAGTGACCAGTTACAACAGAGTTTTGGAATAGAAACTAATAATTGTATATTCTGTGATGACATCGAAACTACTTTGTTTTCCCAGCATATGTTTTCTGAAGCTTTTTGGCTTGATATATATGACTGGTTGTACCCCGAGGTTCTTCATCTGGAAAACTTTTCTCAAACATCATTTATGGACTTGTCACGGACAATAAAGAAAATGACCACCATCCTCACTCTTGGAAAATTTTATATACACAAATCAAAGTATATGAAAGTGAAACCTAAATTCTGTGTGTCTCATAATGAATTTCTTTTTTACATAAAAGCCTTGAAAGTCATGAAAAAGGCTAGTATAACAGAGGATTGTGATTTTCCCCCCAAAAAACCTAGCCTCTTAAGTTCAATTCAATTTCAATTCAATTTTATTTGTATAGCGCCAAATCATAATATACATTATCTCAAGGCACTTTACAGGGTAAGGTCAAGACCTTACTTTGTTACAGAGAAAAACCCAACAGTTCCCACAACGAGCAAGCGCTTGGCGACAGGGGGGAGGAAAAACTCCCTTTTAACAGGAAGAAACCTCCAACAGAACTGGGCTCAGGGTGGGCGGCCGTCTGCCTCGACCGGTTGGGTTTAGGGGAAGATAGAAAGAGGGGGAGGGGGAGGAGAGGGGAGAGAAGAGAGAGAGACCAGGAACAGCTGTGTCGGTAATGGCGTTATTAATAATAAAGACAGGTAATAGTAATAGTAAAGATGAGTAGTGGTGGATCTGGATCCTGCTGCTCCCGAGGCAGAGATACCTGCAGAATGAGGACAGAAAGAGGGAGAGAGAGGAGAAGCACAAAACTACGGGAGAGAAAAAAAAAAACCAAAGTTAATGGCATGAAGTCATTGAGAGAGAGCGGGGGAGAGAGACAGAAATAGGGAGAGAGCGCCCAGTGAATCATGGGAATCCCCCAGCAGTTTAGCTCTATAGCAGCATAGCTAAGGGATGGGTCAGGACATACCCGAGCCAGCCCTAACTATAAGCTTTACTAAACAAGACAGTTTGAAGCCTAATCTTAAAGGTAGAGAGGGGGTCTGCCTCCCGAACCCACACTGGGAGCTGGTTCCACAGGAGAGGAGCCTGATAGCTGAAGGCTCTGCCCCCCATTCTACTCTTACAAACTCTGGGAACCACAAGTAGACCTGCATTTAGAGAGCGAAGTGTCCTATTGGGAAAATAGGGAACTATAAGCTCTCCAAGGTACGATGGTGCCTGACCATTAATGGCTTTGTAGGTGAGGAGGAGGATTTTAAATTCGATTCTGGATTTTACAGGGAGCCAATGCAGAGAGGCTAACACAGGAGAGACATGATCTCGTTTCCTCGTTCCTGTCAGTACTCGTGCTGCCGCATTCTGGATCAATTGGAGGCTTTTTACTGAATTTTTGGGACATCCTGACAATAAAGAGTTACAGTAGTCCAGTCTTGAGGTAACAAATGCATGAACTAGTTTTTCAGCATCCTTTAGACATAGAATGGGTCTGATTTTAGCAATATTGCGCAGGTGGAAGAAGGCTGTCCTAGAGACTTGCTTTATATGTGAAGTAAAGGACAAGTCCTGGTCAAAAATGACACCAAGGTTTCTGACTGTAGCACTGGAGGCCAAGGTGATGTCATCCAGAGTCAGTATATTATCACATAGTGTATCTCTGAGGTGTTTTGGGCCAATTACAATAACTTCAGTTTTGTCTGAATTTAAGAGTAAGAAATTACTGGTCATCCAGATTTTTATGTCCTTAAGACAGACCTGAAGCTTGGCTACCTGGTTAGTCTCACCTGGCTTCATGGATAAGTACAGCTGGGTGTCATCTGCGTAACAATGGAAATTCATCTGGTGCCTCCTAATAATGTTTCCCAGAGGAAGCATATATAGACTGAAGAGCATTGGTCCTAGCACAGAACCTTGTGGAACTCCATGACTGACTTCTGTGATGATAGAGGAGTCATTGTTAACATGAACAAACTGGAGTCTATCTGACAGATATGACTTAAACCAGCTTAGTGCGGTTCCTTTGATGCCGACCATATGTTCTAGTCTCTGTAATAAAATCTTATGATCGATGGTGTCAAATGCAGCACTAAGATCTAGTAGGACAAGTATAGAGACAAGTCCATTGTCTGAGGCTATGAGGAGATCATTGGTAACCTTAACCAGAGCTGTTTCTGTGCTATGATGGACTCTAAAACCTGACTGAAAGTCTTCAAACAAACCATTCCTGTGCAAGTAATCACATAACTGGCTTGCAACGACCCTCTCAAGGATTTTGGAGATAAAGGGGAGGTTGGATATAGGTCTATAATTGGCTAAAACGTCAGGATCAAGAGTAGGCTTTTTAAGTAGAGGTTTAATTACTGCAACTTTAAAAGCTTGCGGTACATAACCAGTTGATAAAGATAAGTTAATCAGACTTAATATAGAGGTGTCGATTAAAGGAAAAACCTCTTTGAACAACCTTGTTGGAACGGGGTCAAGAAGACAAGTTGATGGTTTAGATAAATAAACTGTTGAAGTGAGCTCAGGGAGATGTACAGGAGAGAAACAGTCAAAATATAAGCCAGTTACAGTCGACTCTGAGGCTGCTGAACTGGACAGTACATCTGAGCCAGCTGTGGGGAGGAGATGGTGAATTTTTTCTCTAACAGAGACAATTTTATCTGTAAAGAAGCTCATGAAGTCATTACAACTGAGGGCTAAAGGTATAGATGGATCAACAGAGCTGTGGCTGTCTGTCAGCCTGGCTACAGTGCTGAACAGAAACCTGGGATTGTTCTTGTTTTCTTCTATCAATGATGAATAATAGGATGTTCTGGCTTTACGGAGGCTTTTTTTATACGCCAACAGGCTGTCTTTCCAAGCCTTTAGAGATTCATCCAGGTTAGTAGAACGCCACCTTCTTTCTAGCTTCCTTGAATTTTGCTTTAAAGCTCGTGTTTCTGAGTTGTACCATGGAGCTAGCCTTCTCTGACTCACTACCTTCTTCCTCAGAGGGGCTACAGTGTCTAGAGTTGCACGCAGTGAGGCTACAGTACTGTCAACAAGATCATCAACCTGTGTGGCTGTGAAGTTAAGAGAGCTGTTCCCTACTGCATTGATACATGGCAGTGGGCTAAGTACTGATGGGATCCTTTCTTTAAATTTGCTGATGGTATTGTCAGACAGACACCTGCTGTAATAGATTTTTTCCCCAGATGCTGTGTAGTCCATGACTGAAAACTCAAATGTTAACAGAGAATGGTCAGATAAAAGAGGGTTTCTGGGAGAAACTGTTAGGTATTCAATGTCAATCCCATAAGTCAGAACCAGATCAAGGGTATGATTAAAAGAGTGAGTGGGTTCATTAACATGCTGAGAGAAGCCAATTGAGTCTAATAATGAATTAAATGCATGACTCAGGCTGTCACTTTCAACATCTACATGAATGTTAAAATCACCCACTATGATGACTTTATCTGTGCTAAGAGCTAACTCAGATAAAAAGTCTGAGAACTCAGATAAGAACTCAGAGTAAGGAGCAGGAGGACGATATACAGTAACTAGTAGGACTGGTTTTTGTGTCTTCCAGTTTGGGTGAGACAGACTAAGAATAAGGCTTTCAAACGAATTATGATTAACCTTATGCTTGGGATTCATTAATAAATTGGAGTGATAAATGGCTGCCACCCCTCCTCCTCGGCCTGTGCTTCGAGGGATATGAACGTTAACATGAGTGGGGGGTGTTGATTCATTTAAACTAACATATTCATCCTGCTGCAGCCAGGTTTCAGTCAGACAGAGCAGATCAATGTTATGATCAGTTATCAGATCATTGACTAGTAGAGATTTAGATGAGAGTGATCTGATATTCAATAATCCACATTTAATTTTCCTGTTATTTGGTTCTGGACTAACAGTTGTGCTAATTTTTATTAGGTTTTCATGTCTAACTCCTCCTCTGTTCACTTTTGATTTATTATATTTAAATGTAGGTGGTCGGGGGACAGACACAGTTTGTAGGGGGTGAATGGCAGGCGACTGCTCTAAGAGAGGCGCAGAGTGTAAGACTGCGACTCTGCCTCCTGGTCTCAGCTCTGGTTTGTCATGGCTTTGGCTTCTAATAAACTCAGTGAAGTTTCTAGATAAGAGCGCAGCTCCATCCAGCGTGGGATGTATGCCATCTCGTCTAATCAGACCAGGTCTTCCCCAGAAAGTCTGCCAGTTATCAACAAAGCCCACATCGTTAGCGGAACACCACCTCGATAGTTAAGTTCTTTAATTTAATTTAATTTTTTGGCTCCCTTTTGTATAGAACAAAGATGTCAAAGCCATGTTGTTGTATATGGAATTGTTATAAAAAAGGAAATCCAAACCAGGAGAAGCTGACTTAACTGTAGATGATGTTCATCTCCATGGACTAATGTAATTTAAGTTCTCCTGCAATTTGTAGAACTGCATCACCCCATCACTCCTCCATTACCAAGCATGTAGGAGAGACTACGGTGGCCTTCAGGTGACACAACAAGACTAGGTCAGAACCTAATACATGTCTGGACCTCCTGTGGTTAAGTCCTTATTTTATAACTGTGATGTCATCTGACAGAATCACCAAACACTTGAATGAAAGACAAAGACTGTGCTAAGATTTCAGCTGATTCGCTCTAAAATGAGCAGAGACAGAATATCTTTGTTATTGTGTGTCTCTCTCAGAGCTCAGCCTCAGTCTGGACCCACCTCAGGTGAGTGTTTATTCACCTGGACTCCAGACCCTCACAGACTTTTATCAGAGGCAGCTCTCTGTGTCTGACTCCCGTTTGATCTGTGGAACTGGATTTTAGTACAAGGCCTTGTTACCAATGACTTCTCTCTCTCTCTCCCTCTCTTAGATTCTTAGCCTCAGGTGACTACACTGATGAAAACATGATGATGAAGACCACATTGGTCCTTTAAGATGAAGGTGTGTGAGTGACAGCAGGTCAGACTGAGGCTGAGCAGAGACAGGGACAGTCAGTGAAGACACAATAAGCTGATCAGGAGGGAGGAGCTGTATCATCA
The DNA here is from genome assembly GCF_046630095.1 of Trachinotus anak. Lineage (NCBI taxonomy): Eukaryota > Metazoa > Chordata > Actinopteri > Carangiformes > Carangidae > Trachinotus > Trachinotus anak. The sequence continues at coordinate 2,271,365 of NW_027273868.1, forward strand.
TGACTCATCATTTATTACCTCTGGTTAAAAAAAGTCATCTACAGGAGCGGGAAAAATACACAACATCATCAGAGTGTGGTGGGCAGAGTCTGTTACACTGCGCAGAGCTACAATCAGGAAGTCCACAACACCGCAGTCCTCTGATCCTCCATCGCTCACACCTGCATCACTGGACGTGCCTCTTTGGCACTGAGGTCCACCCCGGACGCAGCGAAGCCGGTTCCACCCTGTGAGGAGAACAGGTTACAGCTGATCAGTCATTACCTGTGTGTCCACCTGTGGTCAGTTTAGCTGATCCTCAGTTTACCTCCTGACCTCAGCAGCATGGCCGCCAGCGTGTCTACATGATCTGAGGCAGCAGTGACAACCTCTGTCTGAGAGACACCTGAGGAGTCCTGTCAGTCTCAGCTGGACTCTGTTAGATCCACGCTTGATTTGTATGTGAACCAGTTCCCAGCTCCACACTCACCCTCTGCAGTGGGATGATGTCTCTGTCCGACAGTTTGTCTCCTGTCACAGGATCCATCATGTCCTTCTTGATCAGCTTTTCCACACACTCCTGAGTCACCACCGTCCCCCTGAGCAGAGGACAGACACTGTCACTCAGAGTCCTGACAGAGACACAGACTGGCAGAGTGAAGACAGACATGTTGACTCACGAGGGTCGCAGCACGGCACAGGGAACGCTGTTGGCGAGGACGTCTCTGGTCACTACACACACATACCTGTCCTGAAGACAGAGCACAGATGATACCACAGGACACACAGACAGGTGACATGCAGAGTCAGCCCGTCACACCTGAGCTCTGAGGCAGACTGACCTGGCGGGTGAGCAGGGCCACTCTGTCCAGACTCGGGTCCAGGGGGGTGAAGCGCACTGTGATGAGCTCATTCATCTTGATGGGTCGTCCTGACATGGGACATAACACAGCCTTACTCTGATGGGGGAGACACACACACACACACAGAACGACATGACATCAACACTTCAAGCAAACACGTGAACCTGGCAACAACAACCACACACAGTATGTGACACGTGTCCGATTTATTTTCACAGAAACAGCATCGACCTACTCAGACCAGGAAGTCAGACACAAGAGCAATTTTCAAAATAAAACCCCTTGTGCAGACTCTCTATCGTGCAGTCTGTCACATCACTACATCAACAAACTCAGGCAGAACAAACGCTCCAGGTGGGAAACTAAACTACAGATGACATCATAGACCCGCCCCCACTGGGATCCAGATGTTACACCTACGAGATGAGTTGTGCTCACATGTGCTGATGTTTGTCGCTGCTCCGCTCTTGCTGATGTTAACAGGGTGATCAGTGGTGGTTTCTGGTGGGTTTTTTTCCTGATGACCCTTGAACTAACATGTTAACCTGCCCTCAGATCGCAGAGAGGAGGAGAATCTGACAGATGACATCACTGACCTGCTGCCAGCGAGGCGTCAGAGCTCTCAATCACAGGATTTCCTGTGATTCACTTCTCCTCTGTGAACACTGACAGATGATCAAACTGCTGATGATCAGACACCACTCACTGGTTTCTTCAGCAGGGTGGGCTTGGCCTCTGGGGTCAGGGTGGGGATCCAGAAACTGGGCAGACTCTGGCTGGAGGTGGAAGCTGAAGCGGCAGAGGAGGATTCTGCTGAGCTGCTGTCTGTCCTGCTCATCTCTCCTCCTTTGTTCTGTCCTGAAGGAGAAAACGGTCTCTACTGTCTGAACATTCAGGATTATTTTTATGAATATGACTGAATAACACGACTGGATGTGTGACACATGTCGATTCCGCAGAGGACATGTGACACTGCCAGCAGATGATGTCACAGCGCTGACTGGTACCTGATGTGAACGGGTTGATGGGTTTGGACACGATGCTGTTCTCCCTGGTCTTAAACCTCTCCACCCTCTCTCTCTCCTCTGACCTGGACTCCAGCTGACTGCTGCTCCTCTGAGCCTGTTTCTGCTTCTCATAGGCCTGAACAGTCACAGGAGACACATACTATCACTGTGCTACACAAACATAACACATATTAAACACACACATTTCATTCAGATTAACAACAGCTATCAGCAAACTGATAAACCAGTGAAAACAAACTTAAATCTTAAAATGTTCCAGTGTGGACGGGTAGACGAAGGCGTCAGCTGTGCAGAGGGTCGGAGGCTTTGTGACCTTAGGGATCCATCAGCTTAAATATCTGCTGCTTTCACTCAATTAACCTGATGTTGTTGGTGTGTGTTGGTGTCCTGTCACAGTGTGACAGTAAAGTCTAACTTCACACAGTGATCACACGTTAATGTGTGTGTTAATGACACAGCTGTTGTTATCGACTTGTGTCAGAGCTGACATTTTATCAGAAGTACAGATGTTATCAGCAGCTGTCTGTCTGTCCTCACCAGATGTTGTTGTGATGCAGATGTCGACTGTTTTTGTCTAGCTCAGATGTTTGCCTATGGACAGAGCTCTCCACTAAATCATCATGGAAACACCTGTGAGGATGGAGGTGCAGTGCAGATGTGGTCTGAGCCAGATGTTCAAGTTTACCTTCATCTTTTTGGCGATTTCTGTCTTCTGGTGCAGGATGTATTCAAGGATGGCCTGTCTTTCATAAAGGTATCCATCTGGACTGAGACAGCAGCAGAAACAAGACGAACGTGAAGGTCACATTATGTTACTGTGTGTGTGTGTGTGTGTATGTGTGTGAGAGGAACATACGTGACCACAGGATCCCGACAGGGCTGCAGGGACAGGCAGCAGCAGTCAAAGTCTTTGATGGCGTCTTTTCCCAATCGAATGCTCTGAGTCCCGTAACCAGACGCCGCTGAGCAGGAAGAGAGCCACATGGTCACATGGTGCTGATGTCATATGTGCACTTTTCACCCATTCACTCACACATTCATACATACACACACACACACACACACACACACACACACACGATGATGGAACAGCCATCAGGTCAGCATCTGTGTGTGGTCCAGTATCTGGCCCAAGGACACTTAAACATGTGGACTGGAGGAATCGAACCACCGACCTGCTCTACACAACATTTCTCATCTGTCACTACTCAGTGTGTAAATGTTTTGTTGTGTCAGCCTGACTCTGAACGTTTTAGTGTCGACACACTGATGTCAAATCAGATTTCTTCGTGTCTTGACTCAGAAATGACCCAGATCTCCAGCTCCACAGGTCAGCTGACTACCGGACGTTCAAAGTGGACGATGATGATGACGTTGATGGTTGGTGTGTGTGTGTGTGTCTCCTCTCTGTTTACCACACCGGCTACATGCCGCTGCTGCCCGGGTGGCAGTGGGACGGTCCCGGCCCTCCTGTGGGGCTGAGCCGTGCACACCTGTGCAGCTGGTTCTCACCTGTGTCCTTCTTCTTCTCGTGGTACGTGTAGACAGCTCCCGCCGTGCAGTTCTTTCCGTGGCGGGTCATGGTCTCGTTGAATCAGCTGATCTGGAGCACCGGAGGAAAACACGGCGGCGTTAATGTTGCTGTTAGCAGTGATGCTAACATGCTAACATTAGCTGCTGAACGTAAACACACCGGTGTGTGTTGAGGAGCGGGACAGACACGAGCTGAGGCCGAGTCCGTTACCAAAGCTGTTCACACGTTGTAACGTTACCTGAAAGAGAAAGGTGAGTTATCCCGCCACTGTTTACTCTCGTCTTCTTCTTTTTCTTCTTCTCTCGTTTCCGCTTCCGTCTACTTCTTCTTCTTCTTCTACCTCCTCTGCGTCCTGTTCTTCTTTTGTGGTGTTTGACGGCAGCTGACATCTAAGAAGTTTCATTACTGCCATCTTTCGGCCTCATTCACCTCCCTTGTCCAGTTTACTGTATCTGTCCCATCAGGTGTTGAGAGAACATCTTCCTCCCCGTTGTCCTGCAGCCACCTCCAGGACACTCCTCAGCCCTGGTCTTTCCATCTCCACCATCTTGTCCTCCCTTTCTGAATTGTGTCTACCTGGATGTTTCCCTGTCATCTGTTTGCTGTGTCTGATTCTTCATCTTGATATTATGATGTCTTCTTCTCTCCTGTTTCCTCCTCTCTATCTTACAGTTCCTACTTTATTTTGAATTGAGTGTGAATGTCTCCCCCTTGTCTCCTGATCCCTGTGTTGTTGCCAAACTCTGTGTATATTTTCTTTGTGATGCTCTTTCCTTCTGGCTTGGATTAATTAATACTGACATCTCTATTTTCTTTTTTTGTGTTTGTCCACTTCTTCGTTTGCTCTTATACTGATATGAGCTGGAATCCATAACAATATGATCTAGGGGCCATACCGCCACCTACTGCAGAGTATGAGATATTGTCCCTGGCCAACCTTACATCATTAGACACATATGTAAATATTAATGATAGTTTTAATAATTTTTTTTTAAATTGAAATAATAATTATATCTACTTCAAATACTCACTTGCAGCTTCCTGTGAATCCTGTACCCCACTTCCTGTTGTACCCAGGATACTCAAGATGTCTTCTTTTCCTGTCTTACATGTCTATAGTTAGTCTTATACTTTAACAGGTAGATAGATAGATAGATAGATAGATAGATAGATAGATAGATAGATAGATAGATAGATAGATAGATTTAATAATCCCTTGGGGAAATTCTGATTCTCCATTAGCTCATTTATGTATTCAGTTAATATTTAAGTTTGAGTCTTTGGCCGAGGTGTTTAACAGTCTGATGCATCAGTACGTGTTCCACAGCCTCAGTCATTTCACATTCAGATCATTCATCTGATGCACCTCTCCACTGTCTTTATGTTTCCTCTAAACATTCCTGCACACTAATGGTTTTGTGTATGCTGTAATGTTGTCTCCTGCTGTCATCCCTGTCCCATCTATGCTGCTATCTCTTCATTATTTCTCTCCTGAGTGTCACCTCAGCTTCTCCTTATATCCATGACCTCTCTTCTCCTGGTTGCTTTGTTGGCTGTTTTGTCTGCTCCTTTGTTCCTTCTGTTCCTACATGAGCAGGTACCTGACAACATCCTCCCCAAGCCTTTGTCATCTGTATAGACTTTGCTGGGTTAAACCTTATTGTTGTATTTCATATGTTGTATACTGAGAAGTATACAACACAACAACCCACTCTGTTACTTCCTCCATCCACTGTACCGCCCACCCACCACCATCCTAACTGACATCTGATCAGGTGTTCTTTTTCCTATACTGATGAAGCCCACACCTACTTTATTCTTCTCATCTTTGGACCTGTCTGTCTAAAGTACTACAGTATTTTCATTTTATTTAATGCCTTACCAGATGTCCTGTCTCACTCTCTCCCCATTCTCTCTTTAAACCCACCATGTTCACGTCTGTCTCTGCTCTGGGAAACAGCCAGGGGAGATAAAACAGCCTATACTCCTGATTTACCCAAAGCAAAACCTAGAAATCTGTTGTATTTCTAGAAATCCTGAATCACACTAGAGATAGATCTACAGCTACTTCTCCTAATTCTACCTGGATTACCTTAATTGATGTTGACCTCATCACTTGTGCGTGTCCTCACTGCTGTAGCACTCATCAGTAAATTAATTTTGCCTGCACTATAAATAAAGCAGCCATAATCTATTGGTGGTGTTGGTTTGAGCCTGTTTGTTTGCTCCTCATTTTTCCCATCTACCACTCTCTATAAATGAACTTTTCTGCATTTTGATTCCACCTTTTCCTTGTACCCTTTTGATCTACCAGTGTATCAACAAATACTTTTGTCCTACTCATTTCCTTAACATCAACCACACAGCTCCTATGTCATCTTCTCTGCCTTATATTACATTACCCCAGTCTAATTAATGTTTTGTATATCAGTGATCATAATAAATGGTTTTGCAGGGATGTTCAGAGGAAGTGTGTAGCTCACAGAGCAGAAAACTTGTTTTTGTCATCAATGATCTGAATGATTTAGCTGCTATAAACATTGTGTTGAACATCAGTGGACTGAGAGCTGGATTAGAAGATAGAACCAGTCATCAAGGAGACCTTTAAAACAATGTTTAAAGAGGATTATTCCACACTCATACTTTAACTCATGAGCTGCACTGGGGATGAATAAAACATGAAACTGTTGATTCTCCACTTAAATTTCTTCATGGTTTAATTTCTGTAATACTGCAGTGTGCTCTGCAGGAGGCTCCAACACACAGTGAAATATTTAAAACAGCATGTTTTTAATGGCTGGTAAGTTTTAATTTTTACTGCATCAGATAAAAGTATTGCAGCTGTGCATCATTTGCAACAAACTGTCCCAGCATTCAGTCTGACTCTTTGTACACACACAGCAGAGTCACAGTAGTGACTGATCTGTGACTGTTGAACATGACTGTGACAGGACAGACCTGATAGATACTGTCAGGAGAATGAACCCTGACTCTCAGCTCGGTGCATGACCTGAACCAACAGTGATGTTAGCACTGACTGTGTTTCCCGCTCATGACTTGTTTGTTTCTGTGTGTGAACAGCAGCATTTCCTGTCTATGTGACTGTGGATTTCCTGTTAGCAGATCCTTACACCCACTGCAAATAAAACTCCAACTAACAGATGCACAGACTGAAGCAGGGTGACAAGTTTCTACTGCTGTGAGGAGGGAAAACCTGCATTCAGTTGTTTCTATAGTTTATACACTTTATTTAACTAAAGACTGGACTGACCCAAGAAACCAACCAGAAAAAACAAACTTGCTTTATCAGTGACGGCCTTGGTCTTTGGTGTCCTGGTGGAAATCAAAGCAGAAACATTCAGAGAAAATGAATTCATTTCTGAAGCAGGATGGAGGGAGTTTCATCAACAAAATGAATGAGAACAAACAAACAGAGAGAAAATGAACCATGATAAGAATAATGAGGGAAGAGTCACATCTTCTCCCACAGATAAACACAGTAGAGCTACAAACTTCCTCTTGTCCAAATACGGTCAGATATATTCAGGTTGTTGGGTTGCCATGGTGACGCAGTTAATAAAGTCTGGAGTTAATGGTGTGGTGTGAGTGGTGAAGGATGCTGTGGAAGATAATAAGTGGTACTGGACCTCTTTCATAAACAACTATCCCCCACGGACACCCCGCCCAGCAGTTATCAGGAGCACTTCTCTTTATCTGCCCCCTTTGAACATGAGCCCATCACTATCACTCCATCAGCACCCTGCCCTCCAGCCCTACATCATCCATCCTGACGCCTGCTGTACTTTTCTGTCCTCTACACTAATCACACTTAATGACATCAATTTTCCTTCTTTCTTTCTTTCTTTCTTTTCTTTTCTTTCACTCTCTTTTAAAGTGGCTATAATAGATTTTTTTGTAACAAAGACACTAACTTTGGTCAGATGTTATATTTTGGTTGGACTTTAAAATCAGGTTCATGTCGTTGGCTAACTGACATAGTGACGTTGGGTTTTCCTCATGACTACAATGTTGGTGTTTTGTATGTCAAGATGTCGTTGGCACGAAACATTTTGAAGATGTTGGATTTTTGTTAATTAACACAACTTAAAACCAACAAAATATCAACTTCAGCTGTCAGTATTCTATGTTAAACTGACGTTGCTATCATATGCTGACCTGACTCTGACCCTGAATTTTGATCAAATGATGTAACAACCAACATTCAACCAAATATGAATGTCTAACAGCGTTTTCTTTTTTTTGCTTATGCTTTTAATTTGAGTATGTTTATTTTCTTATTATTTTTCTCATTTTTGGCAGAAATTTTATATGTATGTTTTATTTAAGAACTGATATGTCTGAATGTTTTTACATTTTCCCATTTAATAAGTGGAAATGGCATTTAGAAAAAAGAAAAAAAAAAATCTAACAGCATTGGTACCATTGATCACTCTATGATTCATCCTTAGATAAATAAAGCTTAAGAAAATGAAGTCAGCATTGTCAACAGTGACTACTTGATTATTATCACAATATCACAATTATCAAAATATCCTGCAGGTTTGTCCACATCTTGAACTCGGATTGAAGGTGAGCACAGAGAAACTTTGCTCCGTCAGCTAACGGCAATGAAAACAGACTTAGTGTTGAACTCTGACTCTGACTGTTCATCACTGTACATCACTGTATCTCACTGTACCTCACTTAACCTCGCTGAGCATCACTGTACATCACTTTACCTCAGTGTACATCACTGTACCTCACAGAACATCATTGTACATCACTGTACCTCACTGAGCATCACTGTACTTCACTGAGCATCACTCAGCATCACTGTACATTGCTGTACCTCACTGTACATCTCTGTACCTCACTGAGCATCACTGCGCATCACTGTACATCTCTGTACCTCACTCAGCATCACTTTGCATCACTGTACCTCAGTGTACCTCAGTGTACCTCACTGTGCATCACTGTACTTTGTACCCTGTGCACCAGTTTTTTGACAGTCAGAAACCTCACATCTTACTATGACACTTACTCTTTTAGATCACGACTTTGTCAGACATTAGTCACAAAGCCATTCAGAGACATGTAGAAAGGAGTCAGAGCAGAGAGGTAAAGTGTTTCCCTCTGCATGTGATTCCAGTGGCAGAGACAGAGGGCAGCCCAAATTCACAGTCCTTGTTCTGTGCAAAATGTTCTCTAAAGTTCAGCATCTTCCAAACTTAGTCATTTTTGTACACATTTGTTTCTTTGTACTTTTTCCCTTCAGACAACGCAAAGACTGTAATGTGGAAGATCCTCTTGATCTGTCCAACTCACCGCTGAAGCCTTCTTAACTTCAGCAGAACTTCTCAGTACATTTCACACAGAACCAGTACTGTTGATTTTGTCCCCATCACTGTGGAATTATCTTAGGAATCTGTCTGTTTGCAGCAAATATAGACAACAATTACACCAACACTAACCTTTAACCTTTTCAGTGTACATAAGTGCATGGTAGTGTTGTTGTAACAGACTTTGCTGTGGAGCTGTCAGGGAGTTTGTGTGTCTGTTCCCCTGTGTGTCTGATACCTTTTCTGTTCACCTGTCAGATGACCTGGTAACTTAGCAGAGAGTATCTTCAGTTCAGACTCAACTCAGATGTGTGTGGCTCCATCAGTGATCACACATAAACAGACATAGGCTCCTGACTGAGCAGGAAGATGGGCCAGTGAAGTCTGACAGTTATCATTTAGAACATATTAATTCAGTCAGTTTTATTGTGGAAATCAATAGACACTTGGTCTTGACCTTTTCCTGACCTCCAAAGTTCTACTTGGAGCCATCAAACATCTGCATCTCTTTACCCCTCCCTGTGTCATTAACCCCCTCCCCCTCCCCCTGCTCATGGTCTCTGGAGTTTGTTGTTAGTTTCCTGTCACAGAGGAAGTGCCTCACCCTGCCGCCCGGCTCCCTATTGGTCCCAGCTCTGATCAACAGTGATTGTTTAAGGGTGAGACAGAGTGACGGAGGGGGGGCAGGGGCAGTACAGGAGGGTAGATAGAGGGATCGGGATTATGGGTAGGCAGACAGTGGCACAGGATGGGGCAGAGGGCAGAAGGCAGGAGGATCGGGGCAGAAAGCTGCGACTGTAGATGAAGCAGAGCTGGAGAGAGTAGACACTGCAGCGACTGGGAGGAAATGACTGTGTGCTGCAGGAGGTGAGCATGCACACTACAACACTGACACACAACTCACTTTATACTGTAGGAAAGCCACTGTTAGAACTGTATGTGTTTCATGTCTCACATTCTTCTTCATCTTGTGTTTGATGTTAATTGTTCACACCAGAGTCAGAGACGTTTAAAGTCTCTGATAGAAACTGGGTCTGACTAAAGAAGACATCCTCAGGATTCAGTCAGAGACCCAGCAGCCTGTCCATCTTTCCTCATGCCCTCTTGGTCTGGTCACTCCCAATCCTTGTACCAGTGTCTTCACACCACAGTGACGCTGGACAGGTTTGGGGGGGGCTGTGCTAAGGTTATCTTCTGCTGACTCTATTTTCATTCTCACCTCAGCTGCTCTTTCTTCTTCTGTGTCCTTCAAATAAAACATCAGTGCTGCATGAGAACATTTTTATTTTCTGTTACACACTTTGAATCTTTGTATGGCTGCAATTTAGTTGAGATGTTTCTTAGTTCTGATTTTCAAACCGACGGGAAACACAGAGACAGAAATCTGTGTCCTGTGGTCCTGAGTGAAGAACAGATCCTCAGACCTGCTGATCTGTGTAGAAACATCTTCTCGGATCTGGACTGTGAGAACTTTTCTTGTTTAACTTTTTTAAAAATATATATATTTTATTCAAAATAAACTCAAAGAGCAGACGAACCTTATTTCACAGGGTCACAGTGTCAGTCATAACTCTCTCAATTTAGTCAGAGCTGGAGTTAAAAGTTAAAACTAACTTTTCATAGGTCATGTTATGTTTTAAGTCAGCAGTTCTCAACCTGTGGCACAAAGGTAATTTTACAATTACAATTTTGATAAAAACATGCAATTATATATATATATATATATATATATATGTATATAGTGAGAGAGCGAATGAGAGGATATAAAAAATGTTTTTAAATGTTTTAAAATGAAATGAAATAAAATAAAAAATGTTTAAAAGCTTCTTTCATTGTTTTTTCTTTTCATATTAAGACCTGCTGTGGGCTACCAACATTTCAGAGATTTTCTAGTGGGACATGACCCACCACTGTTTTAAGTTATAAAAAAATATACTTGACTGTTTGGTTAGAGTTGGGTAAATCAGAGCAGGCTGACCAATCCAGGCTGGAGCAGTCAGACCAGAGACAGGTCTGTCAGTCCTGATCACCTCCATACAGGGTCTGACTGGTTCCCTTCACTGCAGGTCTCTCAGGACAGATCCTGATGACTCCACTGTCTTAGACTCCTGTAATATTATACATGAACATGTTCACTTTGTTTTACCCTGTTCTGCTTTGTATGTATTATTTCTGTGTTCACTGTGGGTCTGTGGACCAGTTTACTGATGATGTCATGGTGAGATCTGATCTGCAGAGTCTCATGATAGTAAAACCAAGGTCTCTAATTATTCTACAGCTCTGATCCATAAACACTCTGATCAGGTGGATATACACATGTAAAACCTCAGTCACTGTGTAACTGTGTGTGAATGAACACAGACATAACACAGAAACAGCTGATCTGAGATCATATCATACACATCATATATAAGCATTAAACATTTTAAAGTGATCATATGTTAGTATGTGACACTCTATGTTCATCCTCCATAACTCAAACACATATATTGATGAATTGATCTGAAACAGTCTCACTCATCACAGCTGGATAAGGATCAGGTTTCTAACATCCCAGATCCTCTCAGGAAATGACCAAAGTGACCAAATCCAGGACAGAGAGGTTGAGGAGAACCTGGGTGCTGCAGTCCAGGCTCAGTGGGAGCAGCCAGTGATCAGATTCAGCAGCCAGGATCCTGAGTCTGACCTGGTCCAGCCTGATGGAGGGCCACATCTCACAGGGCCAACAGAGTCAGACAAGTCTACAGGGACCTCTACTGGACCCTGTTGCAAACTACACCAGACAACACATCCAACTGCCGTTACACACAATACAGTAACACAGTGTGTGTGACACTGTGTAGTCTGCTACTGTGTAGGCTGCTGTGATTAAATATCTGAGGCCTTTAAATAGAAACTAATAATGTTCCTGTCATTCTTTTTGGACATTTTCACTTTGTTAAAATGCAAACATTAGATGTAGTATTAAAACTGTCCTCAGTATTTAGTGATCCCACAGTCTGTGTAAACGCTGTCCCACAGTAAACGTCTCCAGCCTCTTAATGTGTCTGCCTCTTGTGATTTGTCGTATATATAAAACGATGATGACCTGGTGACCCACTTTATGTTACTTTAAGTGTCACATTTGACACAGCAGTGAAACCTGTGATGTGACTCTTGTTGCTTTTGTGTTGTAGAAAATTCTATAAACACATTTAAAAAGAGATTTCAAATTTTGAAGGGTAAACTGATGACGTATTTCCTGGACACGGTGAAACCAGATCATCAGTTTCCTGTGAGAAACAAATCTGTGCCGGGGTGACGGAGGCTTGTAGCCCCTCCCACTACTGTGACCGCGTCTCTCTCTCTCTCTCTCTCTCTCTCTCTCTCTCGCTCTCTCTCTCACACACACACACACACACGCATACTTTAACACCGAGAGAAGACGTGAAACTCTCCGCTGGACCCGCCGACTCTCTCAGACAGAGGTAAGAGGAGGTCCCGGTCTGTCCTTCGGTCTGTGTGTTGGTTCGGGTTGTAGTGGACTCACTGAGGGACTGAACTGGGACTCGGTCGCAACTTTAGTCGGGATGAGTCCGCCAGGAGAGTCCCAGTCTTCCTTTCATGAAGACTGGGAAATGGTTTGGTGTTGAGTTTGTGTTGTTGTTGCTTAGTTGTGTGAGTCTGCTCCAGGTGTTAGTGTGTTGTGATTAAAGAGTAAAGTTGTGTTCGCTTCCCGGTGACTGTAGCCCCCCCTCAACGCGGGTCAGGTCCGGCTGCTCCCTGCTCCTCTCAGCTCCGAGGACTCATTCTGGGGGTGGGGGTCAGGGTCAGACTGTCAGCAGCTGAAGGAGGGGTTTATACCCTCTGATCACTGATCAATCAGGATAACTCCACATCACTGTTTTTGTCAGGAGTGAGTCCAGATGTGACTGCTGAGTTTCCAGTCTGATTACATGTGGTCTGTACACCGCCCCTGCCTCCACAGCTGGATTACTGTTCTCTGTACTGAAGCACACATTCTTCAGCGGGCGACTAATCCGGTCCATACCTGGGCCACATGCTCGTTTTCTTCGGACCCAGTATAGGCCCGGTTCAATGGCCCAACTCTGGCCCATATACAGCATGATTATCAGCTGCTACTTCACACGTGTGTTCAGGCTGTCAGCTAATGTGGGAGGATATCAGCCAGATGTGGAGGTATGGGATAGACTCGGGCCGAGGACCTGGGTTTCATGATGAGCCTCACAGGTTTCTACGGTGTCTGGATGACTGGTACAAAACAAAGTGACTCACAGGTATTAGTGTGTGTGTGTGTGTGTGTGTGTGACCTGTTTAATGATGGTCTGCTGTATGAGACAGTACAGGGTCACTACAGGGTTTTATTACTGACATGTTTCTGTCACTATCAGATCGACTGACTGATCATCAGCTATAGTAACTAATAACTGTGGAGGGTGAACAGACCCTTATCACATCTGGTCTAGACTTTTTCTACTTCTCCAGATGTGTATGCTGATGTGTGTATCATGGAATCATCTGTGTGCAGTGTGACACTGGGAGAATCATCAGTAATGATTGAAAACAAACAGCCACCTTCACTGCTCAAACCTCCTGTGTCCTTCCTGTTGCAGAGACCACTGATTGTGTGTGTGTGTGTGAGGTCGACAGGAATGTTAACTGACTGGATTGTCCAGGTGTGTGTGTGTGTTTTGCTTTCACTTAGTCTGCCTCAGGATTACTTCCCTTCATGTGGTGTATTTCAATTCAATTTTATTTTATTATAAATATGTATAGCGCCAAATCATAACATACATTATCTCAAGGCTCTTTACAGGGTCAGGTCGAGACCTTACTTTGTTGCAGACAAAAACCCAACAGTTCCCACAAAGAGCAGCACTTGGCAACAGGGGAGAGAAAAATATTTCCTTTTAACAGGAAGAAACCTCCAACAGAACCAGGCTCAGGGTGGAGGGCTGTCCACCTGGACCAGTCGGGTTTAAGAGGAGAAAGAGGGGGTGGGTGTCTTTATTTAAAGGACCACACACTCAAACCACCTGACCCAGCCACACCTGATCTCTGCTTCTCAGGCTCCAGGTACACGATCAAACAGACCCAGGTGTCCTGTGGTTGATGAGGCCGACCCTGCAGGCTGGTCCTACTGTGACCCCTCCTATCAGATCATGTGGAGACCAGATCCAAATCCGTCTGGTATGAGGAGCAGTCCTTTCCTCTTCACCTCAGCCTCTCTCAGACTGATCTGAATCCCATCCACATTCAGATCCAGCTCGGTCCACCTTGGTCTTGCAAACACAACCTGCCTGAGGTCTGAGACTAGGTGAGCTGGTGCAGCCCGTCCCCTCTCACTGTCCGACATCAGGATCAGGTCTGATGAGGGACCGGTTTGTCTCTGCTCTGTAACGCTCCTCTGTCAGGGCACTGAGCATGCTCAGTAGAACCTGTATCCACAGCGCAGTGGCAGCCTGCTGGTCTCCAACCAGCCAAAGATGTCTCATGTCCCTGTTCACCATTCTCCAATCCACTCCACCTCACATGAGGTACAGTGGTCTATGTACTGACTGTAGGATGTAGTGTAGGATTCCCCATGTTCCTGCTCTTGTACCTGCTGTCTTCTGAGGACGGTTCTCATCCCACAGAGACGGATTGTCCTGGACCTGTCTTCTGTCTCACCTGGTGTCAGTGATGTCAGAGTGTGCAGGCCGCTCCTCCTCCGTCTCCTCTGTTTCCTCCATCTCTCTGGTGGAGATCAAAGCTGAGACTCATCTGGTCCTCCAGGCTTTTCTCCATCGCTCCCTCTCAACCCCCCTGAAGGAGAGGCCTGGTAGAGTGGGAGGGGCTTACAGAGACCACAACAAGTACAGGTACTGTCTCACCTCTGTCGTCCTCTCTTTGACCCCTCAGACTGAGAGCTGCTGATGTCAGCAAACTAACATCGGTAACAAAAACATCTTTAAGACATCAAACTAACATCTGTAACAAAAACATCTGTAAGACATCAAACTAACATCTGTAACAAAAACATATGTAAGACCTCAAACTAACATCTGTAACATCTGTAAGACATCAAACTAACATTTGTAACAAAAACATCTTTAAGACATCAAACTAACATCTGTAACATCTGTAAGACATCAAACTAATATTTGTAACATCTGTAAGACATCAAACTAACATCTATAACAAAAACATCTGTAAGACATCAAGCTAACATCTGTTAGAACATCTGTAAGACATCTGTAAGACATCAAACTAACATCTGTAACATCTGTAAGACATCAAACTAACATCTGTAACAACAACATCTGTAAGACAGGAGAGACACACACGCAGACACGGTTTTATTAAATCAGTCCACACTAAGAGAACTCAGAGCACCTGTTACCTGTGGTAACACACAGGTGCTCTCTGGCTGTACCCGAACCTGCTGCTCACTCTGCTTTGACTTCCTGTTCTAGCTTTAAACCACAGCCGAAGACAAAGGAGGGCTGTGACTCTCAGACTGAAGACGTCAGCTCAGCAGATGAAAAGAAGTCTGGATTCAGAGACTTCATAAAGCAGCTGCCTCGTCGTAGCACCTCACGCTCTGCTGCCAAAGACCCCAAAGGCTCTCTGGACCGGGACGGCGCAGCGAAACCACCACACCTCAGAAACCAAGCAGAGGTAAGGGGGTGTTTGTTTGGTAGCCACCATGTCCTCAAAACAACAGGTCAGACTCTGACGATGATGGTGTTAGGTGGAAGGTCAGAGGAAGATATCTGTCACCTGCTGACCACATCTCCACGGTCTATTCAGTCACACTCACACACACAGCCAGTCAGTGGGTTTCACCTCTGAAGGCTGGAGGTGAGAGGTCAACCTCCTTACTCCAGCTGAGTCACTGTGATCAGTCTGTAGAATCAATCAGTGTGAGGATGAACGCTGACAGTGTGACCAATGAGAAACCATCATGACATCCCTGACCTCACTCTGTCTGGTTAGCAGCTCAGCTAGGAGGTCAGCCGTGTTGGAGGCTAGCAGCAGCAGGTTCACAGTTAGCTAGCTTGTTTCTCACAACCTCACACAGATGATGAAGTTTCCTCAGCACATTCATGCTCAGGGAGAATGAACCCCGACCATGGCCCCTCCTCTAGCTCCACCGCCCACCAATATGAACAGAGCAACCTGTAGAGGGTGCTGTAGGGGCTTCAGACCTTCAGTCCTGTTCATCAAGGAGACACTCAGAGCTCTAACTTACACCTGGTGTAAGTTGTCTTTGCTGGACAGACAGGATCAGGACCAGTGACTGTGTTGGTCTTAAAATGAGGTGTGGTCAGGAACATGGACCAACAAAAACCTGGTCTGGTCAGAGGTCAGTATTTCACTGTTATATTAAGGACGCATTATAAACAGAGTAATATGCTCAAGCCTGTGAATATTCTCATTTGTCCAGGTCATAGTATCTCAAAGGAGTTTTAAATTGAAAGCAACTGGACTTGGTTATTTGTCTAGGAAGACGTTTCACCTCTCATCCAAGAGGCTTCATCAGTTCCTTCTCGCACCTGACCAGGCTGGGACTGGTCCAACTATCTGGTGTGGAGACCCAGGTATTTAACCTCAGGGAGGGGCTTTCACAAGGCTGATGATGTCACTGGTTCCCTTTGTGCTCCATGTGCCAACGACAGTCGTTAGAGTGACTGTCTTGGTGGAGAGTTGGTTTCGACTTCGTTAGAGCCCTATTGTGTTATAACGACAGTCGTTGGAGTCACATACCACTTGTGAACAGTTGTTTCAAACAACTGTTCACAAGTGTCTCCACACCAGATAGTTGGACCAGTCCCAGCCTGGTCAGGTGCGAGAAGGAACTGATGAAGCCTCTTGGATGAGAGGTGAAGACACACAACGCGCCTCGTTACATCGTTGTGCTCAGCTCACTGACTCACTCAATTCTTCCTTTCCTCTCAGGACACACAGAGCTACTGTGTGTGTGTGTGTGTGTGTGTGTGTGTGTGTGTGTATGGACTCACTGCTCAGTCACAATATGTGATCACATGACCACAAACAGAATCTCACTCTGTGAAACACTGCGTCATTATAACAACACTCCACCGAGCTGCAGCTCACCTGGTTTTAAAGGGAACAGGAGATGGCTTTCTGATTGGTTTATTACATGTTACGCCCCCAAAAAATTCCTTCATGAGGAGACTGAGTTCAACCCTTTTTGCCCATGAACCTGAAGCAGTGACTGTTGTTTTCTGTGATGTGAACACACCCTGAACGCTTCAGACCGTGATCTTTGGACTGTTAAAACAGAGGCTCAGTGTTACACAGGTGGAGACGGCACTGACAGAGGTCACTTATTGTAGTAGTTAAACAGAACCTTGTCTCAGCCGAGTCTCAGAACAGGTTCAGAGACAGACCATCAGTCTTCTGACAAACCAATCAGTGATGACTGAGTCTGATTCACATGTGTGAGCAGGAGAAACACTGCAACGTAGTGTGAGGTGCTGTGAATTACAATACTGTTGTGTTATAATCCATTTCATCAGGTCTGAGGTCAGACCCCCAGAGGTTCACCTCATGAGTCTGAAGTTTGGTCTAGACCAGGACTGTGGTGTAAACCAGGACTGTGGAGACTTTAAGAAAACTGGACTGCCACTCAGCATGAGGACTGTATCATCTATCAGAGACACACAGACCACAGACAGCAGTAAGATAATGCTGGTTCAGGAGCCCTGTGTCGTGTTCACACTGTGTCCCTGTACACACTGAGGGCTGTGTGAGCTACGATACCTTCACACCATGTGTCGTCTATATGATGTGTGTAATACACGGTGTCTCTCATACAGTCTGAAGTGATGCACTTTCAGACTGACTGAAATAATCCACCTCCATTCTTCTCTGGTCATATTCCACTCACAGGCTGCTCTCAGTCTTTAGTTTAAAATGTCAGGGATTTATTGTTGGGACCCTCAGTCTCACATGTGGAGGCAGTCAGACCCTCCTGTGGAGACCTGTATATGTCTCAGCTGATTTAGGTCTCCATAGATGTTCAGCTGGACCAGGATCAGGACTCACAGCAGACCAGCTCAGAGAGGTCCAGTGCTTTCTTCTTATCCAGTCCTGGCTGCTGTTAGAGGTTCTGAGTCTGGATCATTAACCTGCAAGAGGAGCAGTGACCGGTTACTGAGACAGAGCTCTGACACTGAGGATCAGTGACATAAGAGGCTTTACTCTGATGTCACTGATCCTCCTCCAGGTTTCACAGTCAAACTCCAGTCCCGCTCTTTTCTTTGTCACTGGAGCCCACCTGACACTGTTGTACCTTGATCTGTGAGGTCAGCTTCAGTCCCATGATGCATCAGCAGCTGTGTTCAGAGGAGCACGGAGCTGCTCTCATCTTGACCACCTCCAGGCTGAGTGACATCATCATTATCACCTGTGTCCAGGTCACTTCACAGGAATCAGCTCCTCAGTTTCACTCAGGGCAGGTGTGACTGACAGGAGAGCTTTATGAAGTCTTGTTTCACAGACACTAACACTTTAAACTACGTCTGTATTTCTGTGATGTCAGTGTGATGTCACAGCGACTGTCAGTCTCTGCAGGTCACTGTGAGGACTGTGGTTTGGTGAAGGTGGCGGTGATGTGATGAGGTCATTCATAGCACATCTACATCCTGAACCTGTCTCTGCAGGATGATGTCATTTCCCCCTCCTCTACCTCAGAGGATGATGATGGTGAGAAGAAGCAGAAGAAGCTGAACAGGAAGAAAATCAAAAGAAAGATCTCAAGGTTCTTCAAGTTGAAGTTGGAGAAGGAGAAAGAAGGACATGGGCAGAAGAGACCCTCCACCCTGTCCTTCAGCAGGGACCCAGACCCTGAGACCATTGTCTCCCCCAGTAAGATCCTCCATGACATCTGTAGTCCTTCATCTCACACACACACACACAAAATAACAGTCTGGACAAACAAGCATCAGCATGTTGACTGACAAATACAGAGAACGGGATAAGTTGAATGAAGGTAATAAATCCAAAGCCTAAGGTTAATCATAATTCATTTGAAAGCCTTATTCTTAGTCTGTCACACCCAAACTGGAAAACACAAAAACCAGTCCTACTAGTTACTGTATATCGTCCACCTGCCCCTTACTCTGAGTTCTTATCTGAGTTCTCAGAGTTTTTATCTGAGTTACCGTAATTTCTGGACTATAAGCCGCTACTTTTTTCACACGCTTTGAACCCTGCGGCTTAAACAACGATGCGGCTAATCTATAGATTTTTACGGGCTAACGGCCTCCAGGGGGCGCTCTAGCAGGAAGTGCAAGAGCGAGACAGACAGACAGGCGGAAGAAATAATGCGCCGAGGAAGACGCTTTTTTGATTGAAACACATTAATTGTGTTACTGCTGTGACTGCTTGTTACTGCCGTGTTACAGGCACTGTTCAGAAAAAAGCACTTATTAAAATAAAAATAAAAAAAATCTTTCTGTGTAAATATCTCATGTTACAACGTGGACACCTGCGGCTTATAAAGAGGTGCGGCCTATATATGTACAAATTATTTTTTCTTTTTCAATTTAGTTGGTGCGACTCATATTCAGGTGCGCTCAATAGTCCGGAAATTACGGCAGTTCTCAGCACAGATAAAGTTATCATAGTGGGTGATTTTAACATTCATGTAGATGTTGAAAGTGACAGCCTGAGTATTGCATTTAATTCATTGTTAGACTCAATTGGCTTCTCTCAGCATGTTAATGAACCCACTCACTCTTTTAACCAGACCCTTGATCTGGTTCGGACTTATGGGATAGACATTGAATATCTGACAATATTTTCCCAAAACCCTCTTTTATCTGACCATTTTCTGTTATCATTTGAGTTTTCAGTCAGGACTACACAGCATCTGGGAAAAAATCTATTACAGCAGGTGTCTCTCTAACAATACCGTTCGCAAATTTAAAGAAAGAATCCCATCAGTACTTAGCCCACTGCCATGTATCAGTGCAGTAGGGAACAGCTCTCTTAACTTCACATCCACACAGGTTGATAATCTTGTTGACAGTACTGTAGCCTCACTGCGTGCAACACTAGATACTGTGGCCCCTCTGAGGAAGAAGGTAGTGAGTCAGAGAAGGCTAGCTCCATGGTACAAGTCAGAAACATGAGCTTTAAAGCAAAATTCAAGGAAGCTAGAAAGAAGGTGGCATTCTACTAACCTGGAAGAATCTCTAAAGGCTTGGAAAGACAGCCTATTGGCGTATAAAAAAAGCCTCCGTAAAGCCAGAACATCCTATTATTCATCATTGATAGAAGAAAACAAGAATAATCCCAGGTTTCTGTTCAGCACTGTAGCCAGGCTGACAGACAGCCACAGCTCTGTTGATCCATCTATACCTTTAGCCCTCAGCTGTAATGACTTTATGAGCTTCTTTACAAATAAAATTGTCTCTGTTAGAGAAAAAATTCACCATCTCCTCCCCACAGCTGGCTCAGATGTACTGTCCAGTTCAGCAGCCTTAGAGTCCACTGTAACTGGTTTATATTTTGACTGTTTCTATCAACTGGTTATGTACCGCAGGCTTTTAAAGTTGCAGTAATTAAACATCTACTTAAAAAGCCTACTCTTGATCCAGATGTTTTAGCCAATTATAGACCTATATCCAACCTCCCCTTTATTTCCAAAATCCTTGAGAAGGTTGTTGCAAACCAATTAAGTGATTATTTGCATAGAAATGGTTTGTTTGAAGATTTTCAGTCAGGTTTTAGAGTCCATCATAGCACAGAAACAGCTCTGGTTAAGGTTACCAATGATCTCCTCATAGCCTCAGACAATGGACTTGTCTCTATACTTGTCCTGCTAGATCTTAGTGCTGCATTTGACACCATCGATCATAAGATTCTATTACAGAGACTAGAACATATGGTCGGCATTAAAGGAACCACACTAAGCTGGTTTAAGTCATATCTCTCAGATAGACTCCAGTTTGTTCATGTTAATAATGACTCTTCTATCATCACTAAAGTCAGTCATGGAGTTCCACAAGGTTCTGTGCTAGGACCAATACTTTTCAGTCTATATATGCTTCCTCTAGGAAACATTATTAGGAGGCACCAGATAAATTTCCATTGTTATCCAGATGACACCCAGCTGTACTTATCCATGAAGCCAGGTGAGACTAACCAGGTAGCCAAGCTTCAGGTGTGTCTTAAGGACATAAAAACCTGGATGACCAGTAATCTCTTACTCTTAAATTCAGACAAAACTGAAGTTGTAACTGAATTTAATTGGCCCAAAACACCTCAGAGATATACTATGTGATAATATACTGACTCTGGATGACATTACCTTGGCCTCCAGTGCTACAGTCAGAAACCTTGGTGTCATTTTTGACCAGGACTTGTCCTTTACTTCACATATAAAGCAAGTGTCTAGGACAACCTTCTTGCACCTGCGCAACATTGCAAAAATCAGACCCATTCTATGTCTAAAGGATGCTGAAAAACTAGTTCATGCATTTGTTACCTCAAGACTGGACTACTGTAACTCTTTATTGTCAGTGAGTGAGTGAAAGTGTAAGCATTACACTATACTGACTAGGGTGGTCAGAGTATTAAGAAAAAAGTATAAACATTACACTATACTGATTGTGGCGGTCAGAGTATTCAGCATAGTGTAAGCATTACACTACTGGGGCGGTCTGAATATCTCTGAATATTTCTGTGGCAGTCTAAATCTGAATCCTTCTGAATTCTGGAATCATTCAGAATTCAACTCTGTGTAAACAACTGAGGCCAAGTGAACAATAAGAGCTGCGAGTTTCGGTCATCTACGGGTGATCAGAACACTCAGGTATGAGCAATTTGCACCTCAATTGAAAAACCATTCACGGCAACAACAGAGAGCGGTCTACGCTAGTCGCAATCAGCCTATACGCGAGAACAGCTGCGCTCAATTCCATGACACTATATAAACAGGGGTGATCCCTGAACCGTCAGCGTAAGCATCAACCGTAGCGATCAGCCGTCCTCAGTGAAGACGGACGAGGCTAAGACAAGCAAGTTTACCTGTGCAAGTTCACTGAGCAAAGCCAACCGGTCCTATTCCCTCCACAGTCTTCACAGTACAGTATGTGCCACTCCATACCTATTGTGGTCTCCGGTCCGCACAGAAAACACTCCAAAACAAATCCAAGTAACCTCCGGCCTCTAAAACAGTCCTCACACACTGTTGCCTCATTTTCCATGGGCTTATGGAACTGCCAATCTGCAGTTAACAAAACCGATTTTATTACGGCTTATACCAACCACCTGTCTCTTACACTCCTTGCTCTCACTGAGACATGGATCAAACCAGAGAACACAGCCACCCCAGCTGCTCTCTCCACTATTTACACCCTCTCCCACAACCCCCGCCCTTCTGGTCAAGGAGGAGGGACTGGTCTGCTAATTTCCAACAAATGGAAATTCACTCCGCTGTCACACTCTGCTAATTACGACACTTTCGAATACCATGCCATTGCAGTATCGGCCCCTGTTAAGGCCTACGTTGTTGTCATTTACCGTCCACCAGGCCAACTGGGTGGCTTTACAGACGAGCTAGATACCCTGTTGTCATCCATTCCTGATCATGACTGTCCATTGCTTGTCCTAGGCGACATGAACATCCACTTAGACAGTCCAGACTTTGATTACTTTATGTCATTAATACATTCATTTGACCTCCAGCTGGTCCAGAGCCCTCCTACTCACGAAGCTGGCAAAAACCTTGACCTGATTCTCACCCGAAACTGTGCCGCAGATGCACTGGTGGTAACGCCTCTCCACCTATCAGATCACTTTTTTATCCAGTTTAATGTCACTCTATCAGAGCAACCCTCTGCTCCTCCATCTATGGTTACGTTCCGCCGTAACCTATCACCAACCCACTTCTCCTCTACTGTTGCCTCTGCTCTACCTCCACTCAGCACATTCTCCTCTCTGAAGGTTAATGATGCCACTGATTCACTCAGCTCTACTCTGAACTCATGCCTGAACAGACTGTGTCCTTTATCTACGAGGCCTGCTTGATCCAACCAATCCCACCCATGGTTAAATGACACCCTCCGTTCACAGCGCACCAAACTCAGAGCTGCTGAAAGAAAATGACTCAAATCGAACACACCCGGAAACTTTTCTCCACCTTCAAATCACTACTCAACCCTCCGCCTCCTCCTCCTCCTACCTGCCTTACCGCCAATACATTTGCATCATTCTTTACAGGCAAAGTGGCAGCAATTAGCAGCCAATTCTCAGTCCAGCTTGCTCTCCACCCAACTCCTAGCACTGTAACATGTAGCAGTCCTACTACATGTCTCTCTGTACCTCAGCTGGGTGGTACTGAATCAGCTACTGCACTTTCGCAACCAAGCACAGTTGCTAGCACCTCTTTTTCTGGCTTTACACCCCTCTCTGAGAGTATGGTATCCAAACTGTTGACATGTAGCCGTCCTACTACATGCTCGTTGGACCCTATACCAACAAACCTCCTCCAAACCATTAGCCCAACCATCACGCCACGTGATAAATGAATCACTGACCTCCAGCACTTTTCCCACTGCATTCAAAGCAGCTCGGGTAACACCTCTAGTCAAGAAACCCTCTCTCAACCCTGCTGAGGTCGAGAATTATCGCCCTGTCTCGCTTCTTCCATTCCTATCCAAAACTATTGAACGGGCAGTGGCTAAACAACTCTCAGAATTCCTCCTACAGAACAATCTTCTTGATCCAAATCAATCTGGTTTCAAGAGCGGTCATTCAACTGAAACTGCCCTGTTGTCTGTGACAGAAGCCTTAAAAGAAGCAAGAGCAGCTGCAAAGTCCTCTGTCCTCATTCTGCTTGACTTATCAGCTGCCTTTGACACAGTTAACCATCGCATCCTCCTCTCTACTCTCTCTAACATGGGCATCTCTGGCTTGGCTCTTTCCTGGTTTGAATCCTACCTGACAGGGCGCTCATTCAGCGTATCCTGGCTTGGACAGTCGTCCACCTCGCATCACCTCACCACAGGGGTCCCCCAGGGCTCAGTGCTGGGGCCCCTACTATTTGCTATCTACACCACCTCCCTGGGTCCGATCATTCGCTCACATGGCTTTTCCTATCACTGCTACGCAGATGACACTCAACTGTATCTGTCATTTCCTCCTGATGACCCCTTGATCTCTGCACGGGTCTCTGATTGCCTCTCAGACATCGCCACATGGATGAAGGCACATCACCTCCAGCTGAATCTTTCAAAAACTGAACTGCTGGTCCTCCCAGCTAAACCTACAATACACCATGACATCAACATCAAAATTGATTCCCTATGGCTCGCCCCCACCAGGGTGGTGAGCAACTTAGGGGTTATGATTGATGACCAACTAACCTTTTCCAATCATGTCGCCTCAGTTGCCTGGTCATGCCGCTATACACTTTACAACATCAGAAAAATCAGACCTTACCTAACTCAACATACTACTCAACTCCTGACACAAGCTGTGGTCATCTCAAAACTAGACTACTGCAATGCCCTCCTGACGGGCCTCCCAGCCCGCACAGTGCAACCACTTCGGATGATCCAGAACGCGGCGGCGCGCCTGGTCTACAACCAACCCAAAAGGTCACATGTCACCCCACTGCTCATCGAGCTCCACTGGCTACCTGTTGCAGCCCGCATTAAGTTCAAATCTCTAATGCTTGCCTACAAAGTTGTCTCTGGTACTGCACCTACCTACTTGAACGCCCTGGTACAGGCATATGCTACCTCTCGACCGTTGCACTCCTCTAACGAACGACACCTGGCTCTGCCACCCATTCATTCAAGGCAATCCAAACTCTTCTCTCACGTTGTCCCCTGTTGGTGGAACGCACTTCCACTTCCTACCAGAGCAGGGGCGTCCCTCTCTACCTTTAAAAAACTCCTGAAGACCGAGCTCTTCAGAGAGCACCTTCTCTCCTAGCACTACATGACAAATCTACACTTAAAGAATCGTCACTAGCACTTATTGCTGCGCTAACACTTCTTATCGCACTTAACCTTGATTGTTCCCCTTTCTTTGGATAAAAGTGTCTGCTAAATGACTAACTGAAATGAAATGTCAGGATGTCCCAAAAATTCAGTAAAAAGCCTCCAATTGATCCAAAATGCTGCAGCACGAGTACTGACAGGAACTAGGAAACGAGATCACATCTCTCCTGTGTTAGCTTCTCTGCATTGGCTCCCTGTAAAATCCAGGATAGAATTTAAAATCCTCCTCCTCACCTACAAAGCCATTAATGGTCAGGCACCATCATACCTTAAAGAGCTTATAGTTCCCTATTTTCCCAATAGGACACTTCGCTCTCTAAACGCAGGTCTACTTGTGGTTCCCAGAGTTTGTAAGAGCAGAATGGGGGGCAGAGCCTTCAGCTATCAGGCTCCTCTCCTGTGGAACCAGCTCCCAGTGTGGGTTTGGGAGGCAGACAGCCTCTCTACCTTTAAGATCAGGCTTAAAACTGCCCCCCCCCCCTTTTTCTCCTCCTAAACCCAACCGGTCGAGGCAGACGGCCGCCCACCCTGAGCCCGGTTCTGTTGGAGGTTTCTTCCTGTTAAAAGGGAGTTTTTCCTCCCCCCTGTCGCCAAGCGCTTGCTCTTTGTGGGAACTGTTGGGTTTTTCTCTGTAACAAAGTAAGGTCTTGACCTGACCCTGTAAAGTGCCTTGAGACAATGTATATAATGATTTGGGGCTATACAAATAAAATTTAATTTAATTGAAATTGAAGTGATCATGTGACCTACTTGTGATGTTGTGCTAAATGTGAATGTAGACCACCCCCCCCAGTTTTATGATGAGGTGGCGGAGAAGCTGGAGAAGATCGCTCAGAGGTCCACCAGCTTGAGGAGACCAAGTCCTCCACCCCCGACCTCACCAGGTACACACACACATACACACACACACTGTTTTCTGAGTGATCCAATAAAATTATGGCAGATTTCAGGTAAACGCTCAGAGAAACCAAATCCTGCATGGTTGGATGGTGGGTCCAGGTGGGCAGGCCTTGGGGCATGACATAGCGATGACTACTTTGTTGTGACATCACAAAGTTCCAGAAGGAGCTTTACCTGTGGAGGCACAGGCTGACAGCAGTGAGCTGTTTGCTCCACCTCCAGTGACTGTCGTTGCCTCTCTCTCTCAGCAGTGTGTGATAAAGAGGCAGTGGTGCAGCAGCTGGTTCAGGTGCTCTCTGTGGAGGGAGACTCCATCAACACTAAGGTAGGCAGCTGTCAATTATCAGGTGTGAAGCTGTTAGTGTGGAGAGTAAATTCCAGTCAGCTGGAGAGAGAAACATACTGTAGGGACAGTACGGTGACAGCTACTTAATACTGAAGACTCACCTGTGTTCACCTGCGTGCTCACCTGTGTGACCTCCATCTCCTCACAGATCCAGTCTGACCCCTTCCTGCGCTCCAGCCTCGCTCGTCTCTCTTATGCTTCATTTGCCAAACTCGTGGACACTTTCAGCAACAGTCAGGTGTCCGAGGCCCCGCCCCTGCCACCTTCAGCCAGTCCGACGCTGCGACGCATGGCCGTCACCATGGAGGTGTCCCGGCGGATAGTGACAGCCACAGGAACCGTGCGAATGCAGGGCTATGCAGAGTGCTACATGGAGACGTTCGCCCCCTGGGTGAAGAGTCAGGGAGGATGGGTGAGTGAGGCATCTGTCAGAGAACTACTGGATTCAAGTGATTATCTGGTTTGGGGACTGAGGATAGTGGTCCTGAGCAGCCTAGATTGTCCAATGATTGTCCACACAGAGCACACACCACAGACCTGGACTTGTCATGAACCAGATCAGAAACTACCCTCCTCACTGTCGTCAGTGAGACCACAGTCTGGACCACATCCAGTCCTGCTCCTCTACATTACTGTCCTCAGTCCATCCACACTAAACACGCTGTCCTCAACAGAGGGTCTGAGTCCAGGACTGAGTCCCTGGACTAAAACCAGGGTTTGAGTGCAGATAATGACTTTAATGTGAGGATTCTTTATAATATAAATGAGGACCTGTAACATGAACAGTGTTCACATGAAGTCTGACAGTTTGACCTTTGACCCTCTGTGTTAACGCTCACAGCTTCTCTTACTTGATGCAGGAGAACGTGGTGGATCTGGAGGAGTCTGTGGAGTATGACTGAGTGTCTGGTCAATTCTGGATCCTCCGATGAAGACACACGGACCTCATCTCATCTGGACTGTGTCAAGACCAGGTTCCAGAGGCCTCTCTGATCTCTGCTTATCTGGGATCAGAGAACTTTAATCACAGGTTTAATGATCAGAAGAAGAAGCTGTTTGATTGTTTTATTGACGACCTGTCAGTCACTGTGAGTGACAGCAGGTTGTGCGGGTGTGTTGGTGGGGGAAGGTTCACGTGGTGATCAGTGAACAGACAGTGAAGGAGCTGAGACCCTGGATTCAGGTCGATCCTGAGGTGACTGTCGGTGATGGACAGGATGAAGCAGGTTGTGTTGTGAGACTAAAACAACACTTCCTAAAACCAACTGATTCTCAGGTGAAGATATCATCTCAGGTACTGAGAGAGTTTGCACTGCAGTCCTCACAGATACCGTCCCTCACTCCTGGGGGGCAGTAGACAGTCCAGTCATGGACTCACCAGCTGAGAGGGTCCAGGTCTCAGAGGCTCCATTCAGACACACACACACACACTACGATCTTTACCTTTTACTGTTACCTGAGTTTCCAGCATGAACACAACACTGACATGTTGATCATGTGATCAAACAGCTGTTTACATCCAGCAGCCACAGATCAACATGATGAGTCATGTGTTGTGTGTCTGTGTCAGCTGATCAGTGTCAGTCAGTGTGTGTCTCCTCCACACATGTGTGTGACTGAGGCTTCATCACCCCCACAGAACATCACTGTTATTAGAAAAATATTGATTATAGCTTCTCTAAAGGTACAGTCTGTTACTGATGAAACCAAAGAGAAGCCCCGCCTCCAAAACAGAAACACAGGCTGTTGTTATTTTATCTATAGTTAATTTATAGTTTTTCATTCAGGTTGAAAAAAACAGTCCACCAGGAACAAAAGCTCTGTTTATTTTTCTTCCAGCTGTATTTGTGTTCTGGAACTTTGTGGCTTGAGTGCAGACGCTTAACGCTTCACTCCTTTGCTCTCTGCTTTACTCTCTTTTTCATTGCAATCTTTTCCTTTTGAAACTTTTTTATTTTTTAGGGAAAGCGTGTCCTGAATACCTACATATCACTGGGAGCTTAATTTATGATAGTTACTGAAGGCTACCACTATTATTTTAAACTGTTTTAGTCAGAGAGTGTGGCTTATCAGCACAAGCCTGCACTATTGTGACTGGGATTGAGGAGAACAGAGGCTACTTAGCAGCAAGCATCCCTCAAATATGGGAAGACGGTTATCAGGCAGAACCCAGCACCCAGAGATTCAGTATGACACCGAATGGCCTGCACTGCCAACATACAGGAATGTCTCTTCATCCCCACTACCACGGAGAAAGCAACCATGGACCAAGGCGACAACAAAAACTAAGAGCAAACTGCCCCAAGACGCAGGGTTTCTATTAGAGAACAGATTTGCTCCACTTTCACAGGACCCAGACTCCCCCATAGAAGGCTCACCTCCCAGGACCAGAAAAAGGTATGAGGCTAAATCGAATGCTAAAGGGCAACAGAGAGAGCTAACCACTGGGCCTCAAACTCTGATAGTGGGTGATGGAGCTGTGAATGATTGCTGCTGAGCATCTGACACTGAAATCTCTCATCATACACACAGGAGCCCTTGATGTTGTGAAACAACAATCAGAGGTATTAAAACAAGACTTCATGGAACTGATAAAGTTCAGTGTTTAAATACTGAGGTGTTTTTCAGTGGACCTCTGCCAACAGTTCGGCGAGGAGATGAGAGATTCAACAGGCTGATGATGCTAAACAGATGGCTGAAAGATACATGCACTGCTCAGTCACTGAACTTTATTGACAACTTCAACACAACATCTTTTGGGAACGCAGGCACCTCTTTAAAGCAGATGGATTTTGCCTTAACAAGTCAGGAGCACAACTACTAAGCTCCAACATTTTTTATCATCTGCGTCAGGCACCAGCAGTCTTTTTCAAGGACAAGGGACAAGACAATCCAAAACAACGGATAAGACAGCGCTCTGGTGAGGGCACTGAGATAAGGACTGACAATGGAGGACAGCGGACTCAGAAAGAACCTGCAGAGTCACCATCTTCACCCCAACAAGTGGATTCAGCCACAACAACACAACACCAGGAGTCTCCCCTTGCCCCAACAGCCCGAAAAGGGGAGTCTCCCCCAGCCCAAACAGGAGACTCCCAACCTTCACCCCCTCAGACCCCACCCAGCCCCCAACTCTCTCCAGTCAGTCTTGACTCCCCATTCCTGGATTTCCCTGACAGGATGAAGAGCTTCGGAGTGGGAATCCAACTAACACCACGCCATATTTTCCCCCATTATCCTCCCACACCGTCCACCCCTTCCGTCCACCCCACCCCCTCCCATTCCACCACGTCAGAAGCCACCTTCGACCAAAAGTCACCGAGCCCCCCCACCCCCTCTGAATCATCATATCATTGAGTCTGACTGATATGTGCCGGGTCCAGGCTACAATACTGATATCAACAATGTTCTTCCCCAGGAAAAGTCAGGGCCCTATGGATTTCAGGCAGCCTTCGCAATCCCTGTGGTGACGGGTAACAGAAAAGTGATCAAACTGGTGAGAAATAAAAAGGGTTCAATTAAATCTACCAATCTAGTGAGTATAGCTTGTCAACCTCAAAACTCACCAGTGTCTCCTGTTATCTCCACAAGGTTAGCTCTACTCAATATCAGATCACTAGCCAACAAATCCTTGTAATGACATCATTATGACCTATAATCTAGATTTCTTACTTCTTAGTGAAACATGGCTGACTGAATGTAGCTGTGCTACCATTCTCAATGAGGCAGCTCCAACAAATTTCTGTTTTATGAATAAGTGTCGAAGTGGTAAGAAAGGCGGGGGAGTTGCTGCCATTTTTAGATCTATATTTCAGTGCAAGGAAACTATATTTGGCGATTTTAGCTCTTTTGAATATCTCTGTGTTTTAGTAAAGGGGGACCCAAAAGTTCTCTTCCTAATTATTTATAGACCACCAGGATACCCAGGAAAATTCTTTGATGAGTTTGCTGAACTGCTGTCAGTTATCTGCACTGACTACAACTTTTTTATCATAACAGGGGATTTTAACATTCACATAGACAATAATACGGACACAAATGCCAAAGAACTTTGCTCTCTTCTTGACACTTTTGGCCTCTTCCAACATGTGAAAGGGCCCACACACACCCGAGGCCACACTCTGGATTTGGTTATCTCTAGAGGTGTTGACATTACTTCTGTTGATATCAAGGACTTGGCTCTTTCTGATCATTTCTGTGTGTTCTTTGACTTACAGATAACTCCAAACATTCAGTTACCCTCTGTGTCTGTTAGGAAAAGGTACATAAATGAGAATACCAGTGTTACGTTTATGGAGGCTATAGCCACGTTGCCGACTGTGAGCGCAGAGACAGTTGATGAACTCCTGGATAATTTAAACTGCAAAATTTCAAATGTCATTGATACCATTGCACCTATTAAATCTAAGATGACCTTGACCAGACAAAAAACACCATGGAGGAACACTTTGATGGTAAAGGTCCTGAAAACAGAATGCAGGAAATCAGAGCGTAAATGGAGAAAAACTAAACTTCAAATTCACCATGACCTCTACAAACAAAGTCTTTGTAATTTTAACCATGGGTCAGGTCCTACTTGGAGGAACGGAGTTATTTTGTGACCATCGGTAGTTATCAATCTGATCAAGTGGCTATGACTTGTGGAGTTCCTCAGGGGTCAGTCCTTGGACCCCTTCTGTTCAACCTGTATATGCTGCCTTTGGGTCAAATTCTGCAGAATTCTAATGTCAACTATCATAGTTATGCAGATGACACACAAATATATCTCGCACTGTCTCCAGATGACTGTAGTCCAATAGAATCATTGTGTCACTGTTTAGAGCAAGTCAAAAATTGGATGAACCAAAATTTCCTTCAGTTAAATCAAGAAAAAACTGAGGTCATTGTTTTTGGCAAGAGGGTTGCTGTCAGTAAACACCTTGAGTCACTGTCTATAGAAACTAAAGACCAAGTCCGAAACCTCGGCGTGCTGATAGACTCAGATCTGACCTTCAACAGCCATATCAAATCAGTCACCAAATCAGCCTTTTATCAACTTAAGAACATATCCAGAATTAAAGGTTTCATGTCCCAAACTGATCAGGAGAAGCTGATTCATGCTTTTATCTCCAGTAGACTTGATTACTGTAACGGTCTTCTGACTGGACTCCCTCAAAAAACTATCAAACAGCTGCAGCTCATTCAGAACGCTGCAGCTAGAGTTTTAACCAGAACAAAGAGATCAGATCACATCACCCCAGTTCTGAAGACCTTATACTGGCTCCCAGTCAGCTACAGAATAGATTTTAAAGTCCTGCTACTGGTCTACAAATCACTGAATGGTTTAGGTCCAGAATACATGAATGACATGTTAGTAGAGTATAAACCCAGTAGAGCTCTGAGATCTACTGACTCAGGTCAGATAGTAGAGCACAGAGTTCAGACCAGACATGGTGAAGCAGCATTTAGTTGTTATGCTGCACACAACTGGAACAAACTACCAGCAGAACTGAGATCAGCCCCAACTGTAAGCACTTTTAAATCCAGGTTAAAAACATTTCTCTTTTCATGTGCTTATAGCTGAGCTCTTTTTAAGAACTTAAAACTCTATTTTCTTTTTACTTTTTTGCTCCTGTGTTTTCTTTTGTTTTTATGCTGTTTTATGCTGTTCTTTTTTGTCTTTATGTAAAGCACATTGAGTTGCCTTGGTAGGAAATGCGCTATATAAATAAAAATGCCTTGCCTTGCCTTGCCTAAAGCCACACTTCATCTTCATCTTCATCTGTCAGAATGACTGGCGCTGAGGTAGGTACAGAAACATCAGATCAGCTGATCACAGACATCACTGGTTTTTGATGAACTGGTCTTACAGAAGCAGGATTTATCTGTCGTACTCTGCTGACCTGCAGTGACCTCTGTGTCCTGCAGAGCTCAGCCTCACCTCTGTCTGAAACATAGACCACATTAAACCAGGCTGTGGTGAAGCTGTTTTATACAGATTTTACTCAGGACTCCAGTGTGTGTACAAGCACTTTTATTGACAGGTTATTTATTCTGAAGGTGTTTTACATCTGCACTGTAAGTTTGTAATGGTTTAGTAACCTTATCTTAAAGAAGGACACCAGGAGTCTGAAGAAAACATTGATTTGACTTTAGGTCCAGAAAATATTTTGTATGTTTCTGTAAAAGTGATTAAAATGATTTTTTAAAGTCTTTGAATCTGTTTTCTTCTTCTTCCGTTGGTATAAAAGCATCTTTGTTTCCTACCTGAGGCTCCACCCCCGCAGGAGCTCAGTTAGATCTGAGTGATCATCGTTTAAACTGATTCAGTCAAATTAAACCAGTGCACGGGCTGATGATGTTCAGCTGTTTAAACAAGGTGTTACACACAGAGAGCGGTCGGTGCAGCTGCAGCAACATCTTTCTCCACCCATTTAACACTGTTAGGCAGGTAGGTCGGCACAATCTTCACAACAGGTCGGCCCAGTCTTAAAGACATTATTCTCATATATGTGTAAATCCAACAATCTCTAAAATCCAAACAAGACCCCCACTCAGAAATCCATCACAGGTTTCCCTTAGTTCACTTCTGTTGTTTTGGTCCAACCCTCTGATAGACCTGGTCTGATTCTGGTCCTCAGTTCAGATCATCCAGAACTGTGGTCCTGGTTTAGGAGGAGTCAGAGGTTTTTCTAATCTAAACCTTAGAAGTGAATCAGTCTGAACGAAGGAGAGTCAGACAGTCATCAGTGGATCAGCCTGAGGGTCAGGATCAGAGAATAATGGCAGAAGAGACAGGACTAAGTCTGATGGAGCTGAGCCTGATGGAGCTGAGTCTGATGGTTAGTTTGTTGTCAAATGTCAAGAGGGTGGGTTGGATGTTACTGTATCAGAGAGCATCAGAAGCAGGAGGAAGAGGAGGTAGGAGGAGCTGCTGAGAACCAGAAACCAAAGCTCCTTGTCCCTGTTTCTGTTTGTTAACCTGTGGTGAGTTCACTGCACAGCTGCTGACACAAGAAGAGCATCAGACCCAGTGGAGTAAGTGGAGCTCAACGGGAGCTCAGGTAAGACCTGCATCTGGTCTTCATTCAGCACATGTTGTGGCTGTGAGGCTGATTAAATCCCATTATAACAAATAACACATCTCTGAGGCTCATTTTCAGAAACACACAATGAGACAAAATGAAGAGCAACACAAACCAGAGGGAACTGGATCTAACACAGGACTGATGCTGTATTACAGACTGTCAGCTCACACATGTATATATGTATATATGCTCCAATGACACAGATACAGGTGACAGTAAAGATACAGGTAGAGTCTGAACCTGTCACGTTAACGGTACAGACTGACATCATGAACAAAGTGAACTCAGTGCTACAGTTTCTTTTTACAGGCCTAGTGGTCGAAAGTGTCCCCTCCTCTAGTGACTGAACACAAGCTGAACCAGCAGTGAAAGGTCCTCTGTTCTGGTCTCTGAGTCCTGCACAGCTGGTTATAAATCGTACAGTCACAGTCCCACTGAATAACAGCACACTACATGATGTTTCACGACAGAAAGATTATACACATCATTTATAACACATCTATAGAAAATACTGTACAGTTACTCTGCAGGAGCATTAAGATGGTGTCAGTCTGTCACTTCTGGCTTTGTCCAGACCACCAGAGTCCACTGCTGGTTTTAGCCAGATACTGGTGTTTGGTGGAGGATTTGAAGGGGATTCAGACTTAGATTCAGTTTGTGCTGAGTCTTCCTGTCACAGGCCGGTGATCAGCTGCTCTGCAGTCAGTCCAGGTGCTTCTCAGCACACAGAATCTGACAGTACATCATCATGGAGAACACCAGGGCCAGGATCTGAAGAGAGAGGAGCAAATCCAGCCTGAACCAAGTGTCAATTTTTTCATTTATGTACATTCATATAATCTAGCAAATAATAAATTGTGATTAAACTGGTTATCATACTTTCCATAATAATAATAAATGCTGATTTATAAATCACTATCCCAATAAACACCTATTGCCTCACTGATAGAGTCCTGATACTTCGTGATTAATATTGTTATCATGTGACATAAACTACTGTTTCTAATGTTAATATAAACTCAGAGCTCTGACTGTCTGTTACTGCATCAATATTATCTATAAATAGAAACGTTTTTTTAAGTTGCTGAGTTTTTTCAGCTCTGAGTTGTGTTTGCAGGCTGCGTTCAGCCCCACCAGCCTCCAGTGAGAGGAAACATCTGTGAGAACTGAATCACTAGACACTGCTTATAAAGGGTAAAAGCTATGAGTGATAACTGAGGTTCATCATCTGGAGTTTGATATCTGGACAATCTGAGGACACTGTTCATGTTGTTTTAGTGATTGAATTAAACTGTGACAGTGAGCAGGACGGAAACAGGAGGGAGACATGTCTTCTCCACCCTCAGTGGAAATCACATCCTCACACAAACTGAAAAGCTCTGGTCATGACTGGTCAACATGGAAGATGGAAATACAGCACTTTTAACAAACTGAGAGGACTACTTATAAACCACAGTTAATTATTGACTAATGATCAGGATAGAAACAATCTGACATACTGTAAAATACAATTACATTTAAGGCTTGTCAAAGATAACACTACATTGTGTTTAACAGGCTCAGGTATGTCAACATTATGTCAGTGCTCAAGAATAACTGAGTTCAGAGACTGTGTCCTGCTGCTTACACCCTGGATCTCAGTGCTCTCACCTCTCTGTAGACTTTACACCCTGGTCAGACACTAACTCCACAGTGTAATGAGTTTAGTGTATAACACTTAAGAACAATTTCATTTTGTTAAATTCTGCTGAGTCTGAGGTTTCATGTGCCAAAGAGAAAGAAATATTTCTGCTTACATCATCAACATATATAAAACTGATCAAATCAATGATAAATAAATAGTTGAAATGAATACCTGCAAAACACCAATACAGACTCCAAACACCAGGACTGAAGAGATATTAGTGAGCAGCCAGTGCCTGGCCTTCTGATAGCACGGCTGCAGAGGACAAACAGAGACAGGGTGTGAGGGAGGGAGGGCACGGGGTGAGGAGGCTCACACAGAGAAGAAGTACACCAGAAGAAGAACATCAGAAAAAGAAGAAAAAGCAGAAGAAAAAGCATGCTAACGGACATGATCATGCTAACAGACATGTTAATGCTAAAAGACATGATCATGCTAACAGACATGATAATGGTGACAGACTGATAATGCTAACGGACATGATAATGCTAACAGATTTGTTAATGCTAACAGACATGATAATGGTGGCAGACTTGATAATGCTAACAGACATGATAATGTTAACAGATTTGTTAATGCTAACAGACATGATGATGCGAACAGACTTGATAATGCTAACAGACATGATAATGCTAACAGACATGATGATGCTAACAGATTTGTTAATGCTAACAGACATGATGATGCGAACAGACTTGATAATGCTAACAGACATGATGATGCGAACAGACTTGATAATGCTAACAGACATGATAATGCTAACAGACATGATAATGCTAACAGATTTGTTAATGCTAACAGACATGATGATGCGAACAGACTTGATGATTTG
Organism: Trachinotus anak; assembly: GCF_046630095.1. Classification (NCBI taxonomy): domain Eukaryota; kingdom Metazoa; phylum Chordata; class Actinopteri; order Carangiformes; family Carangidae; genus Trachinotus; species Trachinotus anak. The sequence continues at coordinate 2,306,962 of NW_027273868.1, forward strand.
AACAGACATGATAATGCTAACAGACGTGATCATGATCACATGGTCCTCTGACACCTGGGAGTAGAACCAAACTCATATGAAGAGACAATGCGGACCAGTAAATTGATTCCACAGACTGTCTGTTGAAAACATCCATCACAGTTTACAGACCCATTTCACTTCTGACCTGCAGGAGAGGAGGGGTCAGGGTTCAGCTGTTGCCTTTGTTCTGCCTGATGATCTGACTGCTGCTGTTTGACTTCACTGTGTTGATGTTAGTCAATGAGAACAATACTATAAAATGAAATCAGGACCAAACTGTGAGAACAGAGTCTGGTCAAGTGATAATAACTGGAATGGTCCTTAAAACTGTGGGGGGGAAAGAAGAACAAGCAGACTGCAGCCAGTTGGCCTCAACAATTCTGAATTCAGTCCAGATGTGAGAGTGTCTCTGTTCACAGATGAAGAATGTGAGGAACGTTTCTTTCTGTTGTGTGTTGGTACACGCTTCACTAATGTTCACCCTCCCTGGGACTGAGAAGACCAGGTGGTGTTCCTCCATACCTCAGTTCGTTTACCACACAAGACACATGGTCTCACTGCCCACTGACTGTCTCACTGCAGGCTGTGGTTTGTAGATTATTAAGTACTTTCCAATCAATAACCTTTGTCCCTAATAATTATAGATGAAATCTGTACATACAGTTTCTATAGTGTCGATCTGTTGTGTACTGTTACACTGTGTGTTACAGTGTAAATAAATCACATATGTCTGCTGTTGCCCACATACAGACACCTCATACTCAGTCCCTTCGTAAGTTTTCACTCTCAGTGTGTAGAGCCTGGACTTTTATCCATTTACAATTAAATCTATGATCAAATAAAAAGTGGAGGGATGTGAAGACTTTCTGCAGAAACAGAGGACAGGACAGAGAGGAGGAGGAGAAGGAGGAGGAAGGCCTCCAGCTTCACAGGAGTGTGATCCTTACGTAACGTTACCAGGATCATTTTTCTGGAAGTCAGCAAATATCAGGAATGTTATGAAACAAAAGCTTGATTCAGTCATTAGTCACTGAGGTGAAACATTGTTCCTGGTTGTTCAGTGTTTTACTGACATGTAGCTGCTGGTTAAAGAGTTAACTCAGAGAGGACAGAAACATAAATATGCTCCACATGTGTCAGAGACCAGTGGGGTTTGTACAGGTGTGTCTGTAGGGAGGCAGACCGACCTGCTGGAGCCGCTGTGGCACAATACCTGAGAGCAGGCAGAGCCTTGAATAACTGTGACTCATTATATCTGACCTCTCTGAACCAGGACCCAGTGGTAGATAATTATCTCAAGAACCAACCTCACTCCATCCGTCAACACACTGGTCCGTCCCGACAGAGCAGCAGGACGAGGGCAGCGTTCCATTCAGCACATCGTACCAGTCTGTCTTGTTAGTGACTCCACAGCATTTGAACTGGGAAGAGAAAGAGAAGGGAAAGACCACTCATCTACCTGACTGCACCTGACTGCTCCTGACTGTACCTGACACCACTGACCCGTCAGGTCTGAAGACCTGTTGGTCCTTTAAAGGTGGAGCCACTGTAACAACCTCCACCTACAGTCACATCATGTGTATATCCTGTCCTGGACTCATGTTTAGAGGACTCACCATTTTCTGGACGTTGTCCCAGGACTTCTTCAGTCCAGGTTCTGATTCATAAATCTTCATTCCTTCCTTTAATTCACCTTGTGCTTTGGAATCCAGCTACAACAGAGAGAGAGGAGAGACTCAATGATCCACCCTAACACTAACACCTTACAAGACTTCCTACCCCCCCCCCCCCCCCCCTTTTTTTTTTTTTTCTCCTTTATCCTCCTTCATGTCTTAGGACCCTAACCCTAACCACTCCCTACCCCAACCCTAATCTTAACCATTGACCTTTCCTAACCTCAACCTGATTACCCTACCCCATGTTAACCCTTCTCCCCCGTGATCCTATCCTTTAGGTCAATTCTAACCCTCCAACTAGGCTCTGAACATAATAGTTCAGACTGAGGACACTGGTAGGAGAAGCCTGGGTTCAAACCCAGACTTTAACACAATTTTAGACAGTGTCCACGGTCCATAAGATTTTAACAATCTGAACCCTACTATTACATTTAGGGCTGTTTTTAAATCCTTTTACATATTTATTTAATTATTTTTGGGTCTTTTTAGAATTACTTTTAACCCCAATTTCTATTTCTGGTTTTATATGGTTCCCACACGGGAACTCTGGGTTCAAACCCAGCTCGGGACCAAAAAAAACCTTACGGTTACAGTGAGTGGCGACTGCCTCCCCCTCTAAAAACAAAGGTTTTTTATCCATTTTTAATCTGATTACCACCTTAAGGGACAACCTTTTAAACCGTGGGGTTTTATTTATATTTTTTTAATTATTTATTTACTTTTTATTTAGACCCTCTTATAAATTGTTATTTTTCTGTGTCCCCTTGGTGGTGGAGTGGCTTAGGCTATGGACCTGCATATGGTCCCGGCAGAAGACTCAATTACACAGTAAAAGATCTTAATGTCCATGGCCTTCGCCTTCCACCACCCCTAAGTTATTTGGAAACACCGAAACCCAACAAGAAGTTTTTAAGGGAGACCTATTTATTATTTTTTTTATATTTTATTTTTTATTTTTATGGGTTCTCGTGTGCCCGTGCCCCTCGTAGCACTCTTAAGAGTGCTGCGTTTTTCACCTAACCTAACACTAACACCCTAATAACTCATTAATTAGATTGACACATTAAAACATCGTTAAAACATTAACTATAGTAGGAAGAAGCAGAGACCTGTTTCTGCAGTAATGTGATCTGATCTTCATCAAATCTCATGTCTTTATTAACACACAGTTATAATCTGTGTCTTTATTAACACACCGTTATGATCTGTGTCTCCTCACTGACTGGTACAGAGGTTAAGGATGTTACTGTCTCCTTGCTGTGTTCACTGCACTGGATCATGTGAAGATATAAAACCCTGATCCAGTCAACAATGAGCTCACCTTGTCTTGGTAGATGTGTACGACCAACACCAGAGTGACCTCTGTCAGGACCAGGAGCAGGAGGATCACAAAGAACTGCAGCATAGAGAAGAGAAGTTAATAAAGTGGATGTGAACACCTTCACTGTGCATCATCTCAACATGTAGCCCTCTCACCATGAACAGCAGGCAGCGCTGCTCCTTCAGGGCTCCCAGACAGCCCAGGAAGCCCGTCACCATGGTGATGCCACCAGCCACCAGCAACAGATTGGCAGCTGAGAGGGAGGGAAAGGACAGAGGGAGAGAGGAGAACTCTGCCTGTGTGAAGGAGAGCCAGACCCCGACGCCAAACAGGCCGCATCCTCCCAGCTGTTTGAGAAGAGTCAGAGCGCAGCGTTATCACATGACCTGTCATGTGACACATGATGTGTGTGGTGGAGACAAATACTGACCCAGAAGACAAGGTTGAAGACAAACATCAAATATTTGACACAGCACAGACACCTCCGAGACGCCGACATCCTGCAGCAGAGGAGTGGAAACAGTGATTCACAAGAGCAGCAAGTTCACTGACCTCTGACCTGTGGCTGACTGAAGAGAGGAGGTCAGTGGCTCTGATGGTGTGGTGTGTGTTTGTGAGAGGGCTGGTGTGTGAGGGCAGAGTCAGGAGAAGATGGAGCAGAATAATAAAACGTTTTATTTAGACTTGTCAGCTCTTGTCTTAGAGCGTTTCACAGTTACAGCAACATGTTGTGTCATCACACACACACACACACACACACACACATACACTCAAGCACACACACAAACATCTAACACAATCTTGATCTGAGGATGTCTCTGTACAGTCTATGGGTTTCACGTCTCTGTGGAGTCATGTTAGGAGGTGGTTACTCCTCCTGCTCTGTGGATGGAGGACTATCACGCAGACTGATTGTCAGTGTGTTTGTTCATGTGACTGTTGTTTTCATTTAATCCAGATTTCATCTCATACAGGAGCTGTTTGTTTGTGTGTGTGTGTATGTGTGTGTGTGTGAGTGGTCCTCACACCAACCACTGATCCCACACAGGAAGTCAAACTGCTGACAGGAAGGAAGCTCCCTCCCCTCCTCAGCAGACCTAATTATACTGCTGAAGGCATTTCCCATAACCACAGCAAACCTGTGACTCACAGGAGAACTCAGATCTAACACCAGGACCAGGATCCAGATCATAACCAGTGGAGTCTGTGTGTCTCATCATGGTCCACACTCACCGGACAGCTGAAGACATGTCTGTCTCATGATCATAACATGAATCCCTGACAGTGGACTGAGGCTGACAGAAACCAGCCTCCTGGGTTTTGTATTGTCATGTCTGTGTGAATGAGCAGGTTACATACACTCATTAATGGGACACTATGGTTTTCATTCCTGATTCTCACTGACACACTGTGTATGTGTGTGTGTTTTTTAATGAAGTAAGTTCCTGTGATCCACATGTAACACGATCTGCGTCAGAGACACAACAACCTAAGTCTGAATGAGTGAACATGGATTATTCATGTCTTTTTTTGAAACGTGTCCTGGGTGTTTTTGGTTGAGGACTGGATCAGTGTCTGCTTATGATGTTTCCACTTTGGTTTGTTAGTGTAAACTGAAAATAAATACCAGTCCTTAAACCAGTCCTTGAAACTGAAAGACAAAATAAATAATCCACCATATGACAAAACAATCTCAGCTCAAGGTCCACTCACTCATTCTGGAGCTTTCTACCCTGTCACCTGGTCCTTACCAGCAGACTGTGTTACCACCTCTCTCAGGTGGAGTACTAAACTCACCCCAGATGCAGGTTTTCTGACCGGTATTAGCAGGACCACACTTTCTGTCATTCACCTCCAAAACCACTGAAAAGTTCAAACCATCAAACTAATGTTTGACTCCTCAGGTACATGGAGGCAGGTCGTTGTCAACCTTTGTGAGGAAACCCTACTTCCTGTTGTCAGAGCAGATGTTATAACGAGAATAGGAACAGGAAACACAGCTGAAAGTTGACACTCTCTGAGATGAGATGCAATTTGTTGAACTGTTCTGACACCAAAGAGTTTTTCTACACGACTATAAATGATGGAAACACTGTGATGAGGTCTGTGTCTGAAAACAGCCGACCTGTGAGTCTTTAACCAGGAAACAGCAACACAACACTCAACATAGCTCTGCTGCACAATCAGTCACTGGTTCATAGACTTTACCAACTTTAGTTTCATGTCATTATTATTATTATTATTAGTGAGATGCGGGCTCGTCCTCTCAGCAGTACAGCTCTCCCTCCTGTAATGCACAGATGTTACTCATGGCAGTGAAACTACAGCCCCTGCTGACAGCCCGGTGTCTGATGAGCTCTACCGATGTTCACAGGGCAACTACACTCTGAATGTAAACTAAACACATACAGTGATTATTAGAATGAGATATGTACTCATTTAAACACACTGAGTGTTCATTACAGTGGAGTAAGTGATGAGCAGATTTGGAGTCTTTGTGGTTTAAACTAAACTTTACCTGAGGAAGAGTTCAGGTCTGGTCTTCGTCTCGTTCCTCTTCGTAACTCCTGGATCCTTCACCGCTCAGGTTTGCTCTTAGTTTTCCTCCTCCGATCCTCTTTGGACTGGTCCCTGAACCAGTCAGGCCTTTCAACCAGTTTCCTCTCTTCTCCTCTCTGGTTAACTCTTCACCAGTTGACTGTTCACAGGTAACTTGTCGTATTCCCAGAATCTAAACCTTACTCTGACTTTAAGTTTCACTCTTCGTTTTGTTTGCTTTTGTTAACAGAACAGTCTCTCTTCTCTCTCTCTCGCTCTCTCTCTCTACTCAACTATTTCCAGATGTGTGTGTTTTTGCCCATCCCTCTCTGTGTTCCTCCCCTTCCCATTTTTTCCTGTCACTTGTCCCTCCTCCAGCCCACAGCCTCTGAAACTTTTTTCTCTTTGTTCCAGAAACTCTGGGCTTTTCCCGCTGCACACAGGCAGACACACTTCCTTTCCTGACCTAATGGTGGATTACTGCTGACCATTTCCACTGCACAGCTGTGTTGTTCAGTTGTAAATGTTTCACTGCTTGTCACTCTTTTCATTGCAATATGAACATTAACTTGCTCAGATTAAAACATTAAAAGTGAACAAAGCATCTGCCTTTATTGTTGTAAAAGTATGTTATATAATGTAATGATTTTATCTTATGTCATGTTGTTATGTTAAGTGATGTAATGTGTGTTGTAATTTCATATTATGTTAAGTTATGCAATGCTATGTTATGCTATGCTATGCTATGCTACTACTTTTACTCTACTTTCTACTTCACTCTGTGTACTTGTGTTCCAAACTTGAAAAAACAGAATACTGTAAGACACACGAATGAAGGAGTCATAACACATTCACAGTAAATGTCAGTGTTGTGTTTTTTAATGATTTTTTTCATGTTACATCTGCACTTCATCTCTGCTGAGAGAAGAGTAGTTCAGTAACTAAGTAAAGGGACCTTGATAATAAAAGTTAAATACATGTTCGTTTTTTCTGTTTCTTTTTCAACTGTAACATGTTTCATGTTCAACTATACAAAACTATGAGATTAAAACATTAGAGTCACACATCATCTGCTTTGAGACAGATTCAGTGTCTGTGGTTCAGAACTCATATTACACTGCTGGGTCACCACAATAACGACTGGGACAGTGTGACAGGACTTCCAGTGTCTAAACTCTGATGTTTCTGCATTTACATAAAACCATTAAAACATCTACAGAGCAACTAAACACTTAACATGTTCACCTCAGAAAAAAATACAGCATCAGAGTCACAACAGTGGGTCTATGAATTATGGGAAGGAAAGAACCACAGCTCGTGAGTTTTTACATGTTTTCATAGAGGGGCGGGGCCTAGACTGGGTGAATGTGACACGTGCAGTTTGGGGGATAAAGTTGTCACAGAAACATTTCCACCCTTGTTTGGGTCTGAAGGACAGAGAGGGACAGAGTAACTGTACATCAACTTATTAACTAACAGGTTAGAGTGATGTCCTCTGTTATAAAGAGAGGAAGAAGTCATCATGTCTCCTGCGGTATACAGGTGTGTATACATCATGAAGCTGTAACAGTGGTCAGTGTTTTCCTCTCATCAGATTTTCTCAGTGTCCTGTCAAACCCTCGAACAGGTCCAACAGGAAGCTTCGTTACTGAGCCCCGAGTCTCTACTCACTGGATGTGTCCCTCTCTGTCTGTGGGCTGAAGGAGTACTCTGCTTTGTGATGCATGATCAGCTTGTTGTTGACAAAGTAAAAACTGTCAGAGCGCGTCTCAAACGGGTTGGAGATCATTTCCTGCACTGAACATACAGAGAGAGAGAGAGAGCAAGAGAGACAGAGAGAGAGAGAGAGAGGTCAGCAGGAGGTGGAAGACATGAGACTGACTCTATACTAAACACAGTTTTATCATCCTCCAGACAATAGAACGTCATGACGCCTTTATTCTGACAGTCAGTGTGTTTGTGTGTGTGTGTGTGGTAGTGTCAGTCGTACCTGTGTCTGGCTCCAGCTCAGGTAAGCAGTAGATGTGCTCACAGGTGTTCCTGCTGTGTGGGATGCAGAAGCCGATCTCAAAGTCGAAGGTCTTGAGCAGGAGGTTTCTGAAGAAATGTCTCTCGATCAGACGGAAGCGGTTCAGAGCCCTGCTGCCCACCGTGAACTCCAACCTGGGAGAGAGGACCAGCCAATCAGCTCACAGTGACAATATCTGTGTTAGGCTCAGTCATGGTTCACAGTCATAACGTCAGATGGACTGAGACACAAGGACAAGCAGGTCCAACCATATACAGAGATACAAATGAGTAAACCTCAGTGTCACCGACACTGAGAACAAATAAGTGACATCAATGACTTTATTAATCATTAATCAATAACTTCATTCATCAATAAATAACTTCATTCATCATTAATCAATAAGTTCATTAATCAAGTAATAACTTCATTAATCATGTTTGTATTCACCTCAGTTTGAATAAATGTCAAAGCAGGAGAGACGATCACAGAAATCACAACTATACAGATTGGACTGGATCCACATACAGAGACCAGGTCCACATCTAGAGACCAGGTCCACATATAGAGGCCAGGTTCATATCCATAAACCAGTTTCTAACATTTTTGTGGGATCCCAGCATCCAACACGTTCTGACCCACAAGGACTCAGACAGACACACACCTGCCAAAGTCCTAAAACCACCTCTAGATCTCCCACTCCAGTAGGTGTCTCTAGGACCACATGACACACACACACACAATCTGTTGGGAGGGACTATCATAAATTACTTACTGTATTTACCACCAGTGAACAAAATGGAAGAAGGAGTCAGCTGAGGCGCTGAGCTGTACGTTCACAGAGACCTCACTCTGTGAACGTACCTGGTCACAGGTAACACAGTAACACAGACACAGTGTGGTCTCTACGTGTCAGACCAATGAGTTCAAATATATGAATGAACCTAAAAGGCACAATAAGATATTACAGCCCCTTGTCATCTCTGCACTCTGTCACAGCAGAGTTGACATCACACACAGATTCATTGACATTCCCACAAACACACACACACACACACACACACACAGTGTAAGTTTGTAAAGAGTGAATCAATAACTTCTTCCTGACACTTTCTGTCACTAACAACATCTGGGGATGTAAAGGACAGTCTCATGAGGTCCACATGACTCTGGTCTCAGTTCACACAGCAGTTGATCCAGCAGAATAAAATATGTTGGACTTACGTGGCTCCTATCTCCCTGAGGGTCAGGAAGGCTGGGGAGAAGTGGTACCTGATGAATCGATTTGTATCAAGTTCAATAATGTCTTGAATTTCTGCAGAGAATAAAGAGAGAAAGAAAAGTTGAAGAAAAACTGGAGAAGAGCTGATGAGAAAGATGACTGACGACGCTGCTCTGCTGTACTGCAGGATGTCAACCTGCACTACTGCTGGTTCCAGCTGAACCTCAGCGTTTAGATTGTGCCGTAGATAAGGATGGCCAACATCATGAAGCCTGCAGCAACAGATCCACACTGACTCTGCTGTCCAACACTGTAGGACAACATAAAATCATTACAGCAACCACTGATGAACCATCCACCAAGGAGAGGTCAGAGGTCACGTATCATAACAACAGACTCCTCTTTTACAAACCATATTCATTTTCGTCTGACATCACGCTCAAACGCTGTCACCAAAAGGATAATGTCGTACTGCTGTGTCATCAGTGTGTTCATTTAATCTCTGCCCAATCGATGAGCAACAGAAAAGACAATGAAGGGTGGACATGGGTCAGATGTCAGGTAAAACAACATTTGATGACACATTAGCTACTGTTAGACAATAGCTAACATTAGCATTCAACCACTTCTTAACTAATATTACCATTTGATGGTGCTACACGATAAAATAGGACCAGCATAAATGAACTCTGAAATATCAACACAGGTCTTGGACATGTTTAGTTAGGCCTGGAAATAAAACACCTTCAGCATCTGGTGAATTCATCTGCCCATTTATCAGTGTGGTCAAAGGGAAGTGAAGGTGAACAAGTCAAGTATTCCAACCATCTCGCCATCATCACACAGGGTTTAATCAGAGATGTTAAAGAGTTTAAGACTTGGGGCGCCTCGGTGGCTCATCTGGTAGAGCATGTACCATTAAGGCTTAGTCCTAACCGCAGTGGCCCAGGGTCGAATCTGACCCGTGGCCCTTTACTGCATGTCATCCCCTCTCTCTCTCTCTCTCCCCCCAACTTTCCTGTCTCTCTCACTAAAATAAAGGCCTAAAAAGCCAGAAAAAAATAAATTGCCTCGTAAGTAAGCTGCAGTTAAGCAGCCTCTATGGTTCAAACCTGGGCTGTAACGACTGTGCCACTGGGGGTCACTGTCAGGTCTTGTGTCTACATTCTGCATCTCTACAAACGTGAGAAGAGGAAGATGAAACATACCTGTTGGACAGTGTTTCTTGATGTCAAGGATGACAGCTCCACTGCTCAGGTCCCTGATCTTGAAACGAGAGAAGTTGACGTTGTAGATGTTGTTCTCTGGAGAACACAGGTACTCTGCCACACATCAACCAACAACAGCTGAAACTTGAGTCCTCAGGAGAGACTGATACTTTATATGGCATTGAATTAGAGAAAGACACTGAGATTAGCTTAATTATTGAATAATAAAATATAATTAGATTAATATGCTATGTTTCACAGTAATGATGATAATGTTACACAAAATAAAACTGACTAACTGTAATGGTAGGATGTTTGCTCTGGATGAAAGCATCGGCCAAATAAGTAAATGTAAATGTACACTTAAATGTAAAGTAAGGATAATGAGAGAAGAAAAAGAACATCCTAATTGCTGTTGCCTTGAGAACCATAAATGCAGAGGAAGAATACCTGATGTTAGAGATGATTCACCCTGACAGAGAATCTAACAATATAAAACTACTTGTTGGACCAGGACACAGAGTAAAACAGGATTAGTAAGAAAACACTACAGCACAGAACACACAACAATCACAACACTGAGACTGTCTGACTTTGAAATGAGCCCCTGCCGATGTGAATACAGGATCAGGAGATCTGAATGGTTTCTGCTCATAAAGGTCTCTGCTGAGGTCAGTTCCTGTTCAGGTGTTGTTTCACTTTGTGCAGTGGTGGTTCTAGGGTCAGTTGAGACCTGTGGCTTTGTCCTGAAATAATTGAATGTGTCCATGGTTACACTTCAATCAATAAATATTACAATATCAATATGTGCTATAATCAACACAATACAATCAGTATACTTTTTAAAATCCACCACAGCACAAATTATAATAATGGTGATAAGAAATATCTCCATCTAGTTCTGAACAAATCTTCAGACAGTGTTTGAAATCAGAGCTGAAGAATAAATGTTGATCATCAGCTGCCACTGAAAGAACAAACTGGGTGATGTTACATTAAGTAGGGTTAGAGTTAATGCAGGTCAGAAGATTTTAGACGCATCCCAAACCAAACACTTTTCTTACATTGGAGACAAAACCCCGAAGTTTAAACTCATCATGAGCTGTCACAGATGCTGCAACAGTTGTCAACATGTTGGATTTTCTCCTGGTGATTTTTCCAAGTTTGTAAAATACCCCAGATAAGAATCTGACTCAGAGCAGTCACAGAGCCACTGTCCTGGTCCATGGGAGCTCACCAGATCAGCTAACACCTGTCCCCATCTCCCCTCCACCTCCATCTCCACCAGAGACCAGATCCTAAAGCTCCCAGGGACCAGGATACAACTCTGAAACAACACCAGGACCAAGGTTTCCACTGTGAACTGTCACCATACCTAAAATCTGTCCCCACCTGTCCCCACCTTTATCACACTCATATGGTGTAGACCAACACCAGGGGGGAGGCTCCTGGTCACACCTGAGTCACACTTGAGTCACACCTGAGAGAGATGCCAGTGGCAGTTGTATCCCTGTGACAATATGTCTATAAATCTGTGTTAGAATCTATATCTATAAATGTATATGTTATAATCTATGTCTATAAATCTATGTGTGTGAATCTATATCTATAAATCTATATGTTCGAATCTATGTCTATAACTCTATAACTGTGTGGAAACAGTGAACCCATCAGTGAGCAGGGCAGGGGCAGTGTCAGGACAGTGACAGTGTCTCACAGTAACCCACAGTGTGTGGGTTAGAGGTAACCTGTGGAGTTGTTTGCCTTATGCAGTGCACCAACAATGAGACACAGAAGAAGAGTGCTAGCCAGTGAATACTGATATAAACAATGCAGGGTTCAAACCTCAGAGAAAAATCTGCTCTGCAAATGTTTTATGAGGAAGGAAACACACTCGATACACACAGTGTGTTAATGAGTGACACTGTATGACAACAGAACTTTAGTTTGTTTACAAGGAGACTGCATGAGGCATCTTTAAGGGAGAGAAGAGGAACGGCAGTTGAGTACATCCTGGTCACTGTTGTGATGAGCATTGTTAATACAGATGAACAGTAGAGATGTTTTTACACTCAGCTCAGAGACCATCAGGGTCCTGGTCTCTTCTCACTGATGTCTCAGTGAGTCCAGGTCCAGGTCTAGCAGAGTCCTGGTTGCTCCAGACTTCTTCATGTCAGAATGATGGAGACAACTGAGCTCTTGAACCTTTTTCACTGAGCCTCGACACAATCCTGTCTCTGAGCTCTGCAGCAGCTCCTTCCTCCTCAGGGTTTCTGCTCTGATCTGCATCGTCAGCTGTGAGACCTGATATAGACAGGTGTGTGTCCCATCAGCTGGTTGACCACAGGTGGAGTCCAGTCAAGGTGTAGAGACATCTCAGAGAGATGGAGGAACCTGAGCTACATTTAGAGTCACAGTAAAGTGTCTGAAAACTTCTGTTAATGTGATGTTTCAGTTTTTACTGTTTAATACATTTACAAAAAAATGTGTTTGTCATTCTGGAGAACTGAGTGTTGCCTGATAAGGGAAATGAGTTGGAATGATTTCAGAATGAGGCTGCATACATTTGAACAAAGGGGTCTGAAGACTTTCTGAATGAACTGTATAAATACACTCATGACATAACTGTCTCCCTCTCCTTTTATACGTTTATGTATCTGATGTTTCGCATGCTGATAACATGTTAAGTAACATTGTAACTGGTTGTATAAAGCTGACTCACCCTTAGTGTAACTGTTCAGCCATAAGACATGCTGCGGGATTACTGGTTCACCAGGTCTCCATTTGGCCACCACCTCCCCTGCTTCACCCACTGCTGCCCCCCCTGAAATAAACCCATTCCAATCTTCCATGCCTCCATCGACCACCATGTCTTCATCTGTCTCCCCTCCCTCTTCCTGCTGTTCTTCACTTTCTCCATTCTGCGTCTGGTACTCTTCCTTGCCGTTTCCAGTGGTGGTTTCCTCCTTGCTCTCCATCTGGCATCACCAACTCCTGCTTCTTTCAGGCAAATCTTCAATTAGTTAAAAGTGTGTGTTTGCAAAGTGTGACCAATGCAACTGCAGAGGATATAATCCACAGGTCAGCTCCTACACTCGGGCCGGTGGTGTCTAAACTGATTATGTCAGTCTGGATTTGGCAATCTGAGTCAATCCCTAATTAAATGGACACAGGCTGTGGCAGCATCCGATGGTCTAAGACCTGTGAGCTCATACTCTGGACAAAAGAAAAGAAAGACATTTTGTCAATGTGCACTTTTCTACACTGCTCCACAACAATCATTAAAATGTGACCACAATGAAACAATACACAGATAGTCTGACAAAAACTTCCAACTACCAATCTCCCCAAATCACTTCTAAACAGCTGGATGTTGTAATTCTTCCTTTATCTGGAGTGCGAGTGAAACCACTCACAGTGACCACATCTGTCTGGGTCAAACTGGTCACTATAACTAGTTTCCACTGTAAATTCCCATCAGATCTGAAAAACAAGCACAGAGACATCCATATTAGAGCACCGGCTAAGTCTGCTCAACTTTCTACATTACCACTGGTCAGCAAATATTTCTAAATTAATATCCTGGATCATCACATTTGCAAACAGAGAGGGACCTCTATGGTCATCTATGGAATTACAATCTAATCTTCCTGTTTGTCTGGCTTCCTAGCTGACATCGAGTGTACCTGTGAATCTACAGGCTCATAATCTAAATCCTGTGATTCAAAACTCTTTTGGACCCAATTCAGAAAACAATTCAGTTTCACACAAATAATTCTCTCCACTGACCTTTAACCACCTTTATCCAGCCTCCCAGCTGGATCTGGATCTGGTCTTCAGCTCTGGCATAGTGGATGGGTTTGCTGACCTCCTCAACGATTACACATCCAGGCCATTCAGTTCCATGTACCAGTCTCACAATATTTCAAATAACTTTTTTTCAGGCACGTTGTTGAGCTGTTTGTTGTGTGATGAGTCTCAGTTTAGGTAGAAAAAAAATTGTAGCAAGACAACGATGAATATGAGTTTTACCATTGGACCATTCAGAGCACTTACCAAAAATTAAATTATTAAAATTTTAGTAAACATTGTGGTGTAATCTCAAAACGTACAATCACATATAAATAAAATCATTAAATTTTGTAATTGTTGATTTTGCCCCACTTGGAAAAGTTCTGTGTGTGAATGTGAGAGTTTATTATGTGTAGAACAGGATGTGAGAAATAGCCAAGCTGAATTTGAGAAAGTTTCATTTTTATTTGTCTTTGTATGAGAAAAAACTCTACAAGCTCACAATGTTTTATACAGTTTTCCCTGGAAGATGAACATAGTGTTCACATGTTTTGTCCTCACTGGCTCAGCCTCTACCACCTTTCCTCTCACCCTCCTCACACACCTATCTCGTAGGATTGTGTCTCTCGTTGACTGCATTCTTCAACACATCATGTGATGAAGTGTTTCTTTGACCCTCTCTGGCTGACACAGTACCTAACACTTCACACAGTCTAGGCCGACCCTTCATACCGCTGTAACATCTACAGTTAAAACACGATGCAGCGTCTGCTCTAACAACGTCTCACTGATCCTTTATGAGTATAGAAGAAAAGATTCACTACAAACACCTGGAGAAGAACGACTCCTATAGGTCTACTGCCTCAATCCATCAGCTGTTTCTATTCCATCTGTTTGTCTTTCCTCCACTCTGGCATCAGGTCCACTTCCTCATCTTCATCCTCCTCTTCCTCCAGTGTGGAGCCCCTCATCTGGCCCCAGAGTGGAGCCAGTCTGCCCTCTGCTGTCACACCCATTGGCCGAATGATCTGGTCTCTGGATGAGGGAGACACAGTTGTACATTATTAGTCTCTCTTTGTCATTTGTCTACATTATAAACAACACCACAGTTCACTCTCACTGTGACAGTCTGTTGATCATGCTGATGAGGCGACAGGCCTCCTCCTCCTTCTCTTCCTCTGTCATGCCCTCCATTGGATCAGGCTGCTCCGCCTCCACCCGTCCAGTCACCAGGTTGATCCTGCCTTTGGCCTCCCGGTACTCCTCTGTGTCCGAGTCCGAGTCACTGGAGTACTGGGAGGCGTACAGACCGGCGCCCGAGTTCCTCCTGCCATTGAGCAGCCCCCGAGCTGCCAGCAGCCCTGCAGCGTTACCATAACCAGTGTATTTGATGAAGCGGCTGACTGTGGAAGGACGCAGATGTCAGGTTGACTGCTCAGATCACTTCACAGTCATTCACTGTTGTTCACTTTTTCTAAAAGTTGTTTCACAGTGATGTTATTGTAATTAATTTATTACACTGACGAGGCCACGGGAGCTTCCACCACAGCCTTAATGTGGTGGACCCATCAACAGTCTGACCCATCAACACCAGGCCAAGAGGAGAGGTGGAAGACTGTGACTGAGTCGACTAACATCAGTCCCACTAAATAGATTAGTATAGATCTGCACTGCAGACAGTATCTTATGAGGTTTTATTGAAACAGAATCAGATCAGACACGTCTTTGAAAACTGTCACAGTCATAGTTTAGTCACAGTCTGGACACATGTGTTGAGTCTTGTGTATCTATCATCACTGCAGAGTTTTTATCAGTCACATCTTCAGCTCTTCAACAGGAACAGTCCTGACATTCATGAGAGGCACCAACAGTCTCTGTGCCACTGACGTGTTTCTGAACTGTGTATTTGTCGAAAAACGGAGCTCTGTCATGGGAGTGAGCAGTGAGTTTACCGTTCTCCTTGCAGAGCACAAACAGCAGCTCAGCAGCACAGTCCTTCAGGTCTGTGTCGACGTGGGTCATGAGGCGGACCAGCTGGCCTCTCAGCGTGGTGTCCTGCTCAGGTCGGACAGCTATGTCCCTCAGTGGAGGTAAGATCTGGGGTGAAAGTTGGAGCCACTTGTTAGTTCTCTCCAAGTCAAGAGTCTCTCTGATGTTAAGCGTAATTCATTTTGTCCTCAGCTTTCTTTTACCAGCAGACCACAATGTGCAGCTGGTCACCTGTTTCAGGGCAGGAGCAGCTCACCTGGTGTGTTACGTCTCAAAATGTGAATTAAATAAAGTTCAAAATGTTTGATGCAGTTTTACGTCATGACATCTGAAAAAATGTATTACCTTCTGTCGTAAGTAGTGACGCGTCTCTCTGTGCACCCGGGAACTCTCTGTCAGCAGGTTCAGGACAGGCGTGAGTTTCTCCTTCAGCTTCTGACTCTGCAAGACAACATTAACACACATCAGTGTGTCCACTACACCTGAACACCAGGTGTGTCAGCATCACAGTGGGCAGCTCTTCTCTCTCTGTCAGGAGGTGTGTCTCTGAGGCGTAACTGGTCTGCAGTCACAGAGAAGTGTGTTCACAGAGAGCACCTGTCAGAGGAACAGGTGATCTACAAGCAACAGCTTCGGTGTGAAACCAGCTGATGGATGACTGATAATAAAGTACTGTGATGTCACTGACTGAACAACTGAGTGGTTTTACTGAGGATTACATCACTGTTTGTGTTTTCACTCTGTCAGTCACTGTTTGACATCAGCTTTGTAGACATACAGCTGATGTTAATAACAAGATGTGATCATGTGACCACACTGAGAGATGCAGCCGTCCAAGCCTTTTCTGTTTCTTCAGGAAAAGAGAGTTTAGTGGTAAACTCAGATCTTAATCCTCAGTAGTGACCTGTTCATTAGAGGTAATGATGTCATTTTATTACAGCTTCTAATGAGGTCATGTGATGATGGTTGGTATCGAACAAAGAGGGCTGCTTATACTGTGAAAACCTGTTCATCCACAGTATCACTATATGTTTGTATTTATGTCTAATCAGATTACACATACACACTGCCATGTCTCCTTTGAGAAGATGTTGATTTTCACATACATTGTGTTTACTTCAACACTTGCCCTGTTCAGGCGTCTGTCCATGAACAGCAGCAGGGTGTGGACACAGTCCATGTTGACCCCCCCACACCTGTGGGACGCCTGGTCCACGTGCACAGAGATCAGGACATCCAGACAGGTGAGCGGCAGAGCTGACAGGATGTTGACTGTGTGTCTGTGGAGAGACGTCACAACCTCTGTAAGACGTGGATATGAACACACAGTCTATGTTATTCAGATCTACGCTGTCAGGCTGTTCTGTGAATGATCTAGGAACAACTACAGTCTGACCTCAGGTGGACTCAGGTGGACTCAGCACTGTGCAGCAGCTTTAGGCTGAAGTTAAAAATAAATCCATGAGTAGATTTTATTTCTCAGTCAGCTTCATCCAAAGTCCAGTAAAGAGTGAAAACCTGAATCAGACCAGTATTTGCTGTGACCCCCCTTTGCCTTTAAACCAGCTCCAGGTCTGCTCATACACCTGCTCACAGTTCTTCAGGTTCTGTTCAGGTAGGTTGTACAGCATCTTGAAGAACCTCAGTTCTTCAGTCTCTCCATGTGATCCAGATTGACCCCATAACGCTGAGATCAGGACTCTGCAAGACCAGGCTGTGTGTTCGGACTCATCCTGCTGCAAGATGAAGCTTGACCAATCAGACGCCTCCTGACAGTGACGATGATGAGGAGTCTAAACATCCAAAGGGTCTAAACCTGTTGCACAGTGCTGCAGGACCAGAGACATGGAGCTATGTTTAAAGTCTGACCCCTGAACTTCCTCCGTGGTGTCGTCTTCGTCACATGACCACAGCAGGCAGTGACGCAGCACTGCCGCTAGGTGGCGATACAGAGCAGCATCCTCCTGAAAACAACACAACACACTGCTGTTAAAGTTCAGTCCAGATGTCATGGTAATAGCACCCAGCCTGTGTCATGAGTGTAGAACAACAGGTTTATGACCAGCAGGTATCAGACACAGACACCATCAAGGTGCATTATGGGAAACTTACACTATGAAACGCACAGTTCAGTCTTAACTGAATGTAACCATCAGGTCTCTCTGCTAGCATCATGTAGGAGAGACAGGGAACCAGACCCACTCCACCACCAGCTTCAGCATCATTCAAATCATTGATGTTAATTTTATCGCAAACCGTTTATTATGTTAATCATGTGATGAGTATTCTGCCAGCAATTTGAGATGGATGGGTGCGATTTGGACGCATCTGTCTTATACAGTTATTAGAGAGCCAAAGACAATCATCACTAGCACTTATTGCTGCGCTAACACTTCTTATCGCACTTAACCTTGATTGTTCCCCTTTCTGTAAGTCACTTTGGATAAAAGCGTCTGCTAAAAGACTAAATGACTAAATGACATTACTGTTTCGGAAATGTGATCAGGAAATTTTACTATGGCACAGCAAATATATACTGGGGCACATGCCCCAATTAAATGGGTCTGGTGGCACTGATGGGACAAGAGGCAGACGGGAGGACAGGTGTATGAAGATGGACAGAGGTGAGACAGGTGGTCTCACCTGTTAGAATAAGAAACATCAGACAGTTTTCTACTAATAATGTAAAAAGACATTTTATTCTGATGATTACATCATCTACTGTCACCCACAGACAGACTTGTTAGTGACCTGCTTCTTGACTGATATTATTGGATATGAATGGATATTATTGGATATCATTGGATATGACTGGATATGGCTGGATATGATTGGATATTATGGTTATGTCATGGTTATGGTTATGGTTATATGGTTTATGTCAAATGTTTTTTACCATTAAATAAATCTTCTCCTCTAAGTTTACCACTGACTCTTGGTATAATAAATAAGGTGGGGGTGATATCTGTTTTCTATTTAACTTCCAAACTTTATCTGACCTTTAACTCTTTTGAGGCTCCTATATTAAAACCATCAGCTGTGAACTGCTTTGTCCAGGTCAGCAGACTCAGACCACTTCACCTGGTGGTCTCTTCAGACCACCTGACCCTGACTCACAGTCTTTAGAAGAACTTAGCTCATTCTGATGAAATTCAACCCCTGGTGGTTTCATTATTCAGCTGAATGAGGTCTGTGATCCTGAAGTGAAGCCTGTCTCACTCAGCAGTATGTTTGTGTTGAATCAACTCCATTCTCACACATTTTGAGACTACATCTCTTGAATCATTGTCCAAGCTTCATGTAGTTTATTTATCCACCAGACTTGAACTGCGGTGATTAAACTACAGAAACAAACCTTTATCCAGGGCTCTCAATGATGATCATCAGTTGTGTCTCAGCAGTTTTCAGCCTTCATATGATACTTTACAGAACAAAAGGTGAATGAGTGGCTGACCACTAATGAATGAGTCAGCTGATCAGACAGAGGTTCAACAGGACTGCAGAGAGGAGGGGAATGAATCAGCTGATCAGTCTGTGGTGGATTTGTGAGCCCTCACCTCATCTGGCTCCTGCCTGTGGAAGGTGTGAGTGATGTTGAAGAGGGTCTTGAGGATCTCGATGACCTCCTGGGACGTCTCCTTGGAGATGGGCAGAGCTGTGCTCTCACGAAGCACCTCATACCCCTCCCCCCACCTCACACCCAGACACTGCTCCAGGGCTGTGGTGAGCACCGACACTCCTCGGTCCTGATGAGGAACAAAAACCCCAGTGAGCTCTGAGGAGGACCTGGACTGCTGACCTGTGACTCTGAGGTCACTGAGGTCACATGTTGTTCTTCATCATTTTTGTGACTTCTCTTGTTCTCTGTGGTTTATTCTCAGGTCATAGTCTACTTATAAAAATGATAATGATGATGGGGAAAAGTGTTTTTGTACGAAGGGCTGTAGAAGCTCTGATATAATGAGTCCTGATCACAGAATCATCATCATGTGACCACACAGTCACAATAGTCTTGTTTTAATCGGCATCAATCTGTTAAATAATCAATCATCAATAACATTTAGGTCCTCTAGTGATGATCATATTCTTTAAGACTGTAATATTGTCATATGACCAGCTTTCAGGTGACTGTGAACTGACTCAGGCTGCAGATGATTCTGTGATCAGAAGAACAGCAAGACCAGAGCAGCTCCTCTGTGCATCCTCAGGTGTGACAGCATCACCTGCTGCAGCTGCAGCCTGAGCTCCGGCCTCAGAGCCGTCAGCAGGAAGAGCAGCCTCAGCTTGTAGAACTGACCACTGGACACCTCCCTGCTCCACACACCCTGCTTCACACTCTGCCACAGACCCTGCAGGAGCCTTCAGGGACACAGGGGAGGAAGAGGAGGAGAGCATATTCAGAAAACACTGTTTTATTTGATTATAATTTAAATATAATGAGATAATTACAAGAATACTTTCATGTTTTGGGTAAAAAAATCATCATCTACTCCTGATATCAGTTGGCAGTGAAGTGTGTATGTCTGTGTATTGTACAGTCAGTGCTCCATGTTTGTTTGTTTGTTTGTTTGTTTGTTTGTCAGTCAGCAGGATGTGGATCAAGGCATATTTTTTTATCAGAGACGAGTGCAGAGAGCACATTGATTTCACTGGTTATCTGTGATGTACCTGGGCTGACCACAGTGAGAGTCAGAGGCTCTCTGAAGGCTATGACCACTAATCTCAATAAAAAGAGACAAAATGTCTTTAGTGTCAGAGCTCCAGGTATTTTTCTGGATGAAACCAGATGTTCGGCCCTGGAGAATCTTGCTGACATGGAGCAGAAAACGATGAGGCTCTAAACTGTCACGATGGACTGAAATACCTGAAGCTTTATTCTCATTATTTTACATTTTACAGCTGACAGGTGTCACCTCAGGGCGCTGGCCCTCTCCTGTGCCCTGGGGCTGTTGTAAACGACGTTACACAAAACCTTCATGGCCTCCTTCCTGCAGACCTCCCCATCTTCCTCCTTCTCCTCCTCCTCGCTGTTCTCCTCCCAGCTGTCTTTCTTCCCTCGGGGGAGCATCACAGGACCCTCAGCTCTCCAAGGGCAGCACTGATGCACTGAGCCATTTGTGGAGGCAGCCTCAGCTGATGAAGGTATAGCATCATCTTCCTCAGCCTCCTCAAAGCTACATGCTGCTCCTCTGCCCGTCTGACTGCATGCTCTGGCTGACTGATCCTCAGCTTGATCCTCATCCTGCTGTGGACATGCTTGTTGTAAGCTGATGCCTCCCAGGTGTGCCAAGGTTAGAAGAGCGCTATCGGTGACCATTGGCCCCAGGGCCCGCCGGTCACGGGACAAGATGCGCAGGGTATGAAGGCAAACCCGTAAAACTGCAGGCTGGAGCTGAGAGCTGATGAAGCTGAGCAGGGCTGTGGCCAGATGCTGGAGGAACACGGAGTCAGGAGGGAAACTTACAGGTTTATGAGGTTGGACACACACACACACACACACACATACACGCACATATACATACAATCATCATCCTACCTGCCGGAGAAGAAGATCAGGTTCCTCATCATCACCTGAGTCAGTTTCAGAGGCAGAGTCAGGGGCGTAGTCCCTCACTTTGTTCTTCCTGAACTGAAGAGAACAGATGTTACACAGATGTTCCTCAGTCCTGATGGAGCAGGACTCAAACCTTTCACAGTGGGATGATCACAGTCACATAGCTTCCTGTATCTTAGTGTTCAGATATCACTTGGCATACAGGACCAGGTCCTAGGAGTGACAGAACCAGACCCTAGAAGTGAGAGGTCCAGGTCCTAGGAGCGAGAGGACCAGGTCCTAGGAGGGACAGGACCAGGTCCTGGGAGCAGCAATACCCTGACACTAACAGACGTGACTCTTTGAATTCAGCCATGGTGCGTGAGTAAGTCAAACACTCAGCTCCTTACATTCAGCCCAAACACCTCATGTCTTTGTTGTCATGGTGATTCCTCTTCTCTTCTGTTCAGTGGTGAACACACAACTTTATTGACCAACAACAACCATATTACTGACAGTCACTGATTCAGAGGGAAAAATAAAATCAGGTTTTCACATCTCCCTGTCAAACAGTGTTGACTCTACACAGACCAGAGAAGAGACTGAGGGGAGGGGCCACCACCCTCTGATGTCACATGCTTACACATAGACGTACCTGATAGCACCTGCTGCAAAAGATGCACTAAAGGCAAAAAACCCCACTACCATCACTGATGATAAATCAATGATGATAAATCAATGATCAAAATCACTGAAGATAACTCAATGATGATGAATCATATTTATAAATCATGATCATAAATGAATGATCATAAATCACTGATGATGAATCATGATCATAAATCTGTCGTGTGCAGAAAGTAATTGTTCATAAAACTTGGTAACAATTGAATTAAAAAAATTATGAAGTAGCAAAGAATAAAATGATCAGACAATAACATGAAAGTTAAACACTGTAATTACTGAACAGAAGTGATCGTTTCTCAGAGGTTACCAGAGGTTGCTCCACTGTTATAACTGTTATCTATGCATTGATGAACCTCTTCTCTGCTCAGAGTTACTCAGCTCAGCTTCAGGTGTCTGCAGGGTCAAGGTCAACAGGCTGCTGAGTCATGAAGTGTCCCAGCAGCTTTGGACACACACACACACACACACACACACACACACACACACACACAACACATACACACACACAAACACACTGGGAGTGACTCAGCAATCTAAGCCTTTTTACAGATTAATGTAATACAAAGTGATCAGCTCTCTCTCGCTCAGTCTCTCTCACCTCTTCCAGTTGTTGCTGCTTCAGTCAGTTTGTCCATCAGCAGGGACAGAGATGCATGTGTAGAAAACAGCAATGAAAAGAATTAGAGAGAGGCCAGGTTTTCGATGGGGAGGCAGGGGGGTCAGAGGTCAGAGGTCAGAGGTCACAGATCAGAGACTCTGTGTGTGTCTGTACAGATTCAAACCTTCATATCGTGGTCTGTGAGGACCTGTATCTGTTAGTGAGGCCTCACAGACCTAAAGACACTGACTCTGACAGATTGGTCCACTGACTCAGATCAGGTCTCAGTAGCGATCAGGTCTCAGTGCTGGTCTCATACCACTCATTAGAAATGAGACAGTGTTTGTACTGTGACAGTAAATAATGACAACACAGTGATTTAAGGAGCAAAGGCGTCTGTGGCCTCCAGCAGGTTGTTTTAATCAGAACTGGATCCAGCAGGTGGTTTTAATCAGAGCTGGATCAGAGTGAGATCACCAATCAGTAGAGGCAAGCTGGGACACAGACCACTCAGAGACCAGGTCAGGTTGAGGAGGGCAGACAAGTGGAGTGATGGAGGGGACAGTGACAGGAAGTACTGACCTTCTTCCTCTCCTGGACTTCAGTGTTGAAGAAGAAACAGTCAGCATACTGAGGAGGAGCAGAGGGGCAGCCGGTCAGCTGATCAGTCAGACTGAATACAACCTCAAGACAGGAAGCTGAGTGGTAAAGTAGCTGCTCTAGAGCACATACACACACACACTCATGTAAAAACCTGAAGTACAGAGAACAGGGACTGAGGAAGTAGAGGGAGTGATGGGGACGCAGGGACCTGGGTCAGTCCATGTCCATGGAGTCAAAGTGTAGCTTTACAGCACATACTGAGAACAGGACTGACCATGGGAGGGACCTCAGGTGTCCACAGCTGAAGGTGAACCTGAGCACACCTGGATAAAAACCACATCTGTCTCCTCCTTAAACACTCAGTTCATCCAGTCACTGTGTACAGGTTCAATAATGAGTCACTCAGCTCGGGGACACTGATGCCACTCCTGTTTGTTTGATCTGACAGAGGTGGAGGAGGGTGGAGCAGCACAGAGAGAGAAGAAGAAGAAGAAGAAGACCAGCTGTGACATCAGTGAAGTAAACACAGTCTCCACAAAGGAACTATTATTCCAGCAAATCAGAGCCACTCGTTCTCTTTTACCCTTTACGCAAAAAGAGGTAAGGACAGACACAGGCTGTTTCCATGGTTACTAAAATGAATAGTTCTGGTTACAGACTGATGCAGTAGTCATGGCAACAGTGAGTGACCTGGTTGTTGTAGCCATCCAGGAGGATCTGAACAGTGTCCTGGTCTCCTCTGACGATGCTCTCAATGATCCTCTGCACATCTGGAACCATGTCTGGGGAGGAGCCGCAGCAGACAGTGCAACACATGACACCACATCTAATATCAAACTGATCATAATCAATTCTCCAACAGAAAGAACAGGTGTGAATAGGTGCCAGCAGCTGACATCAAAATAAAGCGCAATGAAACAAACGTAATCTGGATTTAAATGAACACAAACTCCACAGCAGCTGAACAGGTTTTAAATGAAACAGGCTTCAGATTCACCTCAAAGGTTTGACAGCACACACCTGACAGGACTGATGAAGTCACAGCACCTGCTGCAGAAAGCTCCAGTGTCAGCTGTGTACCAGGTGAACTCACCTGTTGATGTAGAGAAGTGGACACAGACTCTGACAGCTCCTCTCCCTCTTCGCTCTGATGAGGGAATGGATGTATAATCTAATTTCTCTTCTTCCCCCTCACCTCCCTCTCACCTCCCTCCCTCCCTCACCCCCCCCCCCCCCCCCCTCTCTAAACCCTGGATTTACTCTGGCCATCTACAGTCTGCACTGCCCACCTGTACAGCTGAGCTGAGCTAAAGTAGACGGTGAGGTCGAGGTTCCCACATCTTACAGTCCTGTCTTTGTCTCTATGTCTCTCTCTCTCTGTCTGTCTCTCTCTCTCCATCTCTCTCTCTCTGTCTGTCTGTCTCTCTGAAGTCTCTGCTCCCTCCTCCTCCAGAGGCTCCATCAGCCTTTCTTTATATAACAATATGTTTTAAAAGGATTTAGAAAAGTAAACCTGTGCTCACCTGTCCTTCGACAGCTCGGACCTGACACAGGTGATGATTCACTTCATAACACTAACCCCTTGGAGAAACACTCCAGGTGAGTCAGGTAGGAGCAGAGGACACACAGAGTGTGAGTAAGTGTGTGTGTGTGTGTGTGTGTGTGTGTGTGTGTGTTTTTGTGGGAATGTCAATGAATCTGTGTGTGATGTCAACACTGGGTCAGAGGAGACCCCTCAGACCATCTCTGTGGTCTTTGTTTAAAAGGTCAGTGACACAAATTTCATGCTGTAAAAATCTGGAGGTTTGATTATGAGGCTCAGGTGTGGTTTTCAGGCTGCAGCTCTGTGAAGGTGTGGAGTCAACTGGTGAAGCTGCTCTGTATCAGCTTTACTCCACATCCTCACCTCGTCTCTCTGAGTGAAACCACTTCAGCACAAACTCATTTATTCATCATCACGTTTGTCAGTTTTATTTCATTATGTCAAATACAGGAATTTCATGTACAGAAGAGCAACTGGGAACTAGAGAATGAAGGAACTGTACAGTATGTACACATCAAATCATAGGAAATATCAGTCCACAACAAACAGATAGAAATGACTCACATTAACACTGACATTTATGCTTCTGCATCATTTCTCCTCCTTTTTCCCTCCTCCTCTTTACAGGCGGGAAATCTTCTCCCTCGTTGTCTTTTGAAGAACAAACAGAACACAGATCAGTTTTAATACATGTTCCCTCCGTCTCAGTGAGGCAGTGGACACAGAGACTATCACATAGTCCTCAACCTGTGGTCTCACCTGTAGTCTCACCTGTGGTCTGGGTCATCTCATGTTCACCCATTTAAAGCATTTTTGAAAAATAATAACAGCAAACAATCTCATCTGAAGACAGTCATTTTAAAAATGTCCTTGTATAAATTATACAAACCATAGTTATCAATAGATAGACAGCGCGCATGTGTGTGTGTGTGTGTGTGTGTGTGTGTGTGTGTGTGTGTGTGTGCGTGCGTGCGTGTGCGTGTTAATAGTCTCTGCTGTAACACTGACCTCGTGGTCTCTTTCTTGTCCATCACATTCACATAGTTGTCGAGCCTCCGTCTTCAATCAGTTTAACATGGATTCAATCAGAAAACAAACACTGTCACAGTTCAACTCCCACAACAACAAACCCGCAGTGGCTGTTGTTCCCGGAGCTGCTCTCAGCGTCCACATAGTCTCCTCCATCCTCCTCACACCGCAGGTGGAGGTGTGAGTCTGGAGGGTGGGGCCCGGGGCTTCCTTCAGGCCTTGGCACTGAGGCTCAGTAGTTCCATGAAGGAGTTGAAGAGGCTCTCCAGCCAGCCTTGGTTTGCCATGCACCGCTGCACCACCTCCTCCTGACCAGGGTCCTCGGCTGCCTGCTCAATGCTGTCCGTCTGAACAGAAAACAACACGTCAGTTACACACAGTACAACGGGTGTAACACAACCTAGAGGTCTGTACTATGAAGCAGGATCTGAGGTCATCCAAGTAACTTTAGGGTTAGGGTTAGGCTCTGGTTTTCAGTCCGACTGAGTCATTTACTTGTTACCGGGGTAAATCACCACGGTAACTGATGCTGAACTAACCTGCTGCGGATCAGATCAAAACCAGTCAACAGACAAACTACTGACCATCAGATACCTCGGAAAGCTGAGTCATCATCTCTACAGGATCCTGGCTGGGACAAAAGAGTTGAGAATAAAGTCTAATGATAAAGATCAGTAGATGTTTGTATAGATCAGTGGATGTTCTTCTGTTGGAATTTTTCCATGTGTCCACTCTGGTTTTAAAACAGAGCTTCTAACAAACAGAGGAGAGTTTAACACTAAATAACTCCATCAGAACTATTAGAGCTTCATCTGAACTGAACACAGATTCTTTAATCCACAGGATCCTGACAGTGATGAAGCTGTGACTCTCATCTTCATCACTGCAGCTCAGAATAACAGGAGGAGACTCTGTGAGCAGAACTGGAATAAAAACAAAACCTCTGATGTCTTTGATCAGATCAATGATCCACACACTGATCAATATTTCATCATTACTTATCTCCTCTTTCTCTCCTCTGAGCTGCACAAACAGTCTCATATTAACTTTTTTTTTTTTTTTTTTTTACTAAACTTACCTGCAGGTCTCACAGTTTCTCCACATATTACATTAATACTTTATTCATGGTTGTGACGATGTTGTTTATAATTAAATTAAAAACTATTTCACATGAATGCATTCGTACCTGGATAGGTAAATTAGAGTTAACTAAACCAGGTGATAACCAGTTTGATAGTCCAGGCTATCAGGACATCAAAGTTAGGTTTAGTTAAACCAGATAATGGAAAGTTATCCTGGGTCTGTTGAACCTGCTTCATGGTCAAGACCTCAGGACACAAGGAGAGCAACCATGTGAGGCTGTGTGTCTAGGTGGGGGAAAAGACATCACCCTCCCCCAAAATGATCTCATACATCATCTGATCATCATCTCCATGACTGTAGGATGACCACAGTCACAGACCAGCAGGCTGTTAGTGCAGTTCATGAGTAGTTCACTGACCGTCTCCTCTGTTGGACAGAACAACATCACTAACTGTGTGTCAACAGAAGGAAGGGGCTGTACAGCAGCCAATCAGAATGATTTCAGTTTTTGAGCTTCCAGCTTCAAGCGTGCAGGACTGGCAGTGCGCCAAAAGAACACAGAGAAAAAGAAAAAGTTCACAGCTGCTGAAGCTGATGGAACACAGAACCCACAGATTAATTATATAATCAGGACAAATCTCAAGAGATCACCAGCTGTCCACATGGTGGTGCGATCACACCAGTTTTTGACTGTGGAGAAGTTCAACAGGGGTTAGTCCAGTTTCAGTTCTTTACAGTTTTATACAGTCCTCATTAAAAAGTGAATCTTAGTCTGGTGTCAGTTCAAGATCTGGGTTGGATTGGATGAAATGTGCTAGACTTTGAGATTGAATAGATTTGACCACACCCACAAACTTCTGTCAGCCAGTCATGGAGAAATGATTCATGATATCTCAAATCAAACTTTGGAGCTGGACCAGGTTTGGTGAGGCTTGGATGAATGATGTAGGACAGGGAGTCAAAAGTGTGTGGAGTAAAAACTTAAAGATGGCGGAATCATTTCTATGACTGGAGTCTTCATACATGGTGGAATGTCCTCACCTGACCAGGCAACATCAACAGTTATTATCTTCAGTGGTACCAAGACAGGTGTGACCCAACAACCTGATGAACACCTGGAGCACTGAGAGGTCAGTGATGGTGAATACAGCAGGTTTACATTCAGCCATCCTTACCTCCTTCTTACAGTGTAGGAAGGTGTGATACTTGTAGTGATGAAGGGAGTGATAGAGACTGTAGATCCGACACGTCTCAATGGAAATCTTCAGATCCTGAAGAGACAGAGAAAAGACTGAGGGACTTAATCACAAAATTTGAACTATTTTCATTATAATAATAAATAATTATAAAATAATAAAGTAATAATAGAGGTCTGACTAAATAATGAATAATTATAAATTAATAAAATAATAATAGACGGTGTCCTAAATAATAAATAATAATAAAGTACTGAAAAGCTTTGTGATGCTGCTTTAATCTTCTTCTTAAATGCTTCTCTAAAACATCACCTTTAGTTATCAGAGGGCAGGTGGTTTTAAAGATTGGTTCAGTTAAATGAAATGAAATGTTCTGAGTGTCTGAGGTTCCTGCTCAGTGTAGCCGACACAGCTTGACCCTGCCCCCCAACCAGTGGATCCTTCATGGTCCAACATATCCCAAGATTCATTGCACATCAATAATGACAATAATCTGTCATCAAACAGCAGAGATAGAGAGTCTGAGGATCACTCTGTTAAATGTCAGTGTTGTGTCAGTGTTGTCAGCTCAGCTCAACAGTAACGGTACAACTGTTAAAACCAAGGACCTGAAAACCTAAAGTTACTGTGTAGAAAAGTTACGTGTTGTCATCGTTGTTGTCAAGGTTGCTTGGCAACAGGAGACCTCTGACCTCTGAAGAAATTCTGACTTCTGATAGGCCTTCTCTTAACTCTGGGAGAAAAATCCCCCCCTCAATCCCACCCCACCCCACACTCCATCACCTACAAGCTGTGTTCTGAGTGACAGGCACAGTCGTCTAGAGATGGATTTGTACCATGTGGTCAGTGATGATGCACCTGTGAAGTGTACACACCAGGTCACTGGTGCTGTCAGGTGATGTTATATCCATGTCATTTCTGACCTGCTGCTTGGGAATACTCCTCTTCACCCGGCAGAGAGTTTTGCGGTTGTAGCCCTCCCCACCAAGATGAACTCTGACGGCTCCAGAGTCCAGTGGGTCAGCCGTCATTTTGGGGAATATATGTAAAGCCTCCTGGAGAGAGGAAGCAGAGTGAGGTCAGACACATGAGACACAGGTTACTCAGGTGTAAAGTCAGACGGTGGGAAAGGAAACAGACAGACGAAGCAGGGCAGGTTACCTGGTGCTGAGCACTCATGTTGACTCTCCTCAACAACCTCTTCTTCTGTTCACTCAGCAGGCTGTCAATCTTCCTCATGGGAGGGAGGTACAACTCATCTGAGGAGGTCAAGAAGAAGAACACATCACACCTGAACCACAGCCTTTTGCTGTGAGACCCACAGACAGCAGGAACAGTGAGAGCAAGTTGAAGGTTTCCGTGGTGGGTTTCAGCGTGGGTCCTACAGTGGAGTTTGTGGAGGTCGATGAGCAGCAGAGAGTCATGGGACCTTTTAGACTAATCAAAGACCAGACTGGCTGCTGCTGCTAGACCATCTGTAAGGGCTTCACTGAGTGAAGGGAGGATACCAGGACCTGGACCAGGAGCTGGGTGGACTGAGTCAGGTAAGGTCTAATTTTACTGATGTTGTATAGAACAAAGACCAGATCCAGGAAACAACCATCACTTCAGGTTTCTAGTGACCCTGGCTTGGGTCAGAGCTGAAGAGGAGATTTTAATGTTGACACCATGGTGAAGAGACTGATGATGAAGAGTTCATTGTTAGACAGGATGAAGGTGATGTTCCTTCATCCATGAGGATGTGTCAGGGACAGACTGAGGTCCACACAGAGACAGACTGAGGTCACATGGAGGGAACCACAGGTACAGTTGTGTGTCATCAATGTAGCAATGATATGAGAAGACATGTGGGTGGATGACTGGACCTGAGGAGGAGGAGGTGACCATGTAACAGCAGGGTGAGACTATAGAACTGTAGCTTCAGCTTCAGCTCTTCACTGTAAGACACAGCAACCATCACACTAAACAAGGTTTGTGTATCATCACCTCAGCTTTTCAAGTCAGTCGGTTTCCAGACGTTATCTTCACTGTGACTGAGGAACTGCAGTGAGTTTAAGACTCTACAACAACTGATGGAGAAAACACATCCAGCTCTGTGACTCTGCAGCACACCTCTGAAATGAGTTAGTCTGACAAAAACAGTGTTGAGTGAAGAGGCAGCTCTCACTGTGTTCCTGCAGCTCAGTGCTCACCGTCAGTGTCCTCCAGAGCCTGGATCATATCAGGGTCCAGTGCTGTGCTGACCAGCATCTCCACATAGCTCCTGAACATCTCCCTCATGGCTCGGCTGTTGACTCCTCCTCTCACAGGCCCTGAAACACAGAGGAGCTGCACTGAGGAGGTGGACGCAGCAGACACTGACCGAAGGTTCATGTGTACACACACACACACACACACACACACACACACACACACACACACACACACACACACACACACACACACACACACCTTCTTCATCGCTGGGTGGAGAGGAGTCAGACTCAGAGGAGGAGGACGGCACCTCCTTCAGCCACTTCTTCCTCTTCTTGGGAGGAGGCTCTGCCTTGTCCTTGGACGTCCTGGCTCTGGACTGATGCTCCATCCTCTTCTCCTCCTTCACCCTCACAAACTCCACTGTGTCTTCTCTCTTCTCTCGCTCCTCTCTCTCCCTTTTCTCCTGATCCCTTTGTTTGTCTTTCTCCCTCTCTCTTCCCTCATTTTCTTTCTGCTCCCTTTCTTTTTTACTCTCCTTTTGTTCACTTTCTCTCTGCTTCTCTCTCCGCTCCCTCTCTCTCTTTTCTCTCTCTTTATCACTTCTCTCCCTCTCTTGTTTCTCCCTCTCTTTTTGCTCTCTCTCTCTCTTCTCCCTCTCACTTTGCTCCCTCTCCTTTTTTTCTTTCTCTCTCTGCTCTCGTTCTTGTTTCTCCCTTTGTTTTTGTTCCCTCTCTTTCCGCTCCCTCTCCTGTTTCTCTCTTTCTTTCCTTTCTCTTTCTTGTATCTCCTTTTCCTTCCTCTCTATTTCCTGTTTCTCCTTCTCTCTCTGCTCCCTGGTCTTTCTGTCTCTCTCTTTCTGCTCCCTCTCTTTTTGCTCTCTCTCTCTCTTCTCCCTCTCTTTAAGTTCTCTCTCTCTCTTCTCCCTCTCCTTCTGCTCCCTTTCTTTTTGCTCTCTCTCTTTCTGCTCCCTCTCTTTAAGTTCTCTCTCTCTCTTCTCCCTCTCCTTCTGCTCTCTCTCTTTTTGCTCTCTCTCTTTCTGCTCCCTCTCTTTAAGTTCTCTCTCTCTCTTCTCCCTCTCCTTCTGCTCCCTCTCTTTAAGTTCTCTCTCTCTTTTCTCCCTCTCTTTCTGCTCCCTCTCTTTAAGCTCCTTCTCTCTATTCTCCCTCTCTTTCTGCTCCCTCTCTCTCTTCTCCCTCTCTTTTAGCTCCCTCTCTCTCCTCTCCCTCTCTTTCAGCTCCCTCTCCCTCTCCTTTTCCCATTCCATTTCTTTCTCCTTTTCTCTACGCTCACTCTCCTTTCGGTCCCTGTCCTCCTTCTCCCTCTCCTGTCTCTCTCTCTCCTCCCTCTCCCTCTCTCTCTGTCTCTCTCTCTCCTCCCTCTCCCTCTCTCTCTCTCTCTGTCTCTCCTTGTCGTCTCTGTCCACTCGTGGGGGGGTTTGGTTGTGGATGGTGGGCAGCTGTTTAGGCAGTGACTGCCTCCTGTGAATCAGTGAAAGAAGACACAGTGGAGCTGCTCAGTCATTTGAAGTTACCTGCTGATATCATTTCTGACAGCATTGTGGTTTTCATGTGTGTAGCTGTGCATCTGCAGCTTGTCTGCTATCAGTTCATCTTTATGCTGCCACCCAGGCTCTGTCCTCAGGTCTCTGCTTCTGTGTGTCACAGACACTGTAGGTAAATGTAAGTAGCAGTACCTGACTATCTAGCTTGTTTCATACACTTATAACCTTCAGATTTTCTGAATTAGATTGTGTAGGTCCACAGATGAACGCTAATGTTAGCTAGTTTCTAACTTTAGCCTCAAGTTACAGTTTAGCTATCTGATATTAGCTTGTTTCTAACTTTTGACTGAAGTTATAATTTAGCTAACTAATACAAGCACATGCTTCATTACCAATATAAAATGTCATATATGATTTAATGTTAGCAAACACTGGTGCTCAGTCATGAGCTGTGAGACAGTGGAGAAATAGTTGTTGTACAGATATGTTTTGACATCAATATAGAGTTTATTATTTCATATTAATAGTCTTTGTGTGTCTGTGGTGGGTTAGTCTTTTACCTTTTTGACATTAGCTTCTACAATACAACCCTGTTTCTAAAAAGTTGGGACACTGTATGAAATGTAAATAAAAATAGAATCCAGTGATGTGCAAATCATGTAAACCCATATTTAATTGAATACAGAACAAAGACAACATATCTGTCTGCAGTCCAGACCTGTCAACCACTGAAAACATTTGGTGCATCATAAAACGAAAAATACAACAAAGGAGACCCCGAACTGTTGAGCAGCTGAAATCCTACATCAGGCAAGTATGGGACATTTTACTTTCAAAACTCCAGCAACTGATCTCCCCAGTTCCCAAACGTTTACAGAGGTTGTTAAATGAGGAGGTGATGTAACAAAGTGGTAAACATGCCCCTGTCCCAACTTTATTGAATTAAATATGAGTTTATGTGATTTGCAAATCATGGCATTCTGTTTTTATTTACATTGCACACAGTGTCCCAACTTTTTTGGAAACAGGGTTGTAGACACCTCCTTTGTTTTTACTCAGGAATTTTACCTGATGGGTTATTGACATGAAAATACATGTGTGCTGAAGGCTAAATAATTAAATTAACAGTGGTGGAAAGGAATTAAGAACTCTATGTACTGTACTTTAGTACAGTTTTGAGTTACTTGTACTTTACTTCCATTCCTACTTTTCAGAGGGAAATATTGTACTTTCTACTACATTTATTTGACAGTTACCAATAAATAAGTAAGATTATGTGAAGACTGTAACACTTCAGTTCACTGAAGCACAAACCTGCACTCTACTGGGTTCCCTGTCGCCCCACAGAAAAAGTTGACCCCCTGATTGTCCTTGTATGATTTGCACTCTGCCCCCACCTCAGAGTGATGATCAGAGACACTTGACCTTGGCCTTACCTCAGAGTCAGTCCAGCTCTGTGCCACGGCTTTCGAGAACACACACGGACATAATCTTTCTTGTTGACGTTCTCCAGGAACTTCACATATAGACGCTGGTAGCGCATTTTGGCATCACCGAAGTAACCCAGATACTGAGGGAGGAGACATGAAGAAATAGGATTACAATGATGTAAACAGTACTGTTCTATAGGAAAATGTCTATTTATAATCATGTTAAACAGGATCACAGTGAGGATCAGTCAGACTGTCCTGCGATGCTGTAACTGGCCAATAGATAGAGATTTCACTCCAAGCTGTTTTCCCATACTGGTTTCCCCTCTCTACAAAAACAGCTGTTCTCAGACTGTAATCCCCACCAATCAGAGGTGAGTAATGAAATGATTAAATTCATTGGTTAAAAATGTTCAGTGTGGTTTGTTTCAAGTTGAACAACAAGCAGTCTTTTCACTGCTGCTCTCATGTCTGATGGATGCACTTTTGTTTTCATTCATCCTGTGATATGTCTCTGGTAGGAACACTGGACAATACTGTGATGAACTAGACTGTGAACCAGGGACACTGTGGATGTATGTGCACTGTGCAACTCAACCATTAGGCCACAAGACTCTTCTAATCTACATCTTCATGAAGTCAAGGATACCTGTTTATCTTGAGAGGGTTCATAAGATGCATTCAGTCATGCTGTCAGGGTGAGAAAGACGAGTCAATAGAGACAATACTGAAGTGAAGTGATATCTCTCCTCACATCTGATCTCAGAACAGCTTTCTGTCCCATGAAGGATCTGATGCCTGTTTGCATTCATCACGTAATTCACGGCCCTCTGGTGGTGGCAGCAGGGTATTGTCTGAAGTTACTCTGACTTCCAGCTGTTGTATCTATTGTTTCTGTCATGTTCGTGGGTGTGACTGTGTCCTGTTGACATAGACTGGAGCTTCAAGTGGAGAGGACAGCAGCTTAATGTGGAGGTTTGATCACTGAGGATCATCCTGGATCTTTGACTGGTGATAAGCTACAGACAAAGTGAGCTAGGTAAACTGTCTGTGACTCAGCTTCTACTGTTCTGAGATCAGTTATGATGTTACAGCATCATGTGCATGTGCAGACGTGTGTGGAAACTAAACCTGCGCATTAAACCTTAAGAGGCAGCAGCAGCAAGAAAACCAGTAAATTACACTGATTTATCATTACTGTGTGAGATCTGAGAGAGAGAAAGAGAGAGAGAGGGCGGTGAGGCAGCAACCGGAGCAGAGAGTTAGCTCGTTAGTTAGCAGTTAGCAGTGTAGCAGTGAACGTAGCAGTGTAACGTTTGTTCACTTTAGGCCATTTGTCAGTAAATAAAAGATACGACTCCCCAAGGCTCAAGTTCCCGCATCTCTGAGTTTCAGCTACAGTCCAGACGATGAGCCAGAAAGATTAACAACACTGAGGCAGGAAAATACAGGATTCTAAATTGTGTCATTGTCAGTTAATGGTAAATATGGTGAAGATTATCATAGAAGTGATTTTTAGATATTTTTCCTCTATACTGCACATTTGATCAGTTTAGTGTCCGTTCAGAAATATAATCCTAAAACTTGTTCATACAGGAAGGAGAAAGGTGACGATGTCTAGACAGAGCAGCAAGATGGAGGAGAGAGACTTTCAGCACAGGAAAGACAGACAGCACAAAACCATGAGACAGGACAGGACCTGAGTTTAAGAAAGGTTTACTGCTGCTACTTTCATGAAAAGGTTTGTTTAAGTCCAGTCATATTTTTGATGTTGGTGTAGTAAACAGCCGAGACACTGAGTTGGGGGAGGAGGCGCAAAAGTCACCGCATGCCGCTGGATTCTACAATCATCAATGAAGATGCTTCTGGGACTCGGGGACCTGACTTGGACCGTTCTTAGTCTGCATCACTGGACACACAAACTCACATAGAGCTGTATACCAGCAGAGTTCTGAGTTAAACCTGTCTCTTCTGGAAAACTCACGTTACTGGTTGCACAGAACTGCCTTTGACCATCTTTGATCTCTGGGCTGAACTTCTGGAGCAGGGCTTTCTGCACCCTCCAGATAGGTGGGGGCTCCCGGCCTGTCTGCAAGGCCATCTGGTGACACAAACACAGTTTATACCATTAGTGTCAAGTCATTCATTCACCGTACAGAAGTCCTGGGAGCTGTGGTCTCACCTTCAGGGTCCCGATGTCCTCGGTTCGAACCACAAACTCATCCCGTTCACGGAAGATCCCCTCGCCCCCACTCTCACTGTCCTCCTCTTCACTCTCCCCAGCAATGGCGGCGTCAGCCTGCTTCTTTGCCAGGTGGAGGGAGGTAAGACGCTGCGATGCTGGGGCCTCTTCTGGGGTTGGAGGTGATGGTGGCGGAGAGGATGATGAAGAGGGTGAGGAAGAGGAGGGTGAAGAGGGGGAAGGCAGCCCAGCTTCAGGTTCCTGGTCCTGATCAGAGGATGATGGGGGAGGAGTGGTGGAAGGAGGGGGAATCGACTGGGCCAGGGGAAGGTTGGAGAGGGGTGAGGACAGGATGGCTGGGGGGGAGGTGGAGGGGGGTGGAGAGGTGCTTGCAGCTGGAGGTGGTTGGTAGGAGGGCTGCTGCTCTTGCTGCTGCTGCTCAGACAGAGGGAAAGCTGGAGAAACCCCCTCCTCACCCTGCTGGATTGGCAGAGGGGAGGGTACAGCAAGACATGGGGGAGGGAGGGGCGAGGGGGAGGAGTAGGTGGGTGGTGAGGGGGAGATGGATGGTGATGGAGATGGAAGTGCAGGAGCAAGCTCAGGTCCTGATGGAGAATCTGAAAAACAGGGGAGTGAGAGGGTTACCTTCTAACTGCTGCAGGTGTTTAAGGTCACATGACGCAGATCTCACTTCCTGGTTTGGTGTCTCTGCATCATGAGACATGGTTTTATTAACCCTTTTCTCCCGTAGGGGGGTGGGCGGATCAGACAGCCATCTCTCACTGGGAGGAAATAAAAGGCTCAGGATCACATCCATCGCCCCCTTTGTGCAGGAACCCCCCACCTGCTGGTGCTATCAAATCTACTTCAGGCAGCAACAACAATACAAACAGATTTAAATGAAATCCACTCACAAGCTTTTTCCAGAGCTTTCTCATGGTCATCAGTGAATGGTTTAGTGGGTTCAGATGTCATCAGTGGACATACAGTAAGACTAAAACTCAGGTCAAAGAAAAAAAATTTAAACTCCTCCTTATAGTTTGAGCTGCCTGTTGTCCCACAAATGCACTGGAAAAAGATCCACTTCAGCTGGTCTTAGTGTGAGAGGTGTGGAATGTATCTGCAGAAGGACCTGACAACAGAGACCATCTTTGAACCAGCTCCCCCATGTACAACCATCTGGTATCACATGACACAGTTAGGTCACAGGTGAACCAACCAAGTGACCTCATTTACTGATGAAGACCATTGGATGAGTCAAGAGTGAAGTTTGAAGACCTGATATAAACTGAGGTCTGAGGTCTCCCCATCGGGGACAGTTTTAAAGAAACAGAAGAAAACATATTAATTACCTTCAACCTTTGGAACCTCTAACATCTGCATGTCAGACATCCTCTCATCGTCCTCCTCCTCCTGCTCCTCCAGGGCTCCTGGATGCAGTTTCTCTAGATCTCTTATCATTTCTTTATTGTCTACAACCTCCTCTCCTCCCTCCTCGTCCTCCTCCTCCTCTTCCTCCACTCCTCCTCGCTCAGCCTCCGTCTCCTCTGTTCTCTCTCTGTTTGACTGTGGGGAGATCAGATTTTGCTCCTCATCCTGTGTGCGATGCTGAGTGTACGTGAGCACCTCCTCTTTTCCAGTCTCCATGCTGGGGATGAGGGGAGGCATGGTGGGGAGAGGGGGGCTGAGGGACGGCTCCTGTGGGGTAGGTGGGGACAGAGTGGGCGGGGCCTTGACCATGGCAGAAGCCATTGCAGCAGCCAGAGAGTGCGGGGTGTCATAGAGAGCAGAGATGGCAGATGAGATGCTCTTCTGCAGATCCTGGTTCTTGCTCACTGAGTCCTCCTCATCAGAGGAGAAGGAGGGCAGCGTTTCCAGGTTCCTTTTCAGCTCCTCATCCAGAGGCTTGCAGGGACTGGGGCAGCTGCTGAGAGCCAGGTCCTCCCCCTCACCCTGCCCTCCCTCGCTGAAGGTTCCTGGAGGCTGCGGAGGAGGAGTTTGTGGTAGGGGAGGAGAAGGAGGGGACAGGGGCGTGATCCCTCCCTTCAGAGATGAGCAGGGGTTCAGGGGTTCCTGTTCACCTTCGTCAGGTCCCGGGTCAGTACTTGACTGTTTTTTACCTGTCTTCAGGAAGTCCAGAAAAGAGGCCATGAAGCCAGGTTTGAAGTCAAACGCCTTCTCATCAGCCTAGAAGAGAGCAGAAGCTCATCATGATGATTACACTTCCTGTCCACTGTCAGTCAGCTGATCCCTCTGTACACAAAAGACTGTTTCAACTGTTCACACCACAAGACTCATCTGTCTTTACAGAACCTTTAACTGAAGCTGTTTGCATAGCTCACCATGTTAGCACACAACACATCCAGGTGACATGAAGAATGAATGAATGAATGGATGATGATGTAAAAGACAAATATCAGACAAGCTGTCCTACACCTGAAGATAAAGATGATCTTTCAGTTTAGAAGCTGGGATGTAGAAATGTTGGAAATGAGCAACAATCTAATATATGATTATGTGGAAATAAATATAATAATAAGAAAATCTTCCGAAACCAAAATTAATGGGAACAAGCAGAAGAAATAAATTCTGCTGTTGGTGAATCAGAGAAATGAGTGCAGATGATGACCGACCATGAAAACACATTCAGTGACAGTTTTATTCTTAAATGTTCATACATTTGGATGTAAGACTGAAAGATTTTTACTTGGCTCTGCTCTGAAATAATAAACCCAGACGCTGACTCTAGGCTTCAGGTAATACAGCTGAACAGACAACAGGTGGCAGCAAGGCTCCTGCACTGAGGAATGTAGTAACCGTGGCAACAGCTGCCCTGGTAACAGCCATCGCTCTCCTTTCTCTTTTGTCAGTCAGATGGAGCTGGCTGTCAGTCAACTATAACCTCCTCTCTCCACAGAAACAGGACTGAGCATTAAAACACACAGACTGAACCAGCAGACCTGAACCTGGACTACCTGTCCACACAGGTACTGGCCTCAGCTCCTACAGACACCTGAGGTGTGGAGGAGGCATGTTGCTGTCTAGGTACGAAAGTGTGAATTATATATGAAGGGGCAGGGGTATGAGACCACTTACTGAGCTTGAGAGTTTGTGAAGAGCCGCCCAGGCCTCAGGGTTCAGAGGATCATCAACGTCCTTCTTCCACGTCATCTGTGTTAAAATGAGAGAGGTCAGCTCTAACAGTGACGATGTGTGATTCATTTGAAGACGATCCCAGAGGAGGCTGCACACACTCAGAAATACATCTATCACTCTGGGTTTTATCATAGAGCAAGAAGCAGAAAATACATCTCTGTGTTAGTGTCACTGTTAATATCTGTGTCATCTTTATTGTCTCCCTTCATGTTGTAAAAGTGGAGTTTGACCCTGATACTTAGAGTAACTATAATGAGCAGCTCTATCAGACAGAGCAGTATAGAGACTGTTTTCTACATTGTCTCCCACATGTTAAGTAACAACAGGTTAACATGAACCCAGTTAGTGTTTAGTCCACAGCCCTCAACATCAGCCGACACTGATGCTTTTTACCTTCAGACATATTCAGATGAAATGAGGTGTTGTGACTGGCTTGTCCAGTAAAGACTGTTTCAGTGTCTGGGCCTTAAAAGCTCCTTGTTTGCTTTGGCTGCACCATGTTAAGGCTGGTCTCCCTGTTGCATTGATCCAGCCCGCAGGACTGGGTTTTGTAAAGGGCTGGGTTCTACAGACGAGAACACCATCCGACATCATTAAAGCTGTGTCAGCACTTTAACCTCAGACCTGGTTCATGTGCTGGAATCAAGAGCCTGGACAATGAAAGGATATCTGTTCAAACACTCAGTCGCTGAACTGTGTCACTCTGACTGGATGTGGAAACATAGGATGTCTCACAGTCACAATATTGACTGCAGACACAGTGTCACTGTTGCTGAGGCAACCGGCCCTCTTTTTACTCCAGCATGAAATACAAAGTTGATACTGTCAGGTCCTCATCTACAGCTCCTTCTCCAGTACACAGAGACACAGCTCAACAAACTACACAGTCCATGGTCCTGTAAGTGCTCCTTTCAAATTTATGTTTTGGAGAACATGAGATAGAACAAAGAGGTTGATAAATATTGGTAAATCAATAATTGCCCTATTTCTTATTGATACTGAGGATTGCTTTGCATCATCAGGTTTCAGGTTCTGTTGTAAATCCTCTGTTTAGGTAATTAGATTTCAGCCTCAGAGTTCTGCTCAAACAACACTTCCTTTGCTCTAAGAGAGATATTTGTCATTTTGCCCTCCCCCTGTGAAAAAGCCACGCCCCCTCAAACTGTCATGTGTAATCTGACGGGGGAGATGAGAAAGCTCTCAGCTTTGGTCACACATCGCTCAGTGCCAGTCCCTTCACTCACTATCCTGTCAAACCTTTGAAATGTCTAATACTCAGCACTGAAATGGTTCAATGAACATCCAGTTAGACCAGTTCAAACAGCAAGTCTGACACAGTTTTGAATCATCTCTGAATAAATACAGTGACGCTTTACCTCTCCAGCTTGCTGTTGATGCTTCATCATCTTGTTCTGCTGCTGGTTCAGCTCAGTTCTGCTGAGATCCATGGTGGCACTGGGTCCAGGACTCAGGCCCAGGGATGGTGCTGATCCCACTGATCCATCGGACAGAACTGGCTCCATGCTGGACAGTGAGTCTGTCCTCAACAAAGATTCGGACGGAGGCATGGTGGGAGCAGGCAGCTTGACCTGAGAGACCGACAGGAGACTCTCAGCATGAAGCAACATTTGTGTTGTTCGAGATACGGTCACCTGACTGGAACACAAGTCACTGATGGTGACTGCATTAAAACCCCTCAGGGACCAGGTTAACAGAGATTACACTAGTAGGCTTGTATATTTTTTGTACTATGCAGTATGTGGTGGTGACAGACGTGTAAACATAGTCAGCTGGAGATAATATATAAATATACCCAATACACTTCCATGACATTGAAAGAGATCTGCACAAGACGCAAATATAACACTGCACCTTTCATCATTAGACTGTATGTTGTGGTGTCATCACACCCTGACACAAATGAAATGAATCACCACAATCCTCCACTATCTCTGAGCTTAAAGGGCCCATATTGTATATTTGTTCTGTGTTTCATCTGAAGTGTTGATCTCCATCAGAAGATATATTTGTGGTTTAAGAACCAAAAACCATCTCAGTTTAGTTTTACATCTCCTCTCTCTAGTAACAACAGGTCAGTCAGCCAATCATAAGAGAGGCTCTGAGAGCATTTCTCTGTGGACTAAGGCTTAGATACTTTCACAGTATTAATATAGAACCTAGACCTGCTTTATAATCAAAAACACACATGGACATCTACCTTTATATTATATGGACCTTTAAAGCCCTTCTCTAAGCTGCAAACATTTGGAGACTGCTGATAAGAAGTATTACCGTGATAGGTCTCATCGGATCTTGCTGTTGCTGCTGGGATGGTTGCTGTTGCTGTTGATGATGATGCTGTTGATGAAGAGGTTGGTGGTGAGGACAGGACACATGCTGCTGCTGCTGATGATGATGCAGGTGATGCTGCTGTTGTTGTGGTGCTTGTTGGAGGTCTGCCTGCTGTTGATGATGTTGGTGTGGATGCTGTTGGCGATGTTGCTGCTGTTGGCTGAACTGTGGCTGTCGATGCTGCTGCTGCTGCTGCTGAGGATATGGGAGGCTTTGTGTTTTGTTCATATCTCGATGCATTTCCACATGCCCTTCCTCCCTCCGGCCCCGTCCCCGACCACGACCACGGCCCCTCCTGCTTTCTCCAGCTACTGATCCCATCAGTCCCCTGCAGTAGGGAGGCTCTGGAAGAGGACGTATGCGTGGTCTACCTCGTGGGCGAGGAGGGCCTTCACGTTTTGGTTTAGTTGGCTTCCTGCCTCTTTTCTTGGGGCCGTCATGGGGAAGGAGTTGTGGAGGGTGTCCAAGAGCAGAGTAGCTGGTGGGGTGGCAGAAGTCCATGTCACCCATCAATGGACTGAGCCCGCTTACTCCTGATGCCCCACCAGCCTTCCTACAACTTGACACCAAGTCAGGGAGCAGGTCAGGAAGGCGTCGATTATTGAGGCGAATATCAGCTGGAATATCAGCTTTATCCTCATCGTCCTCAAACTCATACTCCTGTGCATAGACTTTCTTTGTCTGAGGTTGTGGCTCACGCCGCTGTTTGAGCAGATGAAACGAGCTGGTCTTCAGCAGCTTCTTGGGTCGAGAGGAACAGAAGATAGGTGAGGTCAGACCAGGGGTGCTTGAACCACCACCCACTCCCACACCTCCCATCATCTTGTTGACTGTGCCATCCCCTTGAACTGCTGAATTCAATCCCATAGTGGGAGTCTGGGAGTGGATGAGGCCAAGCTGGTCAGTATTCACCGTAGAGGGAAGCTCATGGGTCTTCATAGAGTCAACATCTAGGTGCAGATTACCATTTCCTGTTCCTGGAAGGTTGTGGCAGTACTGTCCGTAGCCTTGATCACTATGATGACCAACCATATCATAGCCCTCTCCAGCACCTCCTGTTTTTAAGGCCTCCATAGCCTCTTGGCCCTGCCCATGGCCCTGGGTCAGGCTTTCCTGAGCAGCCTGTCCTCCACCAGAATCTGCAGCACAACTTGACTTGTAATCAGCAGAACAAAACATGTCCTCCATCTCAGGAAAGAAAGATCGGTCCTCATCGTTTAAGAGAGAGTCTGGAAAGCAGATGGATGTCAGCGTTGCAAACCGCTGCTGCTGCTGCTGCTGAGCTTGAGTCTGTCCTACCTTACCCACTGGGTTCACTGTGTCAAACTGGTGCTGTTTGAGCTGGTCTAACTGGGAGTGGGACAGCGGGGTCTCAGGCTCTCTCGGTTGGGGCTGTTGTTGTTGTTGGGGAGTCCCCATGTTTGCTGCCATGCGATGGGAGTGTGGGTGAGCTAAGTGAGAGTGTGACAGCTGATGGTGAGCATGTGCTTGCTGTTGGTGGTGGGCATGAGGGTGGGCGTGGGCCTGAGGCTGGTTAATGTGATGCAGGTGCGAGGGGGTGGACAAGCCCAAGTCTGGTTCAGAGAGGAATTCATGGAGATCTGAGGCTGTTTGCGGGGGGAGGTGGTGGGGTGTAAGTCTGTGCTGCTGTCTATGTCTGTCCCCACCACCTCCCTCACCTCCTGTAACAGTCACCCCAACCCCAGTCCTTTCCAGACCTCCTCCACTGTCTCTGTTGTTCAGAGACTGGTCTAGCATTTCTAGCGAGGACACTGAATTCTGACTGGCTCGGGCTTGATCTCTTGGTTGGGCTCCTATGCTGTAGTGGGTATCTATACCCTGGGTCTGGAGCTGGAGTTGCATCTGTGAAGAATGGTTCTGTGGGTGGGCTTCCACCCCAGCAGGCCCTGGTCCTCCAGCTGACCCCATCATGGCCTGCTGGCTCAAAGGATGCTGCTGCTGTTGTTGAGGGGCTTGCTGGGGGTCCATCTTGCTGTGGGTGGTATGGGAAAGGACAGATTGCAGCATGTGAGATTGATGGGGAGGATCTGGAGGTGAATCCATCAGAGAGAGGGGGACCTGGCTTTGTCGGGTCTGCTGCATTTCTGGTGTGTTACACAGGTATGCATTGTCATTGGCATCTGAAGCCTTCTTCATCTCAATATGAGG
This sequence comes from Trachinotus anak, assembly GCF_046630095.1. Taxonomy (NCBI): domain Eukaryota; kingdom Metazoa; phylum Chordata; class Actinopteri; order Carangiformes; family Carangidae; genus Trachinotus; species Trachinotus anak. Next base: position 2,349,995 of record NW_027273868.1, read on the forward strand.
ATGAGCGTGAGGGAGGGAATGAGGATGACCATGCTGAGAGTGCTGTGTGTGTTGAGTGTGCTGGGGGATTTGGGAGTGCTGAGGGTGTTGCTGTGAGTGTGAGGATGCATGTGAAGTGTGATGGGAATGCTGGGAGTGTGGGTGCTGGGCGTAGGGGTCCCCTCTTCCATAATGGACCACAGAGCACATGGAGTCATGCTGTTGTTGATGAGAGTGGGACAGAGAGTCAGAGACCCCTCCTACCCCCCCAGCGGTGGACTTTGATATGCTCAGCTCTGACTTGGTCTGCTGTTTCTTCTGTGATAGTTCCAGCTGACTGTTTAAGTGATTTGCTGCGTCAACAAGACCTGAAGTAGTGGAGGTGTTGTTGGTACGAATGACACTCTGAACGTGGTAGCGCTCTTCTGAGATCTTGTTCATGTCATAGGCCACCTCCTTGCTCTCTCCATCCCTAGCCTGTGGGAGTGGCTGGGGTAGTTGCTGGGGAGGTGAGTGATGCTGGGAAGGATGGGGTGTTGAGCTCTGGGCATGAAGTAAGTGATGGATGAGGAAATCATCATCATCCTCTTCCTCATCTTGGGATCGCTCCACTCCAAGCATGTTGGTCTCTGTTTTTGGCTTGGGTGGTGATGCGTTGTAGGACTGGCTCTGTGTTTGCCGTGTATCAGGGAAACCTTGTGGTGACGACATGAAAGCAGGAGAGAGGATGGAGGACAAATACTTGGTGGCCCCAGAGCCTCCAGGGGACTGTGCAGGGCGAGCAGCAGCAGGAGAGTGCAACCCAGAGCGACTGATCGTAGAACTAATGGAAGGCGAGGGACTAGACTCAGGCAGGTGGTAAGAGTTGCTGCCTCCACTACCGACACTAGCAGCCCCACTCCCTGATCCTGCAGATCCAACTCCACTACCAAGTCCAGCAGCTCCTGATACAGGTCCACTTCCTGTTGATCCCCCTGCATTCCCATACCCTAAGGAAGGACTGCTTGCTCTTCTGAGAGAAGCTGAGCCAAAACTTGAGTCTCCAAAGACTATCTCTGCAGAAAATGAGCGTCCTCCTGTGCCTATACCAGTGAAGGCCTTCCCTCCAGGCCCCCCAGCTCCAGAGCTCAGGTCCTGGGCATGAGGTGAGCTGAAGCCTGCATAAGACTGGGCCATGTGTGCAGAGGGAGGCTGGTTGGGAGAATAGGACTGGGCATGTTGCTGGGGAGGGGTCTGGTCTGGTAGGCCTGCACTTGAGTTGGCCACTGAGGGAGAACCATACGTGGAGAGGCATTGTTTGGGTGGTGGTTGTTGAACGAGGGTGGATGACACCACTGGTAGAGGGGGTGGTGCTGACACTGACTGAGGTGGGGGCTGCTGACGAGAGGGAGCAGACAAAGGACCAGTGCTTGTCTTGGAGCTAGAAGAGGATGAAGAGGAAGTGGAGGAGGCAGATGGTGGAGTGTGTGGGGTACGGGAGGAGGATGATGCTGAGCCCGAAGAGGAGTAGCCACTACTGGAGCTGGAACTCTTGGCTCCTTTAGTACCAGATGAGGAGGACACTGAGGAGCTGGAGGATGAGGATGTGTAAGGAGTCTGGATGACAGGTCGATATGTCTGGGACTCCATCCGTGGTGAGGGCTTGGGGTCGGAGGATGGGCTCTGCTCCCCCAGGGGACTGCAGGACATCCCAGCATGCCGATGGTGGCTGGCTATCTGCTGGTAGCTTGATGACCCACCACAGCTGATGTATTGTTGCAGGGGGAGTGTTGTGGACTGGGCTGGGGAGGAACGTTGGTAATGTTTGATCACACTGTCCTGCCGGGACACTGCCCTCTCTGGAGGAGGTGGGGGCTGAGGGGGGGCTGCGGGCGGCAAGGATGATGTGGAGGAGAACATGGATGTGTTATATAGTTGGGAGGACTGGTTGTGGAGCTGGGAGGATAACAGATTGAACTGGGGAGGCGGCAGGTGACAACTGGAAGAGGTGGAAGGGGCTTGGGTCTGAGGAGGAGTCGGGGGTTCCTGGGAGCCCCGGTAGGTGGCACTCTGGGAAGATAATAAGCGATCAAAGCCCAAGCTGGATTGGGAGGGTGTTTTGATGTGCAGCAAGGGATCATGAGGGGACAGCAAACCATTGGAGGTTGGGCTAAATGTAGGTGTGTCCTGCAGGGACAGTGAGGGAGTGAACGAGCGTCCAGAGAAGGAGCCAGGATGCTGGTACGCAGACAGGGCTGAGGAGGAGGGGAAGGAGCTGGATCCTGGGAGTGCCCCTGAAATAAAGAGCTCTGGGGGGGCCGGTGTGTGCATCGCTACAGGACACAACATTACATAGACAGTGTTGGTCAATGCAAGTCACCAATCAAAGTAACAAATTTTTCACTCTGAGATGACAAACTTACTTACTTTTTGGAAAATAATGCAAATTATTTTGCAAATAAAATTTGAATATATTAGAAATAAGAGTATTTCAAAAGTATCAAGAACTAACACAATTTTGTTTTCATTTTTTTTAAGTGTAGCATTCCCTGACAGGTGGACACTCACCAGGCTGCCAAGAGGGAGTGCGGAACTGGGAGAGGAGGGAGGAAGCAGAAGGTGGGGGCTGTGGACCCCGGGACTCAAGAGCTGAGATCAGATTCATGACAGAGGGATCAGGACCCGAGGGGCTGGCATGGTGGAGGCTGGCATCAAACAGCCCCGATAGACCTGGCAACAAACCACAACTTTCAAACAAATCATATCATAGATCACATCATCAACAACAGTTTAACAAACCTTTTGTTCAGACTTTTTTCTCTATTTAGTCTCATACCAGAGTCAGAACCTGTAAGTAGTGATTACTGTGTACAGACAGGAGAACCAGGTGACAGTGTCTCAATCCACAGGTCACAGGGGTCACTGACGGTCTGATGAGGATGAAGATGATGTGAATTACATGCTATGACCTACACAGTCACCTGATCTCAGTCAGCACTCTCCACCTCCATCATCAAACATCACGTGAGGGAATATGTTTATAAAGGTAGTAAGAGACCAAACGAGTTCAAACTGAGTTAAAGTTATTTTGTATAAATATATTGATACATATTATTCACATATTGGAAACTAAAAACCAAGTGTGTCAGATGGGAAAATAAATGCAGCTGCATCAACTGCACCTCTAAAGTACTACTGATGTGATCCACAGTCATGACATCAGACAGTGCTGAAGTGTTGAAATAAACATTATATGACTAAAGTTAAATTTAACAACATTTTAGAAAGTATTCAGACCTCTTCATCTTCAATGTTGTAGACCACTTCTGAGAATCACATCATGACTGAAACATATAGAAGCATAAATACATTCACACCTCCTGAACCTCAGAGCACGTCTGCTGCTGATCAGCCCCACCCTCCAACATTGTTAGGACTACACTGAGGGAAGACTCTGTCTGACACATCCCTGCCCATATAAAGGTCATATGAACATAAGTCATACTGTGCCGTATTCATGACTTCAAATCTTTAAAGTTTTCACACCTGTGTTTTATCTAATCACACCCTATGTTGCAGCCCCAGTCTGGGTTGTATTGAATATTTAAATTGGGGTACGTTTCTATATTCTATAGTCTGTGTACCTAATGATAAAATTAGTTCTCTACAGGAACACTGTTCAGAGACCAGTTTTGTGTTGTCACTCACAGGTAAATGAGTAGATATTGTATGTGCATATACACAGGATGTCTTATATTTCACTAAAGTCCACTCTCATTGGATGAGACCTGCAGGCTTCAGATCTCCACATCACACTGTGTAAGTCAGGATTAGAGATCCACAAAGAGCACAATTAAACTGTACATCACTGTACATCACAGCAGATCACTGTGCATCACTGTAGATCACTGTGCAGGTAAATGAGTAGATACTGTATGTCTCACCATGTTGCAGTGTCCAGTGTCATCCTGAATATTTTTAGTGAATTCTCTGCTGTTTGACTGATGTTAGTGTGATGGGTGTTTGACTTCAAATGATTATACAGTGCATTTACAGTCAAGAACTCAAACATCTATTTTCAACATAGGTATGTTTTATACTGTCATATCTACATGTCATCATACACATGTCCTTAAGCACTGCTTATATTTAAAAATGTTTAGAGAGATTTAAAGCAACACACTTCTGTTTGAATTCTGTTCATATCTATTCATATAGAACCAACTTTGATAACCTCCTCAAATATCCCAACGTTATCAGAGGAAACCTTCTCACAGAGTTGCTTTATAGCTGAATAGAAATTATAATTGAATTGAATTATAATTTAATTGGACCCTGCAGCTGATGTAAGTTGTTAACACTGTCTCTGGAGATACTTTTACAAATAGAAACCACAGGTTGTTTTCTTGTTCTGTGTTCACACATATCATGCCTCTACTGCAGATGACTTTAACTGACACAAATGCCTCCTGACTGTTTACTGTGATAACTGATGTGTTCTCACAGTGGTGAGGGGAAACATGCATCCTGTTTCAGAGCAGAGTCACTGAGTTTAGATAAAACCATGAAAAACTTTTATTATACATCTTACTCCTGCTGAGCTTTTCAGTATTTATTTCCTATTAGTTATGAGGTTATGATCAAAGTGATCAAACATGGGTAAATCCAAACTGAAGAAAATGCAGACATGCCATAATTAATTAGGCTTTAAATTGACAGACCACATTCATCAGGCTACATCAGGAAGACTGGCCTGGTTTAACTCTTCTAGAGAGATGACTTATCACCAACAACATATTTCTGCACCTTCATCGTCTCCTCATCACCAAGGTTTCATACATGTCATGAGTTTGGCTTTAACTTAATCAAATATGTGAAGTAGTAGGTGTATTTCCTAAAGGTTTAAACAGTTAATAAACACTCCTGCTCTGTATTAGCAGGTCCTGGTGATGAACACCTTTCTGACCATCACTGGACTGTGACCTGCAGTGCTCTGTGACAACAACATGCTATAAGCTGTTGTAAATACCACAGAGGTGGTTTTGAGAACTGATGGGTGAGTATGTGTGTGTCTGTGGAGAGATTTTGTCACTGCAATAACATCACAACCTGAAAGATACAGTCATGAAACTGGGACCGACCCCCGTACCACATCAATGACATTGACAAAAAAGAAGTATGGTAATGCAAAAATTTGAATTCAACACTTCACCTAACTGCCAGTGACATAGACAGGTGTTCACTCATTTTGTCAGGAAAGAGATGGGAACTGTGGCCTTCACAGAATGAGGAAATTCACTTTCTCTAAACTGATCCCTATAGAAATACTCTCAGTTCTCTCTTTCATTCTTTCTCTGTTCCTACAGTTAAGTTCTAGTAGGAACCAATCAGTGTTTTATCAGTACTGGTTCATACATCATTAGACTGTGTGTCACCGGCTGTATTATAGAGTGACTGAAATTTGTTTCTGAATATCTGTGACGAGACAGTGAGTTCCCTCCATCATCTGTATCCACTAATTCTCCTGAAGGGACTGGAACTGGGGTCACCTGTGGGGTCACCAGTCCCCTGTAGGACTGACACTAAAGAGAAGTAACTATTCAGCTCATCTTCGCGTGGTTAAGAGTCTCAGAACAGACTGCGTTGAACATACAAACACACACAATCCAATCAAATCCTTACCAAGTGATCGTCCTGAGGCACCCCAGGCGCCGCCCTGTCTGGAGCTTCCTGGATGGTGGTTGGTTGCATAGCCCTGGAGGGGGTGAGGGGTGCCATAGGCTTGTCGGTGGAGCAGCTCTGAGTCTGGGTGGGACGACCTGGAGCTCCCATACACGAGGCTGAAACACATCAGGTCTGCCTGTTAGAAAGGTCCCTGTTTACAACATCAGTCTGTCCTCTACCAAGAATCTGGTTCATACAGGCCGAGTCAGACCAGCAGACCAATACTTCAGGTTGTCCTCTCACCGGTTTCCAGCTTCTACTCTCACTGTCTGTCCACAGTTTCCAGTACAACACTCTCCTATCTTTATGTTTCCCACCAGTTTGCAGCATTATTCCTCCTTTCTGAAAAGCTGCTGACCCTGGGATCATCTGTTTCTGTAGTGTATGAGCTATTACGTTTGCTCTTACACTGGGTAGGACAGGTAATCACACAGGTGGGAAACACATGAGGACAGTAAGTGATGTCATCTGAGAAGAGATGAGGTAAACCCTTTCAAAACAAAACAGGAAATAATTGAAGAGACTAGAAAGAAACAAACATGACCTCAGACAGCAGGATGTCACATGTTGTTGTTACAATGTCACACAGAGGTTACCATAGTTACCAGTTTCCAACTTGTAACTTAGCAACACTTCTCGTTAATTTGATTGTTTAATGAAATGTCTAAAACAGGAAAACAAAACTGTTGTCATTAAACAGCAGATGAAAGGCCACAGCTCCTCAGGGTCCATTGTGCTCCAGCCTGTGATGATGCATCAGAGACCTGGCAGGACCACGTTCAGAGACCTTGGAGAGCAGCTCAGGGAACCATATTTCAATATTTATGCCCTTTTACTTGCATAGCACATTCATTCCTGTTTTGTGTATTAATTCATTCCTAATAAATACATCTCACATTGTTTTAACTGTTTTATGTGTCATGACTAGTGAGTAAAGGACTCATGATGCTCTCTCAACATGAAGCTGTACAGAACACCACTGAACATCACAGCTGAACTGACAGAGGAAGCAGAGACCTGCTAATGAACTCAACCCTCTCTACGTATTGTTTCATTGCTGCCTCCCTGGCTCCACTCTTCCTACAGGACGATGTCTTGCTCTTGTCAATCACAGGCCAGGTCACTTTAATAACCACAGAGCTCCACAACTGATCCTTTAACCTGAGTCAGTGTGGATCCCTCCTCTGTCACACTGGTCTTAATAAAGACATGAAGGATCATCAACCTGCTGGCTCATGCTTCAGAAAGCTGAGCCTCAGTGTTGACAACGCTTTGAGAGGAGAGAGGAAGAGGAACACAGGATGTAACAGGACCGTCACTGGTATGATCATGTAGTTTTTAAATAATTTAACTGGTGAAACTTCAGTTTAGGCAGGGCACACTTTTATTAGTGTTGGTTTGATCAGGTGATGGATCTGTATCTGGACACTGACTGCTGATCTCAACAGGTGTTTCAGTGACGCTGCAGTCCTGGGACCACAGACAGCTACAGTCCCCAACAAAACTGCACATACACACCTGCGGACAGGTGGGAGGTTTTGTTCCCTTGGTGATTTTCAGGCAACAGGTAGTCCCTGGTCCAGATTCCTGACATAACTGGCCAAGACTCCAATGCCCTTACTGTCAGAGCTGAGTTTGGGATCCTACACCCAACCACAACCAGCTGGCTACCATTTACCTGATGGTCAGCACTGTGAACTATGAGAGGGGCTTTTCCACCATGAACAGGTAAGAAACACTTCTCACATAATGGAATTTACTGTTTTCAGCTAAAAGCGATCACATTTAAATTTTAATGGTTCATGTGGTGAAGACAAACATTCAGAGGTCAGCGGTGGGTAAAAGTCAACCTAGAACATGTATGGACCTCCATGGTGGTCACATCCTGATTTTATAACTGCAACGTCATCTGACAAAATCACCAAAGACTGTGCTGTGATTTCAGCTGATTTACTGTAAAATGATCCCTGAGAGAGAAAGTTAGAAGAGACAGACTATCTTTCTTTTTTAAGTTATTTTTTAAGCACTATTTTTATTGTTCATCACTGTACATCACTGTGCATCACTGTACATCACTGTACATCACTATGCATCACTGTGCATCACCATACATCACTGTACATCACCATGCATCACCATGCATCACCGTACATTCCTGTGCATCACCATGCATCACCGTGCATCACCGCGCATCACTGTGCATCCCTGTGCATCACCGTGCATCACCGTGCATCACCGTACATCACTGTGCATCCCTGTGCATCACCATGCATCACCGTGCATCACCGTACATCGCTGTGCAGTGAGACTCTAACCTCACAGTGAAGTACCTGGATGAAAGGTACAGACAGGAGGAGGGTGGACAGACCAACAACTGTTGCAACAAGGACATAATCCCTCACTTGCTTCCCTCCCATGTCCACTGCCTGTTGTGTTCAAAGCTACTGTTACCAAGGATTTCACGCAGTGTGGTGGTGGCCCAGACACTGGACTACCTCAACAGACTCTAGGTCAGATTTAATTCTTAAATTCTTTTAAGTACCACAAACGGCTGTGTGTGGATGTAGTCTCCATTATCTCCCTGTTACACCACGTCTGTGAGTACACACTATGTACATATACTCAGTAGAAACATGTTCGTCTACTCTATTCTCTTCAATTATATGTGTGTCAGTGACTCAAACACTTCTTTAATCCAGATGTCCCAAAGCCTGGGCCATGGACCAGTACAGAATCGAAGGTCATGTAAAACTAGGTGATAAAAAAATTATATCATCATAATATATCATATCAGAAATATTAATCAAAGCAGAGGATTTTTACTGTGTGCATCGTACACCCACTTCTCCATATTTTCCTCTAAGGGTTTTTTAATATTTATGTTTTTACATTTTAAAATTAAATTTGTGGCATGAGGATAAAAATAGTGTTGGGTTTGAGTTGGAGGGACTTTTATTCTGTCCCCCCCATGAGACACACACATGCAGAGGAAATACTCTGTGTGAGGTTGTATCCAACACTGAGAAACAGAGAAACAGAGGAGAGGACTGTAAAGAGTCTCATGAAGAAAAGAAAAAAGTAATGAAACTAAACAAAGAGAAGAAATCCATGTAGTGCAACAATAAATTGAAGATCACTGTCTCACAATCACCAGCTGACCCCTGTGAGACATCCACACTGTGACAGGTCCAGGACATGTGTCGTCCCACTGACACCAGATACCAGAGATGTGTTTTGGAGTTGTGTAAAACAAAATGTGAAGGTGACTCTGGGCTAAGAGGAGGAAGACAAGGAAGAGGAGAACCCAGCTGATGTTAAAATCAGAGTAACGGTGGAAGAAGGTACAGTCAGTCTCCACTTCAGCTTCAATCCCCGATCTACTGTTTTATTTCTGTCATGGAAACCAGAAACAGCCAATCACATGGCTCAGAGCAGGGAAGTGAATGACACTGACTCTCATCTGTGAGGAAGTATCTTGGTTTAAGTATTTTCATGATTCATATGTTTAGTTTTGTTATTTAGTTTTCTGCTGACATCATTAATCAAATTGCACAGAACAGGTTTTAATGATGAATGAAATGTTTGACAGTCATCAGCATCAGCTTTCTCCTCATGATATTAATGATTATAGATGATGTTCGTACTGAATGACTCATGACTTTAAGATGTATTTTGTTTTTTACAGCAATGAATAATTTTTTTTTCTCATAACTTTAAAAGCTGCAAAATGTATCTTCATGTTATCACCAGGATCTTTTTAAATAGACCAACCTCTCATTAAAGCAACGCTCAGGTACCAGCTCCCATACCTGTTCATTGTCAGAGATGATGGTGTCGCTGCTAAATGAGAAACCAAAGAGGGTTTTTGGGAAGTTTGGCATCAAAGCAGAAAGTGTGCAACCTCCGCTGTGCCCCTGTAAAGAAACGCTTTCAGTCATCATAGGACACGTTTGTCTGGCTTCTACCTGTGGAGGACATACATGGGAGCACCTGTCCACCACTGCTGGGTACACCTACTTCACTATTAGACACAGACTGAGAGGAAACAGGGACAAGGAGATGCTGGATTGGGTTCAGGTCAGGACTCTGGCTGGCCCCCTCAAGGACATTCAGAGTTGTCTCTGAGTCTCTCCTGTGTTGTCTTGGCTGTGTGAACCTTTAGTCCGGTCTGAGGTCCTGAGCTCTGGACCAGGTCTTCATTAAGGATCTCTCTGTACTCATCAGACCAGAGAATCTGGTTTCTCTCAGTCTCAGAGTCCTTTAGCTGCTTCTTTGCAGTCTGTCTCTGAGGAGAGGCTTCATCTGGACCCTCTGACATAAAGTCCAGGATCAGTGGAGCTGCAGTGATGGTTGTTCTTCTGGAAGTTTCTCCATCTCCACAGGATCTCTGGAGATCAGCCCATCAGGCTCCTGATGTCTCAGTTAGTCCAGGTCCAGATCTAGAAGAGTCCTGGTTGTTCCAGACTTCTTCATGATTCTTCAATGATGGAGACAACTGAGCTCTTGAACCTTTTTCACTGAGCCTCGACACAATCCTGTCTCTGAGCTCTGCAGCAGCTCCTTCCTCCTCAGGGTTTCTGCTCTGATCTGCATCGTCAGCTGTGAGACCTGATATAGACAGGTGTGTGTCCCATCAGCTGGTTGACCACAGGTGGAGTCCAGTCAAGGTGTAGAGACATCTCAGAGATGATCATTGCTGAGTGTAGAAGGATGAGGGGAATAAACTGGAGAACAGTGGAGGTCTGAAGACTGAATGAAGCTGACAGTGATGACAAACTGTGTCTGATAATGAATGAACCTGGGTCTGTGGATGGAGAGTTCACCTGAGGGACAGGTGAACAATAATCAAGATGCAGCAGGGAGAGACAAAGAGGGAGGAGGGAGAGAGGGAGAGGGAGAGAGAGAGAGAAGGAGAGAGAAAGAGAGAGAAAGAGGGAGAGAGAGGGAGAGGGGGGAGAGAGAGGGAGAGAAAGAAAGAGAGGGAGAGAGGGGGGAGAGAGAAAGAGAGGGAGAGAGGGAGAGAGAAAGGGAGGGAGAGAGAGAGAGACAGTAAGAGAGAGACAGCTGTGACTGGGTGAGCAGGTGAGCTCAGACATCATTCAGCTGTAACAGTGTTTCAGGTACAAACAGCCTCACTCTTCATCATCCTCTTCCTTATCATTCTCTTCCTCAGTCTGTTCCTGTGATTATTGATTATTAACCCAGGTTACATCTGATACAGGTTTTATCTCAGTCCTGTTCTCTGACAGTCTCTTCACTTTGTTCCTCACTCAGTGAACAAAGACAGATCATGATCCTTCACAGGTCCTTAACTTCAGACTTATGGACCATTGACAGTGTCTACACCTGAATCACATACTGGTCTTTACCCAGAAAAGAACCTTAATCAACCAGTACAGATAGATCATTTCTCTGTCTCCCCTGACCCCGGTAAAGATTTTACATCTGAAATCACCTGTACAGGTTCTCAGTGTTCCCTCCACCAGGTACAGACATCAGGAAGTGACTCACACAGCTGATGATGATGTGCTGCTTTAAACACACACCTGTATGGACAAACAGCAGCAAGTACACAGTGCGACTTCAGCTGCACACACACACTACAAGTATAAACACATACACACAAACACACTTAAACAGCTGAAGGAGGCTCTGAGATTATCAGCAGTGACACATGCAGCAGACACAGGGACCAGGTTCAGAGTCCCTCAGAGACCAGGGGTGGGTACCTCAGTCCAGGATGGTGGCTGCTGGTCACCAGCACATCATACGTGTTCTGACATCAGCCTGAGACACAGACATCTGCTGCTGAGAACTAGGTGTAGCAGTGGACTCTACACCTGGACCAGGTCTAACAACCACCTCTGACGCCATCACATACCTTCACTAGCATCTGTTCCGTGGAGACAGGTGCAGGTGATGCTCAGGTATACACTGTGTCTGGATGGACAGGTAAACACCCAGCTTCCAGAGATGGAACCCACGGGGTCTGACGGACGACTGATGTGGTTGTCAAGGCAACCGCTAACGTGGAGAAAAGCTAACAGGAGCTAGCTAATGTTAGCATAGCTCGAGGCCGCACTTCATTCCAATACACAATACCAGGCACGTGAAGGAAAAGCCCTCTCACCTAAGTCCAGGTGCAGGACCAGGCCGGGGGAGCCGTGTGTGGCAGCTGCAGCAGGCTGTCAGATATCACACACACTCACAGACACACACACACACACACTCACTCACACACACACACACACACACACACACTCTCACACACACACACACACACACACACTCTCTCACACACACACACACACACACACTCTCACACACACACACACACACACACTCTCACACACACACACACACACACACACACTCTCACACACACACACACACACACTCTCACACACACACACACACACACACACTCTCACACACACACACACACACACACACTCACACATACACACTCTCACACACACACACACACACACACACACACACACCTATAAAGACAACGTGTGTGATGCAGGGCAGTACGCGGGCCGGTACAGCGTGTTTACAGAGTCCATTCAGAACCTCGGCCACATTTCAGCTGATTTAGCGGACTCATTCCCGCAGCTGTCCCCGTCAGCTGGCTGCGGTAACTCCGGTAGTTTGAAGGAAGACTGTGGTGTGAGATGAAGAAATAAACTGACACAACATGAGTTATTGTTTTGTGTGACTCGGGGTGCAGAGTGCAGGGTTTGTGTGTCTGTCAGGCAGCAGCTCTGTGGAGCGCGCTGCTTTGATTTGTGGGATACAGCCAATTAGTACCGTACCAGGCACCCTGACTGTCCCTGTCATGCATCTGTTCCATCCGAGTCGAGACAAAGCTGCAGCGGGGACAATGCCGCCGGAGCCCAGATGTAATCTTCCATTTTTGAAATAACACACTGGGCTTCCAGCAACCCATCCCCCTTCTCCCTCTCCTGTCTCCCTATCACTATTAACCTTACATCGCATTCCATGCATTGTAGAGACAGCCCCCCCCCCCCCCCCCCCCCCCCCCCCCCGATGACAATACGGCTGCTGTACCTGAGCCTGGTGGCCAAGCAGCAGCAGCAGCAGCAGCAGCAGCAGCACCGTGCAGCCTGGCTGAATGCAGAGGCGCAGGCAGCGCTATGCCGTGGCATTGTTAGAGCCCCTCCAGCTCACTGGAGCCCCTGGTGCCCCTGCCTCGGCCACCGAAGCTTACCTTGCTTTGGCCGATCTGTCGTAACTCCATCCCGTCCCAGCCCCCAGATCTCCGAAGCCTGCAGCGGGATAATTCCTCTCCATGAAAGAAAGGGCTGGATGAAGATGGACAGATAGTGAGGGGGAGGGGAGGGAGGAATGTCTTCTCTTCTCCGCGCTCGCTTCTGTTTATTTCTCCGCTTGACGAGCCTGTAGACTGGGAGGAATGGAGGGAGGAGAAGGAGCGGGGAAGGGGGGGGGGGGGTCACAGCAGCCAGGAGCACCTCCTCCCTCCTCTCCTCTCCATATATTTCACTGTCTATTGTCTCTTGTGTGGAGCGGATGAGCCGTGGAACAGACGCCCCGCGTTCTTCAGCTGCTTCCCCGAGCGAAGCCGCGTCCAGTCCGCCGCCCGCTGCCTACTCTCGCTCATTTGCTTCACAAGACGCCATCTTTAGGAGGAATGACTGGGCTGGCGTTCATCCTCTGCCTCCCTCCCTCTCTCTCTCTCCCTCACACACACACATACACACAATTTGTCATGCAGCGCAGTGGTGTAGCATTGTTGAAGACAGTAGAGACGGAGTCTGATCAGCTGTGTGACTGTAACGCAACAGACACACAAGCTGCAGCATGATGTGCGCACACACGCACACACGCACTGTCTCCGGCCTGATCAGTGGCAGTGGGTCAGTAATGATCAGAGGCGCGTGTGATTGTGACGTGATTTATTAAACATGTTCCCTATGAACTAAAACTACTCTCTGCACAGCGGGGGGCGGGGGGCACAGAAGGAACCCCACCCTCTTCACATCTGTACTGGGCAGACTGGTGCTCAGGACTGGGTCCTGATGTCAAACATAAATACAGCACACACACACTTAAAAACAACATGTAACATTTCAAACTTGACTGGTCCAGGTCCCGGCTCTGCCCGCCCTCTCACTCGTTGTCTCCGGGATCAGCGGGCTCTGACGGCGCCCCCCTGTGGTCAAAGACAGGAAGAACCTCTATGAGCATTCTTCTACACAGCAGTGAGACAGTGTGCGCTGGTTCCTGGAAAGAGGCTTCAGAGAGAGAGAGGGCTGCAGCACACTGAGATTAGCTGCTGGGTGCTTGGTGTGAATGCAGAGAGCTGCTCCAGGCTGCAGCAGCCAAGAGAAGGCCAGACACACAATGCATCATGTAACAACAGAAAACACTGGGTTAGCAGAGTAAGAGAAGAAGAACGTATCAACATGAGAAGTTCAGAACGGTTCCCTGACTCGATTACACACCTGCCCACCACTTACCTGGAGAAATACTTATTATCTTATCTTATTATTTATTTCACAGCTGGACTCCAGTCAAGGTGTAGAAACATCTCAAAGGTGATCAAGAGAAATGAAGGAACCTGAGCTAAAGTGTCTGAATACTTATGTCAATGGGATATTTCAGTTTTTCCTTTTTAATAAATTTGCAAAAATGTAAATTCTGTTTTCACTGTTTTCACTTTGTCATTATGAGGATTGAATGTAGATTGACACTAAAAGTTTATCATCAGGCTGCAACATAACAGTGAAGGGGTCTGAAGACTTTCTGAATGAACTGTCGGTGTGTGGACGACTTATTGTCAGACCTCTGAACACATTCACTTCAAAATGATGGGACAGACACACACTGACCTACCTCCTCATCAAAGATGTACAACAGTGGAAATGTTTGCAAAAAAGATTCCATTAATTTTTTTCATTAATTCGTTTTCATCAATTGAAATGCAGGGTTGAGGACAGCCACCTCCAGGGGCTTAACCCTAACCCTAACCCTAACCCTGCAAATACTCACAATGCAACCAAATATACAAACACACTACAAATACAACACAACAGAAGTGTTTCCAGGAGACACAAAAAGTGATGAACTTGCTGGGACTCAGTTGTTGTTCAGTGATTTGTGACTTTTGAATTTAGAAGCACTGATCAACAATTGCTGATGGATGTTTTATAAGACATGTAACAATACATACACAGGTGCTGTCAAATTGATGAAGATGTTTTCTGAGTTTGTTTGTGTTTTGTCTTTTTGCATGCTCTCAGGGCCACCGTAAAAATAAGCTGCTGTGGGACCTGCCATGAACTGAGTCTCTGTCACAGATTGGTTATAACATGTAAATTTTAACACACACTATGCGGTGTAAGTAATGCACAGTTTCTTCTGAGGTCCACACCTTTACCTTTCTTTTTGTAGGTGTTTGGATCTTGGACCACGACAAACGCCTGACCCAGGTAAGATGCATGTGTGCACTGGAGCATCTGCTTACCCTGAATAAGGTGGAGGTGGGGCATCATGCTGCCCACTGCGGTTCAGAGCCTCATTGTAGCTGGGTAGACCTGGGACAGTGATCCCAGACAGGGGTACCATCTCCGGGGCCGGGCGTCCATCTGCTGCCATCCTGACCGGAGCCCTGAACCAGAACAGAGTTCAACAAGTCAGTTTAGCTCCTGTGACACTCATAAAGTCCAACGCAAACGTGGACCTTCTCAGTAAATGTGATGGAATATCATGTTGATTTCCTGTTTTTATGCCTTGTTCTGTGTACAAGGGAACATGTTCACTAGATGGTGGTGCTAGAGAAAAGGTCAGGGGTCGCTGAAGTCATTAGATATCACTATCTGAGGCCCATTAATATCCACACCAGATGTCATGGCCAACATAGGTAAATGTCTGATGGACCAGAGTCAGGGAGAACTTACTGGGCCGACCGCTGCCTACCCTTCTTCTTGGCTTTGTAGAAGTAGATTCCCAGCACAGTAGCGATGACAGCAGACACCAGGATGGCCAGGATCCCTGCCACCAGTCCTGACACATCCACTCTGGGAGCATACTCTTCAAGGACAAACATGAAAAACTTCAAACCATTGTTTCCCCTACAGTTTTCACATGAGCCAGACCATCACAGACTACTTCAGTCCTGACTTCAGTTCTGACCTCAGTCCTGACCTCAGTCCTGACTTCAGTCCTGAACTCAGTCCTGACTTCAGTCCTGTCTTCAGCCCTGACTTCAGTCCTGACTTCAGTCCTGACTTCAGTCCTGTCTTCAGCCCTGTCTTTAGTCCTGACCTCAGTCCTGACCTCAGTCCTGACTTCAGTCCTGTCTTCAGCCCTGTCTTTAGTCCTGACCTCAGTCCTGACTACAGTCCTGATCACAGTCCTGACCGCAGTCCTGGCCTCTGTCCTGACTTCAGTCCTGTCTTCAGTCCTGACCTCTGTCTTGACCTCGGTCCCAACCTCAGATCATTATAATAATTGTAAAGCTCCTGCATCTATTGGTCCTCATGTATTTTTGAAAACAAAATTGTGCTGAATGAATCCAGAACCAGGTCCTGCAGACCACAGATAATGTTCTTTACCTTGACTGTTGACATAAGTCTTCCAAAATAATTCCTGAAAGTGGAGGCAAAAGAAAATTTATTGTTGTAGTTTCATTATAAAAGAAGAAAAGACACATTTCCGTCAGAGCTACAGAAGCAGTTCAGGTGCCAGCTCTGGGAGTTCTTGTTCAGATGGATCATCTTCAGACTGCAGATGCATCAGTGCTGTGAGATCAACTAAAAGGCTTTAGACTCTGAACTCTGAATGGTTCATGGTTCACTTCAAAAATGTCTTGTTGCTGTTCACACAACTGTCTCACAAAGTTTAACAGAAGTGTGCCAGCATCATTACCGTCTGAGTGTTGTCCTCGAACACCTCCCTGGCCTCCTCCCAGCTGCACATCTCCTCCATACACTCTCTCTCCAGACTGTCAGGCACCAGCACCTCAAAGTCCCAGCTGTTATAGAGCAGCGAGCGTGACAGGAAGGAGGCGGCCGACTGCTCGTCCAGCAGCACTGGTTCTCCTGCAGGACACAGGCCGTTATACTCACAGTACACACTGACAGCCCCACACACTGGCCTGCTGCGCTTATATAATAAGTGAAGGATATCAGGTCAAGAAGTAAACTGAAAGTCAGAGTCAGAGCTAGTTAGACATGTCAGGGTGTTGGAGGTGTTAGGAGAGGAGCTGCTCTCTGAAACTAGTGTATGAGGAAACGACTGAGCTACTAAAATTAACATTACTGATGACCAGTCAAAAGTGAAACTTCAAAGCTGTTGTGGTTTTAAAAGCATGAAGAAGGAGCCAAGCTGAATCAGATGTACAGAGGAGGAAGTGGAGTAAAGGAGGTGTTGTTCTCTGAGACAAACACACTGATCACACTGTCAGACATCTGTGGATTAAAGGACAGGATGAAAATGAAAAGAGAGAAAGCAACACCTGCTGTGAACAGAGGAGTGAAGTTCTAACTTCACTGTGACTGTGATCAGTAAAAGTCTTTATGTCATGTGAACGAAGCTCAAACTGTATCTGTCCCATTATTAAACCATCGACTTGTCTTCTTGACCCTGTTCCAACAAGGTTGTTCAAAGAAGTTTTTCCTTTAATCGACAACTCTATATTAAGTCTGATTAACTTATCTTTATCAACTGGTTATGTACCGCAGTCTTTTAAAGTTGCAGTAATTAAACCTCTACTTAAAAAGCCTACTCTTGATCCTGATGTTTTAGCCAATTATAGACCTATATCCAACCTCCCCTTTATTTCCAAAATCCTTGAGAAGGTTGTTGCAAACCAGTTATGTGATTATTTGCACAGGAATGGTTTGTTTGAAGATTTTCAGTCAGGTTTTAGAGTCCATCACAGCACAGAAACAGCTCTGGTTAAAGTTACCAATGATCTCCTAATAGCTTCAGACAATGGACTTGTCTCTGTACTTGTCCTGCTAGATCTTAGTGCCGCATTTGACACCATCGATCATAAGATTTTATTACAGAGACTAGAACATATGGTCGGCATCAAAGGAACCACACTAAGCTGGTTTAAGTCATATCTGTCAGATAGACTCCAGTTTGTTCATGTTAATAATGACTCCTCTATCATCACAGAAGATAGTCATGGAGATCCACAAGGTTCTGTGCTAGGACCAATGCTCTTCAGTCTATATATGCTCCCTCTGGGAAACATTATTAGGAGGCACCAGATGAATTTCCATTGTTACGCAGATGACACCCAGCTGTACTTATCCATGAAGCCAGGTGAGACTAACCAGATAGCCAAGCTTCAGGTCTGTCTTAAGGACATAAAAATCTGGATGACCAGTAATTTCTTACTCTTAAATTCAGACAAAACTGAAGTTATTGTAATTGGCCCAAAACACCTCAGAGATACACTATGTGATCATATACTGACTCTGGATGACATCACCTTGGCCTCCAGTGCTACAGTCAGAAACCTTGGTGTCATTTTTGACCAGGACTTGTCCTTTACTTCACATATAAAGCAAGTCTCTAGGACAGCCTTCTTCCACCTGCGCAATATTGCTAAAATCAGACCCATTCTATGTCTAAAGGATGCTGAAAAACTAGTTCATGCATTTGTTACCTCAAGACTGGACTACTGTAACACTTAATTGTCAGGATGTTCCAAAAATTCAGTAAAAAGCCTCCAATTGATCCAGAATGCGGCAGCACGAGTACTGACAGGAACTAGGAAACGAGATCACATCTCTCCTGTGTTAGCCTCTCTGCATTGGCTCCCTGTAAACTCTAGAATCGAATTTAAAATCCTCCTCCTCACCTACAAAGCCATTAATGGTCAGGCACTATCGTACCTTGGAGAGCTTATACTTCCCTATTTTCCCAATAGGACACTGCGCTCTCTAAATGCAGGTCAACTTGTGGTTCCCAGAGTTTGTAAGAGTAGAATGGGGGGCAGAGCCTTCAGCTATCAGGCTCCTCTCCTGTGGAACCAGCTCCCAGTGTGGGTTCGGGAGGCAGACACCCTCTCTCCCTTTAAGATCAGGCTTAAAACTGTCCTGTTTAGTAAAGCTTATAGTTAGGGCTGGCTCGGGTATGTCCTGACCCATCCCTTAGTTATGCTGCTATAGAGCTAGACTGCTGGGGGATTCCCATAATTCACTGGGCGCTCTCTCTCTATCTCTGTCTCTCTCTCTCTCTCTCTCCCTCTCTCTCTCTCTCTCGATGACTTCATGCCATTAACTTTGTATTTTTCTCTCTCCCGTAGTTTGTGCTTCTCCTCTCTCTCCCTCTCTCTGTCCTCATTCTGCAGGTCTCTCTGCCTCGGGAGCGGCAGGACCCAGATCCACCACTACTCATCTTTACTATTAACCACTGTTACCTGTCATTATTATTGATAACACCATTACCTACACAGCTGTTCCTGGTCTCTCTCTCTTCTCTCCCCTCTCCTCCCCCTTCCCCCTTTTTCTATCTTCTCCTAAACCCAACCGGTCGAGGCAGACGGCCGCCCACCCTGAGCCCAGTTCTGTTGGAGGTTTCTGTTAAAAGGGAGTTTTTCCTCCCCCCTGTCGCCAAGCGCTGCTCTTTGTGGGAACTGTTGGGTTTTTCTCTGTAACAAAGTAAGGTCTTGACCTGACCCTGTAAAGTGCCTTGAGATAATGTAGATTATGATTTGGCGCTATACAAATAAAATTGAATTGAATTGAATTATAAACCAGTCAGTCACACACACTCAGCTGTCAGTCACTTTGGATAAAAACATCAAAATGAGAGAATGTAATGTAGAGTAATCAGACCTCATAACAAAGAACCAGGTGTTATTCATTAGGCCACAGAGGCTGAGCTGTGGTCAGTGAGGTCAGAGAGCTCTGACAGGTGTGGTTTACCTGGACTGAGCCTGAAGGTGACAGCACAATGTACCAGCTGCAGAAGGGACAGCACGGGGATCCAGACTGCCGACGACACCGCCATCGAAGTAAACAACCAAACAGAGAAGGACAGGGAGATCCTCCGTGGACGTGACCCCAACACTGTGACCTTGAGGACGGGGCGCTGACACTCACCTGTCCCAGCTGAAACTAGGTGTTCAGAAACATGGAGACAGCAGAGAGTGACTGAAGGTCTCTGAGCTGAGCTGTGAACTGAGTGTTGAGCTGTTCATCAAGAACAAGTTGGACAACATACCTGCTGGAGGGAGGGGCCTACTCAAACCTGTCTGTCCACCTGTCTCTGTCTACTCACTGCACACTGCCTGTCAACTGTATGTGTGTGTGTGTGTGTGTGTGTGTGTGTGTGTGTGTGTGTATTTGGTCCACATTGCTAAAAGTGAAGCAGTAACACAACAGACTGCAGACTGTTGACTCCTGTAGTTTGTGTTGTAGTTACACACTGTTGTCTCTTGTCTCACAATTATTTTTAGTCATATGATCAATTTTAAATTGACCGGCCCTGGGGTTGCATTGGACCGGAGCCGACCTCTTCTCCCTCTAGATCATAACACCTTACAGGTGTGTATCAAAATGAGTGATTCGCTAGACTATTCAGATGAACATCTGAGCTGATTCCTACACTAAACCAATGAAGTTGGTTTAGTGTAGGTAGTGAACTGCGTTCACTGCCCAACAAACTGGATGAACTTCAGCTACTGGTGCAGAAGAACAGAGACTTTTCCTCATCTTCCGTCCTGTGCTTCACGGAGACGTGGCTGTGTGGATCGATTCCGGACTCTGAGCTGGAGCTGGCCGGCTTCCAGCTCTTCAGAGCGGATCGCGACACAGAGCTGTCCGGCAAAACCAAAGGTGGAGGAATGTGTTTTTATGCTAACAGTGGCTGGTGCAGAGACGTGACAGTGATCCTGCAGCACTGTTCTCCTGACTTGGAGACTTTCATCATAAACTGCAGGCCCTTCTACTCCCCCCGTGAGTTCACCTCATTCATCCTGGTCGGTGTTTACATCCCACCACAGGCCACAGCAGATACTGTGTGTGGAGCGGACCAACCCGGACTCCGTAGTTATTGTCCTTGGTGACTTTAACAAAGGTGACCTCAGTCATGATCTGCCCAAATACAGACAGTTTGTTAATTGCCCGACCAGAGAGGGGAACACTCTGGACCACTGTTAGACCACAATCAGTGGTGCTTATCACGCCGTCCCCCAGGCTGCACTGGGCCACTCTGACCATGTCATGGTCCACCTGATTCCCACATACAGGCAGAAACTAAAACTGTGTAAACCTGTTGTGAAGACATCGAAGCAGTGGAGCAGTGAAGCCATAGAGGATCTGCGGGCATGTTTGGACTGCACTAACTGGGAGGTGTTCAGGACTGCTTCCAACAGTCTGGATGAGTTCACAGAGGCTGTGACGTCATACATCAGCTTCTGTGAGGACTGCTGTATCCCATCACGCACCAGGGTGAGTTATAACAATGACAAACCCTGGTTCACAGCTAAGCTCAGTCAGCTCAGGAGGCAAAAGGAGGAAGCTTTCAGGAGTGGGGACAGGGACAAGTTTAAAGAGTCCAAGCACAGGTTTAGCAAAGCGGTGAGAGAAGCTAAACGTCTGTACTCTGAGAAACTTCAGCTCCAGTTCTCAGCCAATGACTCTGCTTCTGTCTGGAAAGGGCTCAGAAAGATCACAAACTACAAACCTAAACCCCCCCACTCCATTAATGACTTCCGTCTGGCCAACGATCTGAATGAGTTCTACTGCCGCTTTGAAAGACAGTGGGACAAGCCTGACACTAACCTCCACATCAGAGCCACATCAGAACCCCCCTCCTCCTCCCCTACCAAAGGAACGTCTCTCTCTATCCTGGAGAGAGATGTCAACAGGCTTTTTAAGAAGCAGAACCCCCGCAAAGCAGCCGGTCCTGACTCTGTCTCTCCATCATCCCTGAAGCACTGTGCTGATCAGCTGTCTCCGGTGTTCACAGACATCTTCAACACCTCACTGGAGACCTGCCATGTGCCAGCCTGCTTCAAATCCTCCACCATCATCCCTGTCCCCAAAAAACCAAGGCCCACAGGTCTAAATGACTATAGACCCATTGCCCTGACCTCTGTGGTCATGAAATCATTTGAGCGCCTTGTCCTGTCCCATCTCAAATCCATCACTGACCCACTCCTGGACCCCCTGCAGTTCGCCTACAGAGCCAACAGGTCTGTAGATGACGCCGTCAACGTGGCTCTCCACTTCATCCTCCAGCACCTGGACTCCTCAGGGACCTATGCCAGGATCCTGTTTGTGGACTTCAGCTCTGCCTTCAACACCATCATCCCGGCTCTGCTGCAGGACAAGCTCTCCCAGCTGAGCGTGCCTGACTCCACCTGCAGGTGGATCACCGACTTCCTGTCTGACAGGAGGCAGCACGTGAAGCTAGGAAAGCACGTGTCTGACTCCCAGACCATCAGCACTGGATCCCCGCAAGGCTGCGTTCTTTCTCCTCTGCTCTTCTCCCTGTACACCAACACCTGCACCTCCAGCCATCAGTCTGTCAAGCTCCTGAAGTTTGCAGACGACACCACTCTCATTGGATTCATCTCTGATGGCGATGAGTCTGCCTACAGGTGGGAGACTGACCGTCTGGTGACCTGGTGCAGGCAGAACAACCTAGAGCTAAACGCTCTGAAGACAGTGGAAATGATAGTGGACTTCAGGAAGAGCCCAGCCCCACCCACCCCCATCTCCCTGTGTGACTCCCCCGTGGCTACCGTGGAGCATTTTCGCTTCTTGGGAACCACCATCACACAGGATCTCAAATGGGAGCTAAACATCAGCTCCCTCATCAAAAAAGCTCAGCAGAGGATGTATTTCCTGAGGCAATTGAAGAAGTTCAACCTGCCAAGGACTATGATGGTGAACTTCTACACCTCCATCATTGAGTCCATCCTCACCTCCTCCATCACCATCTGGTACGCTGCTGCCACGGAGAGGGACAATAACAGACTGCAGCGTATCATCCACTCTGCTGAGAAGGTGATTGGCTGCAATCTTCCGTCCCTCCAGGACCTGTACGCCTCAAGGACCCTGAGGCGTGCAGGGAAGATTGTAGCTGACTCCTCCCACCCTGGACACAAACTCTTTGTGACACTCCCCTCTGGCAGGAGGCTGCGGTCCTTCAGGACCAAAACCTCTCGCCACAAAAATAGCTTCTTCCCATCTGCTATTAGCCTCATCAACAAGGCTAGAGAGCCCCACTGTTGCTGATCAATTGCACCAATCACCAGAAAAAATTCCTTGTATGTGAAAACATACTTGGCAATAAAACTGATTCTGATTCTGATTCTGATGTTGCTCATTTCAGTTAGACACAACAGTAAACAGAGCGTGAGCAACTAATTCATGATGACGTCATTAGGACAGATACGTCAGAGCAGAGTTCTTCAGACCATCAGAGCAGGAAGTGATATTATTATTTATTATAATTACATCCATAATCTGTTATTGTCATTTATTATTTAGAAATCATTCCCATGATGCTCCTCTCGTGTTGTCGCTCAGACCACATCATGGACCTGTTGTCTGTCTCAGTCTGATTAAAAGTTTACCTCTGTCACAGCATCAAATGAGTCACTGGTTAAAGTGACAGTTGTGGTCATGTGACGTAGGTTGTGTGAGGCGGTGATGTGTAGTCAGTGTGTTACCTGCTGTCGTTTCAGATTAGTTAGTAGAAGCAGCAGGAGCAGAGTGATGAGCTGCAAAATCTTCCCTTCAAAATAAAGTGAAGTTTAGCGCTTTCGGATTCACTCAGCTGACCTGCGGCTGCAGCGTTATACAGTGCGCTTGTGCGTAGGAATACGGTAGTTAAGCGGTTGAGAAAAATGAAGCACAAAAGGAAAGTGCTGGTTTGACAGGAAGATAAAGCTCTGAAAATATTCTAAGGAAGTTGACATTTAATCAGATGTTGGATTGTTTCTTTTAAAAGTGTCTAAAACGCGATTTTCTTGCAGACCTTGAACACAGCAGCTCATCACTGTTAGTGCGCTGTGTTCCTGCTACCTCTCCTAAATGATCTGAATGTACAGCAGGTAACACACTGACTGTACATGACCATCTCACACAACCACACCTCTCATGACCACAACTGTCATTTTAACAACAGGAAGGGTAGTGAATCAACACATCATCTCTCCCCATCAGACACTAAATCAAACCCGATCTCCACCTGTTCTCAGTTCAGTCCGGAATCTTCCAGCAGCATCACTGAAATAAAAACTGCTCTGAGGATTTATCCAGCCTCTGTACTGTCACAGCCTCAGATGTGGACCAGGACATGAGTTGGAAATAGTTGGAATGACTGGTCTAAGGTGTTCTCATTGATCTCATACTGACAGGTGTCTGCTGGCCCACACTTTGCATCACTTCCTGTCAGTACTAAACTCTCTGAGTGATGTGACCAAACCCTGAATGAAGTGAAGACAGTGAAGAGTTCTGGTAAAAGTTTAATGATTTGATTTATTTCAGTATAAATGATGATGTGAATTACAAAGTGAAATGAAGCATTTACAAATGGAGAGACAGGAGCTTTACACTGAATACACAAAACACTTTTTCTCGGGGGGGGGGGTGAGGACACAGGACAGACACAGTGAGGACACAGGACAGAACACCAGGACAGGATCCACTGGAAGAGGTCAAAGGTTATGGAGCTGGATTGAAGGGCAATATCAGAGACTATCTTTGATGTGATGTGATGAACCATCCCATGACTCATTCCCTCTGCTGAAGTCTAGTAAGATCCCTTTGTGTCAGGCATTACACACACAGTAATGAAGGAAACTGAAGGCACAAGGTCAGTACCAGAACCCAGACCATCACCAGAACACCCAGAGAGTTTATGTGAAGCCAGAACCCAGACACCAAATACAGACACAGGTTCTGTTGTCATGGAGACAATGCTCCTCCTCCTCCAGCTGATGAAGGCTGGGCCTGAGCTCCTGGATCATGTAAACCTGATCAGGCCCTCGATGTGATTGGCCAGTCTGGTATTTATGTTTTCAATGTTCTGTCTCCTTTAGACAACGCATTGAGAGAGGGGTGGGGGTGTGAGGGTATGGGGGACAGGCTGTGGCTCTGCTACCCCCTGCAGGATGACAGCAGCGCCACAGCACACCATGTCCTGCCTGGTGTTTGGGGGCGGGGGGTGTCACTCTTCATGAGCATGTTGAAATGTTAGGGACACATGTTGTTCACTCAAGACAGAACAGTCAGCTGAGGTCGGATGATGTCCCTACTGACATCAGTACCTGCAGGACACAGCATCGTCCTCTCTAACAGCAGTTTGGTCTTTTCTACAACACATGACGGTGATGATACTGACTGAGTACAGAGAGGTCGTCATTACTCTGAGTCACAGGGTCAGTGCTGACTCAGTACTGTGTCAGGTGATGATGGTGTCCGTCTTTACATCCTCTCATCAAAATACCAGATTAAACTCATTTAAAGTTGCTTTTGGCAAAAGTGCAAATTAAACCATTTGAAAAGATAATGATGCACCTAATCACTCACTCACTCACTCACTCACTCACTCACTCACTCACTCACTCACTCACTCACTCACTCACTCACTCACTCACTCACTCACTCACTCACTCACACACACACACACACACACACACACACACACACACACACACACGCTCTCTCTCTCTATCTCTCTCCCTCCTTTTTGAAAAAGCTGTGGAGCAGTAGAGGGGCAGGGCTCTCTCTGGTATCCTTGGTAACAGTGCTCAGAGGAGGACACAGGGACAGCCGCCACTGTTCTGTTTGCCTGAGTGATGAGCTGGAGGAGGAGGACTCTCCATCTCCTGGAACCTCCTGTGGACAAGAAAAGGAGACACAAACAACAGGTCACACAGTGTCACCTGATTCCCTGATGAGATCCCAAATACTGGTTAAAGGTCCAGGTTCAGAGAGGTTCACAGTTCTGCAGAGGAAACAGTTTAGTGTGGGCCGTCTCCACTGGATGGACAAGAAATAAATGTGTCCAGTGTCACAGGTTCAGGTTACTGCAGCAGTAACAGCCACCGACTACTCCATCAGTGAGGACCAGGACAACCAGGACTTTACAGAGGGACAGTGGTGAGGATGTCTACACCCTCATTAGTGTTAAAGTCCTCCTGGTTCATTTAGATGGAGTCAGTCCACCAGTGCAATGGGGGGACCACCACAGGACTGAGGAGCACCACAGCTCCTCAAAGGAGGAGCAAACAACTGGAGAAACACTCAACAGCAGAAACTTCGGTTCTCCTTCAGAAGCTCCGCCCCACAAATTCATGGACACTCATTGCCGTGGCAACGACACAATGATGGAATACAGAGTGGACCTGGATCCTCATTAACTGACGTAAAACAAACCTGATAAAATAAAAATCATCAAACTAACAATATGAACACAAACATCCGAAATACAACAGAGTAACAACCAGAGAGTCAGCTCAGAGGGTTTTTACAAACCAGAGACAGAAGAGAGGACTGTAGGATTGAAGCTAAGCTAACAAGGAAGCTAACACACACAGAGACAGCAGCTCTTTGTGAGAGAGAGAGAGAGAGAGAGAGAGAGAGAGTGTCAGGGAGGGGCTGAGGTCTTACTCATTTCTAATAGTAAACACATTAGAAAATCAATATGTGCCGAAATCCCTGGTACCTGATGATCTGCACCAGCTCCAAGAAGGCTTCATCCACGTTGTAGCGGTTCTTGGCTGAGGCCTCCATATAGTAGATCCTGTTCTCTCTGGCGAAGGCCTGAGCGTCCTCCCTGGAGATCTGTACACAGAGCAAACCAGATCCAGGTGAGTCACCTGTACAGCTCTCTGTGTGACTGAGCACCTGTCCATCACACACATAACTGACCCCAGGAGATACTGTGTTAGTCTGGGACTGGGTCTGTTTCCCGCCACAGACACAAACCTCAGATTGTTACCATGGGGACTGGTGCAGGAAACAGAGACACAACGAGCTGCATTTGGTCTTTGATTACATGTTGATACTGCTATGCTGCAGTTTTGCAGGACCTTCCAGGACCTTCTAGGACCTTCTTGGACCTTCCAGGCAGGGCGGGGACAACTGAGTGTGTGACTCACCACTCTTTGCTGCTCCAGGTCAGCCTTGTTTCCAACCAGCACCATGGGGAAGTCGTCCCGGTCCTTCACTCTCAGGATCTGGGTGTGGAATTTCTGGACCTCATGATAGCTGTTGGGGGGATGGAGAGAAAGACTCTGAGTCACATGATAAACACATGCTCGCTCTCTCTCTCTCTCTCTCTCTCTCACTCTCACTCTCACTCTCACTCTCACTCTCACTCTCACTCTCACTCTCACTCTCACCTGCCCCGGTCGTTGAGTGCAAACACCAGTAGGAACCCTTCTCCTGAGCGCATGTACTGCTCCCTCATCGCCCCAAATTCCTCCTGACCTGCTGTATCCAAGACTGACACACACACACACGCACACACACGCACACACACGCACACACACGCACACAGGATTGACTTCAAACTCTCACTGTTGGTTTTTGAAGGTCTGTCCTATATCTCTGGCCTCCATGACTCTGGTGGTCTGAGCAGGGTTGTCACATGATCCAGTTCTAAGTTCAGGGGTGACCTTGCACACTGTTGAACAGGACCCCCCCCCTCTGAATCAGATCGATTTATCAACACACTCTGATTTAAAATGAGTCTCAGTGACCACCTGTGATCAAATCTCACTTCCTGCTTCATATGCAAATAAACAGGTATGTGTTAGAGAGAGAGAGATACAGAGGTGTTGAGTGAATCACTGCTCTGTTCTTAGCTATACAGTGTAGTGTAGTAATTTTACCATAACTTGCATATTGTCTATTAAGTATTCAAACAGTACTGGCAATGTTTATCATGGCATGTCATAGGATGTCGTAGACGTAGGATACCCGAAAATATGCCCAGTAGAGCCCAGAATGCCGAAGTTTAGCCTATTGAGTCTTATTAAAAGCAGCAATAATTATGTGGTAGTAAATATCGGCTAAAGTTATAAAAGAAATCTCATAAACTCAGGTTTCTGCTCACACTTTCTGCTCAGTGCTCAAAAAGCAGGACAGGAGCAAGCTAGTGACACAGCGAACCGTAGCATTTATTATTCCATTATTTTTCCAGATGTTTAAGGATTTTGCCATGGCATTGTTTCGGTATTGGATATCGAGATATTTATGGCAGGTATCGTATCAAGGTCATAATTTTGGTATCGTGACAACGCTAGTCTCGTGCTGTTGTTAGCCTGGAATCTGGAGCTCAGCTTCTGTGTCTCTGAAGACCTGGACAAGTCTTTGGGTCCAGAATCCTACAGACCCTTCACAGTCTGGATCAAACACTCTGAGTCCTGCACCATAAAAGCACTGAGCTGCTATCTGAAGGTCGTCACAGATGAGTCAGAAATCATTAAAGATTCAACTGTGAAATGTTTGAAATGATTTGTGATTATATGTGAAATTTTAAAATAATAAATAAAGGAGAGAAACATGAAACAGTGCTGATCATGAAACATGTGGATTTTGGTTCATGTCTTCAGATCTGTCTGTGTTTGGATCGGGACTCAGACTCAGGAGAGGCACCATCACTTCCTGTTGAGGCCTCTGACAGAGCCTGTGACTGCACAGAGCTGGCCCCACCCTTAACACCACCCACAGCACTCACTGCAACATCTGTGAACACACAGTGTAACTTCTAACTAGTGCTCCCTGTATCACAGGCCAGTCAGATCTAAGTGGTTCCACAGACTTCCCACATGTTGTGATCACCACATACGCTTCAGAGTCTCAGCAGAAGTGTGTCTCCTGTAAACATGCCCGAGTGCAGAGAGCAGCCAGACCAACTCACAAACAGCAGATTTAATGTGTGAGTGTCTGATGACTCACGTGTTGCTGTGGTGAAACAGGAGTGTGACCCAGAGCACCACAGCCCAGCTCCGAGCAGCCAAGTACAAGTCCTAACAAGGGAAAGAAACACGCAGAGCAAACACACTGCCTGTGTCATTCCTCATCACACTGCAACACACCCTGCGCTCTCAGACCAGCCTCCCACACACCCTGCTCTCTCTGTCTGTGTGGAGTGCGTGTGTTCATGTGCAGCGTGACGGGGCCTTACTGTCCAGTCGGGTCTCCTTTCCATCCACGGTGCAGATCTTGGTGTAGGAGTCTTCGATGGTGGGGTCGTAGTCTGACACAAAGTAGGACTGTGGGACAGACTCTGAGTTAATAACATCATCAACACATCTGACTCCAGCTGTGCACACTGGACCTTAGCCTCTAATGCTAACCCATCCAGCTGTGCTCCAGATGCGAACAGTAACAGATTTAGACAGTGGCAGGTTACAGGAATCATGATGATGATGATGATGATGATGATGATGATGAGGGGTCTGATGAGGATGAAGATGATGTGAATCATATGCTCTGACCTTCACAGTCACCTGATCTCAGTCCAGGTGAACTATGGGAGATGTTGAAGTGACATGTCAGACAGTGCTCTGCCTCATCATCATCATCATCATCATCATCATCATCATCACACACTACCTGGGGGAATATGTTGATGAAAAATAGTTCATTCTCCAGTAGACTCAGAGCCAGTGATGCTGATCTGGAGGTACAACACATGAGACTGTGTGATGGTTTCCCCTGTCAGAGTCTGTGTGTCTGTTCACAGAGGGGGTCTGCTTCACTGTACTCTCTGGATCTGACGGCTGTAGTTACTAGAGACTGTACTGAGTTCACACCCTGGTACTGTTACTCTAACCTGGATCTCTAACTAGATCTGACCCGGACTAGGTCTGGTTTGACTGGAGTCAGTTAAATCACTTTCAGCAGCTCCTGTCGTTGTGAACTCATGTCGACCTAAGTTAGCAGGTGTTAGCTAACAGTGCTAACTGAAGCCGCAGCTGCCTGAGGGGACACGCTACATGAGCTTCATCGTCAGTGAGTAAAACAGTAAGAAGGTCCATTAACTGACCAGTTCACCAGGTGAACCTGACCAGGTATGGGTCAAAGTCTGGACACATGGGAAAGTCAACAGGTCTGTTACATAAGACATTTCAACACACTGATGTGGAGCTGAGGACATCTCCGGGGCTCACCTGGTCATACAGGTAACACAGCGGTGTGTTGACCACTGTACTGATGACTGATAGCCTGAGTAGTAGTGCCTCCCACTGGCAGGTCTTTTCCTGTTAACAGCCACATCTGTAGCCAACACACGAGTCTACTGCTTATCAACCTTTTATAACAGGACACACACACACACACACACACACACACACACACACACACACACACACACACACACACACACACACACACACACACACACACACACACAGCTTACCTGGATGAACTGGATGGTCAGGGCGCTCTTCCCCACCCCCCCTCCTCCAACCACCACCAGTTTGAATCTCTCCTCTTCTCCACTCATAGTGGTTTTGAACTGGGATTAGTCCGGATCAAAAAACCTTCGCGGGCCTGAGTCAGAGTCCCGCCGTCCACCAGAGGACTGCGCCGATCCGATCCGATCCGATCCGAGACCACGTCCGGGGTGAAGTAGTCGAGTAAAACTTGTTCACATGGGGCTCCTGGTCCACAGACCGCTCTCTGCCGCTCAAACACGTCGAACACAGACGCACCTGAGGACAAAGTCCCGCCGGAGACACACTGACCGCCCGCCGTGACAGCTTAACGCGGACCGGCACCGTGTTTCGGGTCGAGTTTGGGGTCTGACGCGGTCTGAAGCGGACTGAAGCGGACTGTGGTCTCTTGTGTCCTCGGCCTCCAGGCTGCTGCTGAGGGCGGAACTGCTTCCTCTTTTCTCTCTCCTCAAGAAACTGAAGCAGCCACACACCGACCCGCACACACACACCGACACACACTAATAAACACACACGGCCGCCGACACCTGGAGACCCACACACTCCAGCGGCACACCTGAGCTTCCTCCTGCATGCGGAAAAGTGAACTCAGCTCTTTCATGTGTCACTTTCCTTATTTGGTCATTCGGAGTGTCCGTGACGTCAGTCAGCCGACTGGCGCGCACAGGATGTGAATGCGGCACGAGACCGGGACCATTACAGTGTCAGTACTAAGTTCTGGTCATGACGTCATGATAGGTTGTTGTTGTTGTTGTTGTTGTTGTTGTTGTTGACTCACAGACAGAGTCCGTCAGTAGACCCCGAGTCAAACCGGAACAGCGGGAACCAATCAGAAAAGAGCTTTTTCATACTGAGCCTCCTCTGTATGCTCCTGAGTCCCTCTGCAGAGGGCCACCTGGACCTGACCCCGGACTGTGAGGGACCGGCAGGAAAGCTGAGCAGAGTGCCCCCACAGGTTACCTGCAGGGTATAACCGCTTGATGCTCACACAGGAAAGCTGATAACAAGTTAATGGCAGGTTACCGTGAAATGACTGTGGCCTGGATGTCATGTATTACCTGATGATTCTAATCAACACTCCGACGTCACCTTTTAAAGACTGTAACTACTGAGTCTGTTTCTCACGAGTATAAAACCTTGAGGTCAAAGGTCACGCCACTATGGCCGCGGTCAAAACGTCATATTAATCTCCTTTCCTAAACACTTCTATACCTGGATGGAAAACGTCATTTAGGTCAAGGAAAGGTGTGAAGGAGAGGTCACAAGGACTTAGGAACAGACAACGGCGATATGGAGAGAAACCGACTGAACTTTAATTAGAGTTTTTTTAAACCAACTTCATCGATAAGACAAATCGATAAATCCTCCAGTAACCACAGAAACAAATAGGAAGAAATGTTGAAATAAGAAACATGAAAGGAAAACACAAGCAGAGAAACTGATCCATTAAAATAATAATTAAATCAAAATAATGAACTGATCAGTCAGAATAAATGATGTTCACACATCAGTTTACAGAGTTTGCTGATACAGACACTTTTTTATACATTTGTTAAATGGAGAAAATTAATGTTTAGTGTTTCACACAATGGGAGGGGATTTGGTGAAATGACATTTCTATGTATAGTATTTAGTTATGATGATGTTGTTTCTATGAATCTGACAGATTACAGAGAATAAATCAGTATAAATAAATATATCTGGAGCTCAAACCAGGATTTACATCAGTGTTACAAATAGCTGCTCTGTTGGTTCTATGTTTTTGTGGGTCTGCCACAGTGAAACTATAATGGTATGTTGTTTTAAATGTTGTGTAAGGAATTGTGGGACAGCATTTTCTCTTTTCCTTTGGTAGATGAAGGTCCAGTGTTTCCTCTGCTGCAGGAGATAAGATAGGAAGCATTGACGCTCATTTCCTCAGCTCTCATAATGGCTGCTGCTCAAATCCTTCAGCTCACTTAACTCAATGTGAAGTTTCAGAGGAGAAAAAGCCTGAGACCACGTGAACCTAGAGAGGGTCAAGCAGTCTAGGATGGGAGACAGAGTCTTGTCCCCGGGTGGTCTGGAACATGACCGCTGTCAGAAGCAACTCTGTGTCATTGTACAACAACAACACAAAACCCAACACAACCCGTCCCAACTCCTCACCTGTATCACTGGACTATAACAAACTCACAAACAAATACCCCCTTTCCCCAGCAATGGTGTTCACCCCCCAATAAGGGTGATTTTTTTTTTCTGTCAAAATATGAAACTACAACAGTATGAAGAAGCTGTCGGTTGTTTGGTCCCACAATTGCACACTTGTGTGCTCCCTTATCTTATTTAAATTTGTGTTATATCACTGTATTTCTGTTTGTCTTCACCTGTGTGTGTGGTCATCTGATTCCAGTTAACACAGATTCATTTAGAACATGAACAGTGTAGGCATAATACCCCTGGGACCCCTGGGGCCAGGGTCTGACACAGCCAGGTGTGTGTGACATCACGACACCTGAGCGCTGAGGCAGTGCTTCTATCTGACGTATTTATGATGACCTGGACCCTCAGCCCCCCCGCCCTCCGAGACAAAGACAGCCAGACATGAGATGAAACCTCCTCTTTAATTGTCAGTCAACAGGTCTGACGATCTGAGTCACAGGATCAAACCAGGTAAGTCCAGGTTCAGGTTTTACCTTCAGCTCTGCAATAAATAAATAAATAAAGAGTTCAGTCCTTCACACACCTCTGCATGTGTGTTGCTTCTTCTCCATGAACATGCACAGACACAAACACCCGCCCCCACCCCCCCCCTCAGCACCTGTAGGGCAGGGCAGGCTGTCCCATCCTTACAGGGTGGACGAACACCCCCCCCAGCAGCAGCCTCTCCCCCCAGCCCAGCAGCTTGTTGAGGGTGAAGCTGAAGGGCGACAGCAGCCCATGCTCCTGCTCCTGCGCTCTGCTGCACCTGTTGGAGGGACTCTGCTCCCTGTGGGGGGGCCCCACCTGCTTGTATGAGCCTGGGCTCCTCCTCAGGGTCCTGGCTTCAGACCTTGCTCCTGTCTCCCTGCTATGGACAGGTCTGGACCAGGTGGTGGCCTTTGCTGGCTGGCTGCTGCCCGCTGGGGAGGAAGGGCTGATTCCCAGAGGGGTCAAAGAGAGGGTGAGGCTTTTGCGCTTCTCTAATAGAGAAGCTGAGCCTGATGGGAGTTGTAGTTCTGTGGGCTTTGCTGCTGGTTTGATGGGCTCATGGGGGCTTGGAGCTGGAGCCTCACGTGGCGTCTGGACCTGGTTTTGATTGAGAGTCAGATGGAGAGTCTGAAGTTTCCCTGACATGGACGGCTGCTGGTTTCCCTCTGAGTGTCTCTGCTGCGTCCTGTCTATGTGGGAGGCAGTCTCCTGTTTGACCTCTGCAGTGTCACCCTCACAGTTCATCATGTGACCAGTGTGAGTCTGGCCAACACTGTCAGTGCTGGACGGCCGGTAGCTGTCCAGCTGCTGTGGGAGGAGGTCACTACCAGGGCTCCTCTGGCTCAGGGTGCCTTGGAAGTGTTGAAGCTGACCCAGGAAGTTGAAGTTTGGGGAAATGGAGGGCCGGCGCTCTTTCACAAACCTAGAGAACAGACAGGATGTGGGTTAGTGAGTCTTGATGTTTTTCTACACTCACCATGGAGGTGGTTTTCTGTGGTTGTCAGTGTGTGAGTCAGTAAATCCATTGTGTACATGCTTTGTTGTGGAGATGTGCTCTGAATGACCTTATACTTGAGCAAGCAGCAACACTGAAAACCTGCAGTTCCTCTAATGACCACTAGAGTCTGGCTCCAACAATGAGTCAGTTGCAATAGACTCCCATGTTACAATATCCAACTTTACAGCAGAAATAAACGTGTTTACAGCCTGGTACAGGCTTGGTCTTGGCGGTGTTTGAGGTTTTGGTGGTCTTGGTGCTGTTTGTGCTGTTGATGGTCTTTGTGGTGTTTGTGGCCTTGGTGGTGTTGATGCTGTTGGTGGTATTGTACGTGTTGATGGTGGTCTTAGTGGTGTATGGTGTTTATGGTATTGGTGGTGTTGGTGGACTTGTTGGGGTTGGTGGTGTTTGTGGCCTTGGTGGTCTTGGTGGTGTTTGTTGTCTTGGTGGTGTTTGTGGTGTTGGTGGTGTTTGTGGTGTTGGTGGTGATTTGGGTCTTCATGCTGTTCGTGGTGTTTGTGGTCTTGGTGGTGTTTGTGGTGATGATGGTCTTTGTGGTATTTTTGTCTGTTCAGTTTTCTGGTGATAATGGTGTTGATGGTTTTGGTGGTCTTTGTGGTCTTGGTAGTGTTGATGGTGATCTTAGTGGTTTGTGTGGTTTTGGTGGTGTATGTGGTCTTGGTGGTGTCACCTGAGAGGTGAGAGCTCCTGTATGATTTCAGGTATGCAGTATGATCATGTGATCTTGTACCTGTAGGCCTGGTCCAGGTCCATCCCCAGGCTGTACATGATGTAGGCCACAGCCAGAGCGGGGGAGCGGGAGATCCCTGCTGCACAGTGAACCAACACTGAGGCTCCAGAGGACATGGCTGCATCTGAACACACACACACACACACACACACACGCACACACACACACAGTGACAGTCGGTCAAAGGGCAGTTCACAACATCACGACAACACAAACAGTGAGTTCTGCCTGTTCTGTTTGTTATGAGTTTGTTATGTCAGAGGTTGTGTTAGTGTGTGTGTGTGTGTGTGTGTGTTGGGGGCGTCCTGACCGATGAAGTGCAGAGCCTGTGGGATCCAGGGCAGCAGGTCGTCCCACAGGGAGTCGTCGATGGGGATGCGGAGGTATCTGGAGCGGGGCAGGAAGGAGGGCTGGGGGCTGCAGCGGCTCACACTCAGCACGTAGGAGATCCCCAGAGAGGCCAGCCGATCCTGCACACACAAACAAACAAACACACACACACACACACACACACAGGCACAAAGTGATGTTCAGCGTTGGTTGTTGACCTAATTTGCCTCCCTTAGTCTGACGTCACTGCTTTGGTCCACAGTAGTGGACAGTGATGACCTATTGGTTCTTTACCTGCACCTTCCTGTCTCGGTGTAAAACTACATTCAGCTCTCGGCGGGAAACGCTGCTTACACGTCAGCTGTTATAATGACAATGATCACACTCTACTGCAGTGACTGAACAGACACCTGAACATGTACAGACCACCTGACGGACCCCGGGCCTCCTCGCGTCTTACCTGCGTCACGTCGCTCTCCGCTCCCAGGTAGAGCCGCGGCAGGATGACGGACAGCGGGGGCCGCTCCGCCTCTCTCTCCCGGGACCAGACCATGTCTGCAGAACAACAACATGCACCACGTCAGACCTGGAGGAGACTTTGATCAGTCTCCAGAGTCCAGCATGTTGGTCTGTCCTGGCAGAAACAGGAGAAACACGGGACGCAGCTGTTCCACGTTAATGACAGAAGCTTGTTACTCACTCTGTGGTCCCTGTGGTAGGTGGTCCTCTCTGTGCACCGGAGCCGGGAGCGGGTGTCGGTTTCAGGTCTGCAGACTCTGCTGAAGGCGCTGCGTCCTCCGTCCTCGGTCCGCTCTCTCACACTGGCTGCGAAACGATGAGCTCATCCTCTTTCCAACAATAGACCCTGACTGGATGATGTCATCTTCAGCCAATCAGCGCCCTGCCAGACGTACGCACGCGCAGACGCATCTCAGCTGAGTGAGCGCGCGCTCAGCAGCAGTGATGGAGGGAGAAGTCCCCCCCCCGCTCACACAAACACACACACACACACACACACCACCCACCCCGTCAACGCTCATCAGTGCTGTGCAGAGACAGAGCTCCTCTCTGCTGGGTCTGAAGAGACTGTCTCTGCGCCTCTGTCTTCATCAGTACCCATGAATCCCTGGGTCACAGTCAGACTGTTTGAGTCCTGTCCATGAATCCAACAGAGTCCCTGATCATGGTTTAGATGATGACCTGGACTGGTGTGGGTATGTGAAGATGCAGGACTTAAGCACAGAGTCCACTCACATGAGGGGCCTTAATGTGGCCCCTGATCTGTGTTGAAGATGGGCACTTCACCACTCCATCGTCCTGATGTTATTCTAACATGGTGCATGTTCCTAAATGAACTCATTCAAGGGCACCAATGATCTCCTCACACAATGGACTTGTCTCTATACTCAGTGCTGTGATCTTAGTGCTGCATTTGACACCATCGATCATAAGATTCTATTACAGAGACTAGAACATGTCATTGGCATTAAGAGAACCGCACTAAGCTGGTTTAAGTCAGACACATCAGATAGATTCAGTTTGTTCATGTTAATGACTCTTCTATCCACAATAAAGTCAGTCATGGAGTTCCACAAGGTTCTGTGCTAGGACCAATACTTTTCACCCCAAATATGCTGCCTCTAGGAAAGATTATTAGGAAGCACTAGATAAATGCCCATTGTCATACAGATGACACCCAGCTGTACTTATCCATGAAGCCAGGTGAGACTAACCAGGTAGCCAAGCTTCATGTGAGTTTTAAGGACATAAAAACCTGGATTACCAGAAGTTTTTTACTAAAGTCAAACAAACTGAAGTTATTGTACTTGGCCCCAAACACCTCAGAAATACACTGTGATAATATACTTACTCTGGATGGGATAACCGTGGCCAGCCAGAAACCTTAGGGTCATTTTTGATTAGGACATGTCCTTTACTTCACAGATAAAGCAAGTCTTTAGGGCAGCCCTTTTATTATTCCGAAAATCAGAAAGTTCCTGTCTCTAAAGGAAGCTGAATTCTGTATTATCAGGATGTCCCAGGAACTCGGCGATCAGCTATCAGGCTCCTCTGTTGTGGATCCAGCTCCCAGGCTGGGTCCAGGATCAGAGCCTTAGCTTATAGTTGGAGCTGGCTCAGGTGACTAGGCTACAGGCATAGACTGCTGGGGGAACTCCCATGATGCACTGAGCTTTCTCTCTCTCTCCTCATTCTGCAGGGTATAGATCTGACAGTACCACACTCATGACTCATTTTGGAGTGGCCACAGGGAGAGCCCCACCCCCTGCTGCCAACATGGAGCGCACCCTTCACACACCTGAGAAAATTGAACTGTTCCACCACTGATTCACGCAGCCCTGCTGCTGCTCCTGTTCGTGTGTGTGTGTGTGTGTGTGTGTGTGTGTGTGTGTGTGTGTGTGTGTGTGTGTGTGTGAGAGAAAGAGAGACAAAGAGACAGGAGGCGTGCTGTTGGATATATGGCATAGTTTTACTTTCACATTTGTTCATTACAGAGTAAATCTTATTCTAACACAGGTATTGGACAGGTTCTTAACACCGATACATGAGGCTGCTTTAGCTAGTGGATACTGCAGAGACACACACACACACACACACACACACACACACACACACTCACATACACACACTCACAGAATGACACAATGACTATGATTTCCACTACAAAGTTCAATGTCCTGTGATGCTGTGCAGCCACAGACTGTCGTGTGACCAGGTATTAGAAATGTCTTTAGGCTTTTTTACCTGCTGACACACTCTCACACACACTCTTACATACTCACACACTCTGAGTCCCAGTAGTTGTCATGGACGTCTGGGTGTCTGACATCCTGTCCTCTCCCGCAACCTCAGTACCTGAGTGACAGGAGCCTGGGAGCAGCTCCACAGCTGGACACATCTGTCACACTGTGTGTTCAGACAGAGATCCTCCGTTGTACAGATGTTGGTGCTGGATTCAACATCTGGACAGAGGCTGACCACTAAGCTGTGATCATGGTGAGGCTGCTTCAGAGGGCATGAATCTACAGGTGTGTGCAGATGTGGTGCCCTCTCTCAGGATGAGTCTTCCTGTTTGGGTCTGTCTCCTCCACAGCTGTGGAACAGCTGGTGAAGCAGCCATGCACTGCTACTCACCAGAGGAGGGAACCACAAACACACACACCTTAAAACCACCAGTGAGTCCAGATCCCTGAAGTCCTGCTCCTGTAAAACTGAATCCTGACGGTGAAACCTGGGGCTCACCTGTGTTTCAGTTTCACAGGATAACAGACGTCAGTGAAGAGAACCCTCCTCATCAGCTTCCTCAGGCCTCTCAGCACCTGGAGCCGTCTCCCAGGTAACAGATGAGACAGATTCAAACAGGTCCAGAGTCTGTTTAAACACCAGGTCTCATCCCTGGAAGGGTCATCTGACCACAAGCCTCAAAACAAGCATGACAGTGGGAATGTCTCAGAGCGGGGGGATGGGGGCGGTCCACATATTTACAACAGGTCAACAACAACAGAGTCAGCACTTCATTGAAATGAGGGACTAGTTTATACTGGGGGGGGGTCATGCTGGATCAGATCCCAGCACCTTAAGTGCATTTTCACTGGGAATGATTGACAGAAATCAGAATCCTGGACCCTCAGGTCCCACTTCATTGGTGGGTTCTACCAGAACCACAAGGAGTCATGGATAGAGACCATATACCTGTGTATGTGTGTGTGTGTGTGTGTGTGTGTGGAGGAGGGGGTGAGTGCATGTGTGCGTTAAACAGCTTCTCCCATCTGACTTCACGGAATGTTCTACCAATTCAAAAGGACACACACTCACACACACAGCATCAGTACTACAGAGCAGTCAGGATTAAACAGAATGAGACCCCAGAACAACTATGGGACACGGACACACACACACACACACACACACACACACACACACACACACACACACACACACACACACAAGCTACACAGGTAAACACCAACAAAAACAAGGATGTAGCATCATGTTAATAAACAGAATGTGGGACAGGATGAGAATAACTTGGTCGCTGCTGCTGCAGCGGCTGCTTTTCCCTTATGTCGGTTACACCTTTTTTACTCAAAGACTCTGCTGGGGTGGGGGGGCTGGAGGGCTGAGGGCCAGGTCGCTGGTGGGGGTGGTGGGAGAACTGGTCTTGGCCGAGGTCTGGACTCTAGAACTGTTGGGCCAGCAGCTCACAGAGACGCCGGGACACAGAGTCCTTACTGCAGCGCAGAGTCAGACGGTACATCTGTGGAACATACACACACAGACACACAGTGACAAGACAGACAGACAGACAGACAGACAGACAGACAGACAGACAGACAGACAGACAGACAGACAGACAGACACACACACACACACACACACACACACACACACACACACACACACACACGCTCTTTGGTGAAACTATAAACTGTCACATGAAAACTGACTTAGATCCTGTCTGTCTGTCTGTCTGAATTCAGATCCATAACTTTGAAAATAAGACCAGCAGGACCCAAGATCTCATGAGACTGGTCTTACCTTGGTCCTGAATCAGGTCTGGGTCTGGAGACCTTAACAGCCAGATTGATAAGGTTTGTGTAAAGAAACTAGTTCACATGTAGAACCTGGTTTCATAAGTAGAGCGGGATTAAAACTAGTCTCAGTCCAGATCCCGAGACCTGACAGTAAGGAGACGTGGCTCACCTCAGGTGTTCTGACACACCTGACACACAGTTGTGTATCAGTGTAGTGTTTACATACTGTTGTGTATCAGTGTAGAGTGTTGTGTGTCTGCTCTACCTGTGCCTGGGCGTTTGGCTCCAGTCTCAGCAGACAGCCGACCTGCTGGCCCTTGGTCTGGATCACTCCAGCACACACATAGTTCTCTGGGTTTGGATCGACGTTGTCCAGCAGGGCCATTCCTAGTCCGAGCAGCTACACACACACACACACACACACACACACACACACACACACACACACACACACACACATTACAAGGGATGAAGGAGACAGTGAAAGGATCTCAGAGTGAACCTGAACCAACTACCAGAGGGTTTTTCTCTGTGGTTTTCATTGTATGTAGTGAGGTGACAGACGTCCTGATGGTGACACAGGTAAAGACACACCCTCTCTCTGCTGACAGGTGTTTCTGAGGAGGTCTGATTAGAAGAGGAAGGTGAAGCAGGAGTATGTGACATACCTTGGCCTTCAGGACTTCAGTGTCCATGCTGTGGTTGGCCTTGAAGATCTTCTGTGCTTCCTGTTGAGGCCTGAGGGGAGAGACACACAGACTTCAGGTTTCTACATGGGGGTGGTTTGAAGTGAGTGACAGCTAACTGCTAACTCTGCTAACTCACTCTGTGACAAACACTCTTCATCTGATTTGTTTTTCACAATAAAGGAATCTGGCCAGTTCTAAGCTTTTAATTTGAAGCATTAGAGACTGGGTTTGATTCAGCAGCGAGTGAACATTCATGTTCAATTGGTGAACATCTGTCATCGATCAGTGAACATCTGTAATCGACCAGTAAACATCTGTGTTCGATCAGTGAACATCTGTCATCGATCAGTGAACATCTGTCATCGATCAGTGAACATCTGTGATCAGTGAACATCTGTGATTGATCAGTGAACATCTGTCCTCAACCAGTGAACGTCTGTAAACATCTGTCATTGACCAGTGAACATCTGTGAATATCCGTGTTCGATCAGAGAACATCTGTCACCGACCAGCAAACAACTGTAAACATCTGTCATCCACCAGTGAACATCTGTGAACATCCGTGTTCGACCAGTAAACATCTGTCATCAGTGAACATCTGTGATTGATCAGTGAACATCTGTCCTCAACCAGCAAACATCTGTCATCGACCAGTGAACATCTGTCATCAATCAGGACACGGATACACACACAGACTTACTGGCTGAGCTGTTTCCAGCGCTGGAAGAAGTCATGTGAGGCCATCTCAGTGGGCTGGAAGAACTTGTTGATGGTGACAGGCAGCTTGAGGGTCAGGTTCTGCAGAGCCCCTCCATACCTACACACACACACACACACACACACACACACACACACTGAACTCTCACTGAGTCTGATTCACGCAGTGGTCTTGGGTTGGTTGTATAGACTCACCTGAACTTGATGTTAAGCAGGGGGGCGTCAGAGAAGTCAGTCAGACACTCAATGTTGAGAACCTGCTGGATCTGGGCTCCACCCTCAACCAGTGGTTCCACTGGTTTGGTCTGAACATTGAGCTGTGACCAGTTGTCAAGGAGCAGAATGACATCACACACATTGACATCAGCTCCAGCATTATGACATGCTATCAGGTCTGCTGGCAACTGAGTGATAACACTCACTCATCCACTCTGAATTCCCTGTTACTGTATAAGATTCACAGTGGGGCTGGTGATTCTACCAAAAAGTGTTGTCACAATATCAGTCGATATCGATCATTATTGATCATTTCTTATTACCTATTTTTCTAATATAGACCAGAAGAACTGTAGTCCTCTGCTGTGTGGGTGGTGTCACATTGTGTTGTTGCTGAGGACCTCTCCATCATGGAGCCTGTGGGCTGTTTCTTCAGAGGTAGCTAAGGTGATAAAATAAGTTTGTTGTTCTCCCGGTCCTGTTATCAGACTTAAAGAACCAAAGTGCCACACTGAGCTGACCTGTCCTTTATGTTAACTGTTATTTCCTCGTTAGCATAATCAATCTAAGACAAAGTGCCATATATCTAATGAAGGAACTACATGTAAGTTATTCTATGTAGCTATTGCTACATAGCTAATGTTAGCATTATCAGGCGTTTACTTACCAGTCTTGGCAAGAGCTTCAGTCACTGTTGTGTTTACAGTACAAGAGGCTATAATCCGTCCTCTAAGCAGCTACATCTTCTGGACAGACTGGACACAACAGTGACTCCGTATCAGAGAGTGATGGTCCAAGTGGACCAGAGCTAGCTGTTAGCATGCTAACACAGACAATGTTGACTCATGGAGGTAATGTATAAAATGTATAAATTATAAATGGTCACCTCCATCTGTGTATTTTTCTAACAAGATTTCTCTTTAACTTCCCTGGTTATACAAGGACAAGGTGCAGATGTTGAGGTTTCCTACACTTCTCATACAGACATTATGATGATAGAGGTGATCGTATTTAACCCAGTGTCCCAGTTCTCCCAGTTGGAGCTCTGGTGGTTTCAGAACATATAACAGGATATGAGACTGCAGCTCCCCAGGACAGCTGACTGTGGTGG
Organism: Trachinotus anak; assembly: GCF_046630095.1. Taxonomy (NCBI): domain Eukaryota; kingdom Metazoa; phylum Chordata; class Actinopteri; order Carangiformes; family Carangidae; genus Trachinotus; species Trachinotus anak. Next base: position 2,392,144 of record NW_027273868.1, read on the forward strand.
TGAAGCTGGCAAACTGCACTGACGTCTTGTTACCGTAGAACAGATACATTCTCCCTAAGAGACAGACACAGCTGTTAGCATGTCATTTCCCACATTAATGTGTCAAATATGGCCGACCAGGGGCCTGCATCACGAACACAGATCAGAGGGTGAGAGATCACTGGAATAACTGAGTGATTATTCCTACAGGACCCTGAAGGGGACAAAAGAGTTTACAGTAATAAAAAAATCTATATATATTTGTATAGATCAGTGGAGTTGTTTTGGCCCTGGGTCACTCTGATTTTAAACCAGAGCCTCTGTTTAACAGATGGGTCTATTAGTTTGAAGTGACCATATCAGGTACTGGTAATTTCACAGGGTCTGACTATGGATAAGATCACCCAGTCCTGAATCATCAGACCAGCAGATGACGGTGCCTACCAAGTACAAAACCACACGGCCACAGACCACAGCCTTTTATCAATAAACAAACAAACAACACCGGCCATGCTTATTTAGCATCAAATACCAAATCACGCTCACACTACACCCACAGGTGGACAAACCTGACGAGATGGCGAGGAGAACTCACCCAGATTCTGACGATACTCTGACTTGATGCCAATCTGCAGTAGCTGGTTCTCAAACAGAACCCCATTGTTCTTGCACACAAACCTGCAGGATGGAGGCATTTTATGGTTAAACACTGAGACGTCAGTCTGCCCTCATATCTGGAAACACCTGCATGAACATTGGAACATCTGATATCAATAATTTACCAATACAAGATCATGAGAATTTGTTCATGTCTCAACAGATCTTTGATGCTCCTGGTGTAACTTTTGTCAGGTGACTTTACTCTCACTGTTTCCACAGTATCATTCATAATTAAGCATAACTCCTGAAGCAGCTCCCCCAGAGCAAACAAAGTGTTTGGTAAAATCCTTTGGAGCCAACACAGACACTCAGTCCATGGTCCTGAAAAAGGAGACCAACAGTCTCTGGTCACTGTTTAACTGAAGGAGCAAAGTCTAGCTGGACGTTACATGGAGCATTCTGTGAGCCACTGACCCAGTTATGTTACTATGGGTCACACAGGGTCATGCTAAACTTCCTTCAATGTTCATGAAATTTGGCAGACAGGAAGTCAGTCATTTTGGATTTCGTGCATGAATTTTCATTTTATGAACATATTCTATGTTTCTCATTTTGACAGGTTGTCAAGCCCTTCCTGTAGCAGCCATGTAGAGCTGCAGCTAAGCAAACACATGACAAACACACACAGAGAAAAGCCTTACTTGTTAAGAAGTTCGTCTGCCTCAGACAGAGGAGGAGCAGGATCCTCAGAGGGAGGAGCAGAGCTGAGAGACCACAGGATAGCACAGGGATGAAGAGACAGACAGTTGGACAGAGGAGGGATGATACAGAAAGACAGTAGGACAGAGGATGACACAGATAGACAGTAGGACAGAGGAGGGATGATACAGATAGACAGTAGGACAGAGGATGATACAGACAGAAATGGGAGAAGCCATCCATTCACCACAGTACAGTGACAGTGTGATAGAGATTGGTTAAAAAAAACACCAGAGAAGAAGAAAAGAGGATAAAAGGATAAAATGCAGTGGTTGTTAGTAAAAGAAGTTTGTACAAAGATGATATCATTACACAATGAAAGGTATCTGCTGGGTAGTTCTACTGTGTCCAGTGCACTCAGCATATATGTGGACAGTTTGTGTGGTTCTAGCTCTGTACTACAGCACATTGAATAAGAAATGAAACACTATCCATGAGGGTAAAGTGCAGACTTCCACCTCTCACTTCAGTTTGTTTACATCCACACTAAGTGAACACTGCAGTGCTGAAAACTAGGGCAACAACATTCAAAAAGGGCCATAATTCATAAATCTGACAGGCAGCAGGACTCTGCAGTCAGCACTTTAACCCCAGTCACTGGTTCATTTCTAGTCCTCTGTGCTGGACAAAAGAACATTATTGACTGTCCACATGCAGACAAACTGCACTACAATTCAGGCACTGATGACATGTTTAAAAGCACATATGTAGTCTACACATAGAGCTTGATGCCATGAACTGCATTTTCCTTACTTCACAATGGCTGCTGTCAGCATTGAGACTTTGAGGTTATAAGTTTGCAGGTGCATGTTACATTTGATGAACGTTAGCAATGTTATATATTCATAGTTCATTCAGAAAATCTTCAGACCCCTTCACTGTTTTCATGTTAGCCCCTTCCATGAATCGCCACCTTAACGTGGTGCAGGGATTTGTGTGTCTCAGTGATCTCAGAAGCAGTTGTCAGGGGCTTTAGCCCCTGGTAGGGTCTACTAAGGCAAATTAGTTCCAGGGGAGTTGCCAAACTTATAGAGATTCAAAAACCACCTGATGGTTGGCCAATTTCGAGACTGCGTCACCTCACCCCGATTAGGGAAACTGAGGCACCCTCTTGGAGCCATACCTGGGAGGGGAGCTCGCCATTGAGGAACTGGCGATTAGGTCTTGGCCCATGGGGTCCAGTTAGGCACAGCCAAAATAAATTACATGGTGCCACCTCCCTGTGGGTCCACCACCTACAAGGATAAACATCGGGTCGGGGTGCAATGGAAGTCGGGTGGCAGGGCCCGGTCAGAAACTGAGTTGGTGTTTCGGAGCAATGTGGATTCCGTCCTTGCTGTGGTGTGGACCAACCCATACCCTGGCAAGACTTGAAGGGTCATGGGAGTTTGCCCATCCAGTCTACATATGCTTTGTGGACTTAGAGAAGGCTTACGACTAGGTCCCTCGGGGGATCTTGTGGATGGAACTGTGCAGGGTCCTGTGGTTGTTGCTATGACCTATGTGGTCCCTGTATAACCAAACTAAGGCTGTCTCAGAAGAAGGTCAAACACTTTCCTGGTGGGTGTTGGCCTCCAACAAGGTTGTCCCTTGTCACCAATCCTGTTTGTGACTGTCATGGACAGGATTTTAAGGTGCAGTCGGGGGGAGGAGTGTGCCCAGTTTGGGAGCCTCAGAATTCCCTCCCTGCTCTTCACAGAGAATATAATTCTCTCTAAGGCCATTGTTCTCTTCTGGAAAATGGTGAATTGCTCTCTTGGGGTTGGGATGAAGTTTCTGCCTTAAGTGAAGGAGCTTAAGGTGTCTTGTCATTAGTGGGGGTAGGATGGAACGGGAGATCGACGGTCGGATTGGTGCAGTGTCGGCAGTAAAGGAGGTGTTGTACTGGACCAAGCTCTCAATTTCTGAGTCGATCTTCGTTCCCACCCTCACCTGTGATCATGAGCTTTGGATGGTGGCCAAAAGAATGAGCTTGCGGATACAATCAGATGAAATGAGTTTCCTCTGCAGGGTGTGTGGGCTCAGCCTTAGAGATAGGCTAAGGAGCTCTGACATCCAGAGTAGAGCCACTGCTCCTTAGCGTTCGTAAGGGTAAGTTGAGATGGTTGAGGCATCTGGTTAGGATGCCTCCTGGGCGCTTTCCATTTAAGGTTTTCCAGGCATATCCCACTGGCTGGAGGTCTCAGGGTAGACCCAGAATGTGCTAGAGATTTTATATATCTCATCTGGCCTGGGAATGCCTCAGGATCCCCCATGAGGAGCTGGAAATCTACTTTGCTTGACCTGCTACCAGTGTGACATGACCTTCAATAAGTGGAAGAAAATGGATGAACAGATTGAAATTAAAAAAAAAAGGGTAGAGATTTAGAAAGTTTGAAAAATGGTTTTTACACATGGCCGAGGTGGAAAAGTTGGCGTATTGATAAAAGCAAAATACCACAACATGTGATGGAAAAAAGTTACTGAATTAACTCTGACTTATATGTCCACTGAAGCTTTCACTCCAGTAAAGAGACAAAAAAACAATGACACCGACTGAGGAATTTGTGCCAACTGTTATGTCGATGTGCTCCACTAAGATTCACAGAATAGTGGATAGAAGAGTACAGTTGTTTTGCTGATTTTCAGAAAATTCTGTTAAAACTTGTGCTACAGTGGAATGGAAACTTTTGCCTCAGGAATTTGATGGTAGTTTTCTTTTAAAAACTTAATCTCTAATCTCGGAGGCACTGTGAGGGGACTTTTTTCCGGATCATTTGGTCAAACCTCTACTGTGCTGTATGTCTCCATTTCATAGAAATGTGCCTTGTTCCATAATAAAAAGAAAAGCTGCCCAAGATGCTGCAGGTTACACCTCCAGTGCCCTTAATTTAATCGGAAACAATCTATAGAGCTGAATCCATGTCAAGGTTCTTACAGCTAAACTTTCTTTTATCTATAACATAAATGACACGGTTAGTGGGTTTATCAGAGCCTTTTCACTGAGTTGTTGGAAGTGGGTCTGATGAGAGGTAGTTCTGCCAGGATCTACTCAAATCATCTGATGGTAATAGAAGACAGAACAGCTGATTGAGTGAGTTTGAGATCAGGCATCAGTGAATGTGTAGAGTCAGGTGCTTTTCTATAAACCTTCATGGCTCATGTAGTGTACATAAGCATGACATATTCATCAAAGATTAAAAAGTCTAGTGTAGACTACATATGTGCTGTCATATTTGTATTTTTCTAGCTAATCCTGTAGGTTACTACTGGGCCCTTACTCCGAGTCACCAGAACCCTCCACCAATAGGGAATCAGAGGTCTCGGTGGGCTGTTCCAGATCTCTGTCAATGTCCAATCACGGTAGGGAACAGGAGACAGACACACATTCAAATAACACACACACACACACACACACACACACACACACACACACACACACACACACACACACACACACACACACACACACACACACACACACACACACACACACACACACACACACACACACACACAGAAATGGAGAGAAAGGAAGGAGAGAAAAAGACGAAAGACAGTCACATACACAGCAAAGATAAAAAGAACAGACAAGTGTAGCAGACCTGCCAACCATGAAGTTCAGTCTGTCATGGTCACTCCTTCAGACTGTGTGTGTGGAGTCAAAGACACACACATCCAGCTATGATTCTGCCTCACACCAGACGATTGATACCCGATACCAGAAAGGTGTCTGGTAACCTGGAGCTCCACAGCATCCTGGTATGTTATCACCTGAGTAGACCTACAACACTAGACCTTACACCGACTCCACAGCTCAAACAGCATATAGATCCTTATTTCTAAGATGGTAATGGTCACCTGGTGGCCACTTATTTTAACAGAACCACTTCCTGTCAGTGAAGCTGTCTGTCTCACAAACTTCCAGCTAGAAACAAAGTTATTGATCTAACAGTGCCCAAGAAGAGAACAACATGTAGATAGAGTCATCCGGATCTGATCACTGAACTGAGTCCTCCTCTTCATCCAACCTCCAAGCAGTAGCTCTAGAAAACAGATCTTGTACCAACACAGAAACATCTGTAACACTGATCCAGCTGTGGGAAAGACCCAAACCACCCAACTGTAACACCGGCACCACATCCGAGGTCCATAAACCTCCTCTGATACGTTACTGCCCCACACTGATGACGGGCTCCTCCCTGGTTAGTATTGTCATATAATTTAACCTCGCTATAACATGACCTATTGACTACATACCTCTGATCATCAGCTGGACATTTAAATACTATATACACAGCACAGGACTAAAGCAGGAGCTGTGTTTGGCCAACTGAGCTGTCAGTCTACAGCTGTCTCCAGGTTGACAGGTCCATATCAGACAAAGATAGAGCAGAGAAAGACAGAGCCAACAGAACAACAACCCACACAGACACATTACAACTAGTTGTATAGTGGACTAACAGCGGCAACACACCACAAACACCAAAACTATTTACATCAACTGTTGAAGACAGGAGACAATAGCACATGACTACGTCAGGATGCTCCCTCATTGAGGCCCAACACCAGTTTCAGCCAGTCCACTATGAGAGCCCCTGTCTGAACAGTCAGTGTGTTTACATGCACTTAGGTAACAGGTACAGTCAGTCTTCATCGTCATGGAGATGAGGAACCTGGTTTCTGTAACGGGTGGGGGACTAGAGAGGCCTGATGGTGGACTTTATGTGTTCATGTGTTCATGAAACCAGGTTTCTAAATGGACTCTTACAGGTGTGAAGACCAAAGACTGCAGACAAGCAGACTGTGTCATTAGAAGTCTAAGATCCCTGAGCGGTGACTGGATGTGACGGCTTTTCCTCTGGTCCTGTTCTCACAAAAGTGCAGGTGAACACACTGAGTGAATCAGTGATGTCTGGATCCGGTCTCGGGCCGACCTGTAAATATCTTACTGGATGAATATGAGCTAACATAAAGCTGATCAAGTTCTGGTCCAGTCTCTGTCTCTCTCCTCTGGCAGCCACACGGCTTCATCAGCTCTGTTTCGGCCTCTCATACTGGACTTTGGCTTACACTGGGTTCTACATCTGCTCATCAAGAGAAGATCTTTCACCTTAGGAAGCCGTCGTCGTTAACAGCAGCAGTGGGTGCGGCGGGCCCTGCCTCAGAGAACACATCCACCAATAAGCTGCCAGCACTGGCTGGAGCAGTGCTGACGGGAGCAGCAGAGCGAATCCCGAGGAGGTCTGCTGACGGTGACGGGGTGGACTGAAAGACAGAGGTACTTTAGTTACAGCTGTCGGAGTGTATGAAGCAGCTGACAGCCCCTCTGTTTGGAGACAGTCTGCTTACAGCGTTAGAGGCAGCCATGGCTGCTGTGTCTGGACCCCGGTCGCCCCCTCCATTCAACTCTCCGCCCTCCCTTTTGTTGTCCTCAAGCTCCGTCACAGACACGGCTCCAGGTCCCTTCTTCTTCTTCAGCTTAGCCAGGATGGACGACTCCCTCTCTGGGAAGGGAGGCATCTCTTCCAGGACAGTGGCCTGAGGAGCAGAGGAGCAGAGGAGCATCGTGTTGTGGGTTCGGACTGAAAGCTGCATACAAACTCACATCATCATCATCATCATCATCAGGACTAACCAGGACATCGGTGCTAGCAATGGAGGAAAGCTTCAGATACTCGACAGCACGCTGCTGCAGCTCCACGTCTGAGTTGCGGATCTGGCTGTCACAGCGCAGCACCTCCTGGATGGTAGCCTTGGTCTCTGGGAACAGGTTAATAAACTTGATGTAGGCTGACAGCAGCAGGGCGCGGGTCGGCACGGAGCACAGGTGGAACTTGGAGTGGAGAAGGTTGAACTGGACCAGGGGGCTGGACAACAGGACAGCAAACTTACTATTTACCACTTCAACAGTCAGTTTGGTGCCTTACAGACCAAAGACCAATATACCTGGAGCGGGGGTCACCAGCAATGAGGTTACCAAACTCTCCCAGGATGTAGCCTCCAACCTTCACCATGTTCTCGTGGCAGGCAGGAGCCTGCAGAGCCTGAGGGGGACAGAGACTCAGGTCACTGACATCTGATCACAGTGGTTGTGATCATCACAGCGTCACTATAGATCTCACACCTGCTTTACTGCTGCATCCCACAGGTGCAGTAACAACCTCTGCTCATACAACCACACATTTAACAGTGTAACTCAATTAGCTATTAAAACACTCACGTTCACAGCTGAGTTCTCTCAGACATCAAGTTAAATGTTACTGTAGAGACTGAAACTGTACAAACAGTGAATGAACTGTTTTAAGAGAATGAAACTTGTGTTTGTTGTGTGAAATATGAATTTGTGTTTTTTTCATTTAATAAAAAAAACAAAGTTCTCAAACTTTAAACATTTTCTAAACACAGTCTGAAAACTTTGATGAAATAAGGAACCAGCAGTTGAAAGAAAAACATGATGAATCTGAAACATTAACATTCAGTCCTGTTTATTTGCTGTGGCTGTAACGACTGAGACTGAAACCAGGACAAACATAACAACCCTCAGAGTGTGTCCTCCTCAGCTAAACACCAGCCTTTTTATCACTGCTCTGTGTTTAGACTTCAGGTAGCGGTACCTCAAACACAGTCTTGGCGGCGTAGCCCTGCACGTCATCTCGGTTGATGACGATCTGAATGACGCGATACCACACCTCTTCACTGACATAGTCGCCAGCGATGCGGATGAGGTTGAGAATGGTGTCCACGTACCAGGAGTAGTCCACAGCATACTTCTCTGCCAGGATGGCCACTTTGAGCACCTGAGTGAGGAAGACAACAGGTCACAGCTTCATCAGCTGGTTCATCAGGTTGGAACATCTGAGACCTGCTGAGTTGGACTGGAAGTGGGTCTGTCAGTGCTTATACGTTTTCTCTTCTACAGAGTAATGATGAAACTAACACCCACCATCTCCTCTCTGATGGAGTAGTCCGCCGTCTCCAGGTAGCTCAACATCTCAGCTACGATCTGCTTGGCATTGCTGCGATCACACATGGCGTAGAGCAGGTCAGCTGCTCGCTGTCGCACGCTCACATCCCTCTCAGTCTGCAGACACAGAGACAGACAGTCACTGACCTGTACACCACAGCTACATGACTGGTTCATGAGACTTGTGAGGCTGTGGTGACCGGTACAAGTCTGCTACACGTCATCATCTAAACACTGTGTGTAGTTTAGAGTGAGGCTCCACCTTCAGGGCGTTGATGACAGTCTCGATGTGTGTCTTCACAGCTTCATGGGAAAACTCGGAGCTGGCCAGAGTGCACATGCTCTCAAGAGCTAGGTAGCGCAGGTTGGTCTCTCTGTGCTGCAGGAACTGGCCCAGCTGGTTACAGGCTCTCACCAGCAGGTTTGGCTCACTGCCCAGGTAAAAAGACCAGGAAGAAAAACACAACAGCTCGTCACATCTGGACTGAGTGAGACTTATTCTGAGTCATCAAGTAAAAATAACATGAGATCAGTTAAGTACAGACGATGAATTAATGACATCCTGCAATAATCTGACTTCATCCAAGAGAAGGTGAGGTTAAACCGACTACAACACACTGATTAGAATCAACAGTCACTCAACACAGAGTCTGATTCACATGTTGTTCTGCTGCAGCCTGATGATAAATTCCACTTCATGTTCTCCCTCATCAGTCTTCACTCATTATGACAGAGGTCCTCCATCTCTCCTGATCATCTCTGACATGTTTCTACACCTCAACCTGAGTCCACCTGTGGTGAGCTCAGCTGATTAGACACACACTTGTCACACCTGAACATTAAATGTCTATGACCCTACTAAAGGAGACAGTTCAGGGAGAGGGAAATGAATCTGTGATGAGCTGTAGACCAACCTGGAGATCAGACTGAGCCCTGAACCTCTCAGACTTTTTACCTTGTTGTCTGAACCTATGGCCACGTTCAACATTAACATCAGACACTGGAACTTTACACAACAGAGAGAAAGGAAATGCATCATTCACTCATTCAGGCTGAAGATGTTCCACTGCCCAGTCACAGCTGAAACACCATCACCATTCGCTGTGTGTCAGCTGCTTGATTTTGTGTGTCTGTTGTTTTGCAGGCTCGTGTTGTTGAACACTCACCTGTCGTAGTGGATGATAAGTGAGATCGCCTCAAACAAGATGGCGTTCTTGGCATTGGAGTGCTGGACCTTCTTGGACTTGGGGGGCTCCTGGGCCTTGTTGAGGATGGTCTCCAGACACTCCACCAAACGGCCCTTGACAGCACCATCTTCTGGTGGAGGGTAGCACTGCAGCAAGCGCAGCAGCTTGCAGGAGAGCCACGGTGCCGGCACAAAGTAGTAGGTGTAGTCCTGCAGGTCAGTGGAGGCTGACGACACGATCTGGAGAACCAACAGGATCCGTTCTCAGGTTATTCATGGTCATTTAAACCTGAACCTGTTCCACACACTGCCCAACGTCCTCAGATCAGCACACACAGAGTCAGGAGCAGGCGAGGTCAGGCTACACATCTGTCTGAGCAGCTGAGCTTTAATGACTGACAACAGTGCTTTCTATGAAGCTCTGGTCCTAGACCAGCTAAAACCAGGTCACAGCTGACTCTCTGTTTACTGACAGGTGTGCTCCCAGTGAGATAATACCTGTAGGTTAGTGGTAAAAAGAATATGTAAAAAATATATACACTGAACACACACTCACTCACCCTGCTGAGTCTGGAAACAGCCAGGGAAACGCAGGTCTTGAACTCATCTGGATTCTTCTGGCTCAGACAGGTGATGAGAGAGATGGCTGCTGTCACCACACCCTAAACCCCCCCCCACCCACCCACCCACACACCCACCCACACACACACACACACACACACACACACACACACACACACACACTTAACAGATTTAACCATTTAATCTCTTATAAACCTCCACTTAAGATTCAGAAAAAGACACAACAAAGCTGCAGGATGTTCAGGATCATTTCTGATGTTTACATTTAACTTAATTAAGTTCTTCTTAATTTCCTGTCATTAACATGTAAATTATCAGACTGTGAAAACAGTATAGTATACTGTGAAAACAGTCTGATAATGGGAGTGGGGTAGGGTGTTTGCTCTCACCATGTGTTGGTCATTGAGCAGGTGAACCACGCGTGACGTCCACTCCCCCATCAGCACCAGGTCAGGAGAGGTCTTGTAGAGGCGCAGCAGACACAGAGCAGCTGACTGCTTCACACTGTCCATTGTGTCCCTGAGGTGAATCAGTCACATGACCAGCAGGTGAGTTAAGTCCCAGTAATCTGTGGCTTCATCACTCACACGAGAAACATCAAGTTATTCATCAGACTTCCTCCACACTCACCCAGCGACCAGGATCCGAGGGATCTCACTGGCAAAGGCCTCGGCCATCTCTCGGCTCCCCACGTTAGCTATGCAGTGCAGAGCCAGGCACATGAAGGTGGGGTTACGGCTGGACAGGTCATTCTTGATGGCGTTGTTGATCAGACGGATGAGCTCACTGTTGCTGTTGACTAGCACTGAGATGAACAGGTAGCCCTGGAGTAACAGAGGAGACCAGAGTACAGTTCATGATAAAACCTGTACAGGGTCAGGGTCCAGAGCATCAGGTCAAACTAGTCTGGTTCAACAGTCCTGTACATCAGACTGTAGTTACTCTGACAGGTCCCCCCCCTCACTGATGTGAATGGAGAAGGCCATCATGGACCCACATCAACCTCCACCCCCTACAGCCTCCACATCATGAGCCTGTGCTGACTGAGTGTGTGTGAAACATCACCACTCTGTAGTGTAGTATAATATAGTATAGTATAGTATATATAGTATACAGTATATAGTACAGTACATAGTATAGTACAGTATAGTATATACAGTATATTGTATAGTACAGCGTAGTATAGTGTAGTGTAGTGTAGTATAGTATAGTATAGTACAGTGTAGTACAGTATAGTACAGTATAGTATAGTATAGTATAGTACAGTACAGTACAGTACAGTGTAGTGTAGTGTAGTACAGTATAGTACAGTACTGTACAGTGTAGTATAGTATAGTTCAGTATATTATAGTATTTATACTACACTACACTCTACAATGTAGGGTTAGTACAGTAGTAAAAAGAACACTTCTCTGCAGAGCCTCATGTGTCATGAACATCTCTTAATATTGTGTAACAACATGTCACAGAGCTCGACCCTCCGAGGTTGTGTTATAATGTTCAACCTGACTGATCCAAACACTGTCAGCTCACTCTGCTTGTGCAACAGAGTGTATGTGTTCAGTAGACACATATTGACAATGCATCCTTAAAGTGACAACTGCATCGTGACAAGTTCTCTGGCGTCCCCCAGAGGAGGCGTGCCTCACACTTTGAAAACCGTTGGTGTAGTATACACAGTAGCATAGTATATATATATTTTTTTTTTATGTTTTTTAAGCCTTTTAAATGTTTTTTACTGCACTGGGAAAGTCAAATAGAATTTCATTGTACAATTTTGTATAACGACAATAAATATTCTATTCTATAGTATAGTATAGTATAGTTCTACATGTCAACTGATGTCATTTCTCTGGGGCCTCATTTGTTCTGACAGTGACAATTACAATAATAATGTGATGACAGATAACAGACCTATAACCTGCACCTCACTCATTACTGACTGTTATTATAAACCAGTGTCACAGTAACAGTCCATCACTGACCTCTGACCAACATCATCTAACACACAACTCAGGGTCAGGGGTCAGGAGTTAGGGGTTAGGACTTAGGAGTCAGGAATTTAGGGTTGTACCAGTGTCAGCTGCCTGACACTGGTACAGAGGAGAAGACCATCACTGAGTCCAAGGTTTTTACTGGTCAGTGATCAATAACCATAGATCTTCAGTGTTTAGTTATTGGCACAGATCATCTCTTCTCCTCTCAGACATGTCCACACTCTGAGGCACTGGAGGAATTGGTCTCAGGACTACTTCTGCTGGTACAGCACTCACCTCTCAAACCACTTGGATCCTGACTCAATGTTATTCTGCTAACTCAGCACTTCCTGTTCCTGAGAAAACGGTCCATCAGACAGAGTCAGGAAACAGCCACCGTGCTGAGCTTGTTCTGCTTTAACAACTCCATTAGACTGTGTCCTGTTTTAATGGCTGTCAGAGGAAGAACACTTTGATTTCAGTGTCAAAATTAACTGTTCCAGTGTACCAGTTTATGTACCACTGGTGCACCCACTGGTGCAAACTGGAGACCATGATAAATTCTTTGAAATCATTGTAAATCACTTGTCATGTCACTGCAGAGAAGCTCTGCAACAGTTCTCACATGAAACTAGATGATCTGTGAGCTTGTACAGTTTGGTGTAGATAATAATCTGACTTATAAAAATATTATTCTATGTCGTCTTCAGGATCCAGGCTGTGCTTCAAAAATTTGTGCTCACAGAGACACAGTCTCTAAACTCACAGTAAGAAAGTGGACCTGACCATGAACTAAGAATTTGGACCTGACATCCATTCTGGGTCAGGTAGGGCACCAGAGTACTGCATGTATTAGGACAACACTGTGCTAGCTGATACCTAGCATGATACTCTGACTGAGGCCAGTGTGTGGCCGATGACACACAGGTCATTGATTTCTAGTTGTGTCAACACTGAGTCAGAAACCTTAGATCTGATGGATCAACATGAGCAGAGGGTCGGATTTACCGGTCTGTCTAAAGTCCTGGTTCAGAGTCTTCATCCCCTTAGACATGAATTAAGTAACATGGTTGGCTTCATCTACTTCTTAAAGTAGTGGCTTATAGCGGTGGTTCTCAAAATGGGGTCTGGGAACCCCTCTGATCATCATCCACAGAGGCTTTGGTAAAGGTGATGGACCTGGAGCAGAACCTGGGTCAGGGTCTCAGTTGGCTGGTTTCTCATCTCTAGTTAGTAACTGGTCAGGTGTCTGTGGTTGGTTCGTTTTCTTATCTATACTTTTTGTTTCTATACACGTTCTACACACACTCTACTCATGTCTCCTCATCATTACAACTTAACTTCAAACAGGACAAGCTCATTGTTCACTCCCTGCACATGTAGCTGACACAGCAGGGAGTGAATGATGCTGCCCTCTGTTCCCATCACCCCCATCACCCAGCTCTGCTTCCACCAGTAAGGTCTGTGCAGCCTGGGGTCTTCTCCACTGATGCATCGACCCATTGACTTTTAGGAGACAGCTCAGGAGTTAAGTGTGGAGCTACAAGTGCAGTGGACTGGACTAGGCTAAGGACGGAATAATACAGCTCTCAGAATTCTTCAAGTGCCCTGTAGAAAAAACACTAGTCATCATGTTGAGTATTTATAAAATAAAACATATGGGTACACGTGAAAGAGCAGGAACCATGAGGACATGACAAATGAAAATACCGGACACTTGTAAAATTCAGGTAGATCTCTACAAATGCACAGCTGGTGGAAGACTTACGATCTGTTTCTCTGTGTACTTGTTGGAGCTCAGCAGGTTGACTGCCTCCATGTGTCCAAAGTCAATGTCATGGCCGAGCAGGAAGATGAAGAGCAGCTTGCAGACATACTTCTTCTTGCTGTAGCCATCCAGAGCCTTGTCCCCTTTAAACTTGGAGCGGATGTTGGCCAGCTCTTTGTTGATCCGTTTGATCTCGGCTTCCTTGCTCTTACCTGACAAGGTAAAGGAAGCAGTTCAGTGTCAGCATTTAAAACATGGACATATTGGACCTGTAAACAGCTGTAAACAGACTTCAGGTTTTTGAGGTCACTGTCTCTGGAAAGCAGGTGCTCAGAGCCTGACTCTCTATGATCATCTTCAATATCTGATGTAGGCCTACGTGGTCTAGTTGGTTTTATTATAGCTCCACAGCTGTGTCCCTCAAATCTCCTCACAGCTTCAATCCAGTGCATGTGCATTAACATGAAAAATTAGTCAAGTCCACCATAGTGAGTGTCTGAGTTCTGACACCTGGGCTGGATAAATACCAGGATTAACTAAGATCCAGGGCCAACAAATCTGCTCCCTCCACTCCCAGGGTTAGGGTTAGTGACTGCTTCACTAATGGAAGCATGTTGTCTTCATTTCATCACATATAACAGCAGCTCTTAAAAGCGTCATGTATGGGTTAGTATTATCCTGTCTGATTAAAGCACCTCAGCTGCTTCAACGTTTAACTTGTATTTAAATCTTTGTTGCTATACCCAACAACAAACATGTCTCAGCTGCTCTTTACAGCCACAAGCACCAACATATACTCAATATACATGCAATCTGTATCTTTACCTGTAAACTGTGTCTGTATCTAATCTGTATCTGTAATCTGTAATCTGTAATCTGTAATCTGTAAACTGTGTCTGTATCTGTATCTGTAATCTGCATCTGTAATATGTAATCTGGACTCTGTATCTGCAATCTAATCTGTAATCTGTCTCTGTACTCTGTACTCTGTATCTTTAATATGTCTCTGTACTCTGTACTCTGTATCTTTAATATGTATCTGTATTCTGTACTCTGTATTTCAGTTACAGAACTTTATCAAGTTATCTCAGTGTGGGGTATTTGGCTTTCAAAGCTCTCATGTTATTAAATGTGTATAAAACTTCAGTGATTATTAGATTAATTGATGAGAGTGAGCAGAGAAGAAGTCCACCACCAGCTGGGCGGCCATGTTAATTAGGCTCACCACAGATAGTCTGCTCTGTCTCAGTCAGTCAGTCAGACAGATAGCAGGTGAAGGCTCAGCACACACACTGAAGACAGCAACAACCACGTCTCATGAGCTTCGGTCTGAAGAGGCTAGCTCACTAGAAGGTACACAATTATCAGGCATTCATGTTACACCTGTGCAGGTGTGTATTTTTTTATGTTTCTATTTTAAACCTCAGTTGGGGCTTTAATGTCCAGCCTGTCATTTATTTGATTTTCATGTGAGTGAGTGGTCACAGCAAACGCCACTAAACCACAAAGTCCATGGTTCAACTCATTTCATCTATCTCTCTCTCTCGTTTGCTCAATATGT